>NC_140506.1:28037500-29237500 GCF_964339955.1 Pipistrellus hanaki
TGGGAGGGCAGTCTCAGTGAAACACCTGCTCCCTGATTGATCTCCAGGTGTGATTCAGGCAGTAACTAAAAAGGAAGTTGACTGAAAGTATGAATAGTCTGTCACCTCACTGCCAGCATAACTAGAAAAGCACACAGTAATGGCCTGGGGTGCTGAACAGTTTGGACTGACTCTGCTAAATACTTCAGTGCAATGAAAGAACGGTTTTCTTTTAGGAACATGTGTTCCAAGTTGATATACTCCTACTGCTTCTTAGAAACTCTGAACCTAGTAACCACCCAGAAGCCTCTTGCCTTCTAACATCCTCAGCCCCTTCTTTTCCCTCCTTTCTTTGTGCCCCGATTCCTGGATTATCTTTTCTACTCACTTTTCCCTCTGGCAGTCTGTTAGTAGCAGGGAAGTGTGGGCGAAAGAATGGTGATTTGTTCAAATTCTTTGTTCCATATATGAAATGGGTATTGCTGAAGGCAGTAAAAATGGTTGGCTGTATAGGTGGTTTGATTTGGACCCATTAGCCTTCCGATTCCTCCAGGAAGGGGAAGGGGTAGATTAAGTGGGGATTTACTCTTGCTTTAAATGATTTCTCGTTTGTGTGATTTTTTTTTTTAAAATTGTTACACTAAATAAGGGCTGCTAAAAGTATGAATTCTACCTAATTGCCACCTTAACTTCTTTTTTCTAAAGTGGGTTAATAAAGTCCTCTGGCAGTTACAAGCCACTGTTAGAAATTTTATCACTTCTTGGTGCTTTAATGGTTATACTTCTTTGAACTATGAATGCTTGACCTGCATAATCAGTTGATTATTGTTGTTACTAAGTATTTATAGGACTTCAAAGTAGTAAATAGTATACAAAGCAAATATACTACCCTTACTCCATGAACTAATGATTCATGAAGGTGAAGCTTAGGGCAGGGATAAGTCTGCACTCAGGGGAGAAATGAGGGTAGGGAGGTGGAGCCCAGAAACATTTGCCATTGGTCATTTTGGGAACACTTAAGTAGTCATTGTATTTCTTGGGGCTATCTGAAATTTTGCTTCATTCAGTTGAGGTTTATTTATTTAAAGATAATGTGGTTCCAAGAAGTCTGTTTCCAGGGACTACAGTTTAAAGTTCCTGTTACCTTAAAAGTATGTCCTGACTCCTGAAGACTAACCATCTGGCTAGTATAGTTGTCCTTCTGATCAATAAAGATTGATTTTGGAGTGATTTATCCTGAGTGTTAACTGCTTACAACTGCACAGAAGAGGCAGTGCTACATGTCTTGGCTCCTGTTCAGCTGGAGGAACTTGAGCTTCCTTAGTCCTTTCAGAAAGCCTGACTAGGAGATCAGCATTGTGGCAGGAATGTTTTACTTAGATTCAGGAAGTCAGGGTACAAATGTCAGTAATTTAGATAGACAGAATAACTAGATTATTAGTTTTCTTTTTTAAATATACAAACTGTGCTCTAAATTATAATCCTATTAAGTACATTGTTTAAGAGACCTGTAGGAAGTAATAAAACTTTCAATAAGTTTTTTATTTTCTTTTTATTTCCCCAATGACCTTAATTTTATAGTTTTTAAAAACTAAGTTTTACATTGCAGTAAATCCCCCATCTCCCTAAAGGAAATGTGATCTTTAAGCTTTACCTTGGCTACTTTTATACCCTCTGGATGTTTGGGGATATTTTCTCTCAAATTAAGAACTTGACTAGAAAGAATCATTAAGTAAATGATTATTTTCCTGTGGATTTAAGTATTTCTCATTGAGTAAGTATATAGTAAACTTAGGGTGCATTAAATTAAAAAATAGTTTTATGCTGACCAAAGTGAGCACTTTGTAAACATACTTTTGATATCCTATAGCTCATTCTTGTCATATGATGGATCTGAGTCAATCTTTTCTCTTGGGAATACTGTTTTTAGGTGTGGTTATTGAGCCTCAGCCACTTTAGTGTTTTGTATTTAGAAAAAACTATTTTTATTATCATCCACCATGGAGATAATGAAAACATTTAAGTACAAGTACTTTCACTTTTTTAAAAAATTGTTTTTTATATCCAAGTGTGATAACTAACCTGTGGCAGTTACTCTAAAAAGAAAAAATCCTGATGTTTAATTTTGAATAACTTGTAGCTTTTGAAAAATAAGATTCAATAAAATTCTTCAAAATCTAAGACATTTTAATCAGAGTACTGAGTTAATTTTGGTGGATTGTAAGGGAGACAAGAGTATGTATTCAGAATTTTGGAATGACAGTTTAAGTGGGTTTCTTCTTATTATTTTTCTCAGCATACACAAAATTCTTGTTTTTTTTGTGGAAGGAAATGCTTTATCCCAGGATGGCAATAGAGATATGGGAAAGTTTCTTTCCTTTTAAATGGATGAAAGTAGATTTCTCAGTGTAATATCGGACTTCATTAACTTCTGGGTGTTTATCCAAAGACAATGAAAGCTTTAACTTGAGAAGATACATGTACTCCCATGTTCATTGTACCATTATTTACAATTGCCAAGATATGGAAACTACCTAAGAGTTGTTCAATAGATGAATGGATAAAGAAAATGTGTGTGGGTGTGAGTGTGTGAGCACAATGGAATATTAGCCATAAAAATGTAATCTTTCCATTTGCAACAATATGGATGGACTTTGAAGGCATCATGTTAAGTTAAATAATCAGTCAGAGAAAGACAAATATTGTATAATTTTACTTTTAGAACTTATATGTTATTTAAAAATCAAACATAGAATCCAACCTCATAGATACAGAGAATAGATTAGTGATTGCCAGAAGTGGGGATTTGAGGTTGGTGAAATGAATGAAGGGGTACAAACATATAAAATAAATGAGTAATGGGGATATAATGCATAGCATGATGACTGTGGTTAATAATACTGTATAGCATATTTGAGAGTTGCTAGGATCTTAAAGAGTTCTCATCAAGTTCTGGCTGGTGTGGATCTTAAAGAGTTCTGGCTGGTGTGGCTCAGTTGGTTGGATCCTTCCTACATGCTGAAGGATCATGGGTTCGATTCCCCATAGGGCACAAGCCTAGGTTGTGGGTTTGGTTTCCGGGCATGGGTTGGGGAGGGAACTGATCCATTTTTCTCTCATATAAATGTTTCTCTCCCTATTCTCTTTATTTAATACCTGAGAAGAGCTGAAACCGGTTTGGCTCAGTGGATAGAGCGTCGGCCTGCGGACTGGGGGGGCCCCGGGTTTGATTCTGGCCAAGGGCATGTAATTGGTTGCGGGCACATTCCCAGTGGGGAGTGTGCAGGAGGCAGCTGATCGATGATTGTCTCTCATTGATGTTTCTTACTCTGTCTCTCTCTCTCTTCCTCTCTGTGGGAGATCAATAAAATATATATTTAAAAAAAAAATACCTGAGAAGAGTAGAAGAAATAGGAAATAGATATTAATGACTAAAAGGAGAACAAGTTGCCCAGCCTCTCTCTGCCTTGTCTTACCTTGAGTGCTCTACTTAATCCTTTTCTCTGGAATGTGGCTGAGCCACAAGAAGGACTGAGCATCTGTGGTTAAGGAGTGTCTGGAAGTGTCCTTTTCCCTGAATAGGTTGGTCCAGTCAGTAGTGTGATGGCCACATTGATGACTGTCATTGTTAGCATTTGGGATGTGATCATTACCAGACTCCCAGAACATGTGCTGGACATAATTTATGTGACAAATTCTTTACTCAGGAACACTTTGAGCACTTCTAAAATTTTAGCAAAAGCACTTTTTTTTAAGCAATTTTTTTTTTGTCAAGCAATTTGTGTTCATGGTAGAAATTTTAGAAAAAACACTTCCTACACACAAACCAAAACAAAGCAAATAAAAAGTCACCTATAATTACACTGCTCCAATATAAGGGTGAAAATGCCTTACTAAGTAAGTTTCTTCCATATTTTGAACAGATGACCTGTCTGCTTTTCTTTTATCACCATGTACTTATGAAAAAATACTCTGATTAATCATTTTTAAATTTTTATATTTTAATTTAGATTTTTAATAAAGGTTTTACTTTATAGAAATACATTTTTGTTATTATAAAATTTTATTTATTTCTTAATGCTCAGACCAGTTTAACATTTATTTCTTAATGCTCAGACTTGGAATGGGAAGCATTTAGGTTACATAATAAGCTAGAAATTGTATACATTCTTTATATCACAAGTTACATATTTTTTACTATTCTGTTTACGATGTTTAAATGAGTACATTCTGACTAGACTTGTTTAGGCTATAATTCTAATCATCTAGGTCAGTAGTCCCTGGACCTGCAGCAGCAGCATTATTTGGGATGATGGCATGGGGGCCCAGCAATGTGTTATAACAATCCCCCAGGTGATCCTGATGCATATTCCAGTTTGAGAAGCACTAGTCTATATGTTCCACATAGCATACATTCTTTTATCTAACATGCTTCTTGAGTGTTTCCTTCAGGACAGTCCTTTGTGACAATGATGCCAGAGACCTCTGCTGTTTCGTATGGTGTCATGGATCTCTGCTTCTAAGTTAACCCATAAAAGAGGAGTGGACTCTTAGAAATAGTCTTTAGTTAAGTTAAAGTATCCTGGGCTTGGAGCCAAAGCATTTAGTCATTTGTGACTTCTACATTGTAGAGTGGCATTGCTTGGAAGAACCCATGAGTTCCTCCATTTGACACAGCTACAAGAGCCTGGCCTATAATTCCAAGCAAGGGCTGTGCTGGATCCTTGGGTTGCAGAGATGAAAGATGGTACTCTACCTCCAAGGGTCCTGTAATTTAGCAATGTTTACCCAAGTGTCTGGATCTTTAATTTGCCTCATTCTTTTAAATCACTTATGTATTGATATGGAAATATTTGTTTGTATAAGTTTATCATTTGGATTTTAGAAAACCCATGTTTCTACCAGGTCGCTTAATCCCAAGTGAGTTCTACCACTCTCAGAATTCCTGTAAAAAGGGGAGGGTGAAGCCCACTTTGCAGAATTAAGTCTGTTAGAGCTTGGGAATGAGATAAGGCAATAGGAATCAGCTAGGGCCAAAATCTGGTGCTCCTGTTGGGGTTGAGGGGTCAGGCTGGAGCTCTAGGGTGTGGGTGGTGGAATTTGACTTCTGAGGCCTGCATGCTCCCTTCCCCAGCCTGAGCACACTTTTCTCTTTACCTCTTGGCAAACAAAATTAGTCTCCAGAGTTTCTCCCTCACCTCTACTCCTAAAGCAAACAGCAAAGCATTTTTGAAGGTTGTTATGCAGTAAGTAACAACACAGGAAATAAACTGGTAAAGGGATTTTCAGTTTCTCCTGTTTAGACCCAGGCCCTGGGAAGTAAGACAAAGGTGTTTAGAGCTGCTAAGATAGTGTTTGGGCACCACAGGACTATAGTAAACTTAATCTGCAATTCAGAAGTTGGAGACCCAGGTGAAAAGCCACTTTTGGGGGCAGGAGAGAGGGAGCCCTGAACTGAAGGGGCAGCATTGGGGTATTCTGACATCAAAGGAATCTGGTAGATCTGGCCCTTTAGAAAGGGCAGAAGGCTGGAGCTCCTTTGCTTGTATTAGAAAATGTTGGCATCAGAGAAAGTGGCATTAAGTGGAATTTAACAGATTGGGACAAATAATTTAAATTCCCAAGCACCTTGTGGCTTTACAGTTGTTAAAGTAACTCAAATTAGTCTACCAAACTTATTTATTTATTACCTCTGTCTATCCACCCAGAATCTCAGTCTGGGCTATGGTTGTTTGCCTCAGTTCTGAAAAATTACTTAATGGTAATAGTGGTGGTGGGGAACCCTTAGTACTTTAACATTTGGATGAAATGGGATGATGTGATTAAAAACAAAATCTAACACATCCTAATGCTCCTTCTACCCTGTTTCCCCGAAAATAAGAGTGTCTTATATTAATTTTTTCTCCCAAAGTTGCGCTAGGTCTTATTTTCAGGGGATGTCTTATCTTTCCACGCGCTAGGTCTTATTTTCGGAGGATGTCTTATTTTCGGGGAAACACGGTAGTTGCACGTTGCAGGTAGCTAAATTAGTGAATAAGTGTCTTTTTAGAAATAATCTGTAATAATAAAACTGTAATATGCAAAGTAGACAGGATGTCTTTCATTCCAGACAAAGTCGCAGTGGGAGCAGGCAGCAGCAGGTGGGGGCCTAGGCAGAGGTGGCGGAGGCTCCCGGAGGCAGTGTCATGGGCCAAGGCCCTTGCACTAATTTTGTGCATTGAGCCTCTAGTTTTAAATATAACTATAAAATGCCATTCAGATCTAACAGTAACTCTTATCATATGGATCTTTGTATGAAATGGTGCAAGAATCTGCATTAATGAGAACAAAACCGATACTGAACTGAATGCCACTGGGAACTCTTGGTTAGACCCATCTAGTGCATGCTTCATAAATTTTTATGTTGTTTATATGTGTGCTGTGGTTTACAGTCTGGTCTTTGCATTAATTTGCCATTGTCTTTCTCTCAAATATTAATGAAGTGTAGGAGTCCAAGCAGGCATTTTAAAGGTAGTCTTAAAGCTTTTCTTTTAAAAAATAATTTTCTGAAAGATGGAAACCACTTCACTAGTGATTGCCAGCAAAATCTCCTAATGTCTTTCTATAAGCTGTTTAAGCTTAGTATTAGAAATTAGGGCTAGAGGATTTAATTAACCAGCTCACAGGAAGCAGTCTCTTTAATTTAGGATTTCCCTTTGAGAAAATTATGTAGTTGAGAAGGAATATCATATTTTAGATAAGTTGGTTTTTGAGTTGAGTTTATTGCCTCCATCTTGGGCCCTTAAAGCGTCAGTACTGCTGATCTGGAAATTAAGCACAATTTTAATTAAAACATTTTTTTTTAAATGGATGGTTGCAACATGGTGAGTTGGATTTTGTGTGCTATAGTTCTCAGAGTTAGGAAAGATAAAAGTTAGGTTTTGAGGGGGCCAATGATTAATTCACCTATTCACCAAGGACACATAATCAGGTATTGGTTACCATACATTTAGTCGGTGAAGTGGGTTTAGTTAACCAGTGAATATACTTTGTTATGAGAGTGTTAAATGTTAACACTTTTGCATTGTTAAGACATAGCTTAAAAAAATACAAAAAACCTCTCTCATAACCCTTGCCACCCTTTCAGCCATAACATTACATTACTTGGTTTCTGCCTTTAATTTCCCTGGGGTTCTTTTTATTTAGGAAAAGGGCAAAAGATGTATTTGTGTAGGTACTACACCAGTACTTCTGTTAAATTCCTTTTCAACAAAGAATATGTTACTAGAGCGCTTCATGCACAGGCTGCATATTTTTCTGAAAAGAATGTGCCTTGAAAGCAGTAGTTTTCAGTGTATATTTATGTCTACCAGATTATTTTAGCTTAAAATAATGGTTTGAGTTTGAAACAATTTTTCAGTTAACTGAGCACATACAGATATAAGCACAAAATTGTGTATCTTGAAACAGTTGTCTTTCCAGTCTGATGTGGGTCTCCTTTAAAATGCAACTAAAATCTAACCTTAGATATTGAAAAACTAGTAAGCTCTCAAAGAAAGCTTATTTTAGAATATCAGTGAATAAATAAATATTTGCTTTCCAGAAACCTTAATTAATTCTAATTAATGTGAAATTAATGTAGATGATTTGAGTATGTGCTCATGCATGAGAAATTTGCCCCTTAAGTGTTTCTCTGCTGAGTCTTATTAACTACTGACCTGTAAGATCAAAAATGATTTGGCTAAAAGAAGTTAATTCTTTCCTTTCTTAGCAGTGCATTATAAGTAGTTCTTTATCTTTCTGATATCACTCTTAATTATTGAGGACCTCACAGTCCTTTTGCTTACTAAATGTACACTTATGAGAAAGAGTTTAAAGGTCAGTAATGTCTAGATATAATTATGAAAAAAAGTTTGATCTTGTGGACACCCTGAAAGGGTTTCAGAGATCTCTGGGTATCCCTGGACAACATTTTGATTACTTAAAAAAGAAAAAAAAATCTCACATTTTATCTGTATGAAAGTAACTGATAAAATGAGCTATATTTGTGTGTTGGCAGAACTTAATAAGAAAAATGGGGACAGAGGGCTGCATTGAGCATAGGTATAGCTGACTGAAGTGTTTTGGTTTTGTTGTCAAAGCAATTATCCTTCTAGTGTTGCCCTACTCACCTCAAACATTCTCAGCCAAGTTTGTTTTCTAAGACACATCATGAGTGAGGACCCCCCCCTCCCCAATTCAAGTAGCATAGAAAAATAAAAGTGTTATGGATGAAGGGAATGTATCCAGTACCCCTCCCCTACTGCTCCAGCTGGGAAGGGAAGGAAAGGGAAATAAAATTTAATGAGCACTTTTACTATGTGCCAGGTGCTTTACATATGTTATTTCATTTTAATCCCCAAATAACCCTAGGAGGTATTTTCTAGCCACATTTTGCAAACAAATAAAGCCAGAGACTGAGATGTTATATAGCGGGCCCAGACACTCAGCGTTTATGTGACAGAGCCTGAACTGAGTCAAAGTCTCTCTATCACCAAGGCCTATATAGTACTGTGTCTGTGTTTCTGCTTTGTTTTTCTTCAGTTCTTGCAGCTTGATAATGTGAATATTAATGTTTTATTGGGCTCAGTGGTGACATGAGGCTAAAACAGTTTGACTGTCCAATGAGGTTTGTTCTCATGGGATTATCTATCTTTAATAGATAATATTTTGTAAAGTCAAGTAAATATATTTATTTAAAAAAAAGGTTTAGATAATTTCTTCAGTTTTAGTTATTTGAAAAGAAAAAATTTTCCATGTTTTTTCATAGACTGGAAGATTGCCTCTTTTTGTGTCCTCTGTTCTGTTATACAGAACAGCTAACTATGCCAAAGGAGATTTTGCCTAACCAGCTGATCGCTAGGGTTTATCAGAATTCCAGAAAGGCAGAATCCATGCTCAGGAACATTATTATGTTTCAAGTCATCCAGTACCTAAGAGATACGACTGTTTGGGGTGGAGAGGAGGGTGTCAGGGAAAGATGTCTTACAGCCCTCTAGGGATTGTTGAGAGGAATATTTGCCTTGCTTCTCTGTGCATGCTCAGGTATGATTTAGGACTCACAGAGAGTGGATTTACTTCGTATCTTTCCTTTAATTGTGGTTTTCCAGAAAACTTCCTGACTAAAATAGATAAAAAAGACTGGAATACCCATTCTGAAACTCTGGAAGGAAACCAAAATGGATAATCTCTGGAAGAAAATAAAAGATTATCTATCATATTACAATTCTCAAAATTTCTTATTGTGAAGCAATAATAGTAACTTCTTTTTAGAAAATGCATTTTAAGTTGATTAATTGGGTAAGAATTATTATGGTACTTTTCTCTTTCCACTAAGTGTTGCTGAATATGAATGATAAGGTCAAATTACACTACTTTGAAAGATTTCTTGTAGTTGAATAGGATTTCTTCTAACTCTCTGGCTTAATTACCCTTCCTTGAAGAAGATCATAAGTGGGGTTCAGATGCCCCACATTGAACTCTAGCTGTCATCTGGCCATCATTCTCATATACAACTCTGCAGCTTCTCATAGTTCCCACATGGTGAAGAATCTTTGTGAATGAAGGGAAATCTAAAGAAATGGTGTGGGCTTGGTGGATTTTATTCAAGTGGAAGGCTGAGAGTGAGCAAGGGCTTTATCTTGTATCTTCAAGTTTCTGTCAGGCACTTGATTCCTTAGGTAATGTGTCCTGGAGTTTTCAAAGAGATCCCATCTCCTTTAGGTTTATCCCTGGTCTAAAGGCTAACCTTCCAAACACAGTAAGGGAAGAGGCATGAGGAGGAATTGTCCCTTGGCCAAACAGGCCAGGACTGACAGGTGACATTGGTGATGGAAGGCAGTTTTTAGTTGAATGCAAGCTGTAGCTAGGGCTCTCCAAGGGGGGATTGTTGCCTGTGTGGGGTGAATGTCTCATCTCTGGACCATTATTAGCAGTGTCCATGTGGCTGTTGGTCTGGGAGATTGTGGAGGATTCCTGTGTGGTTCTAAGTTAAAGACCCCTTGCCACTTGGTGATTTTGTGTGTGTGTGTGTGTGTGTGTGCGCGCGCGCACACACACACATGCTCAAGCATGAGCGTTGAACAACTTCTATAACCAGCTTTAACTTTATAATGTGAAAGGAAATAGTCGTTATTAACTACTTAGTATGGTATGCATGAGATTTGGTGGGCTTTGCAGTTCCATCAGTAGACACTCATATTATTATATTGGGGGATATGTATGCATGCTATAGAAAGGATTATTAATTAAAACCTTTTTTCTGATCACTGTGAAAGGGAGCCTCCTCATAGTTACAGAGTTGGCTGAAGGAGACTAGTGACCACCTGGAATAAAGATGGAGGGAAAGGAGGAGTTTGTTGAGAAGAAACCAGAGCTGGCCTACTCTACTTTAAAAAGTTAAAAAGGAAATCACCATTGATCTAGGGAATTTTTATCCAGTATACCACAGATTCAGAGTAGAGTAATGATGGCTTATTAGTTCTGTAATCTATTTCCTAAAGCACATATGTTAAACACAAGGCCCGCGGGCCAAATCCAGCCCGCCAGGCCTTGCAATGTGGCCCGCACCGCGCTGTCATCACTGCACTCCGCTGTCAGTTTATGACTGTTCAGTAAACCATTCGGCCCGCGATTTAGGCTGGATTTTAGATTTTGGTCCCTTCTCTGATTGAGTTCGACACCCCTATCCTAAAGGAATGGAGGTGGTATATGTGATAAGTGTTTTCATATGGCTCTGTAAAATATTTCAGATGTCTCTTGAATACCATTTATTTTTTACCTTTAAAATGTGGGAGGGAGTAGGTATAGGATGGGGTTTGAGTGGCCTGAATGTTTTTACTTGGAAATAAAGGCTGTCATGTTTTTTTCTTGCTGCCATGAAGTACTACACATTTCAAAGAATTAGAACATTTCATAGCATTTGAAGGCAGAAGCTAAATTCTCTCCTGTCTTCCTTTCATTTAGGTTTCCACTTGAGCGGCACAGTAACAGAACCTGCAATACAATCGGAGCCAGAAACTGTTTGCAACGTGGCCATCAGCTTTGATCGTTGCAAGATTACCTCAGTGACCTGCAGCTGTGGAAACAAGGACATATTTTATTGTGCCCATGTTGTGGCACTGTCTTTATACCGCATTCGCAAGCCAGATCAGGTCAAATTGCATCTTCCCATTTCAGAAACTCTCTTTCAAATGAATAGAGACCAACTACAAAAGTTTGTACAGTATTTGATCACAGTGCACCACACAGAAGTTTTGCCAACTGCTCAGAAATTAGCAGATGAAATTCTATCCCAGAATTCAGAAATTAACCAAGTTCATGGTGAGTATAGATATTCATACTATAGATTTCTTCTGGATTCTTTTTGGTTTATAAGTTCAATTCTTCATAAAAATTAATTAAATGTGAGTTAGGTCATCTGTATTGCTCTTATTAGACAGCTAAGAGAATTGTAAGAGTATGTGTGTATGCATGTGTGTGCATGCACACGTGCTTTATATATTTATTATTGTTTTCAGAGAGAAAGAGAAATAGAAACATCATTGATGAGAGAGAATCATTGATCAGCTGCCTCCTGTGTGCCCCCCATTAGGGGTTGAGCCCACAACCTAGGCATGTGCCCTGTCCAAGAATTGAACCATGACCATAGGCCAACACTCAACCACTGAGCCACTGAGCCACATCGGCCAGGCCTAAGTTTTGTTTTGCATTTTAAAACAAGTCAGTTTTGTTCATTCTGCTAGCTACACACATAACCTTTTATGCTTAGAAAAATCTTTCATTTGTTGATGATTGGCTTTTATACTTTTACATTTGGTAAAATTTCATCAAATACTAGATATTAGTTGTGGAAAACACTTAATTTAACCATTTTATTTACCCATGTCAACTATTATCAGTAAACTGACTTGTGCGTGATCAGAATATTTTTTTCTGTTTTCTTTAAAAATTTATTTTCCAAGGCAGAAAATTTGTGACAGAATTCCTCAAAGCAAGAAAATTAGTTATTCTTCGAAAAATATTACAACTTGTTTATAGAGACATTAGGATATGGCTATCATGAATAAGACATCTCTAAAAGGTTTTCTTTTATATATTGAACATGTGATTTGATTTTTTCTTTAAGAAAGATGGCTAGAATGTGAATATTGGGAAGAGTATCTTATAGACAAGGTTTAACTTATTCAAATTTATTTTAGAAAAAGTCATATAATTTATAAGTAAATACAATTTGGTAGATTTTTTCTTTTTCTAATGCCTCTCAAAATTCTATTAGTTCCTTTTAATTATTTTGAATATTTAAAAATTTTATATATTTTTTAATTGAAAGTGTGTGAGAGAAAGAGCGATAGAAACATCAATGATGAGAAAATCATTGATCAGCTGCCTCCTGCATGACCCCTGCTGGAGATCGAGTCTGCAACCCAGGCATGTGTTCTGATGGGGAATTAAACCGTGACCTTCTGGTTCATAGGTTGACACTCAACCACTAAGCCACACCAGTTAGGCTGGATATTTTATTTTTAAAATAATTTTATCCTGAGGAATTAAAAGCTTCTTTAAGCCTATTTCATGTACATTGCTCTTCACAATTTTCTTGTAAGCTAGACATTGGGAATTTGTAACTGCAGTAGCTTCTAGATGAAGAAACCAAGGACAATGAGTTAGTGACCCATCCCAAAATCACAGGTAGGAAAGTCAGTTGGAATATAGATTTAGTCACCATAATAGTTCAGTTCTTGTTTGTATGCTTTTATACATTTCGTTATTTCCATGTAACTTTGATTATATTATAAAATTAACCACTCTCTGCTAAATAGTGGCTGTAAGATAGTATATGTTAATGGCCCTCCAGGGAGATTGCCAGTTACAGTTTTGTGGTTTTTTTTTAAAATATATATTTTTCCATCACCATTTATCATCCCATGTCTTCCTCCATCTCCTCCCACCCCCACAGTCACCACACTTTTGCCTGTGTCCATGAGTTCTTTATCTTTTTTCTTTTACAGCTGAATAGAGTAGTATTTTATTGTGTGTATATGTACCATAGCTATTTTATCTACTCATCTAGTAATGGAGGAAGACACATTGGCTACTTCCAAATCTTGGCAGTTTTGCATTTTTTAAAATATATTTTTTATTGATTTCAGAGAGGAAAGGAGGAAAGATAGATAGAAACATCAATTATGAGGGAGGATTCAATGATGATGTGGCTGCTTCCTGCACACCCCACAGTGGGGATCGAGCCCACAACCTGGGCATGTGCCCTCGACCAGAATCGATGCCAGGACCCTTCAGTCTGTAGGCTGACACTCTATCCATTGAGCCAAACCAGCTAGGGCCAGTTTTGTATTTTTTTAAAAACAAAATTGTTTACTCTTGGCTTTATATTCTAATTAAACTTTCCAGCTTCCATACTCTTAGAAAAGAGGCTGGTGTCTTTGCTAAGTACTTATTTAGGAAATTTGCTGATTTCTAGGTGCTTACTCACTTTCTTAGTTACTTCAACTCAGCCTTTTCTGGTATTGACAATTGGTGAAACTAAAAAGGGTATGATCAATGGGTGGTTGATATAATTAGCAAACAAATTGATATAATTAGCAAATAAATTCTACTAGTGGCCTGGTACAGAGAGTTCATGCACGGGAGTGTCCCTCAGCCTGGCCTGCACCCTCTCCAATGAGGGACCCCTTGGGGGATATCCAACTGCCAGTTTAGGCCCGATCCCTGCAGGCCAAAACTGGCAGTTGGACATCCCTCTTGCAATCCAACCTGCTGGCTCCTAACTGCTTGCCTGCCTGCCTGTTTGTCCCTAACCACTCTGCCTGCTTGCCTGCTCACTCCCAACTGCCCCCCACCTGCGAGCCTGATCGCACCCAACTGCCTCCCCTGCCACCCTGCTTGCCCCCATCTGTCCCCTGCCCCTGCTGGCCTGATCACACCTCCAACTACACCCCCCCCCCCCCCGCGCCTGCTCATCCCAAACTGCCCTCCCCCCCCCAGCCTGATCACTCCCCACTGCCACCTGCTCATCCCCAACTGGCCCCCACTGGCCTGGTCACCCCCAATTGCCCTCCCCTCTTGGCCTAATCATCCCTAACTGCCTCTGCCTCGGCCCTGCTTTGTTCGGAAGGACCTCCGGAAAGTCTCCGAGTCTAATTAGCTTATTACCCTTTTATTAGTATAGATAGAGGCCTGGTGCATGGGTGGGGGCCAGCTGGTCTGCCCTGAAGGGGGTCCTGGGTCAAGGTGGGGGTCCCTTTGGGGGGTGAGGCTGGCCTGGGTAAAGGGCTGATGGCCATTTGCAGGCTGGCCATGCTCCCTTAATGGTGGAGGTCTTGCTAGGGGGCGTGGCCAGCCTGGATGAGGGGCTGAGGGCCGTTTGAGAGTGGTTTGCAGGCTGGCCAAGTCCCCGGCTTTGTCTGGAAGGTCTCCCGATCTAATTAGCATATTACTCTTTTATTAGTATAGAGAGGAGAGAATAAAGACTAATTTTTTCTCATGTGAAATGCTCATTATCTTCTCTAACAATTTTGTAAGAATTTTAATGATGTAACATATGCATGTATAATAACAAATAATCTATAATAATAAAAGGGTAATATGTTAATTAGACAGGATGTCCTTCTGGATATCATTCCAGACGTCTAGGGCAGGTGGGAAGCAGCCCAACTCCTGGGTGCCAGAGGGAAGCAGTGCCGGTAGCAGGGAAAGGAAGGCCTACTCTTGCACAGATTTTTGTGCATCAGGCCTCTAATAATACTAATAATATAACCAAGTTTACCTCCTGTTGGGATTTCTGTAAGAAGCTTCTCATAGTTAAGAAGAGAGAAGAAACCAGTTGGGGGAATGGATGATATTACATGAGTTGGAAGTCAGCTTGCTTTTCTCTGACTTTCTGGCACATATTTCCTCTTTTAATTTTTCTCTTGTGCTCTTCTTTTAGCGACCTTTTTATGGGGTAGCGTGTACCAGGCAGACAACAATAGACAGTGGCAGGCTGAGGGGAAGCTGTGACATTGGAACAATGGCAAAGGGGGTTTATTTCCAGGGCCTGACGAATCCTAAAAGAAGGCTAGACTCATCCCTTACTCACTGAGATAACCCCAAATATACCATCTCAGTCAGCCAGATGTAGAAAGGATGTATTCACATGTCCATGAGGGCTGGCACACGGACATCTATGACCTCTTTCATTTTGATTCTGTGATTCTTTGGTAGTAGTATTTCTGCAGAAATCCAAGAGGCACCTACGATCTTACTGCAAAGGTGTACCTCTTGTACTTCTACCCACTTTTGTTTGTATAATTTTCTTACATCAGATATTTCAATTTGTTTGAGAGTTGTTCTTATTAAACTAACACCATCAATTCTATTCATGCCTGACTGTCCCACTAAATTTAGCCTCTGGAATGTCTCTGTCTCTCCATGTGTTACATATATAATCTATTTAGGCTCCCCTAGACATTACCAAGCCAAAACAAACTTACTCAGTCCCATGTTCATGTGTAGCTTTTGTGTACTTGATTGTAAGCTCCATCAGGGTTAAAATTATGATCTGCGTATCATGGTAGCCTTTCTAAGGACAATACTTAAGAAGTAATAGGGCCATGCCTGGGTAGCTCAGTTGCTTAGAGTGTCATTCTGATATGCTGAGGTTGTGGGTTCAATCACTGGTCAGGGAACATACAAGTATCAATCAATGAATGCATAAGTAAGTGGTGCAACAAATCACTACTTATCCTTCTTGCTCTCCTTCTTTCTTCCTCCCTCTTTAAAATCAATCAATAAATTTTTAAAAAGTAATAGGCACTTAGCACTTTATTAAGTAAAAAGTAAAACTTCGTTTTTTCATTTCATTTTGTTCTGAATATAAATTTAGAGATTTCTTCTTACAGACATGTTCCAAATCTAACAGTGAGAGAAAGTTGGAGTTGTTTGGAGGTTTCAGGTCACATCTTTCTTCCTTTTGTTTTCCTGTGGAAGGTCCTACTCATTGTAGTTGGACTTGCTATTGCTATTGGCAACCAGTTTTTGCAAGTATCCTAGGGAGTTAATTTAGTTATTATAAGCATGTACTTTATATTGTAGAACATTGGTAAAACAAAGGTCCTATCAACTGGTAAATATAATTAGCAAATACATTCTGTAGGTGAGAGTAAAGTTGCGTTAAATATGTTATATCAAAGTGCAATGTTGTGAAACTTAAAGTTTTTAAAAATAAGACTGTATCTTGGAAAAATGTATGGTAGTTTAGAAGTATGTGAACATGGAAAGACAAGTCCTCATTGGCTCCCCACTCCCAAGAGCCTCTTCCCTTAGTCTCCACTAACTCCCTGCTCCCCCAAGCAACCACTGTTGACAGTGTGGTTTATATTTCTTGAGGTAATTTTCTTTGTGCACACACGTATGTATTATGAAAACAGTTTAGAAAACATTTTTCTGCAGTTTGCTTTTTCTCTCAATAAATTGTGAATATCTTTTTATGTTAGTATACATAGGTCTATTACTGTTTTAAATTTTGTGTAATATTCCATAGAATGGATATATTTACCCATTAACCTACTTAATGGTTTTTGAAGTTGTTTGCATTTTTTCCCGACTGTATGCAATGCTGCTGAGACCATCCTCTGTGTGTGTGTGTGTGTGTGTGTGTGTGTGTGTGGTGTGTAATTTTGAATAATATTAGTAGTAAAAATTTCTTAGCAGTAGAAATGCTAGACCAAGTGATATATGCATTTTGAGTTTTATCCTTATTGCCCACTTTTGCTCTAAAAATTACCGGTTTTACTCTTAAGTTTTAACTAAAACTTGATGATTTCATAATGATTTAAATGTGGGTGTGTTGTTTTTTTAATTGATGGAATATACAATCAGGTGATATTTTTTCCTTCACATGAAAAATGTGGTTACCAAAAGAGAAATAATCTTGGAACTTAACTCTTACTTTGGAGGAATTATATCAAGAGTAATTTGTTAGGGTAATGCAGAGATAGCCCAATATTCTTCCTTCTTTTCTTTTCACCTCCAAATCTTGCCTTTTCATACACCCTGTAGTTATCTCTGACATTGCCCCAACTTTCATAATTTTAAAGGATTGCTAACAGCTCCAATCAGTTTCCTCAACATTCCTCTCTCCTTTAACTGACCCTACGAATCTCCATGTTGGCTTACACATGGGTTCTTTGTACCTCCCATTATAGGACTCTTTAGAGTATTTAGAACGTTAGAAGTTAGACAACCTAAATCAACATACTGGGGATAAGTAACTAAATCTCTTCGGGTCTCAATTTTCTTATTTGTAAAACATGGACATTCAAGAGAGCCTATTTTATAAGGTCAGGAAGGATAAAGGAGTAAATACAAGTAGCTCTTACCACTATTATTGAGTAAGTTGACATGAGTCTTCATAGGCACTGATAGATATTATAATTGAGGAAGATATTTATGAACCAGTTTTTAAAACAATCTTTTAAAATAATCTGAATAATCCATTCTTGAAGATTGAAAACATTGTAGGTACCTTTTAATAAATTTGAAGAGTTGGATTATGTACTTTCTAAGAACATTTCTTTTAAATATTCATATTTGTGTACCAAGTAATTGTTAATACATTTATTAACTAATGGAACATGATTTACCTAATATGCACTCTGTTTATACTCTGCATTTTTAAATGAGCATTGGAGAATGTACAAATACTTCATTGCCTTTTGTCCCTATAAAAATACATGATTATTTCTGTACATGAATATTATTGAACTTGTGAAGCAAATTAGATGGTAATAAAAGATGAATAATAAAATCAGATGAGAGGAAAATAATAGAGGAGGAGCTGTAAATCCTGACAGGCCTATTTCAGTTCCCTGAGATAATATATGCTGATTGCAGTGCTACTTCTTTCCTTCCTTGGCATTTAGCTGAAGGGTAGGTGGCTTGTTTAGGGAGCAGAGCCTGGCATATGCCAGGGCTCCCTACATCATTAGCCTCCATGATAAAGAAATCAGGTTGTCCTCTGGAGAGGATATCACATTGTATCAGGGCAGTAGAATTTTTTATTTATTTGATGCTGTTGTCATCTCTAAAGAAAGCCTTTTTTGAGTCTGAATCACTGAAGTTTGCTGCCTTGCCTCCTTCTTAGTGCCCATGGTTGATGTCAGGATTTTTGCTTCAGCTTTTAAGAGTACTGGTGCCTTTGCAAACCATAGACTTTTATGTTTCCTAGTTTTAACAGCAGGCATTACAATTTTAAGAAATGTCATTTTTCTATAGACCCCTCAAAAGAGGCTTAATCTATCACCTCTGCAGTGTGGACATCTGCTGCCTGTATTCTGCCTATATAGACTAAACTTGTCAATTTAATTTGAACATTGCTACATACATGTAAATAGTTATAGCATTATTTGGAAAATAGTTACTAAAGCAGTTAAGTTACAGTTAAGAGGAAGATGTAAACTAAAAGCTGTTCACTTCTTTGAATTTGCTTCCCAGCCAAAGTAAGAGAAGAGAAAGCATTAAGTTCCCCACTAGAAACCAAAGCTATGGATAATGTCACATACCAAACATAGCATAAGCCAGTTGTGAACATGTCGTAATATCTCAGTTTAAAATTTGCCGAATGATTTGATGTTTCCTAGTGCTTAGGACCAACTATTCCAGTGACATGAGACAGATACCTCATTCAGTATGTCCCTAATGTGCTTCATTTATTACACTGAGAGGCCTCAGATGCTTTAGGACCCTGAATACTTTTCAATACAAAGAATGTGCCACCATATTTAACATTCTCTCCAAATAAAATTGTCCCCCCATTCTTACCCCCTATTTTTATCCTGGCAAGGATTCCGATCCAGTAGGTCTGAGTTGGTATTTTTCACAGTGTGCCTCAAGAATTTTCATATACTCTTAATTTTGAGAACCTAAGGGGAAAGAGAATTTTGATATTGGAATAAATCAAACTAAATTAAGTAGCAGATAGGGGAAGCCAACAATTTGACAGTGGTTCTTCAAGTCTATAATTTCTTCTTTGCTAGCCTCCTAATGATATTACATAACCAAGGTAGGGGGTAAGTCAGATTCACACTCCCCAGTTGAAAATAAGAGACAGTTTCACTTCCTTCAGCAGATAATTTCACTTTCCCTGAAGGCTTGAAACTTTGATGAATTAAGCTTTGGTAATAAACTGCTCACAAAGATTAATTATACAGTTATAAAAAGTTATAGCATTTATAATTATATATAAGAGTAAAAATATGATAGGTTTTAAAACACTTTACATGGACCATTTAATTTCCATACACAGATTCTGGTTCCTGCCCAACTGGGGGAATATCTAAGAGCAAATGTATATTTACATGAAATGATGTTTCTCTCTGCATGTCTTTTTCAAAACTAAATGCTGGGAGATTTGTCTTTGATAACAGACAGTCATTAACAAGTAGAACTAAATTTTGCAAAACTGCATTTTATACAAGGCTTAGGCAACACTTAATGTATGTAATCAAGACATTAGGATTTGATTAAAGTTTAATAAATGAATTTTCTATTTTAAGGGGATCATCATTATAGACTTTTAATTTTCTGGTCTATAATATATATTATACATGTCTTACTCCTAAAATGTTGAGTTATATTTATAGTAAGTTTATCAACTACCATGTTTCCCTGAAAATAAGACATCCTCCGAAAATGACTTACTTACATGTTTCCTTCTGAGTGAAATATAAGGCATCCCCCCGAAAATAAGCGCGCCCCCCCCCCCCAGGCTAAACATGAGAGATTTGGTCCACTGATTCTGAAAGAAATGGAGTCACAAGAAATTCACCAGGAAATTCAGGAATTGGATTGTTATGATGATGTTCCAGAAGATGATGACATGATTGTCATTGAATAAATGAGTAAATTCTTGATACTGTAGGATTCACAGTTTGTCTGGTTTGTGTTGACAACTACCATACTACCGTACCGTATACAGGTAATAAATTTCCTTTATTTATATTTAACAATAAATGTGTAATGTATTCTTCTTCATGGAAAAATAAGACATCCCCTGAAAATAAGACCTACCGCACTTTTGGGAGCAAAAATTAATATAAGACACTGCCTTATTTTTGGGGAAACGGGGTAGTTATCTTCGCTTGCGTTGTAATGGCTAGGTGAGGATGTTTTCTACAGAGCCACATGAGGTTTCTAATTTTTATTATCTAGCTAATTTTTTATCCCTACATTATAAATTTTAGGGTTGAGGAAATAGAGACCTAAGGAGCTAAAGCGATTTTCTAGAGGACACGGGTTTTCTAAACTGAGCCTAGAACTGAAGACTTATCAATTCTAACCCAGGATTAGGAACTACACATATCCTCTAAATTTCTGTGGAGACTTTTTCAGTAAAATTTTGTTTGTGGGCCATTTTTCCTCTGTGTTGCCTCCTCCCTCCCTCATTTGCTCAAGTAGTAAATTAATTTTAGCCAGGTAGGCATGGCTCAGTTGTTGAATGTGGACCTATGAACCAGGAGGGTCATGGTTTGATTCCTGGTCAGGGCACATGCTGGCTTTGTAGGCTTAATTCCCAGTGTGGGGTATGCAGGAGGCCGCCGATTCATGATTCACTCTCATTGATGTTACTAACTCTCTCTCCTTCTCCCTTCCTTTCTGAAAAAAAGAAAAAAAGAAAAGAAATGTTAATTCTAATACTAGTTTACAGCCCCCCAATAAAAACCACAACTTGATTTTCTTGAGGACTTGAGAAATATAATTTCATGTATTTAGACGTTTGCTGTTAGATGTCTTTTAAGCTGGACAAGAATAAAAATATGTATGCATATAAATTAAATGATTCATTAAAGGCATTATAAATCTGTCATATATTTAAAAAATATGATAGTGTTTTAAAACCTATTAGATTTTAATGAAAAATTCATTGTGTAATTCAAGTCAAATAAAAGTGATTCCTGATTATTATTCCTAGTACTTGTCTTTCTTAGTATGAAAAATACAAGAATTGAGTATATTCTAAAGTTTGGGAGAGTATCTGAGTGTTAACCCATTTGCCACTTCAAGCCAAGAAGCAGCCTAGGATTTTTTCCAAGCCAAATTAATATCTACTTAAAAAATCTGGATATTTCTGTGGCAAACAGAAACTCTAAGCTTCATAGAGCTCTGACCCAAGCAGTGAAGGGTAGTACAACTCCATCACCTACAGGACAGTCAGCCCCCATCCCTGTCCTTCTGAGGCAGGCCTCCGTGTAGGTCTGTGCCTTCAGTTTCCATTAGAAAACAACTTAAAAATCATAAAAATTGGGGAAATAACCATTCTGAGGGTAGAAATCTGAGGGAGCAGTGAGGTATGCATAATCAGTACCTTGTAAGAGTTTAAGAAGAGGATAGAGAGGGTCATGTCAGATATCCCAGGATTTTAGGAAGATATTGGGAAGAGCTAAGATATAAAAGATGAGACTATAGTTTAGTTTGAGAAGTATCTTCTGGTAAATGGACATGTCTGCCTGTCTCTGTGTCTGTCTTTTCCTAGAATCTAGGCAGTTATCTGGATTAGGGACTCTGAATTCCCTGTGGAATACAGATGTAGCCCCAGTAAACTCTTCACATCATTCACATCATTGTTGTATCCTTAAATCTTCTGTACAAGAGAACCCTGCTAGCAGATGCCTACAAGCATCCTAGTGTCGTTCCTTAAATTTATCTTTAATTTATGGTTCATAATCCTTGCCTTGATGCCTCATGGATTCAAACTTTAAGATTCTGGGATATATTCTTCCCCAGAGGAGAGAATAAGTCTGGATTTGGCAGTGTGACTGAGGATAAGTCACAACAGCTCCTAACCTGTTTCTCCTCTGTAGAACAGGGATCATAATCTATGCTCATCTCCGGCAGACATTGTGAAGAGAAACAGGTAATGAGATAATGTGTTTGAGGACACTAACAGTGGTTCCTTTTTGATAGAAGTCATATATATGCCTTTCTTCCTCCCTCTTTCCCCTTTTACCCAATACTTGATTGACTGACAGTGACAAATACTGGCTAGGTATTAGGAAGCAGTAGTGAGCAGGGCAGATAAAATCCTTGCTCTCTGGGGGCTTAAATTTCTACCCAGTACCTATTTGGAACAGTTTTCTCTGCCTTCCAAAAGAGCAATCTCTCTCCTGCTCTTCTTAATAGACATTCTCATTGCCATCCTTGTTGATTCTCTTTCCCAGCCTTTACCACAGTGTCTCCTGGTTGATATCCTGTCCTCTCTCTTGGCTATTTCAAAGGAACTTCAAATTCACCACGTCCAAATGTGAACTCATGACCTAAATACTACCCTTCCTACTCCCAAACCTGGTCTTGTTCCGATTATCTGTGTGTCAGTGGGTTTTCAATATCTTGCTCAGTTGTTTAATCTAAAAACCCATATGTCTCTCAACACTTGATCTCCCATACCTCATATCCACTTCTTCAGCAAGTCCTGTTGATTGTCCTATTTAGTTCTCCATTTCTGTTCTCACTGCTGTTTTTCAAGCAACCACTTCATCCTTTGTACAGACCATCAAAATGTCATCCTCACTGTTCACATGTATTTTTGCTTCCCAATTTATCATTCACACTTCAGATATTTTTTAGATACATAAATATATTCACGTGGTTCCAGAATTTAAAAATATGAAAAGGTATTCAATGAAGAGCCTCCTCTCTTCATAAAGCTACGTTACTCATCCTAAACATTCTTTAAAGGTATTTTATGCATATGTAAGAAAATACTAACACACAAGCTGTTTTTAAAATTTTATTATTTATTAAAAAGATGGTGGGAACTGCTGGGGAGAGGTCAATGGTAGAAAAGGGAGACATATGTAATATTTTAAACCATAAAGAATTTAAACTTTAAAAAAAAAAAAAAGATGATACACTATATATAGTTTTCTTCATCTTGTTATTTTCCCCCAATCAACAGTATATGCTGGATATCTTTCCATTGTAGTACATAGTGAATTTTCACATTAATTATTATGGCTACTTAATATTCCATGGTACAAATATTGAAACTGATGTACATCAAAGACAAAACATCTTTTAATGTCTAGAATATTCCATTCTTCCAGTTTGGATAACCTTGTCATGAATTCCCATTCATTACTCTAAGGGGGAAAAACTGAGATCACTTGCCAGGGTTCTCAGGGTCTGGCCCTTCTCTTTTCCAGGATTGTCTTATATTGCTTTTTTCTTTGGCCGCCTCTTTGTTGTTGCATGGACATCCCTACCCACCTGAGACCTCTGCAGGAGTTCTTAGTCTCACATGCAGACCATGATGCTCAGTGCAGGAGCTGCCGAGCTGTGGTGACTTGGCAGTGGTGGTTCTCGGGTGACAAACCTGGAACCAGAGAGGAGGAAGCCCACTTCTGGGGGGTGGCACCCAAGAACTGCCCTCTCGCAATCCGGGACCCCCTCAGGAATGCAGAGGGACCCCGCACTGCCCCAGGTGCTGCCTGCTAGGGAGGGACCTCAGGAGGTTGGCTCCAGGGCATGTCTGCCTGTCTTGCCCAGTTCTGTCCTGCTGGCCACCTTCTAATTTCTTTTCAATGTGCACAAATTCGTGCACCAGGGAACTAGTTATTATATATCTGTATGTGTGATTATTAGAATGATATTTACCTCATACACTAAAAAGTGTTTCTTATATAGTGGTTTGCAACCCATTAGGGATTATGAAATCAGTCTTTAAAATTATGACAAGCTCTTTAAAAAAAAAGGAACTGGAATAGAAAATACCAGAGCTCTTTACTTATAGTAAGGGTATTTTTTCATCATACTGTACTTCAGATTAATAGATAGATGTGATCACATAAGCACCTAGATACATAGGTGTATTGGTATGATATAAATTGTATTGCTTACTACGATCTTAGTCAAAAAGAGTTTGAAAGCCATTGAACTAGATGGTAAATTCTGTATATTTTGTAAACCATTCCATTCCCAAATCTAGCAGAGGACTCTCGTATATATGCTGGCTGAACAAATGAATGAAAGCATACCTTCTCAGGGTGGTTTACAGATCTACTGTCTTATTCCTCAGTACTAATGGATTCTGGTTCTAGGCAGATTTAGCGATTATTTCCTTGGCCAGTTGAATCTGCATTAGATCACTAGAGGAAAATAAAAGTAATAAGAAACAGTACCTACAAATGTATCTTTTAAAGCAGGGGTCCTCAAACTTTTTAAAGTGGGGGCCAGATCACGGTCCCTCAGAGAGCTGGAGGGCCGGACTATATGAACTACTAATTCCTACTGTAACACCTCGGCTGCGCTCACTGCCCAAAAAACCTGGCGGGCCGGATCAGACTCCTCTGCGGGCCGCATGTGGCCCGGGCCGTAGTTTGAAGACCCCTGTTTTAAAGGGACGAACCTTAAACTATTAATGAAATGTTTTTACATTTAAATTATTTTGTATTACTTACAAATCTTAGGCCTTGAATACCATTTTATTTTATTTTATTAATAAATAATGAAACATAATTTTTACCTACCTACATAAGTGGGTGATTTTAAATTTCTAAGGTAGTCTACACAGAGCTTATTACATAGCTATTACCTTTTGTGTGTACTTCAGCAATAAAATATTTATGCAGTTTGGCAAGGTGATACTACAACCTGGTTTAGTACAACAGCTGCACTGCCTGTTCCCATGTGGCTTGATTTCCCTTTTTAATCTTCAGTTTTGTCAGCATGTAGTTTATACAGCAGCAGATAATGGTGAAGGCTTCTTGAATTAATATAGTAAAGAGAGAGATACTGTGCTGAATTTACTTGGTTTCATATTTTTCTAAGTTTTTGAAAAACATTTTCTTAACATGTCCTACACAGTAGAGGTTTATAAACATCACATATTTACAATGAGACACTTTTGTGACTTTTTTATTCTTTAAAGAACCTATAAACTCAAGGTAGAATCTCTGATCTTAAAAACTGTGAATATTTCAGTTCTAAAGTAATCTGTGTTTTGGCTTAGCATAAATTAGGGAAATGCAGGAAATACAAGAATGCCTCTTGTATTTATTTTAAGTCATAAATTGGTATGTGTAATTGACTTGAGATTGGATTAAAAAGTGTTTAGGCAAAGAGTACATAACCTTAATTCTTTTCAAGTTTATTATCAGAGCCCTTTTAGCACAGTCTTTATCTAGCATATGTGTTATTTTTTCTTTTTATTTCTAGGTGCTCCTGATCCAACAGCAGGTGCTAGTATAGACGATGAAAACTGCTGGCACTTAGATGAAGAGCAGGTTCAAGAACAGGTTAAACTGTTCCTTTCCCAGGGCGGGTACCACGGATCAGGGAAGCAGCTTAATTTGCTCTTTGCAAAGGTATGATTGTTTATTTTTGAAGAAATATTCTAACTATATACAAATACAGCAGGTATCTTTATATGATCATGTTTACAATAGTGTAAAGACTTGTCTTTTGAATTTTTTTTAAAGAATACATTCTAAGTTAATCAATTAGAAACGTCTGTGTTCTAACACAAGTATTAATTTGCTTAGATGTCCTTAGACAAGATGTGGAATCCTTTTTTCTCTCTCAGTTCCTATTAATAAAATTGTGACAATTTACACAATTTTGAAAGAACATTCCCACTAAAGCCAAAATAAATATCCTAATGGTGTTTAAAATGCCGTTTTGTCTTTTTCTAATTAATTTCCCCAGTAACTTGAATACAACCCTTAAAAGGTTCTTTATATTTTTAGTTTAATAATGTCAATATCTTTAAATTTGTTTTAAGAGCATAGACTTTGAAGTCATATAGACTAGGGTTTAAATCTAAGTTCTAAATCTTAAGTGGATGAAACTTAGAAAGTTTTTAAAGTCAGTTTCCTCATCTATAAAATTAGCTAATAGTAGCATATCTCCTCAAGTTGTGATCATGGTGTTGAATGATAATGGTGTCTAACATGTCGTTGGCCTTGGTAAATGTTAATTTTCATCACCAAAATTTGATGACCTAAGAAACAAAGTTATCTTTGTTATAAGTTCTGTCTGAGCAGAATCTGTATCTGTAGTTTTTTTAAAAACTTTTTATCTGTAGTTTTTAAAGAAGTTTTACCATAAACACAAATCTAAATTTTAAATTTTAGATAAAATGCTTTTTTAATCATATTAAATCATTGTTTTTTTCATCGGAGTTACAGCCATCATTATTGGTATTATATTCAGTTTGGCTTTAAGGGAACAGATAATTGTACATTGATACTTTCATTAAGCAATCTTTCTAATATTCATAATTAAAATATGTCTTTCAGTTCAGAAGAATTAGAGTAAACTCTGTTACTGGTTACGGCCAAAAAATAGTGTATTCTGATGCATCATATTTTCTTAATAAAGACTTATTCTGTATACCAGGGGTGGGGAACTTCCAGTACATGGCCCGTATAAGGCCCACAAAATCATTTGGTCTGGCCCTGCCAAGGCATTAGGGGTAAGTTAATTAAATGTTTGACAAAATATAACAAGCTGATTTTTAAGCTTATAATTTTGTATGCCTTGCGAATGATGTTATAAATATCCAAATGGCCCTTGGCAGAAAAAAGGTTCCTCCACTCTTGCAGCATATACCATACAGAGATTGCCAATCTTCTGATGATTAGATTTACAAAAAATACACTTAACTTTAAAATTATTTACTCATGGCTTATTCATCTTTCGTAACTCATAGGCACTTCAAACTCCTTTAATGCCTCAGAGTCAACAGTCTGAAAATTAATTACCATTATGCTATAGATGTAGTACTTGAGTGTTGGATAATAGTATTGGTTTATATGCTTACTAGTGCTTATTTTCATTGCTATTTCTAGCTGAGTAATAGGTTAGAAGTTTATCAGGAAAGTAAACATTAAATCAAACTTGGTATAGTGGTAACTATTAAAGGTTTAGTATATTTAGACACACTGGAAGTATTTCATAGTCTCATGCCATCAGAGGCCTAGTAGAAGCAGTGTGAAAGAGGTGTTAGACTGGCCTTAATTAGTAGTTTTTATCTCTATATGATGTATATATTACATATGACATATGAACTAACATCACCTTCTAATTTGGGAATGGCATAACTTAGTATTCAGTAGAGTTAAGACAGGTCTGGATTCTGATTTTGTCACCATATATTTGACTCCTTTAGCCCTTTGTACTTTAACTTGGTTTTATAATTCATAAAATGGGGATTATAATCTGGCCTACTTTATATGGTTATTATAAAGATTAAATGGTAAGTATAAATGTAATTTAAGTATGTGTACAAGAAATGGCAGCACCCTCTTTCTTCCAGTCTTCATCTATTCATGAATTTTTAGTGCTTCTGTATTAGTAATAAATTCCTTTTTAAGATTACTGAGATAACCTTCCTGGAAGCATAACCCTTGTGATTTACTGTAGAAATGCTTTTGAGTTCTTCACAAGGCTTACATTCTGGAACCTATGAGGGGATTCCATCACTTGTCACGGTACAAGCCTGAAGGAGGATGTATTGATCTGGAGGTTTGAGATGTTTTATTGATAATCTGCCATTTCCTCCTCATTTGCTGTTCACAAAGAGAGTATTTTGAATCAAAGGACCTACCTCTCCTTTTCCACTGTTCATGACCTTGCTCTAGGAATTTCCTATGGAGAGAACTGGTAATCAGCTGGGCTTCTTGTTGAATGCGTAGCTGTGCACTTTTGGAAAGGATGAATTCATTTAGGGTTTCCTGATAGCCTTGTGTTTTTTTTCTGCCTTTCTTTTATTTTAAAAATGTAGCACAAGAATAATGGACAGAGAGCTCGAGGTTCCTGCATAAGAAACTGAGAACTTCCTAGGGCCCTGGTCATGATTTTGATTCGTGGATTACTTGTTTAGAGCCAAAAGGGTTCTTGAACCTACAGCTGGGTTCACTTTCCTTTTACCATTGCAAAAGTAGTCCATCAAAATGAATATGACATTGCTCTTTATGCCAAAGAACTTCGGTGAGAGAGAACTTACTGAAATTACTAATTTACCTAAAAAACTGAAGAGTTGCACAACTTTGTGAATATACTAAAAACTACTGAATTGCACAGTTTAAATTGGTGAATTGTATGTATGTGAATTTTGTCTCAATAAAACTGTTTCTAAAAAACTCTGCAGGGCAGATGCTATTGTAAACATCATTAGGTCAATTCAGAAGATCCCCTAAAGAGTTATTAGTAGCTTGCTTTTTAGGCTCACCTCATCTGGTTGGAAGTGCAATCAACTGGGGAGTCAGAAAGATGCCAGATGATTTGTCTTGTTGATTTTGGTACTGTTTTTCTGGAATCTAGCAATTTTTCTTTTTGAACTGGAAGTTAGTAAAATTTCTTTCCTTCTGTGGATTCTAAAACAATATAGAAAACTAAGAGTAAGTTTCAGTTCTTTGATCCAATTATCATTTAGGGTAGAAACCAGTTTTAACAACTTTTTTTTTTTGCTTAAGAGAGTTGGTGTCGAGAATTAACTGCCCCCCTCCCAAGAAAAGTGATCTGTCTCTGTATTGCTGTTTGTTTTTGAACATTTTTTTAAAGTCTTTTTTCCCCCCCCCCACTAGGTTCGGGAGATGCTGAAGATGAGGGACTCTAATGGGGCCCGCATGTTGACCTTGATAACAGAGCAATTCATGGCTGATCCTCGTCTGTCACTTTGGAGGCAACAAGGCACTGCGATGACTGACAAATACAGGCAGCTCTGGGATGAGCTGGGTAAATACAAGTTTCCTGACAGATTGCTATTGAGTTATATTGTTGAAGACCATGTTGAATGTTTAAAGAGCATGGTCAGTGTATTGATGAAGAGAGAGCTCTACTCATATATGAACTTGTTGCCAAAATATACTGGGTAGAAGATAGGGAGAATAAGGACTTTGCAGGAAACAATCTTGGCAGGGTTTGGAGGGAACTGTCTGATCTTAAGGAAAGCAAGCACAGGAATCACCTTTAAGTATTTGAGAAACTGTATTACTTTGAAATAAGTATCCTATATAATGAAAAACTAATATGCAAATTGTTCCCTCCACAGGGAGTTCCACTGGGAGTTCAACCAGGGGTCCGGGCTGGCCAGGCAACCACCCGCAGCCCTTGTCCCCGGCTGGCCTGACTCAGTCGGCAGGGGTGGGCCTGCCGGACCTCACCTGTGCACGAATTCGTGCACCAGGCCTCCAGTTTTGTATAAAAGAGCTAGTTTCTTGTTTTTAGAGTAATATTGTGATCAAATCAGTTAAAATTTGGCTGTTTTTCCCTACATTAAAAATAGTAGTTTGAACATTCATTTTATATTTTTACTATTATAGATTAAAATGAACTAATGATCATAAGAATAAAAAATATAGAGCAGACTCTTTGCTTTCCAAATCCTTGGTGGTAAAGATATTGATACAGCAGGTGGTTGGAAAAAAAGGAGAAACAGCTGTCATGTTCACTGATAAATGTTGGGGGATGACTCTTGTTACCTAATGCTCATTACTAAGGAATTAATAACTTACTTATTATTTTGTCTTTCTATTAAGAAATCTATGTAATGAATGGAATTTTTTAACAAGTACTTTATTGTGTTTGCATTAATTTTAAGTTCTTGGTATATTTACTAAAATATCTTGGTCTAAATGCAGTTGAGTAGTAGAACTCTTCACATGTTCATACCTGTCTTCATCTTGCCTAATGATGGGGGAACACATCAGGCTAATTGATCCCATATCTATTCTAGACCAAGTGAAACTTGCTGATGAAGATACCACATGGTCATAGTAATTGAAATGGACTTTTGAGATGAACTCTTTTACAGAAAAGGAAACTAAATTTTGAGGAGGTTAAGGGACTTCCATAAGATGATGTTGTATGGCGTAGGGTTATACAACAAGTTTGTAAAGAATTTGACATGCAAGTTTTCTTCTTCCCATTAATAGGATGTGTGTTCAGGAACTTGACTGTGGATGGCAACTCTTGGTAAATGTCAATTTAATCTTGGTATTTTCCTTGTGGACCTGAAAGAATAAAGGCGATGGCCTTCTCTCTCCCTCCCCCCACTCCCAATTAATCTGTAATGTCAGTAGATATTTTCAGTGTATTGGAGGGATATTTGGGAGCATGCTGTAGTGGTTAGAAAACATAGGTATAATGCATAGTTTAAACAACTACTTTTATAGAATACTGAGTGTTTGACTTTCCTAAGTAATCTTTCCCCAATTTTGTTACAGTAAATGCTGAATTCAGTAATTGGTTTATGATGGTAAAAAGGACTAGCACTAAAAAAAAAAACTATAATGAAGGGAATCATTTAAGAAAACTATTGGATTAATATTAAATGAATGAAATTTAAAGAACTTTGGGACTTAGAGAAGCTTAGAATTACAAATAACTAATAAGAAGAAAATACCAACTAAATGTATTGGTTATCAAATAAATACAGTTGATATAGCCAAAACTTGGATAGTTCACATTTAATCCATTAGTCACATCTTACTTTGCCAAGTTGGTTTTGAAAATTATGTACCTCAACCCTTAATCAAAAGTATAAAGTCTCATTAGGTGGAAGTTTCCATGAGCTGATTCTAGTTATACCCCCTGAAGATCTTCTAATTATGGACCACGCTCTATTCAAGTTTGGTTTCAGTCCAGGATGAAGAGTACATCTTCTTGCCCTATGTTTTCTTTCATCACACCCCGTCCCCAAATTATTACTAGATTGCTATAAATTCTATGTATTCTGGTGGTGAGCAGAGGTCACCTGCTGTTTTAATGGGGTTTGAGTTCTGTGAAGAATCCTACTTAGAACAATAGCTATCACATCTTAATATTCATTCACCAAAAAATTAACTAAAAGTTGCTTCTGGACTACAAAGGGAAAGGATTTTGGTTCTTAATAAAATGGGGGAATTTGACTTTGTGCCCCTGCACTGGGCTCACATTGCTTCAAGGCTCTGCTCTGGAATTAAATGCTGAGCGCTGCCAGATGCCAGACATTGAGAAGAGGCTGAGTTTTGTCGGCAAATGGGATCTGCAAGTTAATTGGTGTTTTCTGCAGGCTTCTGGCTGTGAAATGAAATTGGAAGCCCTTTAGCCACACGGATAATACAGGACTTGAATACAAATGTCACATGTCACCATCAGGACCCACTGTGAGACAATAGTGTTCCCACTCCAACACTGCGCCATTACAGATCATTTAAATATGGGGATTACATTTAAACTAAAAGCCCCATTTGCCTTTTACTGCAATTTAAATGTCCTCTTAGCAAAAGCTAAGTGACAAATTAAATGAAAAAAGTGCCCACATTTTTAAAGCTGTAATGCAAAACAACCTTTTATTGCTTCTCATGTGCCACGAATGAATCATTACACTTGTCAACCCTAAACCAAGCCATAATTGGAGCAGCTACTGTTATCAAAGTGGGGCTGCTCTTGTGACAGCTTAATAAAACTGAAACTGTTAAATTAAATCTCAGATGCTTAACTCCTTAGCACCGGTGGATTCGATGGGTCCATTTCTGGCAATGACCAATACACCAGAAAAGAAAGAAAAAATACTCCTGGCATGAAAGCTTTACTTTGACGAAAGTACAAGTAAGACTATCTTGGCTAAGCAACTCTGCTTCTTGGCAGAGGGGTTTGGAGGCATCAGATTCTTGGCCAGATTACAAAAAAAATTTTTATAGGATAGATATTCCCCCTCCCCAGAATTTATAATATTCTGAGTATATGTAATTTATTAAAATTTAAGTGTTGCTGATTTAAAATTAGTTTTAAAAACAGCATTCACTTAACTTTTTCTCACATCAGATAAATATATGTAAACTTTTTTTGAGGTAGCAACAGGCCCAATTTCTTCCCCCATTCTCTGGCTAACAAAAGAACTAATTATGCTCAGTTCTTCTTTTCTAAAATAAGTGCCTATGATATTCATTTGGTCTGAGTTAATTTTGTGATTTACTCCCTGATTTTCATAATCTAGTATGAAATAAATACAAATGCATATTAAGCTTCTGTTTAGTCCATCTCATTTGCAGATATTTTGTCTTGTATGTGAATCAGTTTTTCATATATTAATTTTAATTTCTCTACATGAATGTTCATTTTCTTAAACCTAAGGTAGTCTTCTCAAGAGAAGTATTGTTGTGTCATAATCAGCTATAAGAAAAAGTGTGTATTAAAATCTTAAGACAGAAAGCCCCTTGCAATGGTAGAAGCTAAGCTGCACATTTTATAGAGGCTACACAGCTAGTAGAGCTGTAGAAACACACCTCTTGAATTGCTTTTGTTATTCCGTGACTTGCAAATTTCTTGGAAAACAGATCATAGATACTACTTGGGATTTCAAAGAACAACCCAGTGCTATTGGTGATGAGCACACCTACTGGTTGGCCCTAATGGCTGTCTATTCAGCACACTTAATTATTGTGGAGGTATGAGGGGATATATTATAACCTCTCACCTGTATTGATGGGTCTCTTCGCCTTAAATGTTTCCTAGACTGTAATTTTACTTTGCTTTTTAAAACTATAGGTTGTGGCTGCCAGTTTATTAAAACCTAATTAAAATGGATGTCATTAGAGGAAACAGTTAAATAAGATTTAATTACAGTTTTATCATGGGGAAAAGACTTAAATTTTTACTTTCAAGTATTACATAATACCCCTCCTGTGTGGCGCGGGACACCCCCTCACCTCCATTTTAAACACATAACTTTCTCTGTAAGCTGAGTCATGTGTTTTGCTATTTAGCAGAAATAGCCATAGTTAGATGTTTCTTTCTTATTTAAATTTCATTGTAAGGTTAGTTTGACCACTGTTATTAAGCAACAGCTATATTGCTGGACAGATTGAGTAGGTTACAGACTCAGAGCACTTGAAATGAGTTAGCAGTAGAGGACTTAGTTTACTCATTGGGATCGCATTTATTTAAAATACTAAAAATTACCTATACCATGAATCTAGAAAATGCTGTTCCTTCTAAATCCCCAGATAGAAGTAGTCTTCTCTCATCTCACGGCTTATTCTACACCCTCCCACATTATTCCTTTTTTTTCTTTTTTTCTTTTTAATCTTCATCTGAGAATATGCTTATTGATTTTAGAGAAAGAGGAAGGGGGGTGGAGGAAGATAAGCATCAGTGTGAGAGAGAAACATTGATCAGTTGCCTCCTGTATGTGCCCTGATCTGTGGTCAAACCTGAAACCTAGTTATGTGTCCTGACTGGGAATCAAACCAGTCTTTTATTGTGTGGGATGATGCTCCAATTAACTGAGCCACCCAGCCAGGGCTACCCATAACATTATTCTTGAATAAGGAAGAAAACATATACTTGTTACACATTCTAGAGGATATAGTAAGACCCTTTGTGCACAGCCAGAAATAATATTCTGAAGTCTCTGGTTTGGGGGGTAATTGTGGAGAAGTTTCTGGGAAATGCCGTCTTACATTACTGAAAGCAGTGGGCTAGGAACCCCCTCCATCCTCCCTCTCCCTACCCCCGCACTCCCCCCCCACACACACACACACACACAAACACTATTTTAAACCCCTTAGTTTCTGTGGTAAATTCAAACTCAAGCTTTCCACATTTTGAAGTTGATGGTGGTTAGTGAATGGCGTAGGAGTAACTGCTTCTCATTGAGAACTAGAAAGCATTCCAGTGTGGTTTACCTCCTTTGCAGTGCCGTGGAGAAAACAGCAATTCCCAGAGCCCCCTTGCAGTAAGATGTCAGGACAGACTTGGAAACTTCCTTGTAGCTGCGACTGCTATCCTAATGAACCACATTATTGGGATTGGCACCTACCAGCTTGTCTTCCTTGAGTACAAGGAGAATACAGCTTTACCACTTCAGGACTGGGGGAGCACAGATAGGGCCTTCTTTCCAGAATTCTTACTCTGGTTTCTCTATCAGTACATATTTAGCACTTACTATGTCCAGAGGAATAGATGTATAAAATCTTTTATTTTATTATGACAATGGTACTAGTAGAAAGGTGGGATTAGAGAGCTGCCAGACATCAGGAGACACGAGAGGTTAGAACAGGCATGAATGGCCGAAACCGGTTTGGCTCAGTGGATAGAGCGTCGGCTTGCGGACTGAAAGGTGCCGGGTTTGATTCTGGTCAAGGGCATGTACCTTAGTTGCGGGCACATCCCCAGTGGGGGGTGTGCAGGAGGCAGCTGATCAATGATTCTCTCTCATCGATGTTTCTAACTTTCTATCCCTCTCCTTTCCTCTATGTAAAAAATCAATAAAATAAAAAAATAAAATAAAAACAGGCATGAATGAACTGAGAAGCACTTTGATAGGGTAATTTATTCCCATTTTAGTATATATATGTGTACAGATTGAATTTAATATGGTTTTACAAGATGGTCATGAAAGTGAATTGTAGGGAATACTCCAAAAAGAAGGAATAACATGAATAAAGGTAGGGATGAGCTCAATTGAGGGAAGGGTATAAAGGGTTTATACTCATTATAAAAAATGTTGCCTTCAATCCAGCCTGTTCTTCTTCCATGTTAACTTCAGAGGGAAGAGAGAAAGAGAGAGGATCTAGATTTTTTTTTTTGCTTTGTTTTATTTCCCATTACAGTCCAGCCACTACACCAGGCACTATGCTAAGCACTTAGTTCATGCATTGTTTAATTAATTCTTAAACAGTTATTAGCCCTAATTTACCAGCTGAGAAAACTGAGGCTTAAAGAGACTGCATAACTTGCTTAAGATCACAGCAGCAGAGCAGGAATTTTATCTCAGGTGTCAGTGACTTCAAAGACTTAACCACCAAACTAGACACTGTCCTCTGCTTTTTAAAAAAAAAGACTGCATAATGTGTTAGTTAGGCAGTCTCTCTGCTAAGTGCAGAGCAGGGAACCCAGTGAAGATTATACCTAGATGGCTGTAAACCATGCTGTAGAAGCTGCCTGGCCAGATCTGCCCATCAGTGCTCCCTCAGTCCTGACTGCAGTGGTCAGCAGAGCGCACCTCATCTAGTTGCTCATTTGTTTCCAACTCTCTAATTTCAGACTCTGAAAAAAACAAGCACATTAATATAGAATAGGCAAGCATATGCCATTGAGAACTGCATTATATATTAAGACTAGAAGCCTGATGCATGAAGATTCGTGCTAGAATGGGCTTTCCTTTCCCTGGCTGTCGGCACTACCTTTCCACTCCACTCCAGCCCAGCCCCTTTCTGCTCAGGCCCTGGAGCCACCTCTTTCTGCTCTGGGAGCCACCTCTTTCTACTCGGCCCTGCCTTCCCACACTGCCCAGAGGCCCTGAGAGGCGGGCGGGGGGGGGGGGGGGGGGATATGCTTGTGTATGCAAATTAACCACAATATTTGTTGGGTTAATTTGCATATCACTCCTGATTGGCTGGTGGCATAACGGAGGTACGGTCAATTTTTCATGTTTGTCTATTATTAGGTAAAATATTACATACTGCAGATTGGATACAGTGAAGTTTTGACCTAATTTCTCAGTCCCCTTTGCTGAGGAGACAGGGAAGACCCTTAGGCTACTTACTGTCTTTGTCCTGGCCTATCTATACAAAGCCCTATGATAACATGGTTTCCAGCATTTGTTTACCTGATGTGGTCTGTAGGCTCTGCAGACCTTTCCTGCCCATAGGCTGGGCTCTTCCACTCTGAATAGGGTTGTGAGTTCCTGTCTCAGTCTCTGCTTTCCCCCTTATAATTCAGAGCTCTCTCTAAATACACAGGCTTTGTCAATTGTATTGTATTGCTTCCCTCCAGCACTGTTCTCAGAATGGTATCTGCTGCTGAGTCCTCATTACTGGGGTCTGGTTTCTTTTTCTGTTGTATGATCTTACTGCTTTCTGTCTCTTAAAACTGAGACCTCTGTGTTCTTGGGTCAGAGGCCTCTGGATTCTGTCTTGTCTGGGAATGGGAAGGAGGGGTTTATTCTCTGCTTCTTTAAGTAGACAGAGTAATTTCTAGTTTGGGTCAGAAGTTAACCAAAAGAGAAGGCATATTTCTGTATAGTTAGCAAACCTATGATAAATACTGTGTAATGTGGTCAATCATGCTTCTTTTGACTGCAGGTGCTAAGGTTTAATATCCATTTGGTAACCTGTATGTGAAAGTGGAAATAAAGAGAAAATAGTTTAAATAAATATTAATATAAAATAGTAGATTCTCAAGATTAAAAGAGATCTTTATAGATCATTTGATCCTATTATCAGTTTGAGAATCTTAATGATAGTCTTATAAGGTATTACATATTTGAATAATTTGCAACAACACTTGAGGTCACCCCTTTGTATATCTTTATAAAACTTTATTCTAAATACCGTGGAGATTTAATTAGGTGTTCAGATGCCTTATGATTCATTGTATCCTTTAGTGTTCTGTCTCATATTTGTAGCATGCTGGGACATTATTTGTACCAGAATGGGTTCAGTTACTTTTTTATGCTGTCTTTTTATTTAGTCCATAAGTCCATTGGTAGTAGATACTACACTCAAATTAGTAGCTAATAGGAATGTAAGAGCATGAGTAAAATGTGTCCTTTTCTTCCTCAAAACAATTTTAGAAAAGTTCTCCTTTTCCCATTTCCTAAGAGTTAGTATTGCATTTGTCCTCAAGAAATTACCACCAAAGGGAAATCTAGCTGGAGGAATCTCCTTGCTAAATTGTGGATCTCAAGAGTGAAAATGAAAATGAAGAAAGGCTAGGGATAATTTTCTTGCACCATTTCTTACCCTGAAGTGGCAGCATACAAAAATTAACAAGGTCTGAGAAGCCTTATTTAAACAATCTTGATATTCCCAGGGGCTTCCCAGGAATCAGGAATGCCAGGAGCTAGAATGAAAAGTGGAAGCCCAGGCCTGAGGCAGCCACATACTAGTACATATACACTGCTCTCTGGGTGCTGGTACCAAGCGGGTGCTTTACAAATGTTCTCATAGTTCATTTAAGCTTAGGTAGGTTAATGAGGGTTGGGGAAGTGGTTAATCCAGGGAAGTGATTAATATTGGTTATCCCTTTGACAGGGGCTATTCAGACCCTGCCTCACAGAGCCCTAGGTGAGAGAGAAAGGGAGAGAGAGCAGGTTCTTCTGAATTCCAGCAAAGTGATTTTCATCACTTTAGACTATGCTTTCCACCAAGATTTATCTAGAAGAAAGGATTCTGAGATTCAAAATGCATGCTTGATAGTCATATTTATAGACTTTTAATTAGCTGATCTTCTTAGAAATATACCAAAGAATAACTTTTTTATTCATATAAAGAATTTCCTCTTACATATTTTAGGGGGAAAGATAGGCTTATAAGTGATTTGCAGCAGATGAATTTTTGTGAGGCTGCTGTAATCTTGTCTGGTAATTGTATAATTTTGTTAATTTTATTTAAAAATTCCAAATTGAAATCAGAATAGGATTCTACAGGTACCTTCTGACATTAAATTGTTTGGATGAGTTAGTAACTGGTTTTCCAGTTATTTTCTCAGATTCTGAGCTAAAGGTAAATTGCCAGGAGTAGTGATCATAGTTGTCTAAAATGTGGCTAACTCAGTCAACTCTATGCCTTCTGTTGTGAAGATAACCTTTGAGATAGAAATCTAAATCTCTGTGATGGTGAGCTATGGCCGGTCAGACTTTGTTGACTCTGGATCATGCTTTCTAACCCTTTTCATTTTGGGTTACTCTAGTAAATTTCAAAATTTACTTCAGCAAACCTGGAGAAGAGAGTGAGAATCATTCATAAGTTAGGTAGTTGAAAGCGATCAGCAGTCTTGAAGTGCCTTAGATTGGAAGTCACAGTCTTTGCAGATGAGCAAGGGCTGAAGGGTTTGGGTGGGAGGAGTCTACAGGGCACTTGGGTCAAATATAAGCTTGAAATAGGGAGAAAATCCCATTAGGAGAAATACTTTCAAAAAGCTTCAAGAGCACAAGAAGAGTCTGATCTCCAAGACCAAGTCATCTAGAGATTTTTGTGTTGTTGTTGTTGGTTTTTAACCAATAAACTACTCACTATATACTTTGTTTTTATTGGGGCATTTAAACCAATTTCATAGCTATTCTTTTTCATCCCTGTGTAAGTGCTCACTTGATAATCCCCCCTCTTCCCCCTTTTCCCTTCTGAACAATGATTGTGACACATTTTTAAAGTTAGTTTTTCTGTAAAGGTTGAGAAAAACATTGTGCCCTATGTTTTTCCACCCTATGTGGAAGCATTATGAAACGAGTACTAAAAACAATGATTGACATTAATGTTCTCTGTGTCCTCAGTTTTCTTTTCCTTTTCTTCTTCTGGTTTATCCCACCTTTTCCACATATGTATAGGTAGATCTTCATGGGTGCCCGAGTACGTGTAAAAACACACACATATATACACACGCATGCATGCACACTGGAAATGCAAACAGTTTAGAGCACAGAAGGGCAATGATTCCCTCTTGCCATCAGTGCTGCAGGTAATCTATTGCATTAATCAGCCAGCCAGTGGGAAATGCATGGGGAGTGATTATACTATCATACACAATACAATCAGCATGAAGCACTTGTCAAGACCAATACATCAAAGTTTAATTCGGTAATAGAATGAATTAGAGCAAAATGAAACATTGTATTCTCTGAGAAACTCAGGGCACCCATCGCAGGTTCTTTCTGAACTCCATAAAAAAGTCAGTGCATTACAAAACTGTTTTTACGAATAAAATGGCAGTTCTAATATGACAGGATACTATAAACACTTTTTCTTGCTATTCTTATACAACCGTAGTGCTAAAATAGTCTATAATAATAACCAATGGTAAATTTTATTATTTTTGGTAGGGCTTCTGATTAATTTTTTCCTAAATTAGTTCTCCATGATAAGTGAAAGGAAAGGTGTTGTACCAGTGGCTCAGGGAAGCACTTATCTATAAATATGGTTGGTGGACAGCAGTGACCTACCAGAACAGCAGGAGAATTAACAAAAAGCCTGTTGTTTATAGTTCCCTATGGTAGGCACTGCCATTGAGGAACTTATTATCTAGTTAGAAAACAGATAAGTGAAAATTAAAACAGCTCAAAACAGACTAAAACAACCCAAGAAGTGAAGTTATATAAGGTAGGATGCATTTCAGAAAATTTTGAGGCTAGATCTAATACATTTCATATTATAAGATACTATTCTGATTCATTTTATAATATGTATTCTAAGGTAATTTCCTTGTTAGACTTGACCAAGCATATTTTTTTCCCCAAAGGACAAATGAATATAACCTTGCCAGGACTGTTTCAGTTTTCAAAGACTTCAATTGGAATATAAACAACGGGGTTATTTGAGCAGACACCCTTTTTAAAAGTACAGATTTTAATTCTCATATTTACTAACAGTGTAGCCCTATACAGGTCCCTTAGCTTAGATAGACCTCAGTTTCCTTATCTGTAATATGAGCATGATAATGATTCTTGAGGCCTAAAATAAAGTAATTTAAATAATACACATACCACTTTCTCATTCCAAGAATCTTTTGTCTGTGGGGTTAGTAGATTCAGTTGAAAAGAGGCATCCTGGAGACCTAAAGAAATGTATATGTATATGTATATGTATATGTATATGTATATGTATATGTATATGTATATGTATATGTATATGTATATATAGAGAGACTTGAGACAGGACTGTTGGACGAATCATGGAACTGTTTGCATAGATAGCTTCCTTACACAGCCAGTGCAGAGCACGTGGAGAATGTTTTTGGAGTTTACCACAGCTCACGTTCCTTCTCTTCATTAACTGTTCACTACTCTTTCTGTATCAAAATAAGACATTGTCTGTCACTGTGTCTTCTGTCTTTCCTTCCTCCCTCAAAAATGAGAAGGATGGTGAGTGGTGAATTTGCTGTCTTTGGTTATTTCCTGTAGAACCAGGTTCCTAGTGAGGCCAGGCTGTTTTTAATGAATGTTGCATGTTGACCCAGTAGCACTGACACATCAAGTGGGATGGGAAGACCACATATTAGAAATAAGGGCCACAGGTTTGCCCAAAGGAACATTATCCAGAATACCATTCAACTGCTTTGGAATATATGTGGCTTATTTTATTTCTTGAGAACAAAAAGATGGGTATCCCTGCTTGAACTAAGTGATCTTAAAAACTCTCTCTTTACAGCATCCCTGAAGTTTTATTTTGAAGTTTTCCTTGAGATATTTTAGAGACTTAAGAAGCTAGCATACTAAATTTAAAGTTAGGGGGATGTTTTTGCCAGTTAAACTTATTTTCTAAACATGAGTGACTACCATATTAAGACTGAATTGTACCGAGAACAATACTATAATTAGGGTCACGGTTTTTGTGTGGCCTGACCCAAGAAATTTTGTAACTACAGTTTTGCTAGCACAACTAATTATGCCAGTGATCTCCTATTTGTGACTGCAATTAGGCATTTCGTGGCCTCTAAATAAGTATAATTAGTTAATTGGATCATGCATGAAATTCTAGCCTCTTATAATAGCCTCTAAGAACAAAAATAAATATGATAAATATTATGAATTGTTTTCATATTTGTGGAACCCTGGGAAATACCAGAAGTGATTGTTTTTCTTTGCTTGCTGCTAGTTCATAAAAATAAACGTGATATTAAAAAGTAGAAATTACTCTTCCCATACATTTAACAGTCGTCATTCTCTATCTTTGAAACAGAGGAAAGGGACTCACTGACCTTTTTTATTCTCACCTTTAAAGAAAATAAAAGTACATGATTGTCTAAGCACTATGCTGTACATCTGAAACTAATGCAGAATAATATTGAATGTCAACTGTAATGGACAAATTTAAAAAAATAAATAAAAAGTAAACAAGGTGATATTGGTGGCCTTGGTCCTCTGCTCCCTTCCCTTTGCTATTTTCAGTAGCATTATACTCATTGTACCTCCTGGAAAACAGGGGAAAGAGTAACATTTATCAAAAAATCCAAAGTGTTTTTTATAAAATGTGTAGCTTTTATTTTAAACAGACTTATTTGCATATTTTAAAAAAACATGGAGTAGAAGTAGCTTTACAAACAAGTTTTTTGGTGGGGGGGAGGCAGGGTAGCAACAGTTAAAGAATGTCCATATTTATTCAGTCACAGATCATAAGGCTCCCCCCAGCAGGCAAAAAGCACACTCAGTCACATGCAAGTTCATTATCCCAGAAATGCTGACACAACTCCCCCCTAACGGACCTCATCGGATATTAACATATTTTCAGAGAAAACAGATTTCAATTGTAAGCTGAGTTTTCAGATTGTTTTTCTGCTGTTTTAATCTACAGTGAAATTATTTATTTGCTATGCCTGTCTTTTGTTTTATTAGGCTCCACTTAGATGAACTTGTATAGTTTTTGTTGGATATGATTTCTATACATGCATAAGATATGTTCTAAGAACACATGGTTGAAATATACAGTTTATTGGTTGTACACTTAAGGCTCCTTCATAATTTTAGACGGTAATATGTCATTTGTATTATAATGCTAAAATGTGAGGAAGGGAATAATGATTCTGTCAAAAGACTAAAAACATTAATCTTGGAAATCATAGGTGCATAGTTGCACATATAAATCCTAACTTACAGAATAATCTGACCACATAGCCTGGCAGAAAGCTAAACACCATAGTGTTTAAGAATAATGATTTTGCAGGGAATGTGGGTGTGGTAACAAATCCAGGCTACCATCTTTTAATAGCAGCACAACCTCTCCACTTTTCTGAACTTCAGTTTCCTTATCTGTACAGTGAGTTTTTTTGTGAGGAGTGTGGGTGGTGGTCCACTGGCAATGTTATTGGTGCTGTGCCAGTAACCACAGAGGCCTTTGTGATGCTTTGTCTTCTGCCTCAGTGTGATTCTACCCACATTCTCTGACTATTTTGGTCAGGTATATATAGGACGTAAACAGGTTTAAGACCACGCAGTGGATTAGAACCATTCACGATGTGCTTTTTTTCTTCTTCCCAGGGAAGTTGCTTTCCTAGTTTTGTTTTACTTGGGCTTGTATGTTACAGTGCATCTTTTTGCTGAAACCACTGAGTGCAGATTAGGCTGAGTAGTGGGAAAGGAAAGGAAAAGCATGCTGGATGGTTAAAAAAACCTAGATGAGAGCTGAAATGCGCCATGGATAATTTAGAATCTGAATGCTGCACACACCAGTGATTTGATAATTGCCTTTATATACTTTGAGGCATTGAAGCTAGGAAAGCAATTTAAAACTATTGAATTTGTTTTCATTGTAACTCATAGCAAATAATTAAGCATGCTCTGTGAAAGAACCAGTAATAACTTCTGGATGCCAAATCTTCTGCTAGCGGCTGGAAACACAAAGTTCTCACTGAGTTCTATATTTGAATGAGTCCTTGAAAGAGTTAATATTTCCAAGGGACAGCAAAATGAAGTGTTTGATCATCAAAGAGTTTTATTTTTAAAGCTGGGAATGTTTCAGGCATGTATTGGAGGGGAAGGAAATCAGTGCCCAAAGTGGGACTCTGAATTAATAAAATTTGGAGAATGACATACTCAATTTGGTTAACTTGGTTATTAAGGCTAATTACAGCTTTTGTATTATTGACTGTTAAGATAAAAGACCATATCTGTAATAGTTCTGAACTTGAATCTAACATTAAGAATATTCAGGATGAAGCATCTCTTTTAGAAAGATAAAAGAATGTTACAGGCAATTTAATAAATTCTTAGGTTTTAAATATTTTCTCATTTTGTAAAATAGAAATTTTCTAATTAGAGAAATATAAGCATGAAAATCTAAGGTGAGTTTTATGAATTTCTTTTTTCATCAAGTCATAGAAGTCATTGTTTAAGTGTCCAAAAATATTTACGATCTTGGTTTTAAGGACCATAATTTCTTTGAAATTTAGTTTTCTTACCTTTAAAGTAGAAATATTAATTCTGACCATGGGGGGATTATTGTAATGAGTTAATGAGAAAATGTTTGTAAAACCCTAAATATAATGCCTGTAGCTTATAGTAGGCACCCAAGAAATCGTGACTATTAGTGATGATAATTATTCTATTAGTGTTTTCTTAGTGTTTCTCTAGTTCTTCAAAAGAACTTTTTTTTAAACATAAAATTATATTTCCTTGTCAATATTGTTTTATCTTATAGACTCTTTAGTTTTCCCCAGGTAAAGGTGAAACTCACTGATTCATTGTCACATTATCAGTTTCTTTATATGCAAATCAGTCCATTAACACTACATACATTGATTAATTAATATTTTCCTGATTTTATCTTTGAGTTACTTAAAAAGAACTAGAACTTAATATAAATTTGGTTACTAATTCTGTTTTTAAAAATTAGTATTGCACTTGCATCTTTAAAAAGAACAAATTGTGAAAATAAATATGAGATACATATTTTAGAATATGTAATTTCTACATTTAATTTAAAGTTAGCTCTGTGCCAACTATCTTAGCTTTTAGTTGTCTTGGTAGTGCTTTTAAGTAATTTTCAAAATAAATTTCACACAGATATGGACAAATACAGAATTCTGAATTATGAAGATGGATACATTGAAAATAAATCTACATCACATTATTTGTTAATATTAATTTTTATTGCTGAGTAGTATTCTGTTATATGCACCACAGTTTATCAGTTCACCAGTTAAAGGACATTGTGGTTGTTTCCAGTCTTTTACATTTACAAATGAAAGTGTTATAATAAACATTTTTGTACACATTTTTATGTGAACATAAGTTTTAATTTGTCTTGGGTAAATCCCTAGAGGTTGGATTACTGGGTCATAAGAAACTTCTAGAATATTTTCCAAAGTGATTACATTACTTTGCACTCCTAGCTGCAATTGTGAGCATTCTAGTTGCTCCACATCCTCGGCAGCAGTTGGTATTATCAATTTTTACATCAATTTTTCTAAATTTAAGGATTATAATAGGGTATAGTGTTATCTTGTGTGGCTTTAATTTGCATTTTCCTTGTGGCTAATGCCACATGTATTTTCATCTGCATTTTGCCATCTATATATCTTCTTTGGTGAAGTGTCTTTACAAATTTTTTGCCTATGTTTTGTAGGTTTGTTCATTTTCTTTATGAGGTTTGAGAGGGCATTACATATTGCAGATATAAGGTCTCTGTTAGATGTATGGTTTGCACATATTTTCTCCCAGTCTGTGGATTGCCTTTTTATTCTCTCAACAGTATCTTTCGTAAAGTAAGATTTTTTTTTAATTTTGATAAATGCCACTATCAATTTTAACTGTTACGTATCATACTTTTGGTATTATATTTAACATTATCTTTACCTAACCCAAGAGATTTTACCTACAGAGATTTTTTTTTTTTTCTAGAAGTTTTATATTTTACATTGAGGTCTATGATCCATTTTGAATTATTTTTTTTGGTTGTTCGTTTTGGGTTTTTTTGTTTGTTTGTTTGGTTTGGTTTGGTTTGTTTGATTTTTTTTTTTTTTTTTTTGGAATAGTTTTTTTTTATTTTTAGAGAGAGAGAAACATCTATGTGCGAGTGCAACATGTATTGGTTACCTCCCGCATGCCACATGCCCTTACCTGGGATCAAGCCTGAAACCTGGTATGCCAGTCAACTTCTGGGTGCATAGGACAACAGCCAACCAACTAAGCCACATCTGCCAGGGGCTGAATTAGATTTTAATAAGTTTATTGAATTATTTTTTAATGAAGTGTATGGTGCAGGTTTAAGCTCATTTTTTTTACATGAATATCTAATTGTCTCAGTGCCAGTTATTTAAAAGATTTATCTTCTTTGAATTGACTATGAACCTTTAGTAGGTCATATTTGTGTAGGGTTATTTTTGAGTTCTTGAATCCATTGATCTATGTACCTTTCTTTTACCACTTGTACGTTGTCTTGATTACTGTAACTTTATAGGAAGTCTCAAATATCATGTTAATATACTGTGAGTCTTCAGCATTGTCTTTTTTAAAATTGTAGCTATCTTATATCTATTCTTTCCATATGTACACAGACAGTTGGTAGGGTTTTGAGAGGAGTTGTGTTTAATATGTAAATCAATTTGGGGAACAATTGGCATCTTAACACTTGAGACTTTCAATCTATGAATATTGTAACTTTCTGCTTTCTGAGATTGTCTTTATTTCTTTTGTCAGTGTTTTGTAGTTTTTAGGATAGAGATTGTGCATGTTTTGTTAGATTTATAGGTAAATTAGGGTATTTAGGGTTCTTATTTGGTATTGATTTCTAATTGTTCAATAACATTTTAGCATACTAGTATAGATGTGCAGTTGATTTTTTTATTTGAATTTTATTGCATGACCTCATTAAACTTATTAGTTTTAGGAGCTTTTTTTTTTGTAGATTAGTTGTCTGCAAATAGAGGCTATTTTATGTTTTCCTCTCCAATCTATGCCATTGACCTCCTTTTCTTGCTTTATTGGCCTGGCCAGGACTTCCAGCATTATATTGAATAGGAGTGACAAGAGCAGGCATCTTTGCCTTGTTTTGATCTTAAGGGAAATACATTCTGTCTTTTGCCATTATGATGTGAACTGTAGAGCTTTTATTTTTTTTAACAGATGCTCTTTATCAAGTTAAGTAAATTATCTTCTTTTCCTAGTTTTCTGAGAGTTGTATTTATTATGAAAGGATGTTGAATTTCGTCAGTTGCTTTTTCTGCATCTGTCAAAGTGATCATAGTTTTTTTCTTCTTCATTCTGTTTGTATAGTAAGTTATACTGATTGATTTTGAATGTCGCACCAGCCTTGCATTCCTGTGATAAACCCTAATTGGTTGTAGTTTACTTTTTAAAATATATATATATTTTCTTAGTTAGGTTTGCTGATATTTTGTTGAAGTGTTCTATTTTATGTTCATGATATTGATTTGTAATTGTATTTACTTGTAATGTCTTTCTCTGGTTTTGATATCAGGGTAATGCTGGCCTCATAAAATGAATAGGAAACTATTCCATTCTTGGTAGATATTGTGTAGAATTTATATTCTTTCTATTGTGAATGTTTGGTAGAATTTTTCAGGGAAACATCTGGACCTGCAGTGTTAGAGACTTTTAACTACAGATTTAACTTTAAAAATAAATTTATAACTGTTCAGGTTATTATTTCTTCTTGAGGGAACTTGGTAGTTTTTACAGAATTTATTTTATCTAAGTTGTAGAATTTATGGACATAAAGTTGTTCATAGTATTCCCTTTTGAGCCTTTTAATGCCTCTAGGATCTGTAATGATGTGCCCCCTTTATTCCTGAAACTGCTAAAACTATTCTTTTTTTTTAGTCAGTCTGATTACAGCTTTAATGATTTCATTAATCTTTTACAAAGAATCAGCTTTTGGTTTCATTGATTTTTTTTTTTTTTTTTTTGACTGGTTCTCAATTTAATTGATTTCTGATCTTTTACTTCTTTTCTTGTGCTTTAGTTTTGATTTCTCATTCTTTTTATAATTTCTAAGGTGAATATGTAGATTATTGATTTGACTTTTTTCCCTTCTTTTTGAATATTAGCATTTACTACTATAAATTTCCCTCTAAACTTTTTGATATACTTCATTTGCATTTTCTTTAGGTACAAAATATTTTCCGGTTTCCCATCTGACATCATTTTTTACTCATGAGTTATTTAGAAGTTTGTTGTCTAATTCCCAGATATTTGGGAATTTTCCAAATATCTTTTTGTTACTTTGTATGATTTTTCTTTAAAATTTAACAAAAATTGCTTCAGCCTTGAAGAAACTTTTTTTTAGCATTTCTTCTAGACCAGGTCTCTTGACAATGAATGCTATTAGTTTTCTTTAATCAGAGAATGCCTTTATTTCAACATTTCTGAAGGCTGTTTTTTCCTGATATTCTAGGTTGACACTTGTTTCTTAAACGCTTTAAAGTTAATGTTCCTCTGTCTTTTGTCTTTTATGATTTCTGATTAGGAATTATTTGAATCATTCCTGTGTATGGTATTTCATTTTTCTCTGCTTTCAAAATTTTTTTAACTGGCTTTTAGTGATTTAATTATGATGTTTGGTCATGGTTTTCCTTGAGTTTACCTTTTTTTTTGTGGTTAGCTGAACTTATTAGATCTCTAAATTAATCTTCAAATTTGGGAAGTTTTGAGTCATTATTTTTTCCAAATTTTTGTCTCTTTTGGGTCTCTAGTGACGCACTATTTTCCCACCTGCCTTTAAGTCAATGTTCATTTCCTGGTTCTTGTTTTTTGTTGTTGTTGCTGTTGTTTTCTCTCTCTCTCTCTCTCTCTCTCTCTCTCTCTCTGTTCTTCAGATGAGACCATTTGTATCTTCAAGTTCACTGACTTTTCCTTCTGTCTAATCTGCTCTTGATCCCATCCAGTGAATTTTTTATTTCAGATATTGGTGTGTGTTTTTTTCAGTTCTAAATTCCCATTTAGTACATTTTTATAGTTTGTATTTCATTTTTTTCAGTAGTGTTTACCATCATCTCATAGAGTACAGTTATAATAGTTGCTATAAAGTCTCTGACTGATAATTGTAACATCTGGTTCATCTTGGTTGGCGTCTGTTGATTGTTTTCCCTTGAGAATTGATCAGATTTTGCTGTTTCTTTGTAAGCCAAGTAATTTGGATCCTGGACATTTTGAATATTGTGTTGTGAGAGTCTGAGTCCTATTAAAATCCTCTGGATAATTTTTGTTGTTGTTGTTTTTAAACATACAATCAACCAAAGTAGATTCAGACTATAAGGCCTGTTTCACCTTCTTTGGATGACAATGTCAATAAAATACTTAAGGCCTTGGCTGTGCTTCCTGAGGTCTGTTTCATGCACATGAGATGTTACCAGAACTTGTACCTCTTTGTACACAGTATCCAGGATCCCCTTGCTCCTGCTCCTGAGTGGAGGGCAAGGTCCCCTTTTCCCAGTCCTTTCTCCAGGTAGATGAGATTTCTCTCAAGTTTTTACTGAATATGCCGTTTACAAAGTCCCTCACTGGGGCTAATCTTAGGTCCAAGCTGGAAGAGAAGAGGGAAAAGAAAACAGAAAATCATCCCCAAATGGCTTGCTTCCTCCTGTTTTGTTTCCATAATCGGTTTGCTATTGTTTACTTTTCAGAGTCCCTAGATTGCTGCTTTTTGTATTTTGTTCAGATTTTTTGGTTATAATCATGGGGAGAGATAAGCTGTGGTGGGCTTATCTAGTTCGATCACATTTTGTTTTTCAATTGACATTTAAAATATGGAAATGTTAATTGTAAATATCTTTGGCTTAGATTGTGACTACTTTTATTTTCTTGTGGTAAAAGTTATTTGCTATTTAAAATACTAGAATTTCTAAGTAAAGAAGCTTGCTGATATTAAATGTAGAAGAACAGAAAGCATCTCTTTTGGACAAATAAAACACAATGATCATTTCTATTTTTATTGTTCATATAATACAACTGATTAAAATAAAATACATACACTCACACATACACATGCCTTTTCAAAGCAAAGGTGTGGTGAATGGCTTTGAATTATTGGTACCTACCTTGTTTTGAAATTAGTAAAGAAAAACTTGAACTTTTAAAACTTACCTCTTTTCTAAAGAATGTAGAAAGTAATAATACATTTTATCAAAATCTTAATTCAAATTATGACTTATGTCTTCTAAATTCACGTTGGCTTTTATCTTGGACAGCAAGTGGAATTTTGATTAATGTTTAGTGATTTCATTCACATAAAGACATACATTTAGTGAGTTCATTTATATAAATATTAATTCCTGGTTAAATCATTTAGGGAAGTATATTTAAGTGAATTTTATTTTTAAGACATTATTGATATAATAGGCATACTAATTAATAAACACAGTAAAGCTTGACACTCCTTTAAGGAAACTAGGAAGTTTTTATTTGTGTTCATTATTTAAAGTGGCTTTTTGCAGAATCCATGTATAAAATTTGTTTTTAAATTAAAGTGGCAAACTGGACCTTAGGGTTGTACTTTTTATTGACTTTTTGTCCAAAATGTTACATAAGTAGAAAAGTATTTAACAATAAATATTTGAAATATCTTTTCATCTTTATTTGTAACACAGTTTCAATCTTTGGTTCAAATTCAGTTGTCCTCTTTTCATTAACTCTGCATGGGGTTGGTGGCTTGGATTAAAGAGAATTGTGTTATAAAAATGACAGATTTGAATTCATTTTGAAATGTCTTAAAATTTATCATTAGCTATTAGAATTGAACATTTTTATAATTTTTTTTTAATTTACTGCCCTCTCTCCCTTTAAATTAGGTGCTCTGTGGATGTGTATAGTTTTAAATCCCCACTGCAAGTTGGAGCAGAAGGCCAGTTGGCTAAAACAGCTGAAGAAGTGGAACAGTGTTGATGTCTGTCCATGGGAAGATGGAAATCATGGCGGTGAATTACCCAACTTAACCAACGCTCTGCCTCAGGGTGTAAATGCCAACCAAGGTGAGTTCACAGTAATATTCTGCTTTCTTTATATTTGACTAATTGTGCACATACATTTATGACAGTAACTTACAATGAATATAGGAAAATTATTTCCCCACTTAAGAACTTACCATAACTAAAAGAATTTAATGTGTTTTGACTGTGAATATGTATTTTAATTTTTACCCGAGACCATTGTGTGCTTTTCTTCATATTCTCAGACTACAGAGGGATGTAATGCTTACATATGTTAAATGGTTATTTACAGTTATACAAAACTAGAGATGGGGTCCCTCAGCCTGGCTGGTGGGGTCCCTCAGCCTGGCTGGTGTGATAGGGCGATAGAATCATCTCCCCCAGTGGGAGGTTGGCTGTGGGAGCGCACTGATCACCAGGGTGCAGCTCCTGCATTGAGCATCTACCCCCTGGTGGTCAGTGCACATCATCTTGACCGGTAGACCCCGTTGTTCGTAATGGTCACTTAGGCTTTTATATAGAGAGATTATATGGTGATGTTGAGAGGTTTGAGCAACTGTGTGTTTTTGTCTCTTTTGGTCAATTCATATTTGGGCTACTGCATAGTCAGTTTAAAAGTCTTAGTTTTAGAATATAGCAAGTAAGAATTTTATGATGGTTGGAAGGGGGTGCTGTTGGCATTTGGAGTAGGAAAATTCTTCGTTGTGAAGGATTGTCTAGCATACTTATTTCTACCTACTGCAGGCTAATAGTACCCTCTACTTTTGCACAACTAAAGAATGCGCGCAGACATTTCCAAACATCCTCTGAAGAACCTCTGTCTTACATTTCCATCCTGTTTTTTGTTTTTGTTTTTTTGAGCTTTTCTATTGGGTCAACCCATTTAGCTCAAGTCCCTCTCATCTTTTTTTTTTTTTTTTTTTTTTTTTTTTTTTTTTTTTTAATCTTTCCTTGGCTTAACTATTTTTTCTCTGCTACTATAGCATTTTCTTCTCTCTTTCGGAACCAAATCCTTAAAGTAATTAACGCTTACAAATAAAACTTTCATTCACTAATTTATATCACTATTTTTGTGTGGTTTTGTGCTGTTGCTGCCTTTTTCTATTTTGTTTTTTGAGAAAATTTGAAAGATTTTAAAGTTATGAAAGATGCAAGATGAGAGTTATATAATAACAGCAGGATCCAGAATCAAGACTGTCATTCTATGTGTCCTGGAAAGAGATGACAATGTGCTGAGTGCGAATGTGGGTTAGCAGTCTTTATAAAGAAAGAATTACATGTATTACTCCACAGGGACTTGTCCAATGAAAAAGATGGAAGTTTTAGGACTTGGGAAAGATGATTGGCTGGCTCTGCTTTGTCTAGAGGTATTTACCTTGGAAATCAGTATTTGAAATCTGTCCTATCTTTATTGCTCATGATTTTATGTAATAACTTTTAAGAAAATACATTTACCCCTAATACCCAAATTATTTTCCAGAAGCTCAGAATTTTCAAGTTTAGCAGTTCAACATCTTTTCTCCTACACTGCTAAGAAAGGATTCAACATCTTTTCTCCTGCATTGCTACATCTATATAGGCAATATCTTGAATCTTTTATTTCTTTATATTTGGAAGTTACTCTGTTTCACTCTTTAACCTGCTTTTGGGGAGCACCATCCTAACATTTTACACTTACTTTCTATTTGGTTACTTTCTCCTTGGTTAAACAGGAATATTCCATTGGCTTTCAGAACACCCTTAAACAATGGTCCAGCCTCCATATAAAACAGTTCATTTTATTTATGGTTTGGCCTAGGGGCATGAAGTCAGGACCTAGTTTCTGAGGGCAGTATTTATAGCTGTTGTGCCTAAAGGCACCAGGGCTCCTGTTTTTAGCATAATGCTCACATCCTCTAAAGGGGCTGTCACAAGAGAGCTGAGCAGGCTGCTGGGGAGAGCCTGCCCTGAGAGCCTCTGGGGTGGCCAGCAGTGCCATTGCATCTGGGTGTGGAGTGAACAGAAAGTGGACAGAACTGCATTGTTGGTGGTATATTGAAGTGAATGTGAAGGACAAATCAGGCCCTGACTTTGCTGAGATTAACTGTTAGAATTAATTAACAACAGCAATAACAGTATTAGAATCCACACCCTTTGAAAGAGTAGTTTCTTTGACTTTTTAAAATGTACGACAGTGTTAGCCAATTTTTAATTTCTTTATAAAAGAACTAAGTTCTCTCATTTTACCTTTCTGAATTTCTCAAGTTTTCTTCAATAAGTAAACATTGTTATTCATACATTTTATTAAAAATCAGAAAAACACAGACAACTAAGATGAAAATTGATCATAATTTTGCCACCTAATCAAGCCAACTTTTTTGGGTGTGTGTGTGTGTGTGTGTGTGTGTGTGTGTGTGTGTGTGTGTTTGTCATTGTCTACATACATAATCAATTTTTTTTCTGTTTCCCATATTATAAAACTTTGTCTTACATTTTCATATAAATATTAATTTATTAGAATTTAGCCTTTTTTTTTGTTACAGTTGGTTTTATTGTTCGCTTAGAGCTAACAACTGTTAAAAGCCTAGTGTGCCCTATTCCTTTCTCTGTTCTCAGACAATCAATACAATCAAGTGAAAAGTTAAAGTCTTTTTTTTTCTAATGGAATACTATTAGTGATACCACAGTGAGGCAGATCACCAGGTAGAATATCTCATTCTTTTAATACATCCATAACATTAAGTTGCTCTTTTAAAAATCTCTGTTTTAAATTCTATTTCTTTGAGTTGAGCTAAACAAAATATATGAAATGACAAAACCACTTACACATGTGTGAGCTTTGCACTTTGGAATATTTGATCGGTTGACTATGAGAGGTGATGGAACCCATTCTTTATTGAGTAGGAGTATATTTATTCTACTCAGAAAAGCCCATAATAGATTCAAAAGGCCTTTAAATGTAAGGTCCACTCTTCCCATTTATAAGATGTACAACTAAAACTACTGCTAGCAAGGAGTCTAGGCAGGGGCCATAACACATACATCAGTATCTATTCCTCTCAAATTATGTCATTGATGCATTTTGATATGTCTGCTATGCTTAGATATATAGATATCTAAGTTGACTCGAGAGCAAACTGAAGTAGTGTCTTTCTGTTAAAGGCCTTCAGAAACCTTTCAGCTGCAGTAGGTGAATTTGGACTGAGGATACGTGTTTTGATCGTGATTGCTATTACCTCACTTTGTGACCTTGGCAAGTCACTTTACTTCTATTTTCAGTTTAATCAGCAGAATAGAGAGGTTGGACTTGACCAGTTCTCCGAGCTCTTCTTGATTTTCTTCTTTATTTTTATGATTTCCTAATGTTTGTGCTTAGCCAGAGCTCCAGTGACAGGAAGATGAAACATCAGCTAAGGAAGATCCAGATTTTGCCTCTCATTTAATTAAGCCTCAGAACAGTGAGGGTGATATTTGAGCTAAGTAAAGTACACATAAATAAAAATAGTCCGTCCCCCTAATTTTCAGTTGAGGCTCACTAAGTTTTGTGCCATAGTTGAAGGTAAGTCTGGAGTGGGGACACAAAAGGTGGGAGTGCAGGTAGAACTTGGACCACGTTATCCAGAGGAACTGAATATTCCCAGGAGAGTGGGTGAGAATATCCTTTATTCCCCAAACATTTCTTTTCTCCGTCAGGTCCTGAAACTTGAACCCTCTTCGGAGTGTATGCTTCTGCTCTTTTGTGATGCCCGGCATACACTATGCTGGGGACATCACACCAGTCATGGAACCTGCACAGGAGTCAGGAGGCAGCCTGTAGGGGCAAGGTAAGTGCGCTGGTTTGTTTTGTAGCTATGTTGTGTGGCTTTGTGAACTGTTAAATACATGCATTTATGCCTTTGGGATATAAAGTGGCATTTAATCATTATATCCCAAGAAGCATAATAGTTTTAATTGTGCAAAACCGCACAATATAGTTAAAAAATACAACCAAAAGCACAACCCTTCTACATATCTTTAAAGGCTGATTGCATCTTCCTGAAAGGTTCCATGGCTGGTGTCACATCTCTTACATAGTGTTTGTGAGAGCTGTTGATCCCCTCAGGGCAGCCCACCATAGCACCTCCGAAGTGGGGAGCAGTGAGTTTTCCTGTAGTTTTGTGCCAAGTGCCTCCTTGGAGTGTATTTGGCAGACTTGACAGTTCTTTTTGCAGGGTGCCTTTAACCTTAACTTGATGGCTGCAGAGTGTTTGTGTTGGATAAAACAAGTGAGTGAATGGTGGCTCTATGGGCTGACTTGCCTCCTAGTACTTAGGACATGAGAATATTCACCCTCCATCCTTCTGCGTAGGGGGTAAGGACAATGCGTGTGGGTTTGCTCATGAACATCTGGCCACAGAGTGGTATGACTGATTTATTCACTTAAGAACAATAGCTGACACGGCTTTCTGAATTGTGGAAAAAACAGATTCATCGAACAGGCCACATCGGACAGTGTTCACCCGAGCCATCGAGGCATGCGATCTCCACTGGCAGGATAGCCACTTGCAGCACATTATCAGCAGTGACCTATACACCAACTACTGTTACCATGACGACACTGAAAACTCCCTCTTTGACTCCCGTGGGTGGCCCCTCTGGCATGGTAAGTGCCCAAACCGGAAAGACATTTCCATGACTTACTTCTTTGTGTAGTTTCTATAGCATTATTGGAGTGGGAGGAGGAGAGCTGGGAGGATTCAATGGGAGATGGATGAATGCTTGGCAATAGGAGCTGAGTTTTTATTCAAATCAAAGTTCAGAAATGGTTTCTTGTGGAGTTTTTTTAATAGTATTTTTTTTAATAACATTTACAATACTATTAAATCCTGTTTTTATGGATTTATCTGACATTGGTAACTTTCTCTTGCCCCTTCGCTTTCTGTTTTTAGAACATGTTCCTACAGCCTGTGCAAGAGTGGACGCATTACGTTCTCATGGGTACCCCAGAGAAGCGTTGAGACTGGCAATAGCTATTGTTAACACACTAAGGCGGCAGCAACAGAAACAATTGGACATGTTCCGAACTCAAAAAAAAGGTGAATGTAAAGGAGTTTGTTTTCATTGGAATGAATGGGATTCTTGGTGATGACATCACTAGGTTTTGTGCTCTGTTGGGAGAGATGGCTTTTAAAATGAAAGTGATGGTGATGGCAGTACTTAACCACTCATTCAAAATACCTGATCTTTGAGAAATTTTAGGTATTTTTTCCCATGGCTTAATATTGTAAAATGTAAATTTTTTTTTAAAAGAGTCTTGGGTTAGTTAATTTTTTAAGGGGGAGAAGTTTTTTTTTATTATTGTTTATCATTGGTACAATTTGAACCAAAGGAAGGGAAAGCTTAGTTTGTCAGAATTATCTAAAACGTAAGTTAGCCAAATATCTTACTTTGTGACTGTGTTTTAATTCTAACAATAGGGTTCTGGGGGTTAGACTTGCCTATGTTTGAATCCTAGCAATTGGTTCAAACTCAGAGTCCTTGAGCAATGACTAGACCTCTCTGTGATTTAGACTCCTCATCTGTGGAATGAGGCTCAGTTGAGGACCTATTTCTTAGAGTTCTTGAGAAGATTATTGATCCTTTAAAGCACTTAAAGCAGAGCCTGGCATAGTGTGAAATCACTCTAAAACTTTTCACTTGTTATAATTTGTACATAAGGACATTATATTTAAAGTGATCACTGCAGAAAACTACTCAGATTTTTTAAATTCAACATTTGATGATGAACTGTCAGCTGACAGAACATATTTAACTTCTCTTTATCTCAGTTTAGATTTTACATTAAGCATTACTGACTAGTGGTTAATTGCAGAGTCTTACATGAATGAGGCCTTGATCAAAAAAAGAAATACGTATGTTTTTTTCTGGATAATCTATATACTCCTTATTCCATCTGTAGGTATAAATCTTTTTATGTTTTGTGTTTTGTTTTTTTTTGCAGAATTGTATTTATTCTGAAATTTTCTTTTCTTTTTTTTTTTTTTACATATATTTTATTGATTTTTTTACAGAGAAGAAGGATAGGGACAGAGAGCTAGAAACATCGATGAGAGAGAAACATCAATCAGCTGCTTCCTGCACACCCCCTACTGGGGATGTGCCCGCAACCAAGGTACATGCCCTTGACAGGAATCGAACCTGCGACCTTTCAGTCTGCAGGCTGACGCTCTGTCCAATGAGCCAAACCGGTTTTGGCTAGAATTTTATTTCTTATTCAGATAGTTTTAGTTGCTGTTGGTTTTTTTTTTTCTTTTTATGTTTTTAATTCTTGGTGATTATACACACTCCACCTAGGATACAGCTAAAAATTATAAAAAAAGTTGTTGAAATAGGCTGGAGGTTAGATTTTTTTTGTACTTTTAGTATCTTCTACATTGAAAGTATCCTATCTAATAAAGAAAGAATATGCTAATTGACCCTCACATCGTTACAAAGATGGTGGTGCCCACAGCCAATAAGGAAGGAATATACTAATTGACTGCCACACCCTCAAAGATAGCGACGCCCAGTCCCCTCAGCACCGCCAGGGCAGCAGGTGGGCCTAGCCACTCCATGTGCCTGCCTCCAAAGTCCCACAGTCCCCTCAGCCCCAAGGTCTTAAGGGTCAGCCCGAGGCTCAGGTAACCAGGGCCGGCCGAGACTTGCGCTGCCAGCAGTGGCAGCAGCAGAGGTGTGATGGGGCATCGCCTTCCCCTAATTGTTGGGTCACTTCCTGACCCTGAGGGCTTTCGAATTATGAGAGGGGGCAGGCCAGGCTGAGGGATGCCCACCCTCCAGTGCATGAATTTTTATGCACCGGACCTCTAGTTAAAAAATTAACATTATTATTTATATGATGGAAGAAAATTCCAAAGGTACAATTTGAACCAAAGAAAGGGGGAGCTCAGATAGGATTGGATTATAATATTTTTGATAATCAAGACTTTGATGTTTAATCTTTTGTGTTCTTAATAAAATTGTAGAGTTATCCAATGGTAATTCTGGGGGCAACTTTTTAGTCCTCTCTAATGTCACTCCTAGGAAGTGAGGAGAATTGTCCCTAGCTTCTCAGGTGACAATTTAGACTTGACATTTCTTCATACAACATAATTTAGAAGTGAACATTGTAATGTTAACACTGTACCCTGGGCCCATGAATTAAATAGATGTTTGGGAGCTTTCCTAGGAGGTTAGTGCCATTTATATTGATTTACAGATGAAGCTTCCAAATTCAAAATAGTTCACAAGTTGGGGATTATATGTACCTTTGTTTTTTAATTTAATTCAGTATTAATTTGTCCGGATGCTGCTTTAAATGGCAAAGCCTCTCTTCCCTTTACATCTTTTCATCCCTCAATTCCCTTTTCTTACACAGAGCTACCCCATAAAAGCATTACCTTGATAACCAATCTGGAGGGCTGGGTTGGACACCCTCTGGACCCTGTGGGCACTCTTTTCAGCAGCCTTATGGAAGCCTGCCACATGGACGATGAAAGCTTCCCTGGGTTCTCCAGTTTCACAGGTAAAAAAACCTTGACATTGGTCTCGTGTGCCCTTTTCTCTAAACTCTGAATGGCAGTGGTCATTTTTCTTCACAGTTTATTTTATGAATCCATACAGTTAACAATATCTACAGCTAGCAAGAGAGCAAGGAAACAGGCACTCTCCGCTTTTCAGGCAGGCTCAGATTCGACAGTTGACAGCATGTGTAAAGAACCTTAGGAATATTTATTCTCTTCTAGTCAGTGGTGGTGTATCTAAGAATTTATTGGGTCGGCAACTAAGTAATTGCGGGTTTTTTAAAGAAAATCAAAGAATTTTTTCCTGGAACTAAAAAACTTTATTCTGTAATGTATTGCCCATTTTGATCAATGACCTTTTGCCATCTTTCAGGCAGCATCATAATCCCACGTTCAAAAAACTTCTGGTTTTTATTAGCAAAAAACTGAATCAGGTACGATTTGACATCATCATCATTATTGAAATTTTTACCATTCAAGGAGTTTTGTAAAGATCGAAACAAAAAGTAATCAGATGGTGCAAGGTCAGGACTATATGGTGGATGTGGCAAAACATCCCAACCAAGCTCCATTAATTTTTGCCGAGTGACCAAAGATGTGTGTGGCCTTGCATTGTCATGATGGAATACAACACCTTTTCGATTTGTCAATTCGGGCCGCTTTTCTTCAACTGCATTGTTTAATTTCGTTAGTTGTTCAATGTAGACATCAGAATTGATCGTTCGGTTGGGTGGTAAGAGTTCAAAGTAGACAATTCCTTTGTAATCCCACCAAACTGATAACAAAACCTTCTTTTGATGAATATCAGCTTTTGATGTTGTTTGAGTTGGTTCACCTGGCCTGCTCCACGATCTTTTCCGCTTGATATTGTTGTAAACAACCCATTTTTCATCGCCAGTTATCAGTCGTTTTAAAAATGGATCATTTTCATTACGTTTCTTTAGCAAATCGCAGCTGCTAATGCGTTGCGTTAACTGTGATTCTTTCAGTTCGTGAGGAACCCATGTATCGAGTTTTTGAACATAGCCAAGTTGTTTTAAGTGATTTTCAATGCATGTATGTGATACATGAAGCTTCTCTGCAATCTCACGTGTTGTACTGTGACAGTCCGAATTGATTATTGCTTTGATTAGGGCGTCATCAACTTCAACGGGACGACCAGAGCGTTTTTCATCTTTGAGTGAAAAATCACCAGAACGAAATTTGGCAAACCAATTTTGACACTGCCGTTCTTTTAAGGCTTCGTCACCATAAACAGCACATAACTTTTTATGAGCTTGCGATGCGTTTTTCCCTTTGCAGAAATAAAAAAGCAAAATATGACGAAAATGTTCCTTTTGATTTTCCATTTTTCAACGAACGCCAAACGAAAACTACAAAACAGATCAAAAAACTTTTTTTACTGATTAACAGCTGAATAGCCAACTATCAAATAACAAAATGTGTTTTACATTTGTACTACGTCTGCAAACCTAAAAATTCAACTGAAGCCATATATGTGTGAGACCCGCAATTACTTAGTTGCCGACCCAATATTTGCATTTATGACTGTTTTCTAGCATAAAGATATAAAGTAAGGATGTGTATAATGTGGGAGTGAGAAAGGGTTGTCTCTTTGCTGCTCCCACGGTCGGGTGAGCTCAGAGGGTTTATTATCTCCCTTCATTATTGTCTTCATATTGACTATTGTGGCGGTTACCTCCATGGATTATGGGTGACCCAAAACTCTATTGGGAGAGCAAAAGCTATGACTGTGAATGTGCTATCCTTGGGAGTTCAGTGGTTGAAAGTTTGTTAAAGTTTCTAATGGAAACATAAGTGAATGCTCAGAGAATCATTACCATTGTGATAACTGATGACTTCTTTGATGACAAAAAGACCCTTGAAATTGGGTTACATGTGCTGTATTCTCTACTGTTTTTATTATAAATTTTAACATTGTGGTAAAAGTATGTAAACTTTCTTTATTGTAAGGCTTTTAAGAATTGGTAACTGTTGCAGTCATCATATAATTTTACACTTGTTTAATTAAAAGTTTTCTCATTCTTAAGTATTTTTAGTATCTTTCCTTAGATTTATAGTTTTCTTTGGTGATTCATTTTCATTGGGGAAAATATTTGTAATATTCTATCCCCCAGAATATGCACATCTAGTTATTCATTTAGAAAACATAATGGAAAGCTATGCACTTGTTTTTTGGTCTTTTTGGAATTAAGTCAATAATTCATTTACAAGTACTGGATAAAATAAATATTTGTCCCTGAAAAAGTAGTTTCTGAACTCTGATTTCTTTTGTGACCTTTTTCAGAGAATATGGGACAGTGCAAATCTCTAGAATACCAGCATCTACCTGCACACAAATTCTTAGAAGAAGGGGAATCCTATTTAACACTCGCTGTGGAGGTAGCCCTGATAGGGCTGGGACAGCAGCGTATCATGCCTGATGGGCTGTACACACAAGAGAAGGTTTGCCGGAATGAGGAGCAGCTCATCTCCAAGCTTCAGGAAATTGAATTGGATGACACACTGGTGAAAATTTTTCGCAAGCAAGCAGTCTTCCTATTAGAAGGTAGTTTAATAACGAGTTTTTCTACTTATTTAGCCAATTTTATTTATGTTGGGAGTACTGTTTGAATGTATTTAGTTTGATGGTTATCCTGGTAGTATGGTCAATGAGTGTTCATTATCCAGTTATAGTATTACTTAAAAAAGTACAGATATTCAGATTTATATCATTTTATTTAGGTGGTCACATAGGATAGCCTATTAGAAATGAGTCCCGTTTAATGCCATCAGCTCTGAAAAGGACTGGTTTTTTTGGGGGGTTTTTTTGGCTTGATGTTCCTGAGATAAATGCAAGTTTGATATTTAGTGAGCTGTTGCTGGTGGCCATATTCCTCTTTGCTGGAACAATTAAATTATAAAATGGAAATTGATTGGCATTCCTCTGAATTATTGGCTATTACATGATGATGTCTGGGTTTTGAATATGTCATTTGCACGTGCTAACAAAGGACTGAAAGCTGCAGGAGTGGATTTCCACTGTGCTGAATAATTATTTCAGAGAATTCATTAGGATTACATTCAGCAAGTTAAAGTTTCATAGACCGTCTAAGGCAAAGCCTAATTTTCTTTTTTTCATAAGGTTAAGAGCTAAAGTGCCTAACAAATTTGGCTGGCATTGTTTTAACAACAGTTTTGTGTGGTTTTTTTCCTTGAAAAGACTTAAGTGTAATTAGTATGGTAGCCTAATCTTTTGTGTAAATTTAAGTGATGTCTAATAGATAAAAATGACTTCTATCTCTCAAGTACGCGTTTGTCGTCATTATGGGATTTTCTCTGATTGATAGGCTCATAAAGTGTGCTGTCTTCGTCTTATATTCAGAACTGTTACATATGGGGAAGGGATTTAGAATAGCATTTTAAAACCTCTTTTATTTTTCCAAATCTAAAGATCTATTTGAAAGAAAATATTTTCAACAATACATTATACACATTTTAGAAATGCATTCTAAAGAGAAAATGTTTTTATAGTATGCTTAATTTTTACCAAAATTCCTAATATTAACTTTTTGAAGCACTCCTAAAGTTTTTTCTTCTTCTTAACATAAAAGCCTATCTTGGCAAATTTCAAGTGATATTGATTCTTTCATTACAGTTTTCTTTTACTTTCCTCTCATAATTTATTTTGAGATAAGCAAATCATTAGCCACAAGCTTTTTTTTTTTTATGTCACTGGCTCTTAGTAACTGGCTTTTGGTTTCCAATATATTGAAGGGTAGGAAGAGGGTATGTGCTTTTCAATCTTGAGCGTAATCTGTTTATCATTTACCTTCTTAAATGTTCTCCATGTTCATTACTCATGAATAATTTTTAACTTAGTCTTTGATTAGTTCATACCTCCCCATTAAATATTTCTATAAGAACTGTGCCTTGCCGAAATCGGTTTGGCTCAGTGGATAGAGCGTCTGTCTGCGCACTAAAAGGTCCCAGGTTCGATTCCGGTCAAGGGCATGTACCTTGGTTGCAGGCACATCCCCGCTAGAGGGTGTGCAGGAGGCAGCTGGTCGATGTTTCTCTCTCATTGATGTTTCTAGCTCTCTATCCCTTTTCCTTTCTCTCTCTGGAATATCAATAAAATATATTTAAAAAAAAAAAAAAAAAAAAAAGAACTGTGCCTGGTGAAGTGTTGTTGACTCATCCCTGCTCGGCCCACAAAGAGTGGGTGTTGCAGGACAGGAAACAGTCTTAACAGGAAAGAAAGGGACCCTTTTTGTAAACTTCATGGTTGAGTTGACTGCACTGGGCACCAACTTCTTTATGCATCAGTGTACTCCAGGAATTTCAGGGCTGCAAAAGTTAGCAGACTCAGATGTCAGAAAAGCACTTCTGGGGAACTTACTACCAAATTTCAGTCTTTCATTATTCAATACACTGATTATTGAATTACACTGATTATTAAACCACAAATAATTCAGTGATACCCAACTGAACAAGTTTTACTTGTTGGTAAGTGTCATAACAAAATGCTGATCATACATTCTGGCTTTTCCTGCATAATGAACAAGTAGCTTGATGGTTTAAGGGAAACATTGGAATGAAATGGAAGAGACATGAAGAAAATAGCCTATAAATTTGCTATATTTAGTTCTTAAGTAAAATAGAGTTATTGTCTTAGTCTTTTGAGGCTCCCATAACAGAATACTACAGACTGGGTAGCGTAATTTACTCTTCACAGTTCTGGAGGCTAAAAAGTCTAAGGTCAGGTGCTGGCCAGTACAGTGTCTGATGAGGTACTTCTTCTTGGCTTTTAGATAGCTGCCAGTGCTAGCTCTCTGCTGCGTCTTCCAATAGGGATATTAATCCTATTGGGTCAGGGCCCCGCCCTCTGACCTCATTTAACCTGCATTACCTTTATGAAGGCTCTTTCTCCAAATACCGTCACATTGGGAGTTGGGACTTGGACACAGTGAAGTGAGGTGGGAGATAACGAGCATTCAGTTCATAATAAAAACCTAAGTAATTGGCCTCATTATATGAACTAAAGGTCGAACTGTGATGCTATTTCAACTTTTGAAGAATATTAGATCACTAAAGCATTTTTAAATTTCTTAAACACAAGAAAAAGATGAATAGGTTTGGTAAAATTAGAAATATAGGATGGATTTTAATTTACCTAGGTTAAAAAAAAATGGTGTTTACTCTATGATTTTTCAAGTACCTAAAATGAATAATTCAAAAATACTAATGAAAATTTAAAATAACCTATATTAAAAAGTATCTATAATATGTAATGTTCCTATCCCATGCTCAGTGCAGTAACTCCTCTCACCGTTTCTTCTGAACTGCATTTTTTGCATTTTAAACTCTTCACCAGACTGATTTTTCTCAGGGAAAACAAATGCATTATGTCCTTTGAGCAGTAGTGTCATGGTGCATAATTCTAGAAATCATCAAACCGTTTTTACCCAAAGGTGACATGGAAACTAATTTATTACACAGTTTACAGTAACTAAACCTCAAGGTACGTAAGTGGAAAGAAGTTGAACTAACCACTGTGGTTTCCTTTCAAAATTTAAAATCTGTATTGCCCTTCCTAGGGCAGCATTCACAGAGCACAGGGGAAGTCAACTCTGCCACCAGCCCTGACATAGCTTATTAAGAAATGAGTTCTGGCTGCTTCCATGTAATTTTGCTTTTAAAATTGGTCTTTTGGAACCTAAAATGTGGTAAATTTTCAGTTACTTTAATTTTTTTCTTTTGCCTATGGTGAGTATCAAATGGGTAACTATTCTCATTATTAATCACTTTCTGAGAATCCGTATTTATTTCTGCTTATTAGAAGCAACAATGTTTATAGTCTTTGTATTGGGATTTGTGGTTCAGAATCCTCCCCAGCCCTCCAGAGCACTCTTTTCCAGAAGCGCGGCTTGTCTGTGCCCCTGGGACTGAGGGACCAGGCACAGGTTCCAAAGTTAATCTGCAGAGTCATCTGTGCATTTGGAAATCTGGATGCTGGGACATACACATGTACAGAGGATGTTTCTTGAATTCAGTGAGGTTTTATACATTGCAAGGTTTCTTTCACAGTTAAAATGTGAAAAAGCTCTGCCCTTTAGTTCTTTGATTCTCATTGCAGTTGAGGGATTGTTCCTGAGGTAAATTTGACATTGGATACTATTGCCTATAGAAGCATTTTTTACTAAGAATCTGTGTTCCTTCTCCTGTGCCACTCAGATCAGCGGTCGCCAACCTTTCAGACCTCGCGGATCACCGGTTGATGGCCACTGCTCCAAAGGTTTCCTTAAACCAGCGGTCGCCAACCTTTCAGACCACCGGTTGGCAACCGCTGACTTAGGTTACATCCTTAACCAGATTAGCTTGTATATGTTATAACTTTACATAACAGTTTTAAAATATACTTTACAAGAAGTCTCAGTTCCTTTTTTAGGAATGTAAAATGTGTATGCTCTCTTCCCACAGCCGGACCATATAGTGGTTTAGGCGAAATAATCCATCGGGAGAGCGTTCCAATGCACACATTTGCCAAGTATCTCTTCACCTCTCTCCTACCTCACGATGCTGAATTGGCATACAAAATTGCACTGAGAGCAATGCGGTACGTATTCACAGCCCAACCGGGCAGATGCAATCCAAATTACCCCCTGGGAGATTTCTCATTCATTTGTGTTTCTTATAGGCAGCAGAAAATCTAAAGAACGTATTTATTTATATGTTTCTTGGGTTGTGTAGTGGTTTGTTCATGGGTCGTGGGATTGTTTGACTACTGGTTAAAAATAAAGGAAGATGGTATCCTTGACTGCTGTCATACCCCGTGCTCCTGTGGAGGGTGGCAGGGCTGGGACTGTTTATAGTGCTGAAGGCATCACTAGGAGAGCAGATCCTGGTCTGCTAGGATCTGCCCCCCCTCAGCACTGACTGCTGCCATCTCCTCTCCAGTCCCTCCTCCTCAGCAATAGCAATTAGAGTACGTTCCTCGCCACTCACCTTTCTATTATCACTTCTCTTTTAAAAGTCAATTCACCAGATAATTATTTTTATTGCAAATTTGTTCTTGGTGAATATTTTTTAGTGACTTCAAGATTGTATTTGTCAGTCTTATTTGTAGCATATTATTCTTTAAAGACCTGAAAGAAATACCTACCTACCTTCTTAAAACATGAGCTTTTTTCCTTTAAAAAAAAAAATTAAAGCACTTCTATGTTAAAGTAGATTAGACCTCATTCTAGTCACCTAAAGACAAACCATGAACATAACCTAAAAGCTTGAGGTGCCAGAGAATAATTTGATCCCATAGAAACTTATCAAAGATTCTATGTCTGCAACCAGTATAGTGGGTTCAAAATGAAGCTCTTGCCTTCTTATGTTTGTAGATTGTCTCTCAGAGGCCTTTTTTGGTGCAATGATAAGGGTGTGTATGTACCTGTGTGTCAGTGTGTTCTGAGGCTGACACCTTTCGATTTCACATGCTTCTCCTTGGCAATGTGAAGTTTCATTTACTGAGAAACCTTAAATATTCTCTTGTCTATTTTTAAAATACCAAAAAATAAATTTAAAACTAACATAAGCAAAAGTTTCCCACCAAATTATTTTATACCACTTGGTTTGTATTTTAACCAGTTAACTGCCATACATCCAAAGATGCTTTTATCTCACTGCTGTCTATGAACACTTATGGCATACAAAGGGTTAAAGTAACCCTTATTAGTAAGTTCCTATTCCCATGTTTGGAAGCCGAAAGTTGTCAGATAAAGACAGATGCTCAGCTCTATATCTATTCAAATCTGAGAGTTGTGCTCCTGTGTAAAGGGAAGCATGCTAATGTTATGATGCCACCAGATGCAATTGCTCTGACATTGTAAAGTTTAAGAGGAAAATGGCTTACCGTTTCTCTGTAAGGCTGAGGCTGACACTCAGATACTCATTTATGATTGTGCTGATTGCTGCCCGGGCAGTTTGTTCACGGGGTACTAGCAGGGCACGAGGGAATTGCTTTCCCACCTCTTCTCTTCTACCTGCCACCATCCCCCTGCCAAAGGACTGCATGGTGGGACCTCCCTAGAGCATCTCAGGGCAGCCATGGAACAGGAAGGAAGAGAGACCTGTAGCTTACTTGCTTCTTAGTCCTTCTGGAAGTAGCCGTGGTGGGCTGGGGAAGGGTATTTCAGCACTCATTTTCTCATCTTTCCAGGGGAGTCGACTAGTTTCTTCTACAACAACTCTGGAAAGCTCTGCCTGTTAATTACAGGAATATTCCGGGTGCTTTGTTGTTGTTGTTTTTTTAAACTAAAGAGCAACCCCACCAAAATGCTTATTATTTAATTGCCCACCTCTCATGCTAACATCCCTATGTCCCTAGATAAAGGGAAAAGATAATGAGGCATTTGGTTTACCAGAGCAGTACCCAGGATGGGTCCCCAAGGCCAGCCTCACACCCTGACCCTGCTAACTCCTCATGATCCCCAGCTCTTAGTCTGTAGTTCCTAATACTGGTGTACTTGAGTGAAGATCAGTGTTTTGATGATGATAAAGGAATTATTTCCGCTATAGGTACTATACTAATCTCTTTGGCAGTTATGTTTGGAGATGATCACTAAGAATGTGCTTTGTTTTTAATAATTATTCTTTATTTTTCAACATATTTAAGATTGATTGAAGTGGGAAATACACAGAATTTATATGAGACTGTTAAGGACAAATATTTGGATAATATGCATTCATCATCTTCTGCTATTTATGATATTCTAACTATAAATACCTGAAGGAATAAGGAACTTATTTTTTAGAAAGTATGAGTAATGGACAGGGAGGGGTTTTTTTGTTTTTGTTTTTTTACTTCCCCTTTTATGTTGTGTTTTAGTAAGTTAAGCATATACATCTCGGTTATCCACCAATCCCTGACTGTTGTAATCTATGTCTTAATATCCACTTCACTGTTAGTTTTCTCTTGATTTCTATTTTTTAATGAGTGGTAAGATTCAAAAACTTTAAAGTAGGTAAACGTCAAGACTGAGTTTCATACTTCATTATTACATAACTTAATTTTTTTGAATTGTGCAATTTTCTGAATGATGTTAAAGAAAGGAAATCTCTTAGGTTTAGATAATGAGTAATTAACAAGATGACTTTGGCATCCAGACAGCAGAGTGTAGCTGTACCAGCTCCTCCTGCACAAGGACTGACCGGTTCTCCCAGCACCTACCCACTCCTCGGGCTGTAGGCTAATCCCCGTGGCAAAGGTGATAGATAAATGATAACCAGCAGCCACCTACCCTGTCTCTTCTTGTTACAGGTTACTAGTATTGGAATCTGCTGCTCCAGCAGGAGACCTCACCCGCCCACACCACATTGCGTCAGTTGTTCCCAACCGATACCCTCGTTGGTTCACTTTAAGCCACATAGAATCCCAGCAGTGTGAGCTGGCATCCACCATGCTAACTGCAGCCAAAGGTATGGGATTGTCCTGAGGCCTCATGATTATTTTGATGGTTTGCCTTTTTGTTTAAGGGTCATGTTTGCTATCAGATTCTTAGTAGTGGGGCTAATGTTGGGTTGAGGGGACACTTTTCATTAGTGTTAGCTTATGGGGAAAATAGGTGTTGCTCATTTGAGCCTGGCATTTTCCTCATTTAACTGCATCATTAAACCTGTTGCTGGCAAAGTGTAGGTTTAGTTGCCATGCTGTGCGTGTGATGGTTGAGATTCAGAAGAAGATTGAAAAGTTCAGTTACATTTCTTCTCTCCCTGAGATATTCACCAAACATATATATAAGTAGGAACTAGGAGAGCTAATTGTTATCTCGTGTTGGTCCTGGGTCACATGTGTTTTTAGTCATTGAGAGTTTGTCTCAGTGTTTCTTTTGGGTGAAGCTGAGAGTCATTGACATGGCAGTAACTTAACTTAAAACATCTGTGCCATCTGTGAACATTTCAGGGAAATTAACTTGTGCTTTATGTTTATTTTGTTTCCTTTTTACTTCCCTTTGTATGTGTGTGTTTGGTATGATTTTGTTGTTGTTTTTATTTTGCTTTGCTTTGATTTGGTTTGGTTTGGCTTTTCCTTGTTCATTGCAGGCGATGTTCGGAGGCTGGAAACAGTATTAGAATCCATCCAGAAAAACATTCACTCCTCATCCCACATCTTCAAGCTTGCCCAGGATGCATTTAAAATAGCAACTCTCATGGACACTTTGCCAGACATCACTCTTTTGAAAGTGTCTCTGGAGCTGGGCCTGCAGGTATGTGACTAATGGTCTTTCCTGGGATACCAACGACTGCTAAATAAAGACAGCATCTTGAGGTTGTTTCTGTTTGCTTACTTGGATTTTTTTAGTGCAGGTAAATGAGTTGGGTGCACAAGTCTGTTAGACTTTCGGGAGAGCACTGTGCTTCAGAGCTGAGGTCATTTCCCCTGAACCAGGTACTGCCTGAGATGCAGGGGGGCTGCATTGACATTCAGAAGCCTGATTTGATATGTTTCTTTCAAATAAAAAAATCATTTTCTTAATTATAGCCTTAACGGCACCTTTTCTCCTTTAATGAATGGGGAAGAATTATTGTTCATTAGAGACTTAAATAAAGCTATCATGTATAATAAAGATTCAATTGTTAGGGGTAAATTTTTAGAGGAAGTATGAATTTTTATTGATGTCTGCATTTTCATAATAGATGGGTAGTTCTAGCTCTTTATTTATTTATTTATTTAATCCTCATCCAAAGAGGGGGAGGCTATTTTTTCCATGATTTTTAGAGAAAGTGGAAAGGAGGAGGTTAGAGGGGGAGAGAGAGAGGGGGGGGGGGGGAGAGAAAGAAAGAGAGGAGAGAGAGAGAGAGAGAGAGAGAGAGAGAGAGAGAGACAAGTGTTGATGTGAAAGAGAGATACCAACTGGTTGAACCTGCAGTCAAGGTATGTGTCCTTGACCAGGAATCAGACCTTTGGGCCACAGGCTGACACTCTAACCACTGAGCAACCAGCCAAGGCACTCTTTTTTTATAGCCCTGAGAAATTAGGAGTGGTGAGGCCAGGGTCCAGTTTCAGCGTTCAGCAAGCTGCTTAGACATATTACCCAAGACATTTTCACTCAGTTATGCCAATGGATGTTTGCTTTTTTATAGTTTCTGAAAAGATTACTGTATAAACCCGGAACTGTAAAGTTTATATTTCTACTTTTCTTGGGAAATCTCTGTATACATTGGTGTGGAGTTTTGTTTGTTTGTTTGTTTGTTTGTTTGACCCCTCCTTGAAAAGCAGTGAAATAAAATTTTATCCTCTAGTTACCTAAAGTATGGGGAATGGAATGCCCTGATTAGATGACTAATTTGATTTTCTGGTTAGGATTCTCCTTACAGTAATGAATAAAGTTTAAAGAATTATATTACAAGAAAATGCAGTTGCCATATATAGTACTGTACGAGCAGAGGTTATAGGAGATTGATTGCATTTAAACAATAAAATGACATTTTAAAAGTTTCCTTATAAAAATAAATTCTGGTTATCTGGCTTATTTCTTAAAGGTATGATGCAGAAAAACACACACATATTAATGCAAGTTTTCTAGGTATTTGGAATCCTGGCAGATTTGGGGAATAAATGGCAGATTACTGAGATTTTGCTCCCTGCCTCATTCCTTGTAGAAAACAGGAAGAAATCCCACAGGGCCTTTCTAAGGCTTTAGGAGATTACGTGCCTAGATTTTATAAATCTTAAAAAATGGGGAAAATATATAGTAACAAAGGGATATTTTAACTTGGAGTCACTTATTAGAAAGTGAAAACAAAATCAGATCACTAATGATGCCAAAGATGATTTCTTTCCATGGACCTAAGGTTATCTTCATACTTGCCAGACAAGAGAACCAGAGACTGAAATAATGACTAAAATACCTCTGCCATCTGAGAGTTTGTAATCAGAATTACTTCAGGGGAGCCTCAGAAATCTAAAACCAGGGAATATTAAATCTGGGGAGGAGATGAGGCCTGGGCTGTGTTTAATGCTTCAGCCCAGGCCTCTTATTTTGCAGATGAGAAAAGAGATTGAGTGACTTGCCCTGGATGCCGCTTCTGGTCATTCGACCCACCAGGATAAGAGTATAGACCTCCTGCCTCTCTGGCTGGGATGAGGTTGGGAGAGCCATGGACAAGTTCATATGCAGAGCTTGCTCTAAATATGGCTCTCCATCCTCCTGCTAACAGGGGGAGTGCCTTGTAGTTACACCTTGGAATTAATTGTTTTATATTTCCACTGACTTGGGATAATCTTCCAGAACATTTTGTTTTCCTATCTCTCTTTATAGGTTATGCGAATGACACTGTCAACCTTAAATTGGCGACGGCGGGAGATGGTCAGGTGGCTGGTAACATGTGCTACTGAAGTGGGTAGGTAAACTCTGGAGGAGGAGCTTCTCCAGATCCCTCCTGTTAGATTTAACTCCTCAGTCACAGGTATAAGAACTTCTTCCCTCTTTCACCTTGACTTTTCCAAGGCTCCTGCCGCTCCAGCAACCACCAGGGGCTCCCTTCCCTCCAACCTTCAGTTGTACATACTAGCATTGCCCCTCTTCCAAACTGTCAAGTATGTGGGTTCCAAACTCACTAAAATGGAAAAGGTCAGTGAGGAAACACATTTTATCCAGTTGGTCTGTCACTATTAAGTTGCTTTTAGTAACTTTTTGTGGTAATCGGGTTTACAATTTCATATATAAGGATTCCAGCGTGAATCCTTGGTGGATTGGAGCTCACCTCTGAAACTAACTTGACTGGATTAGAGCTTCAGTCCATTTAGTAAAAATGATACAGAGTGTTTTCTTCATCATCTCAGGACTTGTCATGGTGCACAGTGAGAAATGACCACTGGGTATGGTTCAGGTGAACTCTCAGATGTGTGAGATATTGTAGCTAGGCCTAAGAAGATCCACAAGCTGCAATTTGTGAGACCTTTTAGCTACCTGCTTCCCCTCTGCAGCAGTCAGTCATTGCTGAAAAAACTATATTCCCAGCAGAAGTGCCAACACCAACAAAATGGTGTCTGTTGAAAATATATGTTGGTTCAACTGTCTTTCTTTCTTCCTGTTTGCATCAGAAAAGGACACATACCTCTTGCTGAGAGGACACTACCACCTCAGTATTTAGATACTGACACAGCAGATACTGTAAAGTCATTCTTGTTGTTATTCTTTTATTAATTCGTGATGGTTTGTTATTGTGGGAAAAGGTAAATTGGTCTCAACATAAAAATTATGTTTAGATTATTGATGTGATGCTTAAGAACTGCCATACAATTCCCCTTCCTCTGCACTAAGATAAATGTCTAATTTTTCTCTGCAATTTAGTACTTTCTCTTTAAACATTCACATTTAGGACTTTTCCACAGGTGAGGCATGTTGGGTTATTTTTAAGTGCTTGGCAGCCATTTCCAACATCTGAGTCATCTGTAGGTCTGCTTCTGTTGAAGTTTTTCTCTTGATTATGGGTCATATTTTTCTGCTTTGTGTGTCTTAATCATTTTATGCCGTGTGTATTTTAAACTTACACACAAATACACATGCACACCACGTAAAAACTACCTATTTTATTGGGGGTTGTGGTTTTCCTGAGGAAAAACTACAGATTCTGTAGTGGGTATCTGGCAGGAGGCCCCAGTGAACTGGAACTCGTTAGCAAAGAGCCATTGTGTGAAATGGCAAGCAGCACAGTGCAAATACCAGCTACCGAGAGGATTAGTTCTGTATTACAGGAAGTTCATGTTCCTTTCAGGCACTTCACTGAATAACAATCCATAATAACCTTATTCTAAAAGGTTGCTCCCAGGCACATTACCTTATAGGGTTTTCTGGCCTCGCTCATGTCTGGTGATGGTTAACAATGTAAGCATTGATTATAAAGTGAAAATAAGGCCAGACCCCTAGGCAGCATCCTTGTCAGTGATAAGGCTTCTCTGTGTTCCTTGCAGGTGTTTATGCCCTGGACAGCATCATGCAGAGCTGGTTTACGCTTTTTACTCCCACTGAGGCCACAAGTATAGTTGCAACCACCGTAATGTCCAACAGCACCATTGTCCGCCTCCACCTGGACTGCCATCAGCAGGAGAAGCTGGCCGGCAGTGCCCGGACACTCGCGTTGCAGTGTGCCATGAAGGACCCTCAGAACTGCGCCCTCTCTGCGCTCACCCTGTGTGAAAAGGATCACATAGCTTTTGAGACGGCGTACCAAATTGTTCTCGATGCTGCTACAACCGGCATGAGCTATACCCAGCTCTTCACGATAGCACGGTACATGGAGCACCGCGGGTACCCCATGAGGGCCTACAAGCTGGCCACCCTGGCCATGACCCATCTCAACCTGAGCTACAATCAGGACACGCACCCTGCCATTAATGACGTTTTGTGGGCCTGTGCGCTCAGCCACTCCCTCGGCAAAAACGAGCTCGCGGCGATAATACCTCTGGTGGTCAAGAGTGTCAAGTGTGCAACGGTACTGTCAGACATTTTGCGCAGGTGCACTCTGACCACCCCTGGCATGGTGGGACTTCATGGGAGGAGGAACTCTGGTAAGCTCATGTCACTGGACAAAGCCCCCTTGAGGCAGCTCCTGGATGCCACGATCGGGGCCTACATCAACACAACGCACTCGCGACTCACCCACATCAGTCCTCGGCACTATAGTGAGTTTATAGAGTTTCTCAGCAAGGCCCGAGAGACCTTCCTGATGGCACATGACGGACACATTCAGTTTACGCAGTTTATCGACAACCTGAAACAAATCTACAAAGGCAAAAAGAAACTGATGATGTTGGTTCGGGAGAGGTTTGGTTGATAGAACTTGTATGAATGGGGTGGGGGTGGGGGTGGGAGGGATGGTTTGTTTTTACTTGAGCCTGCCTTTGTATCCTTTTTAACTTAAAGAACAGAGCCACACCGGTATTATATGTGTATAGTTCTATTGCGTTTGCAGACTAAATTGTCATGTTGTGAAAGTTTGTGTGTTTTTAATTTTTTTTCCCCTTTCTCTTCTTTACTTTTATTATATTTTTTAATTCTTTTTTTTTTTTTTTTTTTTTTTGTATGAGAGAGACGTTAAAAAGATTTGGTTTACACTGAGTATATGTTGTCAAGTGGCAAAAGTCCACATAGCTCTCCTGTTTTCTGTATACGTTCACAGCCTCAAAAAAAAAAAAATAATTGAAATGGCTTTAAAAACCAAACAGAACACCTCCATCCTGTGATAAGTACCTCGAATGGATTCAGCTTTACTCCTTTGTAACTCATCTTTACATTTTCAGCATATTTAAACAAACCAACAAAATGAAATACTAGCAGTTGAAGGCTGACCCGCGTGGCTTTGCAGTGCTGTTCGTCCAGAAGCATGGCACACGATGCTTGTGCATGTGGAAACTTAGCGACTGTCAACATACATTCTCAGGGATTTATCAAAAAAATTAAAAAAGAATGAGAGCATTTATTGTACTGTATATATATTATAGTATATGTCTGAATATTGAAAATATAACATTAACTAATTTATAAAAAATATTCTATGTAATGCAAAATACTTGAAGCTGCAGTAGCTTGGTTTTAAACAAAAACAAAAAAACTGAGAGAAAACCTACCAGAGGGACTAAAAGTGCGCCTTGCTTCAGGGTTGGCTCAGGCGGTGAACTTCATGCTGGGCATCTATGCAGAGCCACCTTTTGGATTGCATGGTTGGACTGAGATCTATTGGGAGAAATTATATATGTATATATATATTTATACAGCTTATGTATACATATATATGTAGATACAGACACCAGACACACACACACACCCACACACACCACCAACACCAACACCAACCACTACACCACACATGCTTGTAACAGGCACTAGAATAAAGAGAGACAACAAATACACAGCCAGAGCAGCAAGCCTTAGCATTAAGAATATACAGTATGCCAGAACTGGGGTTCGTGCCTCCTAGCCTACGAAACTTAAATATCCTTTGGACACAAACGCAAAATGTTTTCCAGAACAATTGACTTACGATACATAACGCCTTTGCAGTGAGCTAATAAGCTAACCTTTGTGCACAAATAACATTATATATATTATATGTCTCTTCTGCATAGGTATTTTGACTTTGTGCAGGACAGAAAGTTGTGTAGGTAGGACTGTTCTACTTTTTGGTTTTCTTTCTTTTTTTTTTAAGATATATTTTATTTTCTCTAGAATTACTCAAAAACAAAAGCAGCCTTCTATCTTGCCTTGTCTTAATGCTTTAAAATAACCAAACTGGAGATCTAACTACCAAACTGTTCATAATATTATGGAATACCAACTTTGGTTACAGTATAGTGTCTTTACTTTAGCTGATGGTTCTGTAACCTTGTGCTTTTTAAAGCAATTTTTATGTTTTGGTGCAAAAGTTGTCCAGTGTCTCTTGTTCCCTTCATTAGAGAACATGCTAGAGGTATGTTTGTAGGTATTTTTGTTTAGAAGAACTATTTCATGCGCTCCATTTTATTTATTATAATAGGTAAAAAGAAAAAAAAAAGGTTGTACTTCATCACCCATGTAAACATGCTCATGAAGTTGAAAGTAATTAAGATTTGATACACTGATATCAATTTATTTATGTAACTAAATCACTGTTTTATAAACTTGTTAATGATCAACAATTTTTGTTTTGATTAAAATTAGTTTTTTGAAAGTTGATTCTGCCTCTTTTATGGTGTATCTCTTATTGCACTTGAACTTGGTGATTATAGACCTGGATTTTACTACATCTTAAAGATTCACTTACCTAATAAATACTTATGTACCGGTCCCTGGAGATACAATGGTGAACAAACAAAACCAAACGCTGGAGCTTACTGTCTGCTTAATGAACAAGACAGACATAAATCAGATACAAAGATAAACTATAAGATAGAATAGCCCATTTCTCTTCACTCTGTATACTTGGTCATTTCTCCCTAATTAATAAACTATAATTTAGGATATTCAGTACTTGATATAGTTAATAAATGCTGAGTTTATGGAAGGTTTTTTGGTGTATGGTTTAAAAGGAAATCTATAATAATAAAAGAGCAATATGCAAATTTGACCCGGTAGCTGAACAACCTTCTGGATGAAGCCATGGCAGCAGGGCCCAAGGCAGAGGCAGTCAGGGGCAATAAGGAAGGCAGAGGTGGTTAGGGGCGGGCAGGCAGGCAGGCAGGCAAATAAGTGGTTAGGGGTGATCAGGCAGGCAGGCGAACCAGTGGTTCCGGATTGCAAGTGGGATGCAGGCCGGGCTGAAGGACCCTCCTCCCCCATGTGCTAATTTCGTGCACCAGGCCTCTAGTTGCATTATAAGGACAAATACTGTATATATACTATAAGCATATGTCCTGCCCCATCTTCATTGAAAAATGTGTGTGCAAGCAATGCAAATGTGTTTTACTTTGTGTGTGATAAAAACACCATAGATTTACAATTTTAAGTATACATTTCAGTAGTGTTAAGTATATTTACATTGCTGTGAAACAATAGCTCCAAAACTTGCTCATCTTGCAGAACTAAACTCAATACCCAGTAAACAACTGCCCTTTTTGTCTTTCCCCAAAGTCTATTTCTATGCATTTAGCTTAAATTTTTTCTATAAATTACTTTCAAGACCTCATAAAAGTCACAGTATTTGACCTTTTGTGACTGACTTATTTCACTTATCATATGTCCTCATAAGTTCATCCATCTTGTAGCATGTGACAGGATTTCCTTTTTTAAAGACATACAGTACTCCATTTCATTTATCTAGTGATCCTTCAGACATTTGGTTCCTTTCACTCTTGCTAATGTGAATAGTGCTGTTATGAACATGGATGTGCAACTATCTCTTTCATACCCTCCTTTTAGTTCTGGTAGATAGAAACACAGAAGTAACATTGAAAAAAATTTTTTTAAAGCTACACTTTTCAGAATATTTAAGCCCTTGAAGTTTTTTGTTTTGTTTTTTTTTTTTAATTATCTTTGACATCCAGTCTTAACAGCAGATTCCAGATGTCAAGAGGTTAAGTCAATAGATAAAAGTTTAAATAAATCCATGATGACATTTTAAAATCCCATAAAATGGCTGAAACCGGTTTGGCTCAGTGGTAGAGCGTCGGTCTGCGGACTGAAAGGTCCCAGGTTCGATTCCGGTCAAGGGCATGTACATTGGTTGCGGGCACATCCTTGGTAGGGGGTGTGCAAGAGGCAGCTGGTCGATGTTTCTCTCTCATCAATGTTTCTAGCTCTCTATCCCTCTCTCCTCCTCTCTGTAAAAAATCAATAAAATATATTTAAAATCCCATAAAATGGTATGAGGATTGATTCTTTCTGCAAGTTTATTCTTTTTTTTTTTTTTTTTTGAAAGTCAGTGCTGCCTAAATATAAATATAAATTCATGTGGGTCCATTGAAACCACTGGGACACGTTCATAATGAAGTGACTGCTAAAAAGTCTGGAAGAGTGGCATCAAAGGAAGAACAAGGTGACTTGTAGTAGCCAAGAGTTGGAGATCTCTCTCCCCTGATGGGAAATTAGTCTGTGTCTATTGGCTGTCTTTGCAGGGAGGTCTTAGTCATTGTGGACTTTTAGAATAGACGAGACCAAGGATAACAGACAAGTGAACTCATTGCTATCCTGTCTGTCCCCATTTTAACCCACATGTTTACACTATCGAGATCTGCTTTTCGGTTATGACTGTGGTCAAGTACATAAACTTATTAGATGTGTCATGTTTTCTTATCTTCCAATGGACCAGTGCTAGAAAAAAATTCTGAGATGTTAAAATTTGAACAAGAAAGAGCAACAAACTTGGATAATTTCAAAGGCAAGAAAGGATTCCTAATTGGGGACTGGCCTGTAGAATTCTGCATTTTACTGCTCTTGATTTGGGATTTCATTTGAGAAGCCATAGTTTCAGGGTGGTAATGAATGTTTCATGACTTTTTAACTCAAGGTACTGTAGTCAATATTATAATATGATACAGTAGCAAAGGAGAACTGGGAAAAAATTAAATGGCAGCTGTTTCAGGGGTTAAATGTGAAAAGACAGGAAAATGTAGAGAGAAGCATTAAGTAATCAGATACATTAAGAAATGTGCCGAAACCGGTTTGGCTCAATGGATAGAGCGTCGGCCTGAGGACTGAAAGGTCCCGGGTTCGATTCCGGTCAAGGGCATGTACCTTGTTTGCGGGCACATCCCCAGGAGGGGGTGTGCAAGAGACAGCTGATCCATGATTCTCTCTCATCGATATTTCTAACTCTGTCCCTCTCGCTTCCTCTCTGTAAAAAATCAATAAAATTAAAAGAAAAAAGAAATGTGACTGAGGTAAAATTTAAGGTGAATGGCTTTATACCAGTATGAGGACCAGTTTAAGCCAATGTCGGTAAGATAGGTTGAAATGTGAGAATATTGAAAGGGTGCTGAATGGTTGTGCAGCATATTTTCGTGTGCCTACCACATGGACAAAATGCCTATTCTCATGGAGCGGAAAAGGCATTCTAAGTGAGAGGAGAGCATCCATAAATAATACAGGGACAAGCAGGGGGAGGGGTGCTATTGTAGGGACCTGGGAGGATTCCTCTATGAAATTTGAACAGATTGATGCCTGAAGAGGGAGCTGGCCATGCTGCTCTCTGGGAGATGTGTGTTTGAGGCAGAAGGAACAAGTGGGAAGACTCCAAGATTGGGTGTCTTTGCACTTACACTCAAATCAGCAAGAAAAGAGACTACAGCTGGGGCAGAATGGGGTGGGAGGAGGATGAAGTAGGAGGTAAGTAGAGGAGGGGAGTTCAATTAGATAAAAAATTACTCTTTTATTCCTATAGGGAATTTATTCTTCTGTATTTGAAGGATCCAAAATAGGAGAGTCATGATCTGACTTGTAATAGAGACGAGAAACCATTTGCTGGCTGCTGGTTGGTTGCAAGGGCAAGAGGGAAGCATGGAGACTATTGGGGTAATCTGGGCAAGAAACAAAGGAACGTGGATCCTGTGGGGTCGGTGGAGATGGTGACACGTGATTAGAGTCTGCCCCAGCCAGGTTGAGGCATTTCTTGATGTTATGTGTAGCATGTGAGAAAGAGAGGCATTAAAGACTCCAACATTTTAAACTTGAGCAACTGGAAGGAAGAAACGGCTAGCAACTGAAATGGAGGCAACGGCAGGGAACAACTGTTTGGAGGAAGATTCAGAGTTCAGTTTTGACCCTATCAAAGCTGAGATGCCTCTAAGACACCCAAGTGGGGTTTTCAAATAGGCATTAGTTCAGGAAAAAGAGCAGGGCTTGACCTAAACATCTGGGACTCTCTGGTTTTAAAATGTTAGCTATAACCACGATCCCAAACAAGAGTCCTGAAAATGGCATTTCCCTGTTGCTGTGATGTAGATCTTTGTCTTTCCTCATCTTCCTGACCTCTACACGGGGGCTGCTTATAGCACTCAGTTCTCTGAGCGATTCTTATCTTTTTGTCTCCATAATGACTTTATTATCTTAAAATTGTTTGCCACAGACAGAGACGAGCTTCTGATTCTTACAGTTCTCTACCAGAGAGAGACTGTTCTCTTTGTTCCCATTGGAAAGACCCCATCGATGGCTTGGCCCCTGATCTAAGCGGGGAGTGGGAGAACACAGATGTGACTACTAAGCAGGGGTCGTGTTTCTTGGAGTGTGGGACTTCTTTTCACCTGTGTAGTCATTTTTGCTGTTTTCTATGCTGGAAACAATAATAGCCTACTGATGGGCAGCCTTATAGATATACACAGCCTTACAAATCTATACTAATTGCCTTCTGAATATTTTGACTCTCCTACTCTGTGCTGGCTTTTGGCAAACGTTTAATACTTTCTATGTTTTGGAGGATCTTGACTTGCTTGAAAGCCAGATAAGGAAATAATGGTCCCTCTTCATCTCTACTTTTACTTTTCTTTCCCCAACATTTTATTCTGCAAATTTTAAACATACAAAAGAAAGTTGGAACAGTCGCGGACAATGTCACTTCCTAAATGTTCACATGTGCTGTAAAACTGGAAGCACGTTTTGGCAATTTTTGTTCATGGGTCTCATGACTCAGTGTGACGGCATGCAAATCCCTTCTGCTCAGGGAAGCAAGCTCTAACACAGGAAGGGAAAAAAGCCCCTTTTCTCTTCATTTGGCTTCAGTACCAAATTGAAACATCTTCCTACTGCAGGTAGAGGAAGTAGGAGGAAGAAGAAAAAAATTTCCCTTATGAAAGCAATTGTTTTATTCCACTGTGTGTATTAATAATTTTATTAAATATTCAGTTCTACTGATGAACTCTAACTTGAATAATATGAGGCCTGTTGACATAAGCACGTACAAAGGAATTTTGCTTTTCCTCCATGGATGTTTGTAAGTGGGCTGCTAACTTGTGAATATGCCCCTTTAAGTAATATATATAAAATGTAGCAAAAATGAACAGCTTGAACTTTCTTCCATTTTAGATAGTGCAGTAGGCATTCAGACAACTGGCTCCCAAGTCACACACATAGGCAATCAAGCTCGGTTGCTTCTCATGGAATTAATGATTGTGTTTATTGAGCACGGCTACGTTCTTAGCACTGTAGAAGGCCAGAAATGTGAGACATAGTTCTGACCCTCAAGAAAAAAATGCCACAATGAATTTTAAAATGGATGAAGCAAGGTGGTGGAACTCTTTAACAACTATCTTGATCAACAACAATATGACATGATCAATTTTGCCTTCATTCGAACCAAGGAAATGCAATTTTTAAAAATATATATTTATGTCAGAGAGGAAGGAAAAGTTTGAGAGAAATAGAAATATCAATGATGCAAACTCCCCTACCGGGGATTGAGCCCACAACCCAGGTATGTGCCTTTGGCCAGAATGGAACTTGGGACCCTTCAATCCACAGGCCGATGCTTTATCCACTGAGCCAAACTAGCTAGGGCAGGAAATGCAATTTTATGTGCAAATGTGATATGTATGTGTTTCTGTGTGTATGTGATATGTATGTGTGTGTCTCTGTGTGTATGTACCTATGTGTGTGTTTTTGAAAACAAGATTGAAGCTTATTAGCTCACGTAATGGTCCTCATTTTCCATCTCTGGATCCAAGTTGACTACTGTAACGGTGATTCTGCTAGCTTATCACCAGTCAGGGGTCAAGGAGCAAGTAGCGGAGGGGGAGGATGAGCCCATTAATTTTTTTCACGATGATAAATACATTTTATTCCTTTTAATCTATGGATCATCTTATGTAGCATGTTTATCACAGCATGATCCGTGGACCGCCTACCTCAGAACCACCTAAGGGGCTGTCAGACATGCTAACTCCTGGACCTCAACCCACACTCAGTGATTCTGACCCTCTTAGTGAGGGACACAGCTTTAAAGATCTTTTGTTGCCTTCACAGCCAACATTCCCAGATCTACATAAAAGGTGGAGTAGGAAACAAGGACTAGAAAACATGGCTGGGAGGAGGTGCTGCTGACCATGCCAGAGCATCCCCCAGATGGTGAGCCCCGGCTTCTCTGCCAGCAGCTCTTCACAGGAGCACTTCTCTCTGGTGGTTCCCTTGTGTTGCCCAGAGTACAGCATTTGTCGTCATGGTCAGGGTTGCTGCCCCACCCAGGTGGGGCCTAACGAGAGAATACCTATGGGCTATCTGCTGGGTGAGCTCCCTCTTGGTGGAAATCACGAGACTAGAAAACATTCAGCAAAAGAGTTTTGGAACAAAATTTGAGGGATGGCTTCCAGTGGCAATACATTATTAGAATATATGCACCCCTATGTTCATAGCAGCACAATTCACCATAGCTAAGATTTGGAAACAGCCTAAGAGCCCATCAGCAGATGAGCAGATTAAAAAACGGTGGTACTTCAACACAATGGAGCATATGCTGCTGTAAAAAGGAAGGAACTCCTACCATTTGCAACAGCATGGATGGACCTGGAGAACATTATGCTAAGTGAAATAAGCCAGTCAGAGAAAGATAAATATCACATTATCTCACTCATTTGTGGAATATAATGAACAATATAAACTGATGAACAAAAACAGATCCAAAGACAGAGAAGCATCAATCAGATGCTCAAACCTCAGAAGGAAGGTAGAGAGCAACCAAAGGACATGCATGCATGCATATAAGTATAACCAATGGATACAGACTCCAGGGGGTGAGGGCATGAGCGAAGGGGCGGGGTGCAATGGGGGGATAAGGACACATATGTAATACCTTAATCCAGTGGTCGGCAAACTCATTAGTCAACAGAGCCAAATATCAGCAGTACAACGATTGAAATTTCTTTTGAGAGTCAAATTTTTTAAACTTAAACTTCTTCTAATGCCACTTCTTCAAAACAGACTCGCCCAGGCCGTGGTATTTTGTGGAAGAGCCACACTTAAGGGCCCAAAGAGCCGCATGTGGCTTGCAAGCCGCAGTTTGCCGACCACGGCCTTAACCAATAAAGAAAATAAAAAGTACATTATTAGCCCATGTACACAGCATCTAAAAAACCCCAGGTGAGCCTGGAGAAAATGAGTAGTACTCTTGGAAGACATGAGCCTTCCTAAAACCATGGTGAGTGGTTCAGTTTCAGATGGCCTTGCCAACTCTGGCTCCCAGGGCTGAAGCTGCACCTGTGTCCACTTTTGAAGCATTCAATTGTGCCAGATGATCAAATGCTTTTTGTCTGTTACATGTCACGCCTCAGACGCTCAGGCCCTCTCGCTGGCAGCGAGACAAAGCCATTGAGCATCCATATTGGAAACCAGTAAATTTAATTTGTGGATGAAATTCCCCAAATCAATTTTGATTGCTGTCACTCTAGGAGATGTGGGGGACTCAAAACTGATGACAACGCGTGAAAAACATTTCGTTAAATTGCTAGACAGAGCATTCACACCCGTGGTCTCTGCCCTTCAGGTCCCATTGGGTTTCCATGAGCATCCTGCCGGCGGCTCGGGTGAAATTGAAGTGGGGGCAGCACACTGCTCTTTATCTTGATGACATTCTCAGTGGCTCTTTCCTGAGCAGTTGGTCTGGCAGCCAGTGGTTCCACCACGTACTTCAGAAAGGCAATGAGTTTGAGGCCGTGGTTTGTTCCCTCCGAGGCCTTTCTGGGGGACACAGTCCCACTGCACCAGAAGCTCCTGGAGGAAGTGGCTTCCTGCGTGTGCAAGGTGTTTCCAACCAGCCATGGTCTCACACCAGGCACCATGTTCCCTTGCCGACTGAGCCTCTGAGGAGTCCCTGTCTGACCAAGGGAAGGAAAGAGGAAACCAGACAAGCTCTCGGGGCTTTTTCTTTTCTATTTAAGGAGGCATTTGAAGATATCCGCTCACACAACTCTGTGACCACGAGGACTATTTCTGTTGGTGTGAAACCCAGGCTGGCCTGCACATCAGAATCTCCTGCACAAGGCTTGTCCTGGAAGAATGAGCTTCATCAAAAGATAAGTACTAATTTGAAAGAAGAATCAGTACAGTGTCTATATAAACACGCTACAAGAGCATGATGAGGAAAGGAGTAAGAAAAACAAATGATAAGAAATAAGCATCAGAAAAATGTGGCCATCAAATAAATGAAAATTATGACCGTATTACCTTAAAAAAAAAAAAAGTGAAGTTGATCTAAGATCTCTAAGCAGTGACATAAGAGCTCAGGAAGAGAAACAGCCAGGATTATTGTTGTTGTTATAGTCACCATCATCAACATCATCATCATCATCATCTCCTCTTTCGAATTCACAAACAGACATTAAAATGTGCCCATCATGGTTCAGGGTGCATTCATATATTAACTCATCAGTCCTTGCAACAGCCCTATGAGGTAGATGCTCTAATTTTACTGAGTTTAAAGATAAAGTACCAAAGTAACTTAACCAGAGTTATGGTCTGATCATGGGAATCAAACCCTAGCTTCAGAGCACTCACTTTTAAGCACTATTCTGTACAGTGAGGAGTTAGTCCAGGGAGGAGACAGAAATGAAACTCACATTGAAATCAGAACAAAAAGAACAAATGCAGATGAAAATATAACAACACAAGAAAAGGATTAAAAAGCAAGCAAAGTGAATTGGACATGAGGAAGAGTTGACAAGAATAACATGAAAATAAAAAATAGAGCATCAGTCAAGTGAGATACACAAACAATATTGCCTTATAGCCAAAACCAGTTTGGCTCAGTGGATAGAGCATCGGTCTGCAGAATGAAAGGTCCCAGGTTCAATTCTGGTCAAGGGCATGCACATTGGTTGCAGGTACATCCCAGGTGGGGGGTGTGCAGGAGGCAGCTGGTCAATGTTTCTCTCTCATTGATGTTTCTAGATCTCTATCCCTCTCCCTTCCCTCTGTAAAAAAATCAATAAAATATATTTAAAAAAACAAAAAACATACACAAATAGTATTGCCTTATAAAGAAACCAGACAAATCGAAAAAAAAATACTCAAAGAAAAGAATATTTCTAGAAAGGCCCTTGATGTTTGACTCAGTGGATAGAGCATCAGCCTGCGGACCAAAGGGTCCTGGGTTTGATTCTGGTTAAGGACATGTACCTTGGTTGCAGGCTCCTTCCCAAACTGGGCCCTGACTGGGGCCTGTGCAGGAGGCAACCAATTGATGTGTTTCTCTCACATCAATATTTCTCTCTGTCTTTCCCTCTCTCTTCTATTCTCTCTAAAAATCAATAAAAAAAGAAGAAAAAGAATATTTCTAGAAATAAAAAAGACTTGAATTTCTACTATGAAAGGCCATACCATGTCCCAAGAAAAACTGATGTGCTAAGCATTAAATCATAGTAAAGTAACTAGACTTCAAAGGTAAAGGATCCTGTGAACATTCTAATCAACAGGAAAGGTTGCCTATCTGGGGAAAAACATCAGACTGACCTTCAGCTTCTCCACAGCAATGGAGGACACTTTTCCGAATCACAAAAAGAAAATGCGAGGAATCCAAGAATTTCATGCCCAGCAAACATGTTGATCACGTATAAAAGCAGAAAACAAACGTTTTCAAACATTTAAGACCAGCAAGTCCAATAACCACTTTTTAAAGCAACTACAAGAAGGCAAATTTTGTTCAACCAAAAAGGAGATCAGTGAAGAAACGTTGGCAAAAGGAATGGTGGTGAGCATTGAACCCAGACAACTGCTGGACTAAGAATTACTATATCTGTAGAAATTATTATTGTAATACAGAATGTAAGTTTCATACACCACTATAGTGTAGAAGTAATATATTTCACCAAGATTCTGGAAGGAGAAGAAGAAAGCAAACACATTGTTTTTCAAACATCTTAGAGATGAAGTCAAATAATACTTGAAGCAGGTAAGTGAAGGCAATATAAATGTATTTAATTGTAAATAATTAGAACTATGAGATAGTTTTCAAAATTGTTAAGTAGAGAATATAAAGTTGACAAGGCCTTTTAAGTTCTATTTGTTCCAGGAGGAAGGCTAGGCAAATAGATGGCACGGCTTCTAAAGTCCCTCACTCCGTGTGGCTGGAGCCTCCCCACCATCCTCAGGTTCCCATAAATTGCAGAACCAAGCATGACCAGGGCAAAGAAATGTTCAGTATCTCCAGCTCTCAGCCAGAGGCTCAGTGACACCGTTTGGTGGCTAGTTAGCCACAAGTCTTGCATTTCAGAGCAGTTACTGAGCCTGAGCTCTCATATTGAGGTTATGACAGGTTTCAGCTTTATTCCATTCCAAGGGTCTCATGACTCACACCCTCATCCCTGTTCAAGACTGAGACCCTGGCTTGTTCCTGCTGGGGAACGGCAGGGTACAATTAATACACACTCAACCACAAGTCTGTATGACAGCTTGTGATAGATATGGCCCCATTTCACCTTCAGAAAAGTCTTAGAAATCAGCACTGGATGACGAAGTAGCTTGCTCAAGGTCATGCACGGGCAGACCTACCTGTTATCAGAGCTCTGTGCTTTCGACCATAACACATACACCAACCTGGTTTCCCCTCTTGAGAAAACATTAAGTTCAGATGTAACTTTGTTGGCACAGATATCATTAGGGTTCAACCAGCATGTTATTATTTTTTTCTTAAATATTTTATTGACTTTTTACAGAGAGGAAGAGAGAGGGACAGAGAGTCAGCAACATTGATGAGAGAGAAACACCGATCAGCTGCCTCCTGCACACCCCCTACTGGGAATGTACCCGCAACTCAAGGTACATGTCCTTGACCGGAATCGAACCTGGGACCTTTCAGTCCGTAGGCCGACGCTCTATCCACTGAGCCAAACCGGTTTCGGCATCCATGTTATTTTTTGAAACATTTGTATTGAGATATAATTTACATGTCATAAAATCCATCCACTGAGAGAGTACAATTCAATGGCTTTAGTATACACAGCTGTGCAGCCATCAACGTAAGCTTAATCTAGAACGTTTTCATCACTCCGAAAAGACACCCCACACCCATTAAGAGTCACTCCCAGTTCTCCCCACCCTCCTACATAAGCAATAACCTACTTTCTGTCTCTATAATAGGGTTTTCCTATTCTGGGCAAAGGGTGACACAGCTCCTGTTACAACAGCCCTGAGAAGCTATTGTCTATTCAAATTCTCAGCCTTCCCTTATTTCTTTGGCTGAAGATGGTTTAATGAGGGCTCCTGCCATATCGAGGAACAGAGACACCTCGTTATTTCTGAAGAAAAGTGTTTATTGTGGGGTCCAGCCTGATGGCACCCAGAGGTGTCAGATCTTGAGGAAGCTCCTCGACCAGGAGCTTCTTCCTAATACGGCATCTGGGCTTCGTCGGTCTTTCCCCTCCACGGAGACCCTTTGCACAGGCCCATGTATGTGGCCTCAGTGGGCTCCGCTTTGCTCCCTGGGAAAGGCCTAGGAGCTGTTGCTAGAGCTCTAGACAGTCTGGGAACGCTATGCACTTCTGTCCCTGCCGGGTCAGGGGCCTCACAGCTGACAGGGTTCTGCTGGAGGTGGCAGCCTGAACCCATGCTGCATCCCTGGCCCAGTGTCAGAGCGTCTCTCACCGCTGCTCCCCGCTGAACCCCCCTCTCACCCTCAATAAAGCCCTGTAGGAGTGGAATCACGCTATCAAGATCCCTACCCACTTTCTCAGTGGAGACCCAAGACTTAACAATGAAAACGTGAGAATGGCTCACTGCACAGAGTTTGACTTTAGCTGCAATTTGGCAAAATGGGCACCCCATTTCCACCAAAATGGGCACCCCATTTCCATCTTCCTCTTCCATGGCAGCAACTCCCCGGAGCAGTGGCCTTGGGAATAATGGCTTAGAGGAAGCCAGAGATGTATTTTTTCAGATGTTGATATACCCCTGTGCTACAGTCATTCTGACGCGGAGGCCAGACTGCCCCATCTTCACACAGAGGCCTCCTAAGGGGCTGGCAGCTGGGATGACCGGAGGCCTCGGGAGCCTGGGACCGTGTCTAGTGTTCCTCCTCACTCAGCCATTCGGAGGCTGGGAAAGCCACACTGATTAAATCAACACAGAATGAGAGGATGCTGAGGTCTCCCCAGGCCCGTAGCAGCAGCTACTTCAGAGTGGCATCGTCAGTGACAGTGCCATGTTTGATGGAGGCACCAGGCAGGACTAGTCTGTAAAGAAACTCAGAAAGCAGGTGTCCCGAGGAAGAGTGAGCCATGTGGACCCCCTGACCAGAGGAGAGAGAGCCAGAACCCGGGACATCGGCATCTTGGTCAGGGGTGTGAGCGCTCCAGGCATGGGAAAGGGACCGCCTCTTCTTCTTGCACATCAGCAGCCCGGCTTGTCCGTGGGTCACAGGAGCCTATTCTTGGGCTAAGTCACCATCACTGAGAGAGATCACAGGATATAAGAGACGATTGATTTTAAAGCTGGAAGAACACTGTCCAGCCCTTGAACTGTGGGTCTATTCGTGACTGGGTGACTGGCAGCCTGCTCTAATAGCACCCACTGCCTGCCACAGGCTGGTTTTCTACCTCCTACCCACGGTCTTTGGAGAAAGGCAACAGGATGATAAGCTGAAAGGCACATCGTCATAAAGTGGGGCAACCAAGGAAGGCTGCCCGAGGCCTGGGGGGTTGGTGAAGTTGGCTACACTTACGGCATCCTTTGTATGTGCCTGCACCGCTCTCAGTCATTTCTTCTTCTCATTTAAACACCCCAACCACGCCCTGGGTTTCACATTATTATTCTTCCTTTATGCATGAAGAGATTGGAATTCAGAAATGTGACGTCACTTCTCCACAGTCACTCTCATAGATCTCCCAGCTGGTGAGAATAGATTCATTTTTTACTCTCTGTGGAAGCCAAGCAGATGGCCTGGGTGAATCTGATCGATGGTCCCTAGTCCTTCCTCTCCACACCCCTGATCTCCTCAATCCAAGCCCTCCCCTGGGCCTGCAGGGAGAGAGAGGGAGATCCACCCAGCATTCCTTGAGCATGAAGCTGGCTGGCTCCTGCTTTGCGGGGGCAGAGTGGCCCCAGGCATTGTTTTCATAGGACCCAGAATGGCGAGGGCCTCCATGAGGAGAGATGCACAGCAGCTACCCTCGGTGTCAGGGCAGGGGAATCATTAGCGAAGGCATCAGCCTCCCTGGGAAGGACATGCACAGAGAAGAGCCTCGCTGCCAACCAGTCCTCACAGCAGCGGGGAAGGAAGACCATTTCCATCCCGATACCCAGGGGAAGGGAGGCCGGGCAAGCATCCCGGCCAGGGTGAGCAGGGGCCCGTCTCCTGGTCGGTGTGCTGGGCTGCGGTCACAGATCCTTCGGCTCCATTCTCAGCTTGGTTTTCTTCCCAGCCTTCTTCACCAGAAGGCACAGTGACTGGGCTTCCGGGCAGGCTCCCTGGTACCCTGTGGCTGGGAGAGGTGCTACCTACATCCAGATGGGCCCCAGCATGGTGCCAGTGGAAGGAGAAGGCAAGAAGGGAGTAGGGGGGCAGACTCCCCAACAAAGGAGGAGAGGAAGCCATTGGAGGGATGGAAACCAGGGGGTGGAAGGAAGCACACCAGCAAAGGCATTGCCATGGCCAGTCCCTACAAATAGGAGATCCTTAGGGATGGGGTAAGCCTCCCAGAATCGGTAAAAGCAGCCACATTGGGGGTAAGCCCAGAGTGGTGCAGGACATGGGTCTGTTCCTTCTGCTGTTGGATTGGCCCTTTCTCCTCTCTGCTCCAGTGGCTGGCCAGGGCACAGAAGGAGGCTGTCCCCTTCTTTAAAGAAAAGTAATCAGTGTACTGACAGGGTTGGACTTGCTAAGCTGTCAATCTGGCCTACACCCTGGTTCTTCCCTCCGCAGCTCAGGTTCTCACCTGACCATCCCTACCCCCTAGCTTCCCTCTCTGCAGGCTACCTGAGGCTGAGGAGTTTTGCCCAGGGAAGAGCCTTTCAGAGGGAGGGGACCAGCTCCTCAAGGGGTGAGCTCCCACTGGAGAGGGTGTGTGAGAAGAGACACATGAGGAGAAGCCTGAGCTGTGGACAACAGGTCTCTGGAAGCCTGCATTTAGCACCCGGAGGTTAAAATGGACTCAGGCAGACAACAGGCTGGTGGTGAAGCCATTGAAGAACGCCACAGGCTTTAGGGTCGGCGGGACCTGACATAAATCTTGGGTGCCTCCCTGGACCTCAGGTCTTAAACTTCATCATCTAAATGTTAATTATCCACAAATATTAAAAATCTAGTCTAAGTCAAAGCTTGGAAGCCTAATGATCTTATTAGCCAATCATGCCAATGAATTTGATAAACAAACAAATGAAACAAAGCTTTCCTCTTGCATATATTTCAAAACTTTGCTCCCATCTGCCTGTTTCGTCCTTCCCCCCCCCCCCCAATAATTACACACACACACACACACACACACACACACACACACACGCACCCCTTCTTGGCCTGGTTGGTCCTGGAAGCCTGCAGTGGGGAAGGTCTCTCTTCCTTCATTTGCCTTCTCTCCGGTTGCTGTTCTTTGGCCCTTTCAGCGTCTTCCCTCAGGAAAGGGGGTGATGAGAAAACGTGCACAGAATCTGCACAATGAGGTTACAACCTGGAGTCAGGCTACTCTGGGCTTACCCCCCAATGTGGCTGCTTTTACAGGTTCTTGGGAGGCTTACCCCATCCCTAAGGATCTTCCATTTGTAGCCACTGGCCATGGCAATGCCTTTGCTGGTGTGCTTCCTTCCACCCCCTCGTTTCCATCCCTCTGTTGGCTTCCTCTCCACCTTTACTGGGGAGTCCGCCCCCCTACTCCCTTCTTGCCTTCTCCTCCCACTGGCACCATGCTGGGACCCATCTGGATGTAGGTAGCACCTCTCCCGGCCACAGACTTGCCTCCTGGCTCACTTGCCTACCTTCCACTTTGGGGACAGGAACCAATCTCTGCACCACTCTGCTTCCAGGAGACAGGAATCTAGCTCCCCTTTAGAGAGGTTTCCTTGAGGACCGCCTCACTAGCCCCTCACTCACCCTCCACCCACCACAAGAAGGCACTGACACAGTCTGACCGTCTAATTACCCTCTTGAGAGAAATCCTTCCTACCAACCGCTTCAACTTCCTGAATCCAAACCGGTTCTCCCAGCATCCTACCCACTGCCACCTCCAGGCTAGAAAAACGGAAGGCTACTTGCTAGACAACCCCACAGCTCAGTCAGAGGGCGGGGCCTGAGCATCTATTGTTCCTAATTTGAGGTGCCTGAGGCAGTACTCGGAGACAAAAGGAGTCCAGTGTAACAGCTGGTTAGACAAGCACACGCCCCATGAGGTTGTGTCACCTGCAATGTCAGCCTTGAGTCCCAATCTGAAGGGCCAGCCCGCTGAGCCTCTCACCAGGGGAGTTCCGGGGCCTCATCCCCAGCTTGTCTTTGCTTCCTGGGTGGGCAGCAGGCTCCCTAAGAGCCCTCACTGTGGGATGATAAGAGGCAAAGTGGGGCTGAAATGCTTCCACATCAATGAAGCCCAGCCTGCCCTGGCCAGAGGGTGGTCAAGGTCACATCAGTTTGAGAAATGTGAAATTGGGGGCGGGGCGAGGGGGAGAGAAGGTGGAACGTAGGGCTCAACTTTCACTCTCTTATGTTCCAGGCTTTAAGATTAGCTTTGGCTGAGCCGCTAACCACCGGGGGACCTTGGCACAATCGAGGAGCCCCTCTGGCCTCAGGGGTTTCCTCTGTAAAATGGAGTTGGGCTTCCCATCCAAGGGCTCTTCCAGCAACAAGATGGACTGGAGTGGGGAATGCAGCTTGTCACAGGATTACTTCGGTGTGCTGGACAGTGGGCTCTCAGCAGGGCTGATGGCACCACTCAGCCCCCCGTTGGCTCCTCCCCCTGCATGGCTGTGGCCCCCATCACTGATGCTGCACCTCCAGGATCTAGCAGGACCTGATTTCTCCCGGCTCATCCACAGCAAGTCCTGTGAAATCCCATGGGTTCTGCCTCTAAAACGTACCTTGAATGAGCTCGTCCTCTCTTTTGATTTGCCCAGAAAAGACTCATGTCATCTCTTGCCTGGATTCTTCCTCTTTCTGGAGCCTTCCTTGATAGGTCCTCATTGACATATGCTCCGGTACCTCCCTCCCTGTTGCTTCATTGAACTCACTAATGTGTGCTTACATATTTGTTGAATTATTCAAATGGCACCTCTCTCCTCCCTCAGACTGTAAAACCCCCAGGGCAGGGACTGTGTCTCTTTTACTCATAATCACACCCCAGTGACTAGTACACACTCTAGTACATAATAGATGCTCATTAAGTCTTTAATAAATAATGAGTAAAAGAATGAATGAATGGACAAATCCTAACAGTCTCCTGACAATCTCCCTGAACTCAGACTCTGCTCACCGAAGGTCATTCTTCAATTTCCTTACCAAATCTAGGCTCTGAAATCCTCCAGCAGGTCAGGGGAAGATAGGAAAACCCTTAGCTTGGCCCTTCAGAATCCAATTCCACTTTGCTCCTTCACTATCCCTGCCCTCACTCCCAGCCCTGGCCCAGGTTTCCTCAGTCTCCTCACTACTGAAATTCTGGCCAGATGATGTGTTGTTGTGGGGCTGCCCTGTGCGCTGTGAAACGTTTAACAATGTTCCTGGCCCTGGATTCCAGCGGTACCTGTTGTTATTGGTGACAAACTGCCTTTAGCAGTTGCCAAATGTCCCCTGGGGAGCAGCTGTCCTTCGTTGATGGCACCACTGATCACTACGCTATCCACTTGACAGGCTTTCTCTAAACACGCCAAGCTCTCCGATGTCCCAGGTCCTCATATGTCCTATTCCCCCAGCCTGGAATGCCAACCCTTCCTGCCGCCTGCCATTGCTTCCTCTTTCTGTTCAGCCTCCCCTAGTTCCCCAGGGGAAGCACCAAAGATAATAACAACATCGACCATTGTTATCCTGTGAGATTCTTATGGGGACTAACTTGATGTCCAGGGAAGGCCTTGGCAGAAGGCACAAAGGTAACGTGTATCAAATCCACGAACAAACGTTTCCTAGGCCCGTGGTGGATTCCCGTGGGAAGAAACAGAATGAATGTTTGTCTTCAAATAGCTGCAGAATGATCTGTGAAGGAGGGAGTTGTCTTGTGAGGTATGAATGGTCTTTGAAACCATCCCTCCTCCTGGCTGTGGCTTTGAGCGGGGGTAGGCCCGCCTCCAGATCGGAGAAAGAGCTTAGGCAGAAACGCCCCTTTTCTTGAAAATATCCTCTTGCAGGGGGGTGAGGGGAGTAAAGAAAGCACGTTACAGAGGATGCGCAGTGAAGACCATCAGAGGCTGGGCTCTGGCACAGGGATTCTGCGGGCTTTCTCTGTTTTCCCTGAAGTTTAGTACAGACTTGACATCTGGCAAGGACATGGGAAAACTCCGAGCTTCCACGCCCTCCCACAGAGCCTCCATCTCCCCTTCCCAGGGCCTTCTTGGAGGTGTGCCTTCAGTACGTTGCATTTATTCAAATAGCATGTCTCAGGGATGCCAGGTGAGCAGAAGCCCCCTGGGATTTGAACCTACAGTTCCCGGGAGCAGAGGTATTTCAAACCAGAGGCTTAGGCCACTGAGCCAGGCCCTGGGGGGGAGGGCCCAATGCAAATTCCGTACTTTAATTTAAATCTGGGCCGGAGGAAAGGTGCCACAGAGGCTTGTGCCTCCTGGGAATGCTGGCGCCCCAGCTCTCCTGGATCTCTTGCCTCTGGCTGCAGCAGGCCCCTAGGCCTTGGGAAGGGAAAACAGCCCGCAGGGCATGACTTCGAGCTGCTCCTGCCCACGGCTGGATGATTTGCCTGCTTCAGCGAAGGCTCTCCTTGCATCTAGTGAGTACCTACTCCCTGCATGGCACAGGAGTGATCTCATCGAATCCTGGCCACAGCGGTGAAGGAGGGATGAGTTGGAAATTGGGGCTCAGGCTTTGTGGTCATACATCCAAGATCCCGTCAATGTCTTATAATTATTCCATTTTAGTTCTGGTAAATCAGAATATCATGGGCTGTAAAAACTAAAGCATCCCGTGTTCGTGTGTGTGTGTGTGTGTGTGTGTGTGTGTGTAAATATAATTTTATTGATTTTAGAGAAAGGGAGAGGGAAAGAGAGAGAATTATTGATCAGCTGTCTCCTACACACCCACACTGGGAATCCAACCTGTCATCCAGGCATAAGCCCTGACGGAGAATCAAACCGTGACCTCCTCGTTCATAGGTCAATGTTCAACCACTGGGCCACGCTGACTGGGCACATCCTCATGTTCTTTAGCGTCCTTTCTGGGGGCAAATGCACATGAAGTAACACCTGGGTGAGGCTCTCAGGGCGCCCATCCCACCAGTGGACCGTGGGTTGAAAAGCAACGAGGTCTGGGCTGCGGCAGAGACTCTGGTGCCAGCGTTCATGTGCTGATGCTAATGAGCAGCTCAGAATGGGCCCCACCATGGCTTTCAGAGATCGGTGTGCTGGTGGGTGTGTGGGGGTAAAGCTTGTCATTTGTGTTTCTCAGTGTCGGTATCGGGCTCTGTGCCCATGGGACGCTGGTTAGGCCCTGGCAGCTCTACCTTGTGCAGGCTCTAAGGACTTCCCCCACCATCCCCAGCTGTGGGTGGGGGCCCAGGCTATTTAAGCCTATAAGGTTCTCCCTCTTCCCAACTGGTGGGCGGAGTTATGACATTACTGGCATCTGTCACAGAGACATCTCCAAGACATTGAGCCATCAATCAGTGCGTGCCAAAGTGTTCTGGAGCCCACCCCTTCCTGTTCTGCCCAGGGTTTAACCCTCTCCTGTTCCTTCTCTTAAAAAGACCCCCAGACCAGCCACGTGCTGCTGATCATCCATGTCCCCTCCCCAACTCCTTCAGTTCTGATTTCTCTACCTCCGTAATGAGTCCCGCTCATTACTGGGGAATAAACTTTACTTTAAAATATCTTGGTGGTCAGTTTCCTGCTCCTCAAACCTTACAGAGCCCACCTTCAGCGAACCCCCACCGGCAGAAGGCATGCATTCCAAATTGTTTCCATGCCTGGTTCTTCAGGGTGGATGCTTCCACTAAGGAGCAAAGTCAATGCTGGGCGCTGACAGAGCCCATTGGGGAGGGACTGGAGCTGGACACGAAGACTCTCCCCGTTCTTTCCTGGTGATCAGCTGGGACCCAGCTGAGGCCTGAGCAATCAGGGGCCTGAGGGGGGCTGAAGAGCAGTGGCCTCTCTCTGGGCTGCAGGGCAAAGGTCATTGTCTGGACAAAGGTCATCTTAAGGGAAGGCCCGAGGAAGGTGGACACAGTCAGGCTGCTCTTGAGCCAATGCCGTCTGCCACCCACATTCCTTTCTGTGAAAAGCCCGAGGGGGGCATGAAGAGCAGATGCTGCCCCAAAGGCAAACTTCCTGTCTTCAGGCAAGATGGGAAGTATCAGGTTGAATTGTGTGTCCCCCTTCCAAATTCATATACCGAAGCCCTAACCCCCAGCACCCCAGCCTGTGGCCTTATTTGGAAGTAGGGTCCTTGCAGACATCATTAGTGAAGACAAGGCCATTAGGATGGGCCCTGGTCCAAAAGCCAGGTGTCCAAGTAAGAAGGAGAAATCCGGACACAGACATGCAGACAGGGAGCAGCAGGCGAAGGTAAGGCCGAGGCTGAGGTGATGCCCCTGCCAGCCCCGGATCACAGGTGGGGGCGTGGGCCAGATTCCCCCTCTGGCCCTGGAGGGAGCTGCTCCAGAAAGGCAGCAGGGAGAAGTAAAAGTAGCCAGCAGAGCAAGGCTGCTGCAGGGGGCTGGGAGCATTTGCACATTTGCAGTAGGGAACTCTCTGAGGTGGTATTTAAGCAAAACTGAGTGAGGGAGAGGAGTGTCGTGGGAACATCCCAGGAAAGGGTGGCCGGGCAGTGAGTGGAAAGGCCCCGAGCCTGGGAGGAGCCTGGGGTGTTTGCGGACGGGGTTCCCTGAGTGACTGCTGTGGAGTGAGCAGCGAGAGGGTGGAGGGGGTGATAGAATGGGCACCTCCACTACCAGGCGAGCCCTGGGCTCCCCTGAGCCCACTACAGTGCAGAGGAAGCAGGCTGCTCCCCCCACACACGCTGGGCATGTGGCTACACTTCTGGGGGTATTTGGGGGTCTGATGGCTGATTCTCTGCCCTCTGGAAAAGTAAAAAAAAATAAAAAATAAAAAAAATAAAAATAAATTAATCAGTGTTATTCTGGTGTCACCAGGCAAAAGACTCCCAGCCCTCGGGTTCTGATTCTGTGTGGAGCCAGTCTGCCTCCCTGTAGAAAGAAGTCCCTGACCCCACGGGGTCCCCTCCAACCTGCCCAGGGAAGACAGTGGAGCCCAGTGGCTCCCAGCCCGGGGTCGGGGGGCGGGGAATGGAGGGGGGGAGACAGTGAGCCTGGCTCACTGCACACTAGGATCTACTGCCATTGCTGCATTTGCATCACGGTGTGTCCCATGCTGGACCTCCACCAGCAGAGGGGAAGAAGAGATTCGCTTCCCTTCTAATTGTTCGAATGCTCCCTGATACTCCCTAATCCTGGGTGCTTCCCGGGCTTTCTCTCAGGGGCAGGGGCTTGGAGAGAAGGAGAGGAAGGCAGTTAGCTTTGGACAACACGGTGGGCGTTTCTCTGCCGTATGGTCCCACAATGAGGATGAGGAGTCAGTTCTCAGCCAGTGCCTCCGGGCCTGCGAGGGGGGTGGCTGGAAGCCAGGATTCACTTGTGCTGTGAGGTGCAGAGGAAAGGGACCCTTCCCCAGAAAATCAAACCAACGGGACAGGTATTTGAGTTGCCCGCTCAGGCCTCATGCCACCAGCATGGAGGGAAAGATGAGAGAGATGGCGCAGGCCCCGGGAAGCTCCCGTCCCTCCAGAGGAGCCGAGGCTGGGCAAGCACTTGGTTTTGGGGAAAAGGAGAATGAAAGCACCGGGAGTCACACAGAGAGCACGAGAGAAGGAAGGGACTTAAGCTAATTGGACCCAGGGGCCGTGATTCAGGTCTGAGGAAGAGGAAGGAGAGGATGAGGTTATGCGGGGAAACCCCCAACCTGGATGCTCAGACTCTGTGGGGATCCTGTCTCCCCACTTTTAAATGCCACAAACAGGGCTCTGAAAGGGCTGGGCTGGGTCTGTGGTTTGAATCGCTGAGTCAAGGGTGCTTCCCAGACCTCGCGTTTGGACTTCTTTCCAGAATTGGCTTTGTCTGCTGGGAGCCCACTCTATGTCTTCAATGTCTACAGAACCTGCAGCCTGTGTGATCCAGGGCCATGGCTACATGCACGTGTGTGTGTGTGCGTGCGCACGCACACATACACATAGAGACACATACACATACACACATAGACACACATAACACACACATATACACACACAGACACATACACACAACACACACACAGATACAAACACATACACAGACACACACAGACACACATAACACACACACACACACACACACACACACACACACACGTCTGAATGTTCAGCGTTCCTTGTCTAGGGAAAAGGAAAAGTCAGGTCTCCAGATCCAAGTCCTGCCTGTCTCTGTGCCATTTGCCAAGGGCTTGGAATGCCATGTGTGGCTGTTCTTGTCCTGTCCTCTCTGGTTAACATTGAGCCCTCCCTCAGCCCCGGAATCCGGCTCATTTCCTGTATCTCCTATTTCACTGGACATGTGGTGCACAGTTCCTGTAAGTTCCATGATGCAAGCCTAGTGGTTAGGGGAGGTGGAGTCAGGGAGGCCTAGGTGACTTCTGCTAAACAGCCGGACACATCCCATCCTGGGAGCCTAAGCCCATGCCCAGGAGCAGCCTCGGGGGTGAGGAAGGGGGGAGGTCATTTGTGAGCATCTTGGAGGGTCAGGTCCAGCATGGAGTGGTTAACATGGCAGAATGAACAGATGAAAGAAAGTCTCTTCATCGGGGATGCTCTGACTCCCTGGGGACTGTCACCCGGGGATACTGGAAGGTTGCACACAGAGGGAAGTCAGAGGCCTGTTTTGTAGGGGTTTTGGCGAGACTGCTTGCTGGGGCCTTGATAAGCAGCCGCGCTGGGTCACACTATTCCGGTGACCGCCTGGTGTTTATTTTGACTCCCCCAACGTGGCAAAGCCTCCCGGGCCAAGAGAACTGCCACGCTCAGCCAGGCCTCCCACCAAGTGACTCCTGACACAGTTGGGGTGTGTTTGGTCCTGGCATAAGTGCCTGCAATCAATAGAGTAAGCACAGGGCCAGCTCCGTCTCCAGTGAGTGCTCTGGTTGGGAGAGGAGTCACAGGATGGGCTCTGCAAGGTCCACTTGCTTACAGCTTCGCTATGGACACGTGAAGCAAGAGCCACTCCGTTTTCTTATCTTCTGTGTACACCTGGAACCCGCCACCCAATCCTTTAGTTCAGTCCCCGTGTGCTAAGCACTTTGTAGAGATTATGAATGAGGCTGTTTTCAGGCAAACACCAAATAACAGTGACTTAAACGCGGTGGAAAGTATATTCCTCTAGTGCAGTGTTTCCCAACCTTCTCTCATGATGAGAATCACCTGGTGGAGTTGTTAAAACACAGATTCCTGAATCCCAACTAAGAAGTGCTAAACTAGAATTTTTGAGAACATATAGGTAAAATTGCATACCTAACTTAGTGCTCTGTATATAAAAATCTGTCTTAGAGCACTAGTTAAGTATACAATTTTACCTATATGTTCCCCAAAATTCTAGTTTAGCACTTCTTAGTTGGGATTCAGGAATCTGTGTTTTAACAACTCCACCAGGTGATTCTCATCATGAGAAAAGGTTGGGAAACACTGCTCTAGTGTAACCACCTGTGCACAAGCCTCTCCATTACCGAGGAAGGCAGCCCCGTGGAATTGGTGTGAGCTCCTCCTTTTTTCTCTTCTGGAACTGGGTGCTGTGCTCACATCTTCTTGGGCCAACGTGGCTGCCAGCACATGCGTGTTCCCGCCAGAGAAACAGGGCGGAGGACGGGGAGGGTGCGCTCCTTCCCTTTAAGGGACACTCCGCCTCCCCCACCCTGACACTGTGCGTGCCTTTGGTGCACTTCCCTTTGGCCAGAACGTGGGACAGGCTCACAGCTAACACAGAGGAGGCTACAAAATGTAATCTTTATGCTGGGTAGACATGTGCGCAATGAAAAAGCAGCCCTTCTGTTCCCAGAAGAGAGAAGCAGAGAGTGGGTGCCGGGTATAGTGAGCAGTGGGTCAGACACACTGGATGTTCACAATGCTAAGTAGCTGCTGAGTTGGGAGAAACGGGATGGGGTCCAGTCACAATAGATACATCTAATTTAAGGACACTACAATCTAGTGTATTTTTAAAAATTTTATTTATTTATTTATTTATTTATTTAATATATTTTATTGATTTTTCACAGAGAGGAATGGAGAGGGATAGAGAGCTAGAAACATCGATGAGAGAGAAACATCGACCAGCTGCCTCCTGCACACCCCCCACCGGGGATGTGCCCACAACCAAGGTACATTCCCTTGACCGGAATCGAACCTGGGACCTTTCAGTCCATAGGCCAACACTCTATCCACTGAGCCAAACCAGTTTCGGCCAATCTAGTGTATTTTATGAGGAGAGTGGCAGGCAGCCTTTAACATGAAGAACAGAGAAGAGAGAGTAGAGGAGAAGAAATCCCTACTGGCGGGAATCAGTTGGGATTCAGTGGGCAGGTCATTTCAGGCAGCAGGACTAGATTGAGACCCTGTGTTGGTGGCGGTGGGGGGTATGGTGTGTTTGGGAGCAGTGGAGTCGAGTGGCAGGAGTGCAGGCAGGTGTGGGTGGGTAGAGGGGTGAGCTCAGAGAAAGTCAGCCGGGCGAGCTGCAGGTGGGCCACGCAGGCTGTGCAGACTTCTCTAGCTACAAAGGGACCTTGTCAGATGATACAGAAAGCATCGCAATGAGATCGAGGGAAAGTTAGAAGGAAGCACTGGACTCAAGAGTCTATCCTATATAGTAAAAGGCTAATATGCAAATTGTCCCCTGGGGAGTTGGACCGACCAGGAGTTCAACTGCCCACTATGACGTACGTTAACCACCAGGGGGTGGTGCAGAACCTGATCACCAGCCAGGCTTAGGGACCCTACCTGAGCATGAATTCCATGCAGGGGCCTCCAGTGGTTAAATAAAGAGGTACGTGTTATTTCTACAGACACATCACCTTTGGGGGCAGGGTAAGGAGGAAGTGCTCTTGGACACTGACTGAATTCTGACTTTCAGTAGATGAGTGCAGAAGCATCACCCACAGGTGCACACCCACATGGCTTCCTCACCTGCTCCTTCCCTGACTCTCACACACACTTTTTATCGTTCAGCACAACCTATTTAAAGAGGCCACACTGGGCCTTGATGACTCCGGTGTGGGGAAATTTCAGAGCTAGAGATGTTTCAGGTACATCTAGAGCTCTTCAGAACCAACCCAAACTGATTAGATATTCCTGCTCATATTATCTTTATACATTTATTTTAAAATCTCTAGTTCAATTTTTTTAAATTGGACATACATTTATATTGTTCCAGAGCCAATAGTGTGAAAAGTAATGCATTAAATATTTTGCTCCCACCTCTGACCCATATCTGTTGAGTTCCTACCTGTACCCTACACAGATAATCATGTACTGTGCATGTTTGCAGAGTTTTTATCCCAGCTATAATCTTGATCAGTTAGATTTCTTTCCTCCCATTCCATTGCTTTCCTCCCATTCCATCTGCTACCTCCCTCAAATCCAATGTCTCATTTATTTGATTGTGTCTTTGCCAGCATTCTACTCACTTGCACCCTCACCATTTCCCTAACACAGTAAGCATGAGCGCGAGCGAGCGAGCACACACACACACACACACACACACACACACAGCCCTGCCACTCCATCCAAAGACTAAACTGCTTCCAGAGTAATATCCATCAAGAGCAGATTTGACAAAGTCCCTTTGTAGCTAAAGAAGGCCACAAAAAAAATGAATGCCCACCCCCCATGACTGGCCCAGCTGACTTTCTCTGAGCTCACCCCTCCATCCATCCACACGTGCCTCCACTCCTGTCACTTGACTCCACTGCTCCCAAACACACCATTCCTCCCCCGTCAGGGTTTCAATCTAGTCCTTCCTTGTCCATGGACTTCCTATTCCTTTGTATAGAGATTTTTGAAAAAATTTGATATTTAGAAGGCTGGATACGATTCTAGCCTCCTGACATCAAAACATGAATGGTTTCATTTCTCAAACATTTCAGTTGAATGTTTGCCAACTTTTTTTTTTTTTTTTTTTTTTTTTTTTTTTTTTATCTCAGGGAAACTATTTACCGAGGTTCTAATATTATGTAAAATACTGAAGCCAGTCTTCCCCTGGGATTATATTACTATTTAGTTTTATATTTCTTCTGATGCCTCCAATAAATCATGAACATCTTCGGAGATGTCAGAGGGCAGCCTCTCTCTCCGCTGCGAATGACAAGCTGTGAATAATGCACACAGGTCTTGGAGGCTCCCACCCCCTCAGCCCTCGGGCTCTGGCCTTCGGTCAGACAATCTGCTTCAAGATCACCCGGGGTCAGGTGATCTTCATGCTGGCTGATCATCAGGAATCCCCAGCCTTAGTCTCAGCTCAGAGTACGAGATTCCTGGGGTCAGGCACACCCCCAGGGAATCTGAACTACAAAGAGAAGGCTGCAACTCCTAAAAGAATAAAACAAGGAAATTCCAGAGAAGGTAGCCATTGGGTCCTCATCTTCTCAGCTGGACTAACAACTCCTTGAGGGCAGTTCTGGTTCCCTATAAGCCCTAAAGTCCTGGACCTTAATGGTAGCCCAATAAGTATTTATTGTTTGGAAGGCTGGACATATGGAAGGACAGATGGATAGATGGATGATAGATAGATAGATGGATAGATAGACTTCCATAGAAAAACTGGAAGAAAGAGGACAAGTACATAAAGTCATTGTTTTGATGAGCTAGGAAAAGAGGCAAAGAGGGAAAGTTCAAAGTCACCCACCACCTCAGGTCCTGCACTTGGAGCTGCCCCCCCTCCCACCTTCTCTCCCCTCCACCTGCCCTGTGGGCTCAGGGTGAAGGCAGGAGACATTTCTGGGCATTGTTTCTATGCTCCCAAAGGCTGCACTACCAGTTGTCTTCCTTTGCTGGATTGAGTTTGCTTAATTAAAATAATGAAATTCTATGGTGTTGGATGGACAACCAGAGGGAGGAGAGAGGATGCTCAGGCAGTATAAGTCCCATCATAAGGACTAAGGAGAACAGAACTTCAGAACTTGGGGCTTTGGACCAGGTTGGAGACGAAGGGCTGAGTCTAAGAGGACTGGCATCCCGGTTCGTCCACCCATTTCAGGAAGCTCTGAAAACTGTAGTTCATAAACCAGAGGTTCTTGACATAAAACAGCATCTTAGATTTCATTTCAATTGTGTTGGGCAGCCTCTCTTTGAGAAAAATAGGTGAAGAATTAAAGAAAGAGGAGGAATTAAATGCTAAGCACAGACCATATGATCTAATCTTCTCAGTAATCATGTGATGTAAGAAAACTATCGAGGAAAATGAGGCTGAGAGAAGTGAGGCACTGTCTAGGTCAGCATTTGGTCCCTGCGCATCTGATGATAAATCTCACAAGCTCTTCACTGGACAGCCTTTCAGAGTCTTTATCCTGCTGGCTTGTTAGAAAAACCCAAAATTAACCCTAGCCATTTTGACTCAGTGGATAGAGCCTGTGGACTGAAAAGTCCTAGGTTCAAGGGCACATGCCTGGGTTGCGCACTTGATCCCCAGTTGGGGGCATGCAGGTGGCAGCCGATCAATAATTCTCACCATTGATGTTTCTATATCTCTCTTCCTTTCTGAAATCAATAAAAAATAGATTTAAAAAAGAAAAAGAAAAGAAAAACCCTAAGCTTAGAAGCCCCTCAGCCCAGCCAGGTAAGTTATCCCTAAGCCACATTTGGAGGGTGAGATGGGGCAGAGATGTCCCTAGCCCCTCAGAGAAAAACCACCAGGCTCATAGCCCCTTAAGTAGGAAATAATTTATACTGACCAAGCGGCTGCAGAGTTCAGCTAAAGTCAGTTTCTTAGTTCCATCTGGAAGCTCTTCAGAGGCATAATTTCATTCCAACCAAATGTAATTAAGAATTTGATTTGATTAAAAAACAAATAGAAGGAGAGAAATAGGGTTCCTCCTCATTGCCTCCCTTTCTTCACTCATTAGCAGGACACATGCACAAGACCAGTGACCCGTTGAAGGGAGGGACCCCACCCCCTTGTCCCTTGCCCACCCTTCCTATGGCTAGTGGAGAGGCGAACGTGGGGATGCAGGATGCAATTTCCAGGGAACTCAGCAAATGAAAGCTAAGGATTTAAAACATTCTAATTTGGCTTCAAGAGACCAGCAAAACACAGCAGCTGCACCGCCACGGAGGAACGAGATGTCCACTTAATTAAAGCATGGCCAGGCGGTGGGAGTCTCCCAGTGAGAGACACTCAGCAATACTGAGTAATGATCAAACCAGACCTGCTGCCAAGAGAAACTGTGGTCAGCAGGGATCGCCAGCTTGCCTCTCCAGGAAGATGGGCTCCAAGGCCAATCTTGGGTAAAAAAAGAAAATAAAAAAGTAGGGTGAGAAGAAAGGATTTGGGATATTGTATCATTGCCCTGACCCAAATAATCTACCTCTGACCTACTCCAGCTTATCTTAGAGGGTCTCATGAGAATTGTGTGGTGAGATTTTTTTATTTTTATTTTTATAAAGGGCTGTTCAAAATGACAACAGGGAGGTCATATACTGTGTGGGCTGCTCTGGTCAGATTTCTGCCCAGACAACCCTCTCGCCTGCTCCTCTGTTTGTGGGAAAGCTCCTATTTTGCATTTTCTAAATTTGCCCCTTATCCCCTCTTTGAAGAAGCCCTGTATGCGTGTACATGTAAACTGAGCTAAGCAAAAGCTGGAAGCAATTTTACAATGTCCTATGTTGTCAAATGAAGGCAGAAGTTACTGAAAAGAACTGGAACTTGCAAGGGAAGTTACAGAACTCAGAACTGTCATAGGATGGGACTAGAGCACATGTGTCAAACACAAGGCCCGCGGGCCAAATCCAGCCCGCCAGGCCTTGCAATGTGGCCCGCACCGCGCTGTCATCACTGCACTCCGCTGTCAGTTTATGACATTGTCAGTTTATGACTGTTCAGTAAACCATTCGGCCCGCGATTCAGGCTGGATTTTAGATTTTGGCCCCTTCTCTGATTGAGTTCGACACCCCTAGACCCATGGGCCTTTGGGCCAAGGTTGATTTAGTTGCTCACAATGCCATCGGGGGCTTAGGCTCTTTCTATCTTTCTGCTACATCAATCCTGGAGTGTTGCCTTTTTTTTTTTTTTAAGTTTTAATATTCTCGGTATATTTTTAATATATTTCTTCATTGATTTCAGAGAGGAAGGACGAGGGAGAGAGAGATAGAAACATCAATGATGAGAAAGAATGGATTGGCTGCCTCTTGCACACCCCCTTTGGGGATAGAGCCTACAACCGAGGCATATACCCTTGACTGGAATCAAACCTGGAACCCTTCAGTTCGCAGGCCGAAGCTCTATCCACTGAGCCAAACTGGCTAGGGCTGAAGTGTCGCTTTTGTCTTCATGCTTGTTGATTCATGAATGCAAGAGGGCTGAAGCAGGTCCAAACAGCACAGTTATGTTTAAGGCAGAAAGAAGGGTGGGGAGGTGACGGGATCCTGTCTATTGCATCTTAATCAGAAAATTAAAAACCTTTGAAGAAGACTCCTTGGCCAAGTGTTTACATGGTCACCCCTGGCTCTGGGAAAGTGGGTATTTATCTGGGAACTTTGCTGATTTGGTAAAAATTGGAGTTCCATTTATAGAAAAGACAGGGGTAGGCAATGACCAATGTCTTCTGTAGGCATACAGACTACTGAATAGCAGCAGAGTCTAGTAAGGAAAATAAAAATCACTCCAGGTATGTCAAAGAGAGGGAATCCAATGCAGGGATTTGGTGATTGGACAAGCAGGGTCAGAAAGGCTAAGAGGGGAAAAAGAAGAAAATAAGGTTAGCCAGATATTAGGAACTGTAGCAAGTAATTAACACCCCTAGGCTGTAGCTGCAAAGAGGAATATGGTGCTACCCTAAACTCAGGATTGCTAGAATCCTGGACTACTGGTATACCTGCTACTGCTGCTGCCACCTTGCAGGAAGTCAGAAGCCTGTGCTCTTATTGCAGGAGCCTAGGAACCTGAAATCCACCACCCTAGCAGTGATGCTGCAGGGACAGACCCCATGAGCACTGAGCTGCCAAAGGTGTTGCCACTATTGCCCGGGAACCCGGGAATGAGTGCTCCCTTGCCACTACCGTCACTGCACTGATGATACCAGGAGCAAAAGAACAAATACCTCCTCCCTTCTTCCCTCCTTCCAGTCTCCTACCATTGGGAGAGCCCAACTGGAAGCCAGCTGGTATGGGAGTTGACCTGAGAAATGTTGTTTGCAGGCCTCCAGCTCCCTGTGATATTGAGAAATCACCGATGGCCAGAATGTCATGAGGAATATAAGGGCACAGACTTTATACCCCCACCCTCACCCCTTGGGGATGTGAAGAGGGGGTTGAGGCACCAGGTTTGTGGAGCAGCATGGCAGTGCACCGTCTTCGGTCTGCAGTGACTGGTAGGGAAATGGGGGGACAGGTGACAGGCATAACTAAACTTCAAGCACTAATGGAGTGGGAAACCTGGAAATAAATCTGTTAAAGGCATGTCCAAAGAACTAGCTTCTAGACCAATGATTCCTACATTTAGTTCTGCTCTAAATGACTAGGAAATTACACTTGAATGGGTTTAAAAGGTGTCTTTTGTGGACACTATCTCATGTTTGATGTCCTTTGAGAATACAGAGAAGTATAAGGACCTCTCTCCTAAAGATGATTCAGACCATTGATCCGCCATTGAACAAACTCTGTTGAAGAATAGCCCCACAGTTCCCTAGTAATGGGCTTGATAAGGCCCTTGGAGAAGAAATTACAGTAAGCTGGTTATGGTCTCATTTCCATTCTAATGTCAGCTATGATCCTGTTTGAATGTAGGACCCTGTGGTTCATCATGATAGTCAATACTTGTCCATAGGAGGGAGGGATATATATATATATATATATATATATATATATATATATATATAGAGAGAGAGAGAGAGAGAGAGAGAGAGAGAGAGAGAGAGAGAGAGATATCTATCTATAGATAGATAGATATAGATATAGATATAGATATAGATATAGATAGATAGATAGATAGATAGATAGATAGATAGATTCTGACTGGAGACACATTAACTTTGGGATAGTTCTGCAGGCATGAGTGGAGAGAGGAGCATGTAGTCCCATGTCTAGCTATATTTAGGTACTGGGAAACCCTGGGATGCAGGGATGAGCATATGCATATAGGTCAGGAACTTTAGGCGAACAATCCCAGGGGGTCCTCTCTCTGATCTCAGCCTTCCTTAAAAGCTGAGCTGGAAAATCTGAGAGGCGGGCCCAGAGCCAAGGCAGAAAATTGCTGTGGGCTGGAACCAGGGCTCAGAGCTGCTCTTTGGGACAGGACAGGAAGGGCAAGGGAGGAATTCATAATATTAACAACGACCCTTTACGTGTGTGGAGCACACTATGATTTACAGTGCACTTTTCTATATATTCTTGACAGTTAATATGACACAGTAGTCACTTGTCTTCAAGTTAGGTGTTCCAGTAATCCACTGCTGCTTAACAAACTCCCTCAAACTTAATGTCTGTACATCTAGAATGGCGCATTCACATGGCTGGCAGTCAATGCTGACGGTTGGCTGGATTAAAGGTTGGTTGCCCAGGTGAGTACTGGTGGCCTCTCCATGTGGCCTGGATTTCTCAGAAAATAGTGGCTGGGTCCCAAATCAGAGCATCCTGAAAGCAAGAGCTCCAAGACACCACAGTGGGAGACCAAGATGCCATGTGATCTGATCTCAGCAGATAGTGCCACTTCCTTTGCATTCTATTGGTCAAGCGAGTCACTGAGGCTGACTCGGATCTGAGGGGAGGAAAATTAGACTGCACCTCTCAATGGGAGGAGTAGCAGAGAATTTGGGGCTATCTTTAATCTACTACAGTAGCTATGATGAACCTCATTTGACTTTTTTTTTTTTTTTTTTTTTTTTTACACAAAATTAACTTGGTAGTGATCTAATGAGAAATTCCAGAACTGAATTAGAACATAGGTTTGCTGGCTCTAAATCTAATGCTATCAACATTATATATATATATATATATATATATATATATATATATATATATATATAGTAATATATATAAGCCCATTGTCTGTGCACAATACTTCATTGACTTCATGGTCATTGGAAAAGTGTAGAACCCTCTGTGTGAGCTGGCTCCTCTCCTGGCTATTTTTCTTTTGTTGCAATGATTTCCCATGACCCTACTCAAGGCAGAGTGATCCCTTTATACCACATGTGTCAAAACAAGGCCCGCGGGCCAAATCCAGCCCGCCAGGCCTTGCAATGTGGCCCGCACCGCGCTGTCATCACTGCACTCCGCTGTCAGTTTATGACATTGTCAGTTTATGACTGTTCAGTAAACCATTCGGCCTGCGATTTAGGCTGGATTTTAGATTTTGGCCCCTTCTCTGATTGAGTTCGACACCCCTACTTTATACAAACCAGAGACCAGCCGTTCCAGGTCCCAGATGCAAAAGGTGGGCAGCCCTTCCTCAAACCCTGAGAGTTAGAGTGGAGTCCTCCCAGAATCCCGAGTCAGCGACCTGACTTGACTCCTAGAGCCCCGGCCTTAAATACCAGGCCTGGAGGGGGCCCCAGCAGACTCTGCATCTTACTGAGCAGGAAACAGACCCACAGTTGGGGAGACAGTTGTCTCGGGGTCCACAGCTCAGAGATGAGACCAGGCTTGGGGTCTGATCCCTGGCTACAACCCACCAGGCTGTCTTTTCAAGGAGCACAGCAGTGGGACTCAGGGTACCCTTTCCATCTCTGTTTCTTCTTGGTCATTCCAGCCACAGATCCAGGTGCAGGGAGCAGAAGGCCAAGGGCCTCAAGGATAGGAAGAGTTTCCAATGAAGGTAGCCTGCAGCTTAAGTTATAAAAAGTTTTGCTGCCGAAGCCGGTTTGGCTCAGTGGATAGAGCGTCGGCCTGTGGACTGAAAGGTCCCGGGTTCGATTCCGGTCAAGGGCATGTACCTGGGTTGCGGGCACATCCCCGGTGGGGGGTGTGCAGGAGGCAGCTGATCGATGTTTCTCTCACATTGATGTTTCTAGCTCTCTATCCCTCCCCCTTCCTCTCTGTAAAATATCAATAAACTATATTAAAAAAAAAAAAAAAGTTTTGCACCATGTTGCTGCCCTCACTCTGCAGATAATACTCGCGCTCTGTCTTCAGGTTCTGCCCTGTTCGGTGCTTTTCAAAGACCAGCCCTTCTGGTATGTGGGCTGGCCATCCCCTCACCCCGCCCGTTTCACACATGCAGGTGTGTATCTGATTCCCTCGAAGTGAACATGTTAGGTGCCTCTGGAGATTTATTTCTCTATTTTTGCATTCCATAGTTTTGTGATTATATTGTTTTTGCTCCTGCATTAAACTAGTTTACTAAATTACTTCTGGAAACAAAAGCCACAACTTTGGTTTGTTTCAAATTTTGTTTAAACAACAAAAAGGGGAATATTTAGTCTCTTTCTAAGGTTGGCAGCTCAGCAAATTACAGAAGAGTGGTTTGCTGTGGTTTGCTCTTCTAGTCTCTGGTGGAGGCAGACGCTGGAACCCGGTGGGAGTGGGGGTTCCTGAACACGGAGGGTGGGAGAAGGTTTCTGAATGAGAAGAGGCAGGCAGCTTTCTGTGTGTGTGTGTGTGTGGTGGTGGTGGTGGGGGTGGGGGGATGGTAGGGGAAGGGCATAGGAGGAGGCACTTAGAGAAACAGACAGAAGAAGCAGATTTCTGTGGCTGTGCCTGAGGTCATAGGGCAGGGGGAGCATTAAAATAATGAATGCTTGCAATGTTAGCTGCTTGAAACTTGAAATGGTCTAGGGCAGTGGTCGGCAAATTCATTAGTCAACAGAGCCAAATATCAACAGTACAACGATTGAAATTTCTTTTGAGAGTCAAATTTTTTAAACTTAAACTTCTTCTAAAGCCCAGGCCGTGGTATTTTGTGGAAGAGCCACACTCAAGGGGCCAAAGAGCCCCATGTGGCACAAGAGCCACAGTTTGCCCACCACGGGTCTAGGGCACCTTTTGCTTCTGGGACCTGGAATGGTTGGTCTCTGGGTTGTATAAAGGGATCACTCTGCTTTGAGTAGGGTCATGGGAAATTTATTTATTGCCCCATTCTTTTGCAGAAAGAATTTGGGAGCTCATTTAGCTGCTCATCACCAGCTGAGGGACTTTAAAGAACACTGAGGTCCTAAGATCTGGGGCAGGGCCCCTCAGGCGATTCTAAAGTGCAGCTGAGTAGAAAGGCCACTGACTTAAGTGCTGCATAGAAACAGAGCCGGTGCCAAAGGCAACAGAGGTGAGCCACACCTGGGTGAGGAAGTTAGAATTGTGGGGAAATGCGGGCAGGAGAGAGAAGTGGAAGCTAGGAGTGAGGTGGTACCAGTAGGATTTCAGGCCCACACAATGAATGTGAACAGGTTTCTCCAGAGAGGCCCACGGTTCCCAGTTCGGAGACTACTGAGAAATTTCTCCGGTGATTCACCATGAACAGTTATTGAAGATCTTCAAGGAGAGAAGCCCACCATCTTTACTTCTGAAAGCAGGGACGGTTCCCCAGGTGCCTCATGGACTGAGGCATAACATTACTGCACGCACAGGACCCATTCAGGATGTGAGCCGAGACCTCCTGAGCCCAGCGATGGTGACCGGGCTGTGCAGCGCTGAGGAAGGAGGCCTCCGGATAACCATCTGAGCGTGAGTGACGACTCCACCTTCTTGACCACGTTCCCAGCTTGGACAATCATGTTTCAGGCTTCACAGATGGAGTTCAGTGTGCTGGTGAGGAGTTAAATCTCCTTATTTTGGATTATAGATCTGCTGCTGTGTGACCCTGGCAGATACTGAACATAATTGTCTCAGTTCTCTCATCTCTAAAATGGGTATAATCATGGCAAGTATGATGTTATTGTGATGTTTAAGGAGGTAATGTCCATAATTTAGGACTGTGCCAATCCTGTAGCAGATGTTTAAAATGTTATTATTAACTTTGTCTTCTCAACTCACTTAGGAGGCCAAATTCAGGTTTCTCATAGAGAATTTTTTTTTTTTTTCAAAGCAAAGACTGATTTTCAAAGCAAAAACTTGGATTTCATACTGTCCTGGGTGACCTCTCCCAGCTTATTCAGTGTGTCTGGGTGGGACCTGGGCACTGGTTTGTCTGGAAACCTTTCTGATGATTTGTAAGAAACATGCCTCTGATTCATCTCCACAGAAAGGAAACAGCATGTGGCCAGGCAGTTAAGACATTTCCCCAGAGCAAACAGGATGTGTGTGTGTGTGTGGGGGGGGGGGGGGGGGGGAGTGGTGGTGAAGGGGGGATGAGGGTATGAGAGCTGTGCATATGGCTGATAGCACGTTTTCCAGGAAGATTCCCCTAAACAAAGGGAGGTAGACACAGCTAGAAAGGTCTCAGCCCAATATTTAAATGACCGAATGGGAGATAGCAAGACTAGGCAACGTATTAGGAAACATGTGACCAAATAGTACTCAGCCAATGAGGACCTGGAGGAGGGGCTAAATAAATAGGCTATGTTCCCTGCCCCATGTGTGTGCTGTACAATGGATACCGGCTCTCGAGAGCGTTATAAAAAGTCTAACTTTCGCCATGTTTTTGTTTCTCAGGTCTTCATTTGAAATTCGGACAGGTGAGCCTTTCTCACATGATTCTAATTAAGGAGCAGACCTGGTGTCTGATTTTGTTTCACCTGTTCTTACAGCAGCTTCCTCGGCCGCCCAGCCTTCAGGCTGCTTTCACACGTCTTGGTACTTTGTTCAGAGTAAACATGGATTGTTATTTCTATTTAATTGTTTTTATTTTTCTGATCACCTGTTTTCCTGGTTTTAAGAACCTATGTTTATTTTGTTCCACTCAGATAAATAATACATTATTTATCACTTTCATCCAACCTTTTCTCTGCATACTGTGTGTATATAAATATGTTTTAGGGTTCCAAAATTCAAAATTTTGAAATCTGCTTCTTTGGCTTAACTTTATGTCATAATCATAGTCTTGAATGCCACAGATTTTTGAAAGTAGAATGATTTTTTTCTCATTCACCATTCCGATGTATCTCATGTATTTCCCGTATTGTCAGCTTCCTAGGGTGGCTTTGGGCAACAGAAACCCATGCTTCCACCATCCCGGAGGCTGGGGGTCCAAAATCAAGGTGTAGGCACGGCTGGTTCCTTTGGAGGCTGGCGGGGAGCTGCCTTCCCGCTTCTGGGAGTGGCCCTGATGTTTGGTGTCCTTGGCTTATAGAGGCATCACTCGAACATCATCTCCATCTCCATCTGGTGTTCTCTGTGTCCCTGAGTGTCTCTGTGTCCAGATCTCCCTCTTCTAAGGTCCACCCCAATCCAGTGTGACCTCAACTTAACTTGAATATATGTGCAAATTGCTATTTCTAAATAAGGTCCCATTCGCAGGTACTGGGGGCTAGGACTTGAACACACTGTTTTGGAGGATACAATTCAACCGAGTATATCGGCCATTTGTTACGCCCACTTACCTCCTTGGGGCACCATCAAGGTTCTGTGCTTCTTGCTATGCCTGGGTCTCAGCTCCCTAGAGTCTCCCTTGCTGCCATGAGTTCAGACAGGTGCTGAGGAAGCCAGACCAAAGATAAAAATGGGGAAAGGGGTTCGTTTCTGTCCTCTCTGGACACCCACCTTCCCTGGAGCAAGGAGGGTGCCTGCCCCAGGGAAGTCCAGGAGGGGCCAGCTGGGGTAGGGGGGCAGCCACAGGTGGCAGCAGGAGCTGGGCAGGGGCCTCCTGCAGCTGCTCGGCCACCTGGCCGGGCAGCTGTTCTCCCCTTCAGGGAGCTATGCGAGGCGAGGCCTGTCTGGCTTATCACGTCCTCACGGAGAGTTACAGGATGCCAACACGCCTGGTCAGATCTGTCAGTTCAGTTGAGCAACTGTTTTGGGGGGTGGAGGAGTGGGGTTGGGGTACGGAAGCATCAAATTAGTTATATGTAGTGAGTGCTCAGGTTAGGCATGAATTGACCCAAGTGCACCCACGATGCAGCCTGCAGGCCAAACCCAGGCCACTGCCTGCTGTGTGCAGGGAGCGAAGGATGGTCTCTCCAAATGGACATTCGTAACCGACTTGATAGTAGGAATTTCGCGAAAACAAAATGCTAGCTCTTCCAAACGAATATCATTTTTCTCATGATAAGATCTGTGTTATAAAAACACCCTACTCAACCATTATTACCTATGTTGAAGTTCATCAATAAGACATTTCTGGGAACTTGTTTTCTGTCTTGTTATGGAAGTACCTATGTTACAGCCTCTATTCTACCTCTAGGCCTGCAAAGCCTGAAATCTTTACTATCTGGCTCTTAACTGAGAAAGTTTGTCCACCCGTGGTCTAGTCAGATAGTCTACAACATCAGCAAGCATCAGAAGAACTTGTAGGACTTTTAGAATTTTAGAAATACAGATTTTAGACCTCAACCCTGGACTTTCTGATTCAATAAGTCTGGGGTAGGGACCGATAATTTGCTTTTCTAACAAGTTTCCAAATGCTGCTGGTCTGAGAAGCATTCTTTGAGAACCATTGATGGCCAGTAATTACTGAACATTTATCTAGGAGGTGACATCCCATTGTGTTCTCAAAAACAGGCCCTAAAATCAGAGCTGAGTCATTGCCAAATTCTGCCACTAACTCTGTGATCTTGAGGATGTTGTTTATATATCCCGGGCCTTCCTCTCATCGTTTGTAAAGTGGGGATAATGAACGTGACTACCTCACAATGGTTTGAAGGTTTAAATGTAATCAAGCGTATAAAGCTCAGCACACATTAGCTATTTTTTGACTCCCTGCCCTCAGACTGTTTACAATGTGGGGATGTGGGAAGGAGACTAATGTTAGTGAGCAGCATTGAGTGGTAAGGGCTGTAAACAGGAAGATCAGAGGAGCAACCAGGGAGGACTTCCCGTAGGAAGTGAGGCATGAGCTGAGCGTTTGAGAAGGAGAGGAAGGTGAATGGGACCATTTATGGGGACTTGGAGGATAAAATTGGTAGGCTTTTTTGAAGAGAGGGGAATTCAGACTGTCCAGCTGGTAGGAAGAGCTGCCAAGTGGCACAGGAGGCAGGGGATTTGTTATGCCAACTCCAGGGGCCCAGTGAAAATGTCACAGCACAGATGCAGTGTGTGTGGTGTGTGTGGGCAAGGGCCCGGAGTCCTAGGAACTGCTCTTGGGATTCCATTAAAATGTGGGAGCTTGGGGAAGCTGAGCTGTCCTCCTTTTTCTCAAACCCCAATTCTGCTTCTTGGGGCTGCTTAGTGGGCGGGCCCTATTCTCCCGTTTCAGTTCTGTTTACCCCACAAGCATTCCTGTCATTTGGTAAGAACTGCTGCCTGGCAGAGAAGCCTTGGGAAGCTCTGCTCTGTCTTCTAAGAAACAGGAAGTCATTATTTGCCCAAAGCAAACAAACTCACAAACTGCAGGGTTCACGTTCCGTCCAAATGCAGTCCCAGGAGGTGTGTGTGGGGGCTGAGGGCATGGGGACCTGATCAAAGATCCCTCTCACCACCCCTTCTCCCCTGACCAAATAAACATCTGCCTTAAGGTCCCAGCCCCTACTTGCAGGAAGCCTGAGGGAAGTCACCCCCACACAACATATAGACGCTGAGCTGGGGTTTCTTCCCCAGGCAGCACCAGTTCCCAGTGGGGGCCTTCTTCCCACGACATCAGCAAAGCCATTGCCGTGATTCCTGTCACGGGAGGATGACTAACCTGCCACGTGCCCCCTTTCTTTCCTCCACCCAGAGGGAAGGAGGAAATGAGCAATTATTGGAAGCCGACTGTATGCCTGCGCTTGCACAGTCTCGCCTGGACTCTTTTATTGAAATCTTGTGACTATCCTGTCCAATGGGCGCTGCTGTCTGCATGTATAGGTGAGGAAGGAACGAGGCTCCACAAGTATGGTCATGTGTCCCGTGGCCCCGAGCAGAGCTGCCATTTGACATCATGCCAGGCTGATGCTACATACACTCCCAGCCACAAGCTCTTCTGTTAGGTTAGAGTCCCTGCTAATGCCCTCTCTCCCTCCTCAACCTCCTTTCAAAAGTGTTGTTTTGATTCTTCAGAACTGACCCGAATGGCTTTCCTGTGGCATACGCAGCGCCGGAGGCTAATGGAATAACCCTGCCATCCACGTGTAGGGCTTGTAGGAGAAAACGGGCAGCTCCCTGCAGAATGTCCCAAACGGAAAGGACACTAAAAAGGACTCAAACTGCTTATATGCCGGCAAGGGTTCACCAGTGACCTGACTCAAGTTGCACGTGACTGAGTGAGCAGGCAGAGGAGAACTGTGGGAGACCTCGCCAATCTTCCAGAGAAGGCTTGTACCTAAAACTGTGTGTTCAAAGCCTGATATTCTAAACTGCATTGCTCAGTGGCCTCTGGAGTCAGAATGCTCAGGTTCAAACCTCCGCCTTACTATTTACTAGCTGTGTGCCCTTTTAGTATCTCAGTTGCTTCATCTGTAAAATGGGGATAAGGGAAAGTTCCAACCTCACAGGCTGCGAAGTGCCTGGCCCATCTGACCCTGGGACGCAGGAGCCGCTGGGGTGCAGGAGGAGGGCGGCCTTTCTGGCCAGCCTGAGGATGGATGGGCACTGCCCGAACCCATGCAGCTCCTCTGGCTCCGGGCTCCGAACCCATCTCATGACCCAAACAGATTAATGGGGCATGACCTCAATACGGCTGAGTTCTCTTCCTGACAGACATTTGGACTATTGTAGCGAAATCTCTCAGACCAAAACCTTGAAACAATTAAGTACTTTTCCCCAATCAATCAATTAATTATTAATGAGCCATATCGTCAATCTTCTATCAGTTTCTTCATCCAGGCTTTAAGAAGGAAAGCAAGAACTGCAACCAAGATTGGAAAACCCCCAAAAGGTTCTTTTGTGCATGTTTTCTCAACCTGCATATCCGGGCCCTTCCCGGGCAGCGTCCCATCTTCTCTGTGCTCACTAGGGGGCCCACTGACAAGGGGCTCTTGAAGGGCCCGTTGGTGCTAAGGGCTGGCTGATTCCCTCTGCCGCAGGGAGGACTGAGCAATGGGTGGTGCCCCTGGAACTCACATCTGTGCCTGCGGGACTTGGGAGGGACTTGTGAGGCATCACCTCTTTCCTTCTAGAAGAGCTCTTAAGTTACTCACACCTGTCATTACATAGCAAGCTGGGTCTCCATAATACCCACCACTGGCCAGTCACCATCCTATCTAATAAAAGAGTAACATGCAAATTGACCATACCTCCTGCTATACCTACCGGCCATGCCCACCAGCCAATCAGGAGCATGTATGCAAATTAACCCAACCAAGATGGCTGCAACCATGGAGTAAACAGGAGGCTTGGGTTTCCCTGGCAATGGAGGAAGCCATGCTTCCTGCATACCCTGGCTGGCCCAGGCCTCTGCTCAAGGCTACAACGTTTCAGTTATAGAAGATAAATAAATCCCAGTTGCTAGGGCCTCCGCTTGGGTCACCACCACAGGCCCCTCACCCAGGATGCCCCATGCCTCAAGGGAACCCCCACCCTGATCCGGAACACCTTTCAGGGCAAATCAGCTGGCCCCCACCTGTGCACCAGGCCTCTATCCTATCTAATAAAAGAGTAATATGCAAATTGACCATCACTCCAACACACAAGATGGCTGCCCCCATGTGGTCAAAGATGGCTGCCCCCATGAGGACACAAGATAGCTGCCACAAGATGGTCAGTAGGGGAGGGTAGTTGAGGGCAATCAAGCCTGCAGGGGAGGGCAGTTAGGGGTGACCAGGTCTGCAGGGGAGAGCAGTTGGGGGGGACTAGGCCTGCAGGGAGGCAGTTAGGGGTAGACAGGTGAGCAGTTGGGAGCAGTCCTCGATTGTGAGAGGGATGTTCGACTGCCTGTTTAGACCTGATCCCAGCCTAAATGGGCAGTCGGACATCCCTCGAGGGGTCCCAGATTGGAGAGGGTGCAGGATGGGCTGAGGGACACCTCCCCTCCCCTGTGCATGAATTTTGTGCAGCAGGCCTCTAATAATAATCATATTGGTGATGATTATAATTGTTGAGTGCTCACTCCGTCCCAAGCATAACACTGAGCACCCTCAAGTATCAATGAGGGCTTTTTTCAGCAAGTAACAGAGTTCCACTGTGGCAGATGCTGCTGACACCTGCAATGCCCTCCTACCCCATTGTGCTCCCGAGCACCAGCCTGGTGGCCAGCCGCCAGCCCCTGTCACTCTGCCCACGGGCCTTTTCTGGAAGCAGAGGTCTGCTCTGCCTGTGCCCGGGTCAGGCCAGCAGCACTAGGGAGGTGATGCCCTGTGCTGTGTCCCAGAGCCGGCCTCAACCAGCAACAGATGGGGCCTGCTCCTATGCCACTTGCTGGAATAACTGAGGAGGTGTGCTTTGCACTGCTCCCCAGAGCTTCCCCACAGGATTGTGTCCAGTGGCCCACAGTGACACTGCTAGATAATGTCCCCTTCACTGGCCTTCTTCCCTTTCCTGCTTCTCTCCCCACTCCTCTACCAGTGCTTCCCACATCCTCCTCCACAGAAACAACTTGCAGGTGGGACTTTGCCTTGGTGTCGGCTTCTGGAGGAAATAAACAAAGGGGAAGAGGACTGCATCAGCTCAGGCCATGGAAAGTCTGGCTTCAGGAATAGCTTAACTCCAGGTTTAAATGATGCCCAGCCCCCAACTCCGCTCTCAGATCTGTATCCTCTGTTTGGCTCTGTCCTCTGTTTCCAGTTGTCCTCAGGCTTACGTCATCACAATCCCCCGGCCAGGGGAGAAGAGGGGTCCATTCCCTGATAACTTAAAATCCTGGAGGGAACTGAGTCTTCCTAGACCCTGTTGCCCACACGGGAACCGTGTGCCATCCTTGAAGCAACACGGGTGGCCAGGTAGGCAGTGTGTGGGGACCCCCATCCTGAGTCAGGGGTTCTGCCCTGGAAGCTCCCAGGCTGAGAGTGAGCATGGGATGGGCTTTCACAGAGAAACGGGAGACCCGTCACGGAGTGGGGTGGTGAGGGGAGGCTGGTTACCATCTGGACAGGAGCCACCAATATTCGTGCCCTGCATTTCCCCTCACACATTCTTCTCTTCCCACTCCCAGGGAGGATCTTGAGATCTTGAGGCTCAGAACAATTATTCGTCTAAGCTTACCCAGGTGGAAAGGGGCAGAGTGACCTGGGCACCGGGTTTGGCTATTTCCAACACTATTTACCCACATGGACTTAAATGTATTTTACATTAAAATGATGAACTTACATTCACCCCCCACTCTTTTGACTTAGGCCAAAGCCTTGTTTAGAGGTGTGGGCCCTGCTGACTCCACATCCCCCTCATCTCTCTCACGTAGACCATTCCCCTGAGAAATGTCTGGTTCTCACCTCAGGGTCTTCAAACGGAGAACCTGAAATGCTCGGATAGCAACCTGACGACAGCATTCTTTTAGATTTCTGAGTGCCCTCCTGGATTTCTTACCTTTGTCTCCGTTGCTAATTTGACAGTAATCTTTTTTTTTTTTTGAAACTTGTCTTCCATCAACTTAATTTTCATGAAAACAAAAGCTTTCTTTCCTTTTACATCTCACCAGTTTACAGGATAGTTAATGAAATGACTTGATCGCAGTGCCACGCACAGCTGGCATCCATAGGTTTGGGAACACACGTAGCTCAACCGGCAGAAGGTGGCAGAGCATTCCAGAGGGGGGTCAGCCTGCTGAGGGCAATGGAGGGAGGTTTACAGAGAGGAGGGGAGCTCTGGCCAGTCGGGGCAGTTGGTCGGGGGGAGACTGCTCTGTAATTGCCCAGAACACTGTGGAAGGGGCTTACACGGCAGGATTAGCTGTAAGACAGCAGTTTCCTGCCCAGTGGTCTGAGGCTGTGCAGGAAGTGACAGAACCACATGCTTCGACCACCGTTGAGGCCTCGGCAGTGACTTGTCTTAAACGTGATGGAATAACTTCAATGTGAGGCAAGAACTCAGGGTGGAAAAGCCAACTCCTCCCCAACCATGGCACGCCGGATCACCTGTGACCCGAGATCCCCTCCGCAGGGCTCAGCGTGGGTAGTCAGTCACCTGATGTCCTGTTATGTGTCTTGGTGGGTAAAGGGCATTTTTTTTGGGGGGGGGGGCACAGCTGCCTATGTGTGCTTTAGTGCAAATTAGAAAAAGGTACTTCCTTTGAGTAGGTGACCTGGAAGGTGCCCTCTCTGGACACCTTTCTCCTGGCTAGCACAGCCCCTGGGCAGAGTGCATGGCTTGGCTAGTGCAGCATGAATGCAATTAGCATGCCCCTCCCCCTCATCACAGCAGCGCACAGACTGTGCAAAGGCACGAGGCAACAGGCCTTTAGAATCCCCTCAGGTTCCCTTGTTCAAGGCCCAGAGACAGAGCAGCGGTAGGCACTGCTCTTCGGCGTGTGCAGCATGATCAGCAGAGGCAGCAGCGGCCCTAAGAACTCGCAGGAGATGCAGACTCCTGGGCCACGCTCCTGGCCTGCTGAGCCAGCATCTCTGGGGATGGGGTCCAGGCATGTGTGCTTCCCCGGCCCTGCAGGTGTTCCCGATGCTTGCTAACGATGGAGAGCCACGGAGTGCTGGACTGCTCAGGACCCTGAGCCGACCCGCCTGTTTCCAGCTGTTGGGCACAGCCATCCTGCCCTCCAGTCTCCGGCTGCAGACGTGAGCCCGCCCAGGCTGGCTTCCCCAGCCACTGGAGCTGCCGCTTGTGTGGGACAGGACTTGTGAATTCCACCCGGACCTGCTTTAACAAGCACACCCCTGCATTTCTCAAGACACTTTCACGTCGTGGGAATGAGGAAAACTATTCACTTCCTGGAGCACAGGAGCTCTGCCAAGTCCCCGGCGGAGCGGGGCCTCACGGGCCAGTGGGTTGCGTGCCTCTTAGAATTGGGTCAAAAGGAGGTGAGAGAGCTTCAGTGGGAGTGTTTGGGGGTGTGTGGGGAAGCAAACTCCTTCCCCTCCCCCCAGCAAGTTCATCTTGCCACTGTTACCCTTGAACCAAGGCAGAGGCTTGGGGGATGCTCAGCTTCTGGTCCCTCCAAAGAAAACAATTTTATTTTCTAGGGTCAGTCCGATGTCCCTATGAGCAGAGATCTCTACCACCCCCAGCCCGACTCCCTGCAGGGAGCATGTTTGTCAGTCCATGGTTTCTCTGCTGTGCAAACTTTAAACGGCCTCTATCTGGTACACTACTTCTTCGCTTACTTCTTTCTACGATGGCATCCGAGAGGGGGGCAGCGGAGGTCCTCTGTCAGCCAGTGCTGGGGATAATGATTAGGGTGTTCTGCAGGCATAAGGATGCCTCCTGGAGGCAGAGAAACCACTGCTGGAGTTTAGAACACCAGAAGCCATTGTTAGAAACGCAGCAGGTCTAGCGCAGGCTTTGGTATTTAAAGCTTAGAGGTACAAAAAGCAAAGCAAAACAAAACCCTTTATATGTGAAAAGGGGAAGAATTAGGCCAGCTTTCTCCTCCTATCTCTCCTGCGAAAGGAACTTGGAAAGGAGTTGATTACGCTGCAGAAACTGAGAGGATCTCCCACCCTCCCGAAGTGCTGGGCCAGCCCAGGCATGCCCAGAGGGGGCTGCGGAGCCCCCAGGGCCTGCAGGGAGCACTGCATCTTGTACTGAGGAGAGGGCATTGTAATCAGAGAGCCAGGATTCAATCACCACCCCATTTACCTGCTGTGTGATCTTGGCTGGGTTTCTTAACTTCTCTGAGCTTATGCAATATCAAATAGGCATGTGGCACAGGGGTGGGTAGGAAATAAATAGTCGGATTTATTGGCATTGCTGGCGCACAGTAAGTCTTCAAGTGATAGTACCTTTCCTTCACCCATCGCTTGTCTGGAAAACATTCATGTTATGCTGATGTGTGGAGAGGTCCTGGGGAGTGATGGTTAAGAGCTGGCACTTATGGAGACACTCCTGGCGAAGATGAGATCCGAGGGATGAATGGAGGAGGCGCCCAGTCTCCCCTCTGCCAGGAGTGTTGTGGGGGAGAGGGAGGGGACACCTCGGATGCTGCTGATGAGGCCCTGCCTCAGGCCTTTGGGGAGTAAAGGGGGGCATTGGAGGTGAGCCAAAGGAAGGCTGTGGTTTTGACTTAGCATTTAGGAGAAGGGCAGAGAGCTCCCAGGAAATGGGGTAGGGGTGGGGTGGGAGGCCTGGGGAGGGGTGCTGCTGAGGGTCCCATGAGGGATGAGCCCTGAAGCTGGAGCACAGGAGCTGTGGGACTTTTCTCTCAAAAGCCTCAACTGACTGGTGTGGTACAAAGAAGGGAATCGTCAGGAGTGGGGCTCCGTCAGTACGCTGTGTTGCTGGGCATGTGAGGTGGGACCCAGTGATGGGCCCTGGAGCCTGGGCTGGGAAGGAAAAGGCAGGAAGGCAGGCTGATTCCCTGAGAAAGGAGGGCAGGAGGCTCAGGCCAGAACACACATGGACAACAGGTTCCATCTCCCTGCATGGGTGCAGCTCTCTGGCCTCGGCCTGGAATCCCACCACTGTCTCCATATATTCAATTTCCTCACCTCCCTTCACATGTCTGTCCAGCATCTTAGAGATGAAATGTCACCCTCTCTTGAACTCTGTCCCCTTCAGGGCCATTGCCCGCTCAGTCAGCTTGTCTTTGTCATGGAGTTGTCAGCTCCTGGACGCCCCCATGGGCCTCACCCTCCCAGTCTCCACAGATGGCAGGAGTTTGTCCTGTGCAGAGGAGGTGAGTATGTATTTGTGAAACGACTGGATGAATCATATCTATTGAGATGTTCCTTAGGATTACAAAATAGCAATTCGGCTTGTAGATTCTCTTTCTGGAGGAAGGCAATGTTGTGTGAGAAAAAACATGGTTTTTCAGGACCCGGATTTCCTCGTTGTGCAAGGCACTGATGTCTTAGGGATCAGAAATACTGTGTAAGCAGCACACCTAGCGCATGTGACAGGATGATGCAGCTTTGCCACGGGACAGAGTTTGGCAAATGGATTTCAGCCCCTACTTGGTCCTCAGCCAGACACCTTTGTGCAGGGCACACCTACCAATTGTGGCCTCACTGAAATGCCTGGTACACAGTAGGTATTGCATAATAGTAGCAATTATGTTTATCGTTATAATAATACATTATTATTATTATTATTATTATTATCATTATCATCATGATGCCTGCTTGGCACTACATACAGACAGATCCTTTGATTTGTATTTATCTATAGTTGAAATTCTTCTATTTTAAAGATTCAAGTCATAGGCACTAGTAGCACAGTCTGTCTTGAGGAAAAATGAAAGGGGATAGGAGGTGATGCTATTAGAATTGTGTTTTGTAATGTGACCTTGCTTTTGGGCTCCGAGTTCCTAGGAATGCTGAAGTTTAAAGACAGAACTGAGAGCACAGCCCCGGAGTAAAAAGAATGATCGTAGAAAGCCATAGAAATGGATTTGATCTCTTGTTAGTGGTCTGTATTCTCTTGGTAGGGCTAAGAAAGACAACTTATTATCAATAAAAAAGAATAAACACTTTATAGGAAGCCATTTTCTCTGTCACCAAACGTTTTATATACCTGTCAATAATTATAACTGTTAAATATGACATATTGATGAATATAGAGGGACAAAAGGATGTGTTTTTTTTTTTTTCTGATTGGGGTGAAAAGACTTTATAGTCTTTATTTTATAGATGGAAGTAATCCAACTCAGCTATCTATAATCCTCTATGGGAAGACAATAAAAGAAAGAAAAAATTCTGAAATAAGCTCTTTTAGCCAACCTGGTGGACACTACCATTCTTACCAAACTTGGAAAATTGGCCCCAAGAACTGAATTCCTGGGTTGTAGCATATGCAGACATTCAACGTAAAACTTTTATTTAAAAAGTAGCACTAGCTGTTGTCACAGAAAACAAACAAATAAAATCATAAGGACTTAACACAATAGAAGGACTCTTATTCATCTAAAGTCTTTTGGAGATGGGGTGGGGGTGGGGTGAGGATTTGTGCTCCAATCCACCCAGTCATTCAGAAATCCAGGATGACAGAAGATTCTTGAGAATGAGACATTCAGACTCACCTGGGCGAGTACAAATAGCTAACAGATGAGGAAGTGAAAAGACTGGCGGTTCACAAAGAAAGTTTTATTGGCCTGTCAGGACAGGGGTGTAGAATCATTTGTGCTTACATCCCATTGTCTCTGAACTCAGTCACATGACCATACCTCAGTGCAAAGGAGGCTGGGAAAGGTAGTGTTTCTGTGTATCAAGGAAGAAGGTTAAATGAATTCAGTGAACAGCTTATGAAAACAATGCCAAGTTGTCTTACTGTACATGTAGCAGGTAACAGTTTTGTTGATCTAAAATTTTCCATCTTGTTCTGTTAACTTCTTAGGTTTTGCCAATCTAAGTATAAATTGTTACCTAATTGTGGTCTTAATTTCCATTTCCCTGACCACTATTAAGGTTAAACATCTTTTCTTATATTTATAAGCCATGTGTTTCTTCCACTCTAAGATGTTTTATATATTTTGCTCAATTTCTAATGGCTTACTGTAAAAAGTATTCTTTCTATATGCTGGACATCAAGACATGATAGGTTTTTATATGTTGCAAATAACTTCTCTTCTCTGCACTTTGACTTTTTCAAGTTTCATTTGATAAAAAAAATCATTCTTAATTACAGTATAATTTATCTACATTCCTTTTATTGTGTGTTGGTGTTCTGTTTAAGAAATGTTTTCCTGCTTTTACTTTCCCTCTGAAGCACTGACAGTGGCATGGAAAAGCCTGCATGCATGTTCAATTCTTTGTTTCTCCTTCTCCCCCATCCCTGGCCCCCCTCCTTTGCTCGCTCAGCCTCTTTTGTTCGGTATGTGTAACTTGAAGCTAATTTGTACTATTGGATATCGTAGTAGAGCCACAGATACAGAACCTGCATTGTTCTTACTGAAACACAGCATGGACTTCACATTAAACTTACATAAAACAAACCTACATTATAAATATCCCCCCAAATGTTTTCCCTCCTACCTCTAATGTCAGAAAGATATCCTGCATTTTCTTGATACTCCAGGTTTATTTGATAAACACAATAGAAGGATCCCCACCTTCATCCCTCATAGGCAATTATTTTGAAATTTTCACACCTGCAGAAAAATTGCAAGAATAATGCAGCAATCGCCCACTTATCATTCAGCTGTTAGTATTTTGCCACAATTGTTTTATTTCTCTCTCTGCAGATGTTCTTATACACACATATACACTTTGTTATTATTATTTGCTGAATACTTGAAAGTAAATTGTTGACTGTTCCCTCAAATACTTTAGCATGGACCACCTAAGGACAAGGACATTATCTTAAAAAACCACTAGAGGTTTGGTGCATGAAATTCGTGCATGGGGAGGAGGAACGACCCTCAGTCCAGCCTGCTGGCAGTCGGACATCCCTCTCACAATCAGGGACTGCTGGCCCCTACCTGCCTCTGCCTGCCTGCCTGATCACCCTTAACTGCCTCTGCCTGCCTGATCACCCCTAATCACTTGTCTGCCTGCCTGATCACTCCTAACTGCACGCTGGGGGGCTGCTAGCTGGGTTGAGGGGCCATGGTTGTTCTGGTCTCTGGTCGTTCTGATTGTTCCGCCATTTTGGTCACTGAGCTTTTATTATACAGGAAAATATAGCATCAAATTCTTGAAACTTAACATTGATACAATACTATAGTAATCTACCCTTCAGTTCTCTCTGGTTTCCTCTAGTATAGAACAGTTTCTCAGCCCAGCTTTGCTTTGTACAACATTGATATTTCTGAAGAGTAGAACCTCATTGTTTTGCAGAATTTCGCTGATTTGGGTTTATCTGGTATCCATTCGGGTTCTTCCCGTTTTGGGCAGGAATACCAGACAAGTGATGTTTTGTCCTTTTGCGTACATTGTATTAGGAGACACATGGAGTCTGTTTGTCCCGTTATTGGTGATAAGTTTGATCACATGGTAAGGGTGGTGTTTACCTTTATAATTAATTAGCAATTTGTGGAGAGAGAGCAAGCCAGTTTTAAACTAAACACACTTGTGTAGTTGGATAGTGTTGACCAAATAGTTAGAATCTCAAGCCCATTGCTGTTATTGTGTAGAAACTATAGAAAGAAAATCTCCCTCTTCAAAACTAGCAAACAAATTCATGCTTTCCCTTTTCAAAACTGAAGAAGTAAAAACTTTTTTTCCCTTTTTGTAATTTGGAGGGGAGGAAACACAGAGAGGGCAATGAGTAAAGTTGGGTGACAATGTGGCATCTGAGTTTAAACGTGCCTGACCTCTGCTGCTCACCCGAAGTCACCGCACAGCGTGAATGTGCTGTGCAGAGGTGGCCAGTGCCATACACACATCTGTTTGATGTGATGGGTGCAGAGTGGTGGGTGCTCCCAGCCAGGTCATTTCAATGACAACAGGAGACCACAATTCCCGCTGACTGGTATCTTTCAGGCTGAAGAGCTTCCACTTCCATACTGATTAGAAGTGCTTGAGATCCATCATAACAGTGTCAGTGCCGTGTTTACGGGGGAAACTGTCGCTGTCTCTCGCTTGTGGAAGGTGACATAATGGAATTTCCTCCTTTTGTCCTGGTTGACAGGATGATGAGCGCTGTCTGGGCTCCAGTTCTGCATGCTTTGCCATTCATGGATCCTGGCTCAGCTGACAAGACAGGGAAGGAGAGAGGGGGTAGGGAGCCAGTGGGGTGAGAGAGCACTGAGAAATGGCAGTTGACTGCGTGAAAGTGGGGGGTGGGGCAAACACCAAACACGAGGCTCCTGGAGGAGTCTGAGAACTCTGGACCCTGAAGACTTCTGGGACTGGTACCTGGGGTATCTTTATGAGAGTAGGCGTCTAGACATAGATTCAAAATATGTTTACCTCTTGTCACTCCCTCCTCTCCTTCCAACTCCAAGTCACGCGCATAATTTATCTGTGTATTAATAACATGTCTTGTTCCAGAAAGGATTTAAGATTCTCAGTGTGACATATTATTAGGAGTTGGGCCGCATATTTAAGTTGAGACAAATTAAACAGTACATGTTTATGTGGGGGCTGCAGGGGGCGGGGCGGAGAGAGAGGAAGACGGTCCTTCACTTACCTTGTCGCCTTCCCCAAGTAAACCAGACCTTGTCCACCAGTATCCCAGGGAACTGGACGGCATAGCAGAAAAACAGAAATGAAATAAGCTGGTTTCAAGTGCATAGGTCCTGGTTAAGACGTTTCTAAGGGGGATTCTGCAATCACTACCCTTTGCCTTGACCAGTGCAGAGCCTTGTGATTGGCATTCTGCCGAGACTTACCTGCTCTGGTCCACTTTCTAACTTGCTGCTGGAGGGAGATTTCAGGTGCACCGACCTGGACAGATAATTTCTCAAAGGAACATTTCATGACATCCCATTGCCTACTTCCTAAAGACAAAACCCCCTATGGTGGTTTGAGCTGCTGCTGCTGCTGAAAATGATGATGGTGATGGCAGCATGATACCAGCATCCTCCTACAGTTATTGACTAAGTACTATGTGCCAGGCACTCCTTTAACTGCATGTTTTAGGTAATTAATCCCTCATGACAGCCCTATGAAGTAGCTACATGAGGAAACTGAGGCTCAAGAGGTTAAGTTACTTGCCCAAGTGACCCAGTTAGTACCCAGCTGAATAGTCCGACTCTAGGACCTACACCAGTCCCATTAAGCCATGCTTTGCCATGTGGAGAGTGAGTGTCTTCTGGCATTTGCTGATAATAGCTGATATTTATTGAGAATTGAATATGTATAAGGCACTGTTTTAAGGACTTTACACTTATGTACACAGCGAAATCTTAGAGCAACCTTATCTATGAGGTAAATGCTATTATTATAATCTTTCCATTTTACAGGTAGGAAAATTGAGGCACACAACTGTCCCAACAGCTGGTAAGTGATAGACCACACTTCATCCCCAGGCAGTCTGAGCCCAGACACTGTACTCCTAATCACCCTCCCCACGGGTTTCCAAGCCAGGAGTCTACACATATGGTGTCTTACAGGGATACCTATGTTAATAGAAATAAAGTGATATTTGAAAATCCCCAGACTGGGAGGGTTCTCCAGCTGTCATTTGGCTCTGTCCCCTGAGTTGAGCTCAGTTTTCCTCTCAATTATTGAACATGGATAACAGGCTCTTGGGTGTTAAGAGTTCCCCAGGGAAGGGGTTCTGCACCTCGTTTGGTCTCCTATCCATTGTTTCATCACCTCAGGATGCCATCGGCCAGAAGCCTTCAAGTCTCTCAGCTGGAAAAATGACTATGAATAAAATAAACGAAACAAGCGCTCAGCGACGAAGCTCCTGATGGTGCCTGCAGTGGGGTGTTTCCCAGCATCTGTCTCCTGCCACCAGGTCGTCTTTTTATTGCCCAAAGATGTTGCTCCTCTTTTGTTGCAGGTCACTCAGGTACCAGGCGTCCAGGGCTGCCTCATTATTCAACACAGTCGATGTTACACCCCAGACTGCAGTGCATTATCATTCAAATGAGCCAGCCACAATGGAAGAAAAAGCACGCAAGCTGATTTCCCTCCAAGGTCCTTTCGCCAGCTCTCCCTAATTACAGCCGGCAGTGATTGGGATGGCTGAGCACGGAGGCTGACAGGGAGCCGTGACGGTGCTCCCATCTAAGCAGAACACAGACAGGGCACACACTAGCTCACACTGCTTAGGTAAGCAGCATCTTATTCAAAGCTCAGTGCTGGAACAATGCTCCGAGCGCATCCGTCAGTGGTCTATGATAACATCTCTCTCCTTGGTCCCATATTTTTGGTTGTCTCCTTTAAAACACACACCCAGTGACCTGCAACAAAAGAGTGTGTGTGTGTGTGTGTACACACACACACACACACACAGATTCATTAGTGACCATGGCTCGTCCGCACTCTTCATTTTTCTTAGCTTTCATCAGGTTGGTTTCATAGTGACTTTCCTATTCATGCTCAGTAATTGTCCAAGGATAAATGAACTCGCATGCTCTATTCTCCGTGTTCACTCATTCATGCATTCATTCATGCTTTACACAACAAATAGCCACTCAGCATCCGAGTGTTAGGACAACAGGCTGGATTCTGGGGATCTAAAGCAGTGATCATTCTTGCTCCCTCCATAGCTTAAACGCTAGCAGCAGAGTTAGATATTCAACAAATAAATGCTCAGCTAAATGTGCTTTTGTAAATTGTGGTAAGTGCACGAAAGGAAGAAGAGTCATCACAAGAAAAAAAATGACCACTATGTGAGGTGGTGGCTGTTACTTACATTTATTGTTGTGATCACTTTGCCATACACACACAGAGCAAATCATTGTTATATACCTTAAGCTAACACAATAGTTCATGTTCATTATATCCCAATAAAACTGGGAGGAAAATTAAAAAAAGTAAAAGAAGAGGATGCTTATGTTTTTGCTTGACATCTAAATGTGCTTAGGGGAATATCGATCCTCCTCAACTCTAATAAATGACACGTAAGCTGCCTCGTGTCCTTCTCCAAATAACATCTTGCTCAGGGTACACCCCGAAGAAAATGAAGTAACATTCACAGTGCTCTGTTTTCTGATGGGCATTTGATTATTAGTGATGTTTTCTGACCTCCATGATGATCTCACCTATTTCCTTTCATCGGCTTTGAGTTGCTGTTGTGTGATGGTCTGTGTCTCTCCGACAATGCTGAGAACTTGGGAAGGCCGAATACACAACAGGAGGAAGAACACCTTTATGTGTTTATTTGGCATTTTACAAAACGTGTTTTCTAGGTTGAAGACACTGTTTAATTCATCTTTCTATCCTCAGAGCCTGCCACCATCGATAGATTTAGATGATTTTTAATACATTGTAGTGAGGGCTATTATTTATCCACCAGAAAGAAAATATTTATTAAGCATCTGCATCGTATCAGTGCTGGGACCTGGAGCTCTGGGAGTGAAACAGATCGAGTCTCTCCTCTCTCAGAACTTAAGGAGCACGGGAAGGTGTGGAGAAGGGATCATCACAATTGTGGTGCGGCAACAAACGTGCTGTGATGGGAGAGGCAAAGGGGAGGCAATGGGAGCCCTTGAACTTGGGGTGTGGGGTAAGGAAAAGCTATGAAGGATGAGACACCTTAGCTAAATAAAGACTGTGAGGCTGTGACTAGGCATAGAGGTGTAGGGAGGGAGCAGTAGATCTGGAGGTAAAAAAAAAAAAAAAAAAAGCGTGATGCATTTCAAGAATTCAAAGTTTTTGATGGGAGAATGGAAAGTTGCAAAAGATGAGGCTGGAGAGGGAAGCAGGGGTCAGGGATGACTTTCTAGGCCCTGCTAATGGTGAGCAGGACAGAGTAAGCAATTGTGAGTGCTGAAGGGATTTAATGGTGGAGGGAGTGGGGCCGTTGCATCCTCACGTGAGGGTGCATCCCTGAGGCTGGGAAGCTGTTCAGGGATTCGCAGGAGATGGTGCAGTGGGGATGGAGCCCGCAGCATTAGGACATGGGTGAGATGGAATCCATCAGACTGAGGTCCTTGTGTTGAGTGTGAAGGTTGAGGGGAAGGAGGGGGCCACTGAAGGGATAGGTAGGGAAGCGGGAATGACCACATGTCGCTTTTTTCACTTCCGACAGCAGCACACATAGAGCTGCTATTTTGCTGTTTTTCTTCTAGAACCTTCACTGTGTTCCGTAGTGTGGATGTGCCATCATTCATAGCACTTGATTCTCTTCTTGATGGGAAGTTAAGTTGGCTCCAGTCTTTTACCCTTACAGACCATGCTGCTGGGAACCTGTGACCTCATGGAAATTTCTAATAGTGGAATTGCTGGGTCAGAAGGGTTAGGAGACTCCCAAAGTCTCCCAGCCAGTGGGTGGAAGAGCTGACTTTTGAACCCTACTGGTAGGAATTCCACCTTCGCCTGGTGTGCCTTCCAGAGCTGAGCCACCTGGGCCTGAGGACCTCAGGTGCTTCCTGTGCAGGGAGGACTGACTCACCGCCTTGGCTGGGCAATCACCTGGGGAGCTGTTGACTCGTGCAGATTTCTGAGTCTTCTGAATGAGAATCTCTCAGGCGGGGTTTGGAAACCTGACGCAAATGCTGTCCCTGACCCTTAGGCAGCCAGTTCATCCTGACTTTGAGCCCTGCCTTGGGAACCACAGATCTCTTCCTTGAGGTCCCCTTCAGTTCTAAACTCTGGGGACTCAAAATAGTTTACAAGTTACCCTGCTCCAGCGTGTCTGGGAGAAGCGGGGGATGACAAGAAAAAAAAATTCTGCGACGTTCTAATTTAAAATGACCGAAGCTGGAGAGAGAGAGACAGAGTAGTTAGCCTATTCATAGCTGTGGACCAATTCTGACGAAAGACTGCTCACATTCCTGTGTATCTGTTGGAATTTAGGATTAATTTCCAGGAGGCTATTTTTGGGATTATCCAAGAAAGAGAATAGCCTGGAGCCATAGAACCAAGAGCTTCTGGAGGCTTCTAATTTACACCTGAATTTTCCAATCTGCTACCTACAGCTAATCCACAGGAGCCGACATTCTTCCTACGGTCTCGGTCTCTGCTTCAGTCCCCAAACTAGTCCCGCTTTACCTTCTCCCGGCCCTCTTGTCTGCAGCTACTGTAAGTCCATTCAGAAGGGCTTATGTCTTTCCCCCTTATTTGATTTATTAAAAACTCTTGCAAACCTCTGCGAGGAGAGACATGATGTTTCTCCTACTGGCCATGCTACTGCTGGTGTGGACTCCATGCCCCAGGCCAGTCTTCTTTTTTATTTGCTAGCACTAGCCCACTGGTCAGCAAACTCATTAATCAATAGAGCCAAATACCAACAGTACAATGATTGAAATTTCTTTTGAGAGCCAAAAACCGACTTCTGCGTATGGGCCACGAAGTTTCAATCGCACTGTACGTGGTATTTTGTGGAAAAGCCACACTCAAGGGGCCAAAGAACCGCATGTGGCTGGCAAGCTGCAGTTTGCCGACCACTAAACTAGCCTGATGAACCCTTTTTATTTTTATTATTTTTAAATTAATTAATTCATTTTATTGATTATGGTCTCACATAATTGTCCTAATCCCCCTATTCCTATCCAAAACCTCTCCCTACATATGCCCCCACCCCCTGAACCCTTTCTTTTAAAAAGACTTCCAGCTGTGAAAGTTAAAGGTTTTTACCAGGGTGCTGCAGGGAGTGGCAACCTCTGTCCACTTTGTGGGATTTTCCTCTCCCCTCTCCCGTGGTGTCTTGTGATGACATGATGGATAACAGAATCTCAGATGACCAAATTTCATTCAATCTCATGGATCGGGAGGTTGGAGGTCACACGGGGGCCAGTCAACTTACTTTGACTACCTTCCCCCCCTGGAGGAAGGCACGGCACTCTGGTTGGAGCCAAACTCCTACCTGTAACTCTGTAACTAGCAGCAAGCCTATTCGGTGCCATATCTGGCCCACATCAAGGTCCTTTTGACCAGAAAATACTTTGCCAACGTGGAAAGAGCCCCAGGAAAGAGGAATTTCTTCCCCTCAGCCTGGGGAGCGACTCTCCACACTGTCCGAATCTGGGTCTATAATCCATCAGCCACTTGTTAGAATCACCTGGGCTTGCTTTGAGAAATCCTGATGCTTGGGACCCCACCTAGTGATTTGGATTGAACTGGTCCAGGGCAGAAACCAAGGCCAAGTTCCTCTCATGATTCTAATGAGCAGCCAGCTTTGTGTAGGAGCCATTGTGCCAGGTCTCCTGCCCTCTCTCTTGAAGGCAAGGTGGGTTAGAGCTTTCTAAGCCTCTGAGGGTCTGGCTCAGCTCAGCAATGAATGAGAGCATAGATATGGCCTAACTGTCCTCCTGAGACAGGCAGACAAGAGAATGGGGTCAACTCTGGGACTCTGGCTGTGGCCAGAGCCTTTTCTTGGGAAGGGGTGGCTGCTGTAGACAAGAGTGCCCCTCACTAGCTCTGTGCCCACACCATCTGCTGATACAGCTTTCATGCAGCGTGGCCTCTATGCCCAGAGCAAACAACTCCTTTCCTCTTCCTAAATTAGGAAGTGTGTGACGACACCTGCATCAGTTCCTGTTGACCACCGAGCAGCATGATGCACCAACACTGTTGCTCATGATTTATGATAAAAATAACATTTGTTAGGTGGAAAGGGACTTTGTTCCCAGAGGCCCCTGTGAAGTGGCACTATTAATTCACAATCACGAACCACTCTCTTCTGGACACCCCCTCCCCGCCTCTCAGATGTGTCACATCTGAGGAAAGAAACACATGGACCATGAGTAAGTAAACCTGAACTCTACCTCAATTGCTGATTATGAGGCACCTTTGAGTGTCTCTCTCATCTTTTTAGACCTTGGTTTTCTCACCTGTAAAACAAAGAGATGTCCTTTTTTGAGCATCTCTAACCTGGGGCCCTAGGCAGCTCTGAAGGGTCATTAAGTCCCCGTGGATGTTCCTTGGCTTGCCTTCCCCTTGGAAGAGAACTAGGCACCCATAACATTTAAACCAAGTCATAAATACTGATTTCCGTCTGGAAACATGCTCAACTCAACCTCTTGCCATATGACAACCTTCTTCCCAGCATGCCAAGCAGAGTGTCTGAGAGATGATGTCTTTAAATGCAATTTTCACTGCTCAGGAATGAGGCGTTTCACAGGGGCCAAGTGCCCCAGCTGTTCAGGGGATATGCCCCCTGAGAGGGGCTCTGTGGAGTCCGTCCCTGTGCTTGGCAGCTGCAGGGCCTGCCTGGTGAAAAGGCTGAGGAGGAGGCTCCTGGAGGGGAGGGGACGTGCCCAACTGGCCTGGACATTTGTGTTCCAGGAGCCATGGAATAGGATTTTATAATGAGTTGGCTCTGTGCCCTCTCAGCTCTGACTGGCAGCTGACGCTGGGAATTCCACACCTGTAGACTCAGCTGGCTCCAGGCTGTGCTGGGGCTGATCCTAGGTTTACGGGGTGGTTTAGAAAGAGCTCTCAGCAGACCAACGTGGAGTGTGCCTGTGGTTCTCCACCAGCCTTAATGCCCCATTTTCCCCTGGTTTGGGTTCTTATATCAGTTAAAGTGCTCTAATTGGCAATAAACAGATAACCCCACAGCAATTAGCTCAAAGGATCTGTATTATCTTACAGCAGTGCTCTTAGGGCACTAAGTTATGTATACAATTTTACCTATATGTTCCCAAAAATTCTAGTTTAGCACTTCTTAGTTGGGATTCAGGAATCTGTAGTTTAACAACTCCACCAGGTAATTCTCATCATGAGAGAAGTTTGGGAAACACTGTCTTACAGAACTTGAAGACCCAGGCTGTATAGATACCAAGTTTGACTGTATCTAGGATTAATGATGTTATCAAGGACCCATATTCTCTGTGCTTCTCCCTTCTGCTATCATTTATATTAACTTTGTCATCTCCTGGTAGCAAGAGGGTTGCAGCTGTCCCAGGCGCCACAGGTGGATGTGATGATATCTGAAGGAGGAAGAGAGACTGTCCCTTTCTGAGGCTTTCTCCTAAGAGGGAGGAAATTTCCTTCCTTGTCTCATTGGCTCTGGTTCAGTGTCCTGGGAGTACTTGATTGGCTTAGATTAATCATTTAAGGTGGAATGGATTTGGAGGAGGCAACCCAATGTCCATCAGGGTTTCTAGTGTCATCTATTTTTTTTGTTGGGGGGGAGGGGGCTGGGTAGTGTATCTATCTGCATTCTCATTTGCTCACTCTCCGTCTCTTTAGTTATTTACTAATTACCACCATTTTTACCTCCTATCTCCATCACAAGCCCCTATGAATTTATTACAGGTGGGCTTCCAAAATCTAGACTCTCTTGAGGCCAGGAATCACCTTGACCATCAGCTTTCTTGGCCTGATCCAGCTACCTGCTAAACTCTGGACCCCATGTTCCCATTCCATTGGCATAGATGTACCTCTGGGTGAGAGACCCAACCACGAGGCAGGTCAGAGGAGGGGCAGAACCAGGCTCCATTGAACCTTACCGGTGAAGGCTCACAGGTCATGGTCCTCTTCTTCTTGTCTTTTCTGACCACATGGATTACTCATAACTGGAACTGGAAGACATGGCTATTTCAAGTCCCATCATCACATACTACTGGAAATTTACCACTGGTCACCACCTTCTTCCACTAACTCCTTCTCTGGTAGTGTCTAGGGAAGTGTTTAGACAGAAAGGACTCATGAAGTTTTGCTCTGTTGGGTATCCCACCATGGCTTGCAGGTGATATTTGCCAACCACTAACCAGGGAATTCTGCATCAGAGCCGGGATAGGAGGAAGGAGCTAGGGCAGAATGTGCAGTGAATTCCCCCAGCAGACTCAATGCTGTCTAGCTTCTGCGAGTCCAGTTTTATTTTTTTTAAACATACAGAGAAGAGATCATTTAATTCATAGAACACCCTCTATAAACTAGGCCAGGAAGGCATTATCATCCCTGTTTTATAGTTGAGGAAACTGAGGTTCAAAAACACTAAGCCATTAGCTTGCTGTGCGGAAAATTAGGGATAGATTCTTTTCACTGCCCTCCACATACCAGCTTGACTAAGCTGACCATTCAAGGTCAAAGTGGTCATTAGTGATGGATTTGAACTCATGAGCACCCAACACTTCTTGCTGGCTGTGTTATTCAGTGCTGAGGAGTGAGGTCCAATTCAGGTGTCCCAGGGACTGTGACCCAAATGTGACCAGAGTCTCTCATTAGACTGTATTCAATCCTGACAGTGCCCACTGACATCCTGGCAGGTGGAACTGAGCTGTGCCCACAAGCAGAACTGCGGGCAGCCACAGGAGAGACCCTCAACGCCTCGGTAAGCAGCCCTGTGGTAGGAGGACACATTGTATTCTTCTGTGTGTGTGTGCATCTGAATAGTGTGTGCATGACAGATCTGTGCACACACCTGGCCATGTGTGGCATGCGTGGCTGGATTGGCCTCCCAGATTCCCAGGCAACACTACTGCAAAGCTTTGGGGCCAGCTTTGGTTGTTCTTTAAAAAATGAAATTGCCTTCCAGATGCTTTTTTCACACACACACCCCCCCCCACTTGACAGAGCTGCCTAAACTTCTCATTGAGGGGCTCTAAAGAGGAGTGTATCATTTCACGCTCCCTTGTTTAGCTTCTCCAAATCTAAAGCCAAAGCTGGCGCAGCTACTGATTAGCAGAAATCAAAAGCAAAGGCTGGGCTTTGATGGGGAAGCTGCTACATTAGAGAGGGCTGGTTGCCTTACAATTGCAGGGTAAGGTCCATGATATTACCCACCACCGAATGGCCATTAGATCGCAAATCACCGGTCACTTTGCTGGGATGGCTCAGCCATTCTGTAATCATGATCATAATATCCCCATAATGGTCAAGCCCAGGCACCTACCAGGAGTCTGGCTGCTGAGGCGCCAAATTGCTGGGCTGCATGCAGTGATGGTTATCCCAGCAGGAAGAAGGAAAGCTGCCCCAAGTCCTGGGTGTGCGGCATTCCCTGCTAGTTCCCAAAAGGAAGCCTAAGGGGCTACTGGAATTACCTCAGGGTTCCCTGTCTCCAGGGTTCTATCCACTGAAGGTCTAACTTGGTGTGGCTGTCACGTTCCAGAGCATTTCCAAGTACCTGTGGTCTCTTGGGTCAGGTATGCCAGCTGGGATGTGAACCCTGAGCAGATAAGTAGAAAAGGAAAGTAATTGGTTTCCCCCCAGCCTTTTAATAGTGAAGTGTGTGTGTGTGTGTGTGTGTGTGTGTGTGTGTGTATGTGTGTGTGGGGGGAAGGGGGGACTGGTGATGGACATGTGGCTGTGAAATACACAGAAAGTTTTAAAAGCATCGATACTCTGCTCTTCTCAATTTTTAAGTTGGGTCGTGGGTTCATATCTTACATACATACTTTATGTACTCTTTTGTGGTACAAATATGTGGAGAGCAAAGGAGAAGATAACGCTGATAGGGTGGTGAGTCCTTAGGCCCAAACGTGGCCAACATCAAGGTCCTTCAGGACACATGCTCAGGTGGGCAGCTTGGGGGAGAAAGGGGCTACTGACAGAGGTAGACAGTGTTACCTGAAACAAACAGTAGGAGGAGGCCTGATTCACTCCAGGCCTGAAGAGGAGGGAACTGAGCCTGAGGAGAGAGCTTCCTCACAGAAGCTGTGGCTCTAGGTAAAGAGATCCAGGATTGGGGTGGGAGTGGGGACCAGGAAACAAAATGCCCCGAACTTCTCTTGAGTTTTGTTCTCCATTCTCATGGTACTGCCTCCTACTGGCCAAACCCAACCAGAAGCCAGAGGGCAAGGCAAGGGTGGAGGGATCTGGAGAGGTAAAGCAGGCATTTACCGTGCCTCAGGCCACCCCTATTATATGTTAATGGGCTACCTATACATTGGCTGGCTGATTGCATGGGCTGTAATCCCAAGGTCCGTGCCTTCCCTGTGCTGCCTCGGAGTTATCCCTGGAGGACTCCACACCCACGGAGCTGGTGATGCCTCAGCTTCCACCCAGCTGGAGTTAATGCCCAGCACTTTGGCTCCACGGCAGTGGCGTCTGGTCCTGTGGAAATGGTACAAGATGGACTCACAGGCATTGCACAGCTGATCAGCTGTGGCACCGAGCACCCTGGGCACAGATCTGGGACTCCGTGGGGGCAGAGCAAAGATCTTAATTGGAGCTAGGGGTTTCGTGTGTGTGTGTGTGTGTGTGTGTGTGTGTGTGTGTGTGTGTGTGTGAAGCCTGCTTCGGGTTTAGGAGCGGACAAAAGCCTTAGCCATGACTTGCATGAAAGCCCTGGCCTGTGCTTCACTTTTCTCTCCAATCTGGGAGAAACGGCATCCTGCCAAGTGTTGTAAGGAACTGCAGACCCCTCGCCAAGCCTCCTTCCCAGCACAGGAGAATGCTAGCTGAGAAGGGAATAAGGTTGGCATTATTTGCAATTCCCCCAGAAAAATACCATTCTCTGCCCTGCGAGAGCCTGTTTGCCAAATTGCTGTAAGCAAGGCTGAATGAGGGACAGGAAAAGACTCAGATGGCATTCCGTAAAAGCAAAGAGAGGAATGAAAATAGCAAATGCTTACAGCGGGCCTACTGTGCTAGGTGCTCTCTAAATGCTGCACATATGTCCTCTCCTGTCATCCTCATGGCAACACTGAGAGGCAGGGAGGGACCAAAGCTATCCATAGTATTCAGATGAGAAACGGAGGCAAAGAGAGATGGAAGAACTTGCCCAGTGTCACACAGATGGGAAGTGGTAGGGCTGGGATTCGAACCTGGGTAGTCTGGCTCCAGAGTTTTGCTGCCTCCTTTTCCTTCTTAGCGAACTTCTCCTTAGTAGGTGCTAGGAGACAGGATGTTCCTAAACATGAATGGAATATAGAGCTGGAAATAGCTTGGGGTTCATGTAGTCCGGCCTCTGTATTCTGACAGGGGGGAGGGTGGAAACTGAGGGCCCTTGGGGTTCAGTGACCAGGTCTCTGGGGCCCTGATCTGATGCAGGATTTACTTGGCAGTCTGGAAACACTGGGCAACTCAGAAGTGCTTGGCTGGACCCAGTGATATTCTGGCAGTGTTCCTAGTGTTGTTTAACAAGTAAATTTCTTTGAAGCAAAGTTCCTTTTATCCAAGAAGCAATGTGACCTCAAATCTTGTTTTCATAAAACATCTCTGACGTTAGCTGCATGAGGCAAAAGCCCTGAAGGGTGGGTGCTGCCCTGTGCTCCCTGAATCAGATGCTGTCTCTGGCAGTGGCCTGGGAACTGTCTCTATTGTGCACAACAATCGAGTATCTGGTCGTGGGGTGAAGGGGACCAGGAACCAGGTGAGCTGGGCATGCGGGGGGCACAGAGGATAGGGCACTCAGGGGGCACCTGAAGCATCTTTGTCTGTAGAGGTCCTCGGTCCACCCAGCCAAGCTGCTGTCACAAAGAACAGAGTGTCTTGGGCCATGTGACCGTGGGGGAGGTTGCCCAAGCCTCCGAGGGGGCTGCCAGCTTCTGAGCTGTTGATTCCATGACTCTGGGACCCGGAGCTGCAGAGAAAGGGCAGCATTCTTCCTGCGGAGGCCTGGACCAAACGGTCCCATGGCTTTCTTTTCTCCGGGATCAGCAGGGCTACTGTTGGGAGGGACAATCAAGGTTGTTGTCCGGGCCTGGCCCAGAAGCACCACTGCCAGATGCGGAGCTGGCTCCCTGGGATCATCCTGGCCGCACCTGCCTCCCACATCCTCAGGTCAGGGCCCTACAGGAGCTCCGTTTCTCCTCATCTCTGGCAGCCGAGGCCTGGGACAGCCTCCCAGTCCAACCCAGACAGCCCAGAAGCCCACAAAGAGGGCCCCCCTTCTCCCACATGGCCAACATAGTCTACTTCTCTTCCTGGATACCTTAGAATTAAGATGGAGACGCTCTATGTCTAAGAAGAGAGTTTGGTGCCAAGTTGGAGGACACTCATTTGCCCCCATTTTCCAGGTAGCACACTTATACCTAGCAAAGGGGTTAACATGTCAGTAATTTCCTTCTTCATTGTCTGCCTTAAGTGATAGAAGGGGCAGAGCTTGCTCTCTTGGGGGAAGATTCCCACCGCCTCCTCTCTGTCGTGGATACTACTTTTTTAGTCCTCAACCGTGTTTGCTAGAGAAGGCCAAATGTGGCCTGGGCAACCTCTATCTTGGTATTGGGGCAAATGCTTTCCAGTGTTGCAAGTGGGGGACCTCAGGCCTAGGTTTGGTTATTGGGAGAGACATATATAGATAAAGGGTACTGTGATCTCTTTGTTTCAAGACACGTTAGCCTACAGGGATTTGGTCAAAGAATCTTGGAATTCCTAAATTCTGTTTGAGACCAACAAACCCTTCCCTCAAATGATTTCCCATATCATCTGCATCAGTAAGAGTCTGGCAGAAAATGGATAGCATACTCACACTGACTAATGTGAGGATATTTTAATAAAGGGGTGACTTATGAAAGTGTGGGCAGGGTTTAGGAAAACCAGTGGTGGAGGACGCAGTATCCTGGACCTAGCAACAGCAGGCAGCCATTACTACTGCTAGGCCTGACAGCCAAGGGCATGGAATAGTTAATGCATGCCAGAGAGAGCTGTAGCTTTAGGAGATGGCCTCCTGACAGAAGCTTTGGTCTGTGGATGAAGGAAGCGATCAACCAACCACGATTTGGCCAAAGGGGATCCAGAATAATATCTTTCTCTCTTTCCTCACCCCCAAAGGGCCAGATCCTCCCATTGACCAAATCCAACCAGAAACCCGAGGGAAGGAGAAATAGAGAGATTATGTTCAAGAAACCTATCAATGCAGCTTATAAGAGTCAAATTCCTGAAGCACAGAGCAGGGTAGAGAAGGGTAGAGCATGGATTTTGAGGAATTAATGCAAAGTGTCCAGCACAACATCATAATGTCACCTGCTTTCTCTGACTCCTAACAAACATATATCTGCATCCCAACTTGGGGAAGGGTGTTACTGGCACTTAGTAAACAGAGGCTAGGATTGCTGCTAAGCATCCTGCAATGCACAGTACAGCCTCCCCAATAACAAAGGTTTATCTGGTACAAAATGTCAGTAGTGCCAAGGTTGAGCAACCCTGCTGTACCCTGCTATAAGTGGAGAAAAGAAGAGTTGGGTTCTGTTAAAGGGAATCAGAAAGCAGGTAAAAAGAAGGACTTCTGTGTGTTTTGTTTATTTGCTTTTCTTGTTTTGCTTGGGCAGGACCAGCCTATCACAGAGCAAGTTTTCACCTCTGACCTATTGGGGCCCACCTGAGATCTTAGGCTCACTGACTATCTTGGGAGTCAGCTGGACTGCAGGGTCAAGCATCTGAGAAGCAGGATTGAGAGCTCCCCTGGGGGAACATCTCAGACCATGTGGCTGACCCTCTGAGTTTCCCTGCTTTGTGGCTGCTGGAAATGGTACAGCAGATTCTACTGAAAAGAGCTATTTCAAGATGGTTCAGTCAGACCCAAAGGTCTGGCAGAGTTCTTGCCTTTCCTAGGCTTTTGGGGTTCTCCACTTTTCAGCTCAAAGCTTGTAGAATATTAATAAGCAGGACTTGAAAGTCCTTAAAATAGTTTTCAGGACACAAAGGAAATGTCCCAGCTCAGAAAGGTCAGCTTCCCTTTGTTATCTTACCGATTAAACCTGGCCTTTGCTTATTTTTTTCTCTTCCTTCCTATTCCCCATTTTCTGGGTCTTTCCCTGCCTGTTTGTGCCTCTGTTGGAAACAAGGGGAAACAGAGAAGGAAACTCCGTATCAGCTTTCTTTGGCAAGTTGTTAACAGCCTCAGTGAAGAGATGAAAAGATGACCACAATTACCTTTAAAAATCAGATTGCAAGAGGGCGGCTGTCGGGTGACCCACCCTGGAATGGGGCTCCCTCCTCTCTTATTCCAGTGCATCACCAGAGAACTGCAGCTGCCAAGTTACCACAGCTTGGCAGCTCCCACATTGAGCGTCTTCCCCCTGGTGGTCAGTGTGCGTCATGGCTACCGGTTGGAGTGTTCCAGTCCTGGTGGTCATTGCATGTCATAGCTACCAGCTTTAATATGTATAGATCTTAACACCTTGGGCCAATAGTGCCTTGTTTTGAAAAAGACTTCTGAACCCATTTAAAACCAGAAATAATCCTCAATTAGAAACAAACAAAACTTGTGTGAAAGTTTAAACATGAAAGGCCCCTGGCTTCCATCCTTTTGCAAAGCTTCCGTTCTCTCATTTTTTTTTAAAAAAACATATTTTTATTGATTTTTTTTTTACAGAGAGAAGGAGAGAGGGATAGAGAGCTAGAAACGTCGATGAGAGAGAAACAACCACCAGCTGCCTCTTGCACACTCCCTATCGGGGATGTGCCCGCAACTAATGTACATGCTCTTGACCGGAATCGAACCTGGGACCTTTCAGTCCGCAGACTGACCCTCTACCACTGAGCCAAACCGGTTTCGGCCGTTCTCTCATCTTCTTACTGAGACTTCCAGTTGTTTTTTTTTTTTTTCTGCCTTTGCCCCTTACCTTAAAACCTCTATCAAATAGCTGATCAGAACCGTGGAGTATCCCAAAGGTTTGGATACTGCCTATGCCTCAAATGGAGTCTGCTTTATGACATTACTGACTGTCTATTATCTTTTCTTGTGGAGAGCCAGCCTGAGTCCGTCAAGTGATATTAACCCCAGGAAAGCCTGTCTCGGCTGGGGACAGGTCATTGGGACTCTCGGTTCCCCAGCTTGCATTTTTAAAAAACCAGGATATTTTCCTGAAGCCTTCACAGCTTTGAAGCGCTGTGCCCTGCAGGGCTGGCTCCGATTCAGAAGCAGGAGCCCACTTCTCTGTAGTATTTCTGTGGAGCAGCCAGGACCCTGGGAAAGATGAACATATTTTAAGTAAAGAAAGAGCTTGCTGCCTGTGGAAGCCAAAGAGAGGGCAGGCAGAGGAGCCGTCAGGGTGTGCGGCGCTGGGGGCTTCTGGGCTTTGAAATCCTTCCCAGTGTTGTCACTTGAATGTCGAACACGTTATTCTCAGTGGACACTAAAGAGAAGTACAGGTACCGGGGGCTCCAGGGGGATTCATTATTCAAGGCACACAATTTCCCACTTCGGCCTGCAACACATTATCATTCAAATGAGCCCCGCACAATGGAGGGGGAATATGCAAGCAGCTTTCTCTCCGCCGTGTTTTCTCCTCCCCTCTGAAGCCCTGTAATTACAGCAGGCAGGTGGAGCATCTGGGGTGGGGGCAGTCCACTGCGTTTCCACCTTCCCCGGGAACGCGACTTGCCTACCGCATCAATATATTTTATTTTTAATTAAGCGCTTATTGCAGAATCGGAGTCCCCGCGCGAAAGCCTGACTCACAACTTTTTTTCCCCCTGGCGTTCCCGGAGATGCTGCCATTGCCGGCTCACATTCCTTCCCTTAAAGTGCACTCTTCTTAGTAAACCAGTGCCGGCCTTTCCTGGGCTCGCCAGCTCCGAGGAGGCGCGATTGTGGGGTTCTCACCCCTTTTCCCCTCTACGTCCCGGGCGGTTTCGGCGGCGCCCACTGAGCCACGTGCTGGAGCGCGCGGTCCGGGTCCGGGAACCCCCCACCCCCGCCCGCCCCTGCCGCCGGGTCTCCACCGCGGTCCTGCTGGGGTGTGTGTGTGTGTGTGTGTGGGGGGGGCGCCGGGTCCCTAAGGAGACCTCCAGTCCTTTAGGAGGGAGACCCCTGTCCTTTAGGAGGGAGACCCCGGTCCTTTAGGAGGGACCTCAGCCCCGCAGCGTCCACGCCCCCACCCCATCCCCTGAAAGCCCGGAGCTTCTGGGGCTCAGGGACCAACCCACCGGGAGGAGGAGGCGAGGTCCCCGACCCCTAGGTTGGCCAGCGTACGGGGTGTGTGTGTGTGTGTGTGTGTGGTGTATGGTGTATGCGTGTGTGATGTGTGTATGGGGTGTGCGTGTATGTGTGGTGTGTGTGTATGGGGTGTGTGTGGTGTGTGTGTGTATTGTGTGTGTGTGTGCAGGGCAGCCTGGGGAAGGGGGACAGATAGGGTGTGTGTGTGTGTGTGTGTGTGTGTGTATGGTGTGTGTGTGTATGGTGTGCGTATATGGTGTGCGTATATGGTGTGTGTGTATGGTGTGTGTATATGGTGTGTGTGTGTATGGTGTGTGTATGTGGTGTGCGTATATGGTGTGTATATGGTGTGTGTATTTGGTGTGTGTGTGTATGGTGTGTGTATATGGTGTGTGTGTGTATGGTGCATGTGTGGTTGGTGTATGGTGTGTGTATATGGTGTGTGTGTGTATGGTGTGTGTGTGTGGTGTATGGTGTGTGTATATGATGCGTGTGTGTGTGTGTGTGTATGGTGTGTGTGTGGTGTATGGTGTGTGTGTGTGTGGTGTATGCTGTGTGTATATAGTGTGTGTGTGTGTATGGTGTGTGTGTGTGTGCAGGCCTGGGGGAGGGGGGCAGGTAGAACGGGGCATTTCGGGGCGGGAACGCGTGTCCCAGGATGACCTCAGCCAGAGACCCTTCGACCTCCGTCTGGGGGGCCCGGAGTCCAGGGAAGAAAGACGCGAGCTCACGCCCTCTCTCCGCCGCCCCCCCCCCCCCCCGGGGGGCATCCAGGCCATTGGGAGCCGCACCCCCCGGATCCCCGCGAGCTGGCTGCCTCCCCGATTCCGGCTCGTGAACCCCATCCCTCTCCGGAAACCCGAAACCGGATGCAAAAGTTCCCAGCAATCCGCCCGCCCTGCCCGGGCTCGCCGGCCGCCCCGTCACCGTCACCCGGGGGCCGTCAGCTGGCACCCCGCCTCCCGGGCATCCGCGGCGGAGGCTGAGAGGCGGCGGCCGGGGCTGGTGGGGCTGTCGGCGCCCGCAGAGAGAGGCAGCCACCTTCCGTCCTAAGTGCGTCTTAACCCAGGGCAGGAGAGGCGCAGGATGTTTCCAGGCGGGTCCAGCGGGCAGAAATGGATCTGCGGGAAACAAACACCCCTCTGGGCCCAGGAGGGGCTGCGCCTGAAACCAGCGCCCCATCCTTTCTCCCTCCGGCGCGGGCAGCCTCTGCCCACGCCCCCAGTTCCCTGCGCCCCACCGCAGGGCATGGACCTGGACCAGGGGCCCAGGTTTCTCCAAGGAGGGGGGACTGGATGCTGGTTTGAGCTCAGGAAGAGCAGGCCTCTATGGGGCCCACCTGGGCCCGGACAGGCCTCCGCTCCCTCCCGGCAGGTCTCTGCTGCCTCCGGAGAGGGTGTGGATCCATTCTGTGACTCAATCCGTCTCTCCTTACTGTTGGTTGCTGGGTGTGTGTGTGTGTGTGTGTGTGTGTGTGTGTGTGTGTTTCTAGGACTGAGGCTCTGTGATTCCTCTTTTACCACTTGTATTGTTTTTTTCTTCCTCATGACAAAAGGCAGTGCATGCTTATTGTAGAATTAATGCAAGCATGCGAAAGGAAGAAAATAAAAACCCAACATGCTTTCATTACCTAGAGACAGAACTTTTTTGTATATCCTGAGTACAAACACAGTTATTCTGTGGGACAACTGGCTTTTTCTTTTCAAACAATACACTGTGAATATCTTCCCGATGAATGTAGCTGGGTAAATAGGCTTGCAGTGTGTTAGTCTCAGCTTTCCTTCACTGGGCTTTTCGAGTGTTGCTGTTTTTTGCTTCTGTCCACACCATTCAGGGGTCAGTCTCCTGCTGGGTCACTACGCATGTTTTTAATTATTTCCTTAAGATCCATTGCTCAAAACAGCTGGGTTAACTGCTCTGCATTTTAAAAAAGTTTTACTACATTTTGTCAAATTGACCTTTAGAAAGGTTATGTCAATTCATAATCCCACCTGCAGAGAATGCAGAAGTCTGTTGCCAGAATTCATCACTATCGATCATGAATATTAGTTTTCTTTTTATTCTCTTATCTTTGCCTGTTATTTAATTGGAGTATTCATCTTTTTCTTACTGGTTTGTGTTTTATACATTCAATCAACTATCCTGTGTTTTGCAGGTTTTTTTTTTCTTTCTTCAATTTATCAATTGCTTTTAAATTTACATTGAACTTTTTTGTGTAATTTAAATTCTTAATATTTTAATATATGGCTTCTGCTTTTGGTGTTGTTGTTGTTGTTGTTGTTTTTAATAAAGTCCTTCCCTACCTCAAGATTATATATATATATATATATATATATATATATATATATATTCCTCCAGTGCTTCCTTTGCTTTATTACAAACTTTAAGTCATGTGGAATTTATTTTGGTATATGGTATAAAGTAAGAATCTAAGTCTTTTCCCAGCCCACTCTCCTTACCCTCATTTTTGGTTGTAAAGCCTTTTGACTCTGACACACTACAGCCAGTTCCTAAAGGAGCAGAGCAAAGGGAAGATCTGGTGGCAGAGGTTCTGTCTCTAGGAAGCACAGGACCATTCTAACTCAGGGACAGGACCTGTTTGTAGCCATCTGTGACTGGAATCACATAGATCTGGATGAAGTCCATTCTGCCACTTTCACCCTGTGGCACCTGGAGCAAGTGACTTATCTGACCCTCCATTTTGTATCTGTAAAATGGGTATACTAAAAGCAACTAATTCTGAAGATGGATGTGAGGACAACATGGCAATATGTTTGATACATAGCAAGCTCTCAATATTACCAGTAAGCAGGCAGAGAAAAGATGGGGAAAGTGAATGCACGTCGATCTGATATGGAGGGTGTTAAAAAGAAATACAAACGATTAGTAATTATAGAAATAAAGGCAAATGAGGCCATATGCTATGATTGCAATTTGAGTTCAAGAGAATTTATCCATACCAATTACTACCAATTACGAGGGTTACCTAGGAGGGAAAAAAGGCTTCTATTCCTACAGTCTGGATCCACCAGAATCTGGACTGAAACTAACCTCAGTTATTTCAAAGGAATCTAGTAGCATTTTTTGTTCTCAAACCTGTTCCACAGCTTTCTGATGGGCCAGCCTGGGTTGAAGAGAATCAGCAGAACCAGCTGGCATTTGGAGAACTCACCAGTGGAGAGCAAGGGGGTGGGGGGTGGGGCGCCTCTAAGTGGGCAGCCATCTCCCTCCTGGCTCACCCCCAGCTGAGGACTGCTACAAAGAGAAGTAGTCACTGGACTGGGGCCAGGGGCACCAGTCAGTTTAACCAAAGCACTCAATAGACACTGTGTTTCCCCCTGTAAATGAGGAAAATGACATGGTGAGAAGGCATATGCCTTGTCCAGAATCACAAATCCCAGGGGCAGAGAAAGCCAAGAGAATGCTGCCTCAGAAGGAGCATTTCCCATCATGAGGATGCCCAGAGCCCAGCCTTGACTACAACAAAGGGGATGGGAATGCTGCTCTTGAGCTCAGGGCAGTGGAGGCCCAGCATATTTTTATGAGGCATGGACAATGAGTAGCCATTCAAAAGGCCAAAGCTGCCTCTCCTTAGAAGAAGGAAAGTATTTTAGGAATCCCTTGTTACCAGGCAAATGCCTGATTGCTTTTCAGGGCAGCGAGACGAGACTCAGCTTGATGCTCTGTATTTGGGGCTTTAAGCCTTGATTCTGAATTTGCTCCAATAGAACAGTAGTTCTCGATTCTGGCTGCGCAGCGGAGTGAGCTGAGGAATGCTTCATAACACCGATGCCCAGGTACCCCTCCTAGGAAGCTGAATTAAATCTGCCTATAGCAGGGCTGAGATGTCAGTATTTATAAAAACTCCCAGTGACTCTAACATGTAGTTTAGAGGTAAGAGGAAGCCCCTTTCTGCAATGCTGTATTCTCTCTCTTCCCAGCCACTGAGAACTAGGTTACAGGACAAAACTATTCTAGGAATGTGTTTCTCAAGCTCTAAGGAATCCTCTGGGGATCTTGTTAAAATGCAGGTTCTGATTCAGGAGGTCTGAGATGGGGCCTGAGAACCTGCATTTCTAACAAGCTCCCAGATGTTGCTGATGCTGCTGGTCTCAACCACTTCCTTGTGAGTACCAGGAGCCTAGAGGTGGTCCTTGTATTTCAATGAGCATACAAATGGCCTGAGAAGCCTATTGAAAAAAAAAAAAAAAAAAAAAAAACAGATCCCAGGGCTGACCTGGAAGTGTCAGGGATGGGGTTTAGGAAAACTGCATTCTTAACAAGTGAATTAATACACTAAGTGGCTCCAAGGCCACACTTGCAGAACGTGGTGAGCCTGCCTACAGTTTTCTCAGGCGTTTATCTTCCCAGCACATCCTGGAGTGAACACTTGGCTGAAAGATCATGCAGTCAATTGACTTGGAGTTGGAATGGAGCAGAGAGCCAACGTTACCTGGCTCCCAGGCCTGAACTCCAGCTCACTGACTCTGAGATCCCTTGTCATTCAGGCCCAACCCCATCACTGCAGGAAACCTACACGTCCTTGCATTTTCTTGAAATGAGAAGCCATTGGTTAAGGTTTGAGCTTTGATTTTAAAGTTATTTGATCTGCCCCCCCCCCCCCCCTCCACAACTGTCCCCCAAATAACTGTGACTAATGCATAATCCCGGGAGTGTGAAAACCAACAGCTTTAAAGATGCCTTCCACCCAAGGAAAAACCTCTAGCAGGAAAGTGAATGGTACAAAACCCCATGCTATATGGGATCTTAAAGACACTAAATGAGAAGTCTCCACCAGATGAATGTGCTTTATTCCCATTGCTGAGACAGCCTGTGAGGTGGGATCAACCCGGGACCTGAAATAAGCATCTGAAAGAAAACAGACATATACCACTTATTCTCTCATTTGGTTCCTGTTAGACCCACTGTGTATACAGTACTAATTATTCAGTTTGTAGGTGATTCTGGGTCTTTTAAAAATTTATTTCCTGGTTCTTCTCTCTTATTTCTCTTTGTTTGGGCCCTTACACTGCTTATTAGCACCTCCACTAAGGAGGAACTGTGGAAATGAACCCCATGTGGGGAAGGTAACATCTGTGAGTAGGTCTGCTCGGAGGTTCAATGGGAAGAAAGAGAGAATGAATTATTATTGCAGGTCTTATGGAATTCATCTCAACCTGCTATCTAGGCTCACTTTTATATGGTGACTTCAAGTCTTATAACAGGAATAGAATGCCTTCCCATAGTTCCACAAGCACCAGCAACAATTTGGTAGAAATAATAGAACTTGAAAAATGCTCTGTTCTTTCATTCATTTAAATATACTTTATTATTTTTATATGCTTCTGATTCTCAGGGTCATGGTAAAACTGTTGTGAAATGGGGACATAATTTATTACCACCTACGTGTGACTTTCATGTTTAAGGAAGGTTTTTTTGGGTTTTGTTTTTTTTTTGGTGTCTTTCTTCTAGCTAGTTACAATATATTATATAACAAAACATAACTCCTTTTCCCATTACTTGGTATAATAAATATCTTGGTGAAATTTCTTACAGAGTTTGATTACTCAGTCAAAACCTAAGTATCCTGTTGGGAGAAGAACAATCATTTTAGTGACATTGTTCTATGCTTTGCTTGAATTGAATAGTCACTAATCCAGCCAGAGAAGAAAGAGACAGGTAATTGGAACGGAGCAAACACACTGAGCCACTAAAAAAAGACTCACAAGAAGTATAAAATTTCTCATCAAACCTCTGTTTGTCTGTTTTCTCCTTTTCTTATAATAGTCATTGTAGCTGTTAGAAATAATTCTAGGAGCCTGGCCTACACTAGGAAAAAATGTTATTCTTCACTCAAGTGATCTGGAAGTGAATTTAAACAAATATTATCTGCCAATGGTCAATGTTAGGTCAATAATTCTAATAGCCAATATGAATTTTCTTTTAAGAAAATGTAACATCCCTATTCACCCCCAATTCCTCACCAGATTTTTTTGGATTATCTGAGGATAGAAAATATGGATGTTGGCTGGCTAATTTTCATGTAACTTGCAAAATTATATGATTAATTAATAGCAAATTAACAACAAAAGTTTTCTCTCATTCACCTATACAACCCACATTACCAGGCCTCACCCAGGATCAATGCTGGAGAGCAATTAGGCAGAGATGAAGCAACGGGAATAACTGTTTTGGGTGTGGTGTAGTCAGGATCCCCTAATGAAGATGATGCATGAAAGTGCTTGCTCAGTGCTGTATCCCTGGTAAAGAACACAGCACTTGGTTCTGGGTCAGCATGTAGATTGGCAGCCTGGGTTTAAAACAGGCCTGTCAAACTCAAAGGCAAATATGGGCCAAATAAACAAGGTTTAAGTTTATGTGGGCCGAAAAAAAAAAAAAAAAAAAAACACAAAAATTTCAATTTTCATAAAAACATAGGTTTGTTTTTTTTTTGAGACATGCTGAATACAAGGGCTGAAATAAATGAATAATGTTAACATAAAAAATAATTTTTTTCTTGAACATTAACTTACCAGACACTGAATAACTGCACAAATTAATAAGCGTAATGCAAAAAAACCTATTTTTCTTGTTTTCCAAAAGTGAAATATTTCCTGTTGAGCACACCAAACAAGTCAGTACAAGACTAATGATGTGGCAATTGGCTGCTAAAATATTCTCTGCTAGTATTAGTGGAGAGAAATGGTGTGCCTGCGTGTAAGGTGTGTAAGTGGAATGAATGCCACATGAATATAGTAATCAGTCATTAGTGAATATTGTAGTTTGTTATTAATAATGATGTATAACAGGATATTGTAAAAATTAAGTTATAAAATTTTTATTAAAACATTTCTTGTATACAGTTATATTGGCTGGGCCGAGAGTTTGACATGCTTGGTTTAAACTGTATCAGTAATCAATGACTTTAATTTATGGATTTGTTATAAATATTTTTCTCTTTTCCGCATACAGCGTGGCTAGAGAGTGGTCTGGTTCCTGAGTAGGGACAGCTGGGGATTGAGAAAATGAAAGAAAGAGTCAGACACAGAGAAAGAAGGATAAAGCTGGGAGCGGGTGGGACAGCTGTTCTCTGATGGAGAGACAGTGACCTAGAGCCAATACAACACATTTATTTTATACACCAAAATACCAGGAAGTTTTACTAAAGCCCAATACAAAGGAGATTATGTGCATTCTTGTGGCTTCTTTGTAATCATCACTTCTGGGTGGGCCTGGATAATTATGTTTGTTCCTAGTGCTTGGCTGGATTTAGAAAATGTAACCCACCCCCTGGCATCTGAGCTGAAGGTCAGGCTGACAACACACCTCCCTCTGGCAAGGTATGTTTCCAGGGCATGGCTCTGCCAGGCACCACTGGATTCAGATGACAATCAGCTTAGGGCCTTTTCCAGGCACTGCCTACATTTGTAGAGCTAGAAGGGATCTCTGAGGGAATAGAGATTACATAAATTTCTGATCCAGCTGCAATTTCCCCTATTTTCCTTTTACACTTAATCACAATTTTGCTCAGTGTTCCAATGTTCCCTCTGGAGAGGCTGAAATGACTACCTCTCCCTACTCCCCCACCCCTTCCATCTCCTTTCCAGTGATTGGTTCAGAAATGGCTTGTGTGACTCAGTGATGGTCAGTGCTGTGTGAGGGAAGTCTTCTGGGGCAGTGGTCACAAACCTTTCAGATCTCACGGACCACTAGTGGTCCGCAGACCACTGGTTGGTGACCACTGCTCCAAAGGTTTCCTTAAACCAGCAGTCACCAAACTTTTGGACCTCTCAGACCTCCAGTGGTCTACGGACAACTGGTTGGCGACCGCTGTTCTGGGGGATTCTCTCTCATTTTCCTGGATGCTGTGTCTGAATTACAGCAGTCATTTTCCTACCAGCATAAGGATTGAAGGGTATACCCTGGATGGCAAGAATAGCGAGAAAGATAGAAAGACCTAGGTTTTGGATGACATCATTGATCAACCCCTGTAATGGTTAATTTTTGTGTCAACTTAACTAGCTAATAGTCAAGGTAGCTGACAAAACATTATTTCTGAGTGTGCCTTTGAGGGTGTTTCTTAGAGAGATTAGCATTTGAATCTGTAGACTCACCCTTGCCATTGTGTGTGTGTGGTGTGTGTGTGTGGGGGGGAGGGGGATAAGGGGAGGCAGCATCCAATCCATTGAGGGCCTGAGTAGAACAAACAAGTGGAGGAAAGGTGAATTTGCTCTCTTGCTTGAGCTGGGGCATCTGTCTTTCCCTGCCCTTAGGCACTGGTGTTTCTGGTTCTTCAGACTCAGACTGGGACTTATACCACTGGCTCCTCTTTTTGGATTGGAACTATACCACCAGCTTTTCTGGGACTCCATCTTGCAGACATCAGATCATAGGACTTCTCAGCCTTCATAACTGTGTGAGTCAATTTCCCATAATAAATCACTTTATATATCTCTTCTTTTTGTGTTCTGTTTCTGGAGAATCTTGACTAATATAAGCCCTAAGCTGCCCTGCTTTCTCTTTTGCAGGATAATACAGTTAGTTCCTTAATATTTAAACCAGTTTGAATAAAAATTTCTGTTTCCAATGGCCCAAAACATCTTAAATAACTAAGAGAATCTTAAGACCAAGTTCACATTTCACAGAAGATATAACAGAGTCTGCTCAATGTCATGTTGCAAATGACAAGAGAACTCAGGACTAGGGATTGTGTTTTCTGTCCCAGGATCATCTTTATTATATGCTACCTCTCATAATTTACTCAATTATAAATTAAAAGTGGCTTAAAGTATATTTCCAAACTCACCGTACTGTATTTAATACCATTGCCTTGCCTAGGTCAAAGTCTGGAATTCTAACCCAAATTGTTCTCATTTGTACATGCTGAATCAAACTGTTCACTCACATGCATGAAGAATTTGATGGTTGACTTTGAAGAACTCAAAACACTTTGTTTTGCATTGCTGGGGAGCATTGGACTGGGAGACTTGATCAGCTGGGTGACTATGGGCAAGGAAAACAAATTGTACCTCTTTGGATCAAGATGAGTCATTTGTGAGGTAAGGGAGACCACAGGATATTGTCCAAGGCCTTTGCCAAGACTTTGGTTGGAAGATTTCATGGAATCCAGAGCAGAGGATGAGGTGAGGGTAGGAGGGGGATAAAGGGTGGTAAGACTGGTTTATTCTTTCTGTTTCTAGTAGCATTTCTTAGATCAGACCATCCCCCATCTACCATGCCTTCTGCTTGTCTTTGGTGTTACCTGCAGTTCCCAATCCTGCAGGGCCCAGGTTAAGCTGTATCTCCTCTGCCAAGTCTTCTCAGATCACTGCAGCAAATGCCAGTAACTTTTGGAACTCATTTATTTCCACTCCTTACTCATTCATTAAGCATGCCATGTTATTATGAAATACTTCAGTCATTTTGCCTCTAAATTTTATCTTTAAGGAACAGATCAGCAAAGAAGGTCCCCCTTCCCTTCCAGTAGAGGACGCGGGCTTTAAAGACACATTTACTCAGTGTGAATCCTGCTGTGGGTCCCTACTTTGCAAAACTCCAGGGGCCAGTTAGGCAACATGGCAGTCCTGCCTGGCTCTACCAGTGTGTAGTAACCTTCTCTGGCCAGCTCTGGAATGCAGTGAGGGCAGGTCTGAAAAAAGCACTCAGTATTAATTTTTTTTATTGCTGCTCAAGTGACCACAAACTTAGTGCCTTAAAACGACACGTCTATTACCTTACGGATCTGGTGTTCAGACATCAGCTGAACCAGTGAGGCTGGTGTCTTCGGGGGGCTCCCAGGGAGAATCCATTTCCTTGCCTTTTCTAGCTTCTAGAGCACATGTGTCAAACACAAGGCCCGCGGGCCAAATCCAGCCCGCCAGGCCTTGCAATGTGGCCCGCACTGCGCTGTCATCACTGCACTCTGCTGTCAGTTTATGACATTGTCAGTTTATGACTGTTCAGTAAACCATTCGGCCCGAGATTTAGGCTGGATTTTAGATTTTGGCCCCTTCTCTGATTGAGTTCAACACTCCTATTCTAGAGGCTGCCTGCATTCCTTTGCTTGTGGCCCCATATAGGTCCGAACTCTGTTTCCTTGTCAAATGTCTCTGACCTTCTTCCATCTTACAAGGACCCTTGAGATTCCATTGGGCCCTCCTAGATAACCCAGGAGAATCTCCCCATCTCAAGAGCCTCAACTTAAACCACTTCTGCAAAGTCCCTTTTGCCATTTGAGGGAACATATTCACAAGGATTAGGACATGTATATCTTTGTGTGGCGGGGGAGGGGGCACAGAGGGAGAGGAGGCATTAGTCTGCCTACCACATATATTTTCTGTGAATATCAGTTTAACATCTATAAAATGGAGACAGTGCTGTCTTGCTCACAGATTATGGAGGTGACAGAATGAGATAATATATGTATGTACATTTGCAGACTCGTGCCTGGCACAGCGGAGGCCATCACTTCTGGTCAGTCTTCTCTCCTGAGTGGTTTGTTGCTAAGCTGGAGGTCAGGCACTCTTGACTTCTCCCTCTTTCTAACCCTTTAACTTCTAGCTCGTGCCGAATCTCAAATAGGAAATCAATTCATGTAATAAATAATTACCTCGATCGATGGCAATGCCTTGCCTATAATAAGAGCTCCGAAATGATTTGTTGGCTGTTTGTTATTTTGTTAGCCATGGGTGTGGTGGGGGTTGGGGGTGGGGGCATCTGATTAAAAGCTATTATTTGTTGGATCCAAAATACAAATTTGGATTCTTCTGCTGCACTTTTACCCAATTACCCTAAACCCTAGAGGGAGAGAGGAATTAGTTCACAATACAATTCAAAGGGGGGAGGGGGGGGGGAATCTTGCTGTCATGGACTTTTCTTTTTGGTCTGGAAACTTCTTGGTTTCCTGGGGCACAGCTGACTGTTCTCTCTGCAACTGAAAAATCTCTCCAGGGCCCTGTCCAGTTGGGTCACACAAAGCCAGTCTTATTATTTAGAGAGCACACAATGCCCCCTCACATGGGGCACAGGGAGGAAGGAATTTTTTAAAAGCCAATTCCAGTGCCCTGGAGCTGCAAACTGCCCTCCGGGCAGAGAAGCCTGCAGAATAATTGGGAGGAGTCTGGCAGGAGGGGGCCGCGAAGTGAAAGCTGCATTTCTCGGTATCCAGGGAGGCCACACCGCTTTTTAAGCATTCCCCTCTGGGACAAACCTGTGTGTCAAGATAAACAATGAAATAATATGCAAGGGCCGAAGAGTCGGGAACTGCAGCCTCGGTCTGAGAAATAACACGGGGGAAACGTCAGTCTGTCTGCCGCTGCCAAGGAGGATTCTGCGAGAGAAACGGGGCAGGGAGAGACGCTGTCTGTTCGGAATAGGTTTCAGGGCCTACACTTGGTAGGTTTGTGCTTTTTCAAGATGATCAAGGTGGCAAAAGACCTTGCATCGTTCCTCTGTCAAACCGTAGTGCGGTGGCCCCAGGACCCCTAATGCAGACGTGGTTAGTGAGCGTGGCAAGAGAGGGTCCGGAGATCAGATCCCAAAATGGTGAGAGGAGGGATGGACACAGGAGGACAGACAATGGGGTGGGACAGCTTTGCCCTGAGAGCTGGATGGGGATTTTAAGGAGGGATTCTCCACGCTGCCAACCCTGAGAGTCCTGCTGGGCTTCCAGGTCATGGTGCCTGGGCAGTGAAGGCCAGGGGTGGTCAGGCAAACACACTTGGTCAGAATGCTCCGAACTGCTAGTGCAAGGGGGTTGAACTTGTGTAAGGGACTTTTTGGGGGTAAGGGGGAAGCACTGTTTGTATACTATGTGACCAGAGTATAGAACTCATGGACCCAAGTAATGGTTGAATGGTCTTACTGTCTGGTCTCTCTGGGCAGAGCAGGCTGGCAGGGTCTGGGGAGTCAGGCCAGCTGAGGCGGCATATTTCAGAGGCCAGAGCAAATCCTAGCAGTAATACCCGGGCACATAGCCACTGGTACCCAGGGCATGCGGCCCAGGCCTGGCCTCAGGTTACCAAGGTTCTGAGCAAGAGAAGAGTGAGTCTGGTGAATATGCAAGAGCAGCTGCACCCAGGGAGCTGCTGAGCGCAGGGTGAGGGCCTGGGTTAGAAGGCCTGGCCTGCGGGACACCCCTGTGCATCCATGTGCAGGGGCCCCTTGGATCTGTATTTAGGGGCCCCTCCGAGCATTCGTATGTAGGGAATCCTTTTCTTAGGGTTTAAAGTTACAGCTCAGGAGTGGAGGCTCGGAAATGTTTTGAGTAGATTGGCCCTTCAGGATGGACATTAGGAAGTGCAGTCAGGCTAACTAAGCAGAGGCCATACACTGGGGCCCTTTTGCCATAAAACAGAGGGTAGTCTTTGAGTATGGCCTTGTCTAATCATTCCCGTGTCAGGCCAGCCAGTCCCTACAGAGGGCTGTGGGGAATATGTTCCCAGTCAGAGGGCTAGTGAATGGGGTGAGAGAGGGTCAGGAGACCAGATCCCATATGCTCCCGGTATGTAGGATAGAAGCAAATTCCACTGCGAGAAGCCCCGTGGTGGGCTCAATGCTGGGTAAGAACCAAGGGAAGCTTGGTGCTCATACACTTTGACAGATTTACCAAATGAAGATAAAGGACACTCAATTCATTTGAATTTCAGAAAAAACAATAAATAACTTTTTGTATATGTATATATCCCAAACATTGCTTAGGACATACTTTTACTGAAATGATTTTTTTCTTTTTCTGAACTTTAACTGGGCATCCTGTGTTTATCCGGCCACCCTATTACAGCTGGCCTGAGAGAAGTCCAGGGGCCAGGCCAAAGCAAAGCAGGCAGGAGTCTCACCTTGACCTCTATGAAAGGCCCCCTTTAAAAGTCAGATCCTGACTCAGCAGAACAAGCGTATGGATTGAATGAAATATCATTTTCCATAAAAATTATTTGGATTTGGTTTGCAATTCCCTCATGGAAGGGCCACCCACTAGTGATCCTCAACAGGCTTGATACATACGTACAAGTAAAGAGATGCAAAGCCCTGTACAGTCGCAGCATATAAAAGTCCATCGTTTCATGGCTTTCAGCAAGCTTGCTGATATCTCTCGTTGGCTTCTGCTTTGAAACCCACTGTGGGAGAAAGCCCTGAGTGCTCTTACTGGGCCAGAAATTCCAGGCCGGAATGAACCGGAGATAGCAGCGGGCTTCACAGCCCGTCAGTTTCTGGATAGTGTTACTTATCCATCACCCATGCCTGCCCAATGGCAGAAACCCATTTTTTTCTTATCAGACTCTATTTGCTCATAATGCAGTTTGAGCCCACTTTCTGCCGTGTCCACAGAGGCCTGGGTACCACTCTGTCTACTGGATCCTGAGGGAAACTGTCAAGTCCATCCAAGGCTTTAGCTTCTATTTCTTTCCATCTGAGACTGAACGTCTGGGTCTTCTCCACATTCTCTGTATTGCTTTTACACTCTGCTCTGGTTCTGGCTGGAGCCACATCTACCTTCTTTCTGTTTGTAGAGTGGCCCATTCCCTCCTTAGGGTACCTAGAATCTCTTTTTCCCAATCTCCCTACTGCTGCTGCCCTCACCTCCTCCCTGGCCTCCCAGTCTAATCTCTATGACATCACTGGCTAATGAAAATCCTCAGGGCATTTATCACTGCTGTTATTTTTCAGTTTACATATTTGTTCATTTATTAATGACTAGAGGCCCAGTGCATGAAAATTCATGCACTGGAGCAGGGGAGGTTCCTCAGCCCGGCCTGCCCCTCTTATAGCCTGGGAGCTCTCAGGGGCAGGAGGCGACCGGTGATCAGGGGAAGGTGATGCCCCTATCACATCTCTGCTGCTGCCATTGTCAGTAGTGCAAGCCTGGGCCAGCCCTGATTACCTAGCCTCGGGCGGCCCTTGGTGGTTGGGCAGCATCATCCAAGGCTTGCCTGCGCTTTGGGCCAGCCCTGGGCATCTGGGGGGCTGAGGGCGGGTCCTACCACACCATGCACCTGCCACACGCCCCTTTCCCCCAGTGGCATACACAAGGAGCGGCTGGACCTGCCCTCTTGCTGCACTGTGCGCCTGCCACTACCCCTCCCCCGGCGGGGCTGAAAAGACTGGGGACTCTGCCGAAACCGGTTTGGCTCAGTGGATAGAGCTTCAGCCTGCGAACTGAAAGGTCCCAGGTTTGATTCCGGTCAAGGGCATGTACCTAGGTTGAAGACACATCCCCAGTAGTATGTGTGCAGGAGGCAGCTGATCATGTTTCTCTCTCATTGATGTTTCTAACTTTCTATCTCTCTCCCTTCCTCTCTGTAAAAAAATCAATAAAATATATATTAAAAAAAAAAAAAAAAAAAAAAAAAGACTGAGGACTCCGGTGGGGCTGAGGGGACTGGGCGCTGCCATCTTGTGGCTATGGGCACCACCATATTTGTGATGGTGTGACTGTCAATTTGCATATTCCCTTTTTATTAGGCAGGATGTCTCCCTCATCTGGAATGGAAGCTCCAGTCTTAGAATAGTGCTTGGAGCATAGTAGGTGCTCCAAAAATGTTTTGAAGGAGTGAATGGCTTTTAGGGAAGGGTCGAGGAGACTGGATGGCTTCCCCACAGTTCCCTCTCCCTTTGGTCTCTGGCTCTCTACCATACCCGAAGATGAGAGAAGCACCCCAGCAGGGCAGTGCTCTGATTGTTTTACATATTCAGATAAGAAAACAACTGAAACTTGGTCCTCCCTCTACGGAGATAAAAGCTAAGTGGTATTTTTTTTTTCCAAGAAGAATGTGTGTAATAACAGTAATCTGAAAATAATGATATCTATGAGGTCCTTGGCAAAGCCACCCAGGAAAAGAAAAACAATAGATGTGAAAGCTTCAGTGAGTCATAACAACACCTTCCAGCCTCAGACTGCCCTGGACTCAGATGCAGATAAGCTGGTTTCCTCAACTCTAGACCCGGCTGTACCTGCCCCTTTTTATTCCGAGCGCCAACTGCATTCTCCAGATAATGGCGAGGTACTGGCTCTCCTTCAAAACTCTCCACTGTGCAGAGGAGGGATGAAAAGGATTCCTCATTAGCTTTTTAAGGTTTAAACAAAAATAGCTCCCTTCCTGGGCCTGCCCACTGGGCTTCTTTCCTCTGGTCATCTACAGAAAGCTGTTGGCTCGACCAGTGTTCGTCAAAGATGGCCCGTGGACCACCCACATCAGAATTATTTAAAAGCTTATTTAAAATGCAGATTTCTCAGAATCACTAGAGACCGTGAATTTATTTTCTCGGTAGAGCCAGGGAGCTGCGTTTTTACTGACTCCACTCCCCGAGGAGTCTCAGGCACACTAGGCTTTCAGGGCCACTGGGCTTGTGCAGCCATATGGCCCTCACAGAGCCATATGCCAGTGTTGTCACTTGGCTTCCAATGGGGGTGGTCTCTTCTTCTCAGTGCAATTCTAAAGGCAAGAGATACATTTGACATTTATTTTTTATTTCTTGTGGCACCATTAGTGTCTAGTTCACTGCACTGTTCATTGTGTTTAACAAAATATTTATTGAATGAGGGACCTGACATAATTTCCCTTTGTTTAGAACTTGTTCAAAGAAATGTTTCTCCCAGAAGATTGTATCAGGAATTTGTCATTTTGATGCTTAAGACAGATAGATTTCTGTGTGGATCGCTCTCCTGAACAAATATGTTTATCAAAGCTCCCCTCCTTGGCCAGAGAAGGACAGGAAAAGGACATACTGCTGGGCAAAACTGTCTAACTCAAAAGGTAGAGACGGTGTTTGCTCTTTCCTGAAACCACTGTCTAAAGAGATTCATGAAGATTTCTGGATAGGAAGGCCCTACATGAATAGGTGGACATGTGCACGGTGTGGTTGAGAGGGTGCTAGAAGGCCTACCTAACCAGTTGTACCAGGTGGCACCTGACCTGGTGAGGAGGCAGCAGTGGGCGAGATAAGGTCCCCAGGGGGTAGTGCTGGAGAGCACCTAGGGCAAACCTTACCTGTTCCCAAGTCTTGCTCAGAGTTATTTCTAAGGCAAACCCATAGTGAGGCTGCATCACCAATGTGAAGTTGTGAATGGTGGGAATGAGAGGGAGGGAGATGGAGGTTAGAACACAGAACTCTAGACTCTCAGAGCTGGATCTAACCTCACTTAGTTCAACCTGCTGTTGGAATTAGGAATTTGATCTACAGCCTCCTGGACATCCTGTGTGAGCCATCCCAGGGAGAAGCTGTTCCTTCCCTGGAAGTCAATGCAGGGATTAGAGGGTCTTTTCATGGACGGAGCCACAGTCTGTCTCCTTGAGGTTTTCTGCCCTTTACTTATAATCCTTCCTTTTCTAGATGACACCCTTTTTTAGACTCTATTTCCTGACAGGTATTTATATATAAACATAAATACCTTATGTCCTCCCCCAGTTTTCTATCCTGCAGGCCAAACTTCTGGAGTTAATTCCACTTCTCTCCTATGACTTGGTTCTCTGCCTCCTGTTTCTTTGGCTCATTGGCTCTCTGATGTCAAACAGCCTCTATCCCCCTCTCTGTTTCTGTAGACCACACCTTCCTTTTCTCAGGCACCAGGCTTGAACACTGGAGTCAGCCTGGCCTCCTCCCTCTTTCTTGCCCTGAAGCTGTTGGGAGTTAGAGTGGTGGCGCTGCATGCTGCACATTTCCACATCTTGTATCAGTTTTGTTGTTGAGAAGTCCCCGAGGCAGGAGGTGAGAATATACGGGCTGGCATAAGCTAGAGGTAGGTGACGCTGAAGGCTTGACTCTCTCAGGGAGAGCCTATGGGCACCAACCTGCCCAGCACAGCTGAGGCGAGGTGACCTGGGGCAACAAGTGACTGCTATACAAAACCCTTCACCTGCTCAGAACTTTGCAAGGAATCTCCCCCTTGCTTCTGGGATGAGGTTACATTTATTTTGGCATAAAAGGCCCTTCCTAATTTGTTTCAGTGCATCTCTCCAGCTCATCTTTAGCCCCTCCCTGAAGGACACTTTGTGCTCCAGCCATTCTGAATAATATCCCAGCTATTCTGAATGCTCCATGTTTTTTGCTAACAGAACCTTTTACATTAAAATGTTATTGGTTTGGCCTATTGGTAAAGGGGGAGAAAGGGTCCAGTAGAGCTTCTGGAAGCTGTGAAAATGAGGGTAAGCTTATATTTTAAACTTATATTGAACTAAGTTTATATTTTAAAAAGATCAAACTAGTCTGAGTCTGGAAGATGAATGAGAAGGAAGTGAAGCAATAAGAGAAATTCACTGTGGCTGAACTTGATCCTGAGGACAATGAGGGAGCCATGAGTGTGTTTTCAGCAGAATGGTTAAGTAATCACGTTCACATGTTAGATGACTCTGGCTGCAGGATAGAGCATGGATTTGAGGCTGACTCATTTGGTGTGGGAATGTAGGAAGTCAAGAATAATGTCACAGTGTCAAACCTTGATAAATGGGTAGAACATGGTGCCAGGCAGGACGGGAGATAGTGAACTAAGTTAGTCTGAGTTTGAGATACCTTTGGGACATCCAGATGGAGTTATCTAAAAGTGTGTTCAAGATGGAGAACTGGGTTGGAGATATAGATTTAGGAGTCATTAAAGGATATAATTGGCCTACCCCAGAGAAAGTGTTTATTGACAGTAAGGAAGACCTTGAGATGAACTCTAAAGAACACCAGCATTTAAGAGATGAGAAACCCATAGCAAAGGCTGAGGAGAGACCTGGGAGGTGGGGGATATGACCACAGTGGAGTGTGTCATGAAAATCAAAGGAAGAGGCTGCGTCAAACGCTACTGAAAGTGCAAATGCGATGAAGACAAAGAAGAGTTTGTTGGTGTTAGTAAACAAGCAGATAGTTGGTGATACTGATAAGAAGGGCATCTGTGGGTGGTGAGGTCAGAAGCTGGTTGCAGTGACTCAAAAAGTAAGTAGGAGTTGAGAAGGTGGGGAGAAAGAGTGCAGACACATTTTGTTTTTAAAGAAGTTTGGTTGCGAAAGAGAGGAGAGGCCAGTAGATGGTTGAAAATAGTACTGAGAGACACTAAAACATGCTTAAAGATTAATGTGAAGGTTCCAGTAGAGAGGGAGATATTGAGTGTACTGGAGATAGTGGGAATGATCGATGTAGTGGAAATGTCTGGGATGGGAGAAAGCAGGGATGAGATGCTAAGTGGCCCTGCCCCAGTAACAGCAGGAGAGAAGGAGACGTGGACCAGTTAGAATGCAGAGAGAAATGATGGTAATTTGGTGATTTATTTTACTTTGATAAAAAGGAAGATCAACTGATGAGGTTTGGGGATGAGGCAGAGATAGCCACACAGATTTGAGGGGAGTATACAAAGTTAAAATAGCTGTATCAGGGAACAGAGAGCTACTGAGAGAAACCATGGATTCCTGGGCAGTATAGAGACTCAGCTGACTTTTGATGACCTCTCAATATTTTTTTCTATGTGGAAGTGATCTCTGTCCCTCTCACACTCCCATCATGTGTAGAACTATCTGTACCTCTCTCAGTTAGCTTATCACTTTCTAACTCTTTGTACAGTTACACGTGGGCTTCTGAGCTCTCCTGCCAGACAAGCTCCACAAAGGTGGGCTTTGTCATTCTATTACTCACAGGCCTGTGACATTGCGTAGCACAAAGAAGGGGATCAAAAAAACATTTGTAGAATAGATGAGTGCGGCCTGACCCTGTAGCAGACAGCAGGACACTTACTCTGTGATCTGGCGAATGTACATGTGGAAAGCAGAGCTATACACCTAGTGGGCTCTGACATTAAGACTGGAGCTGGAAATATAGATAGCTGGAAATATAGATATAGGATTCATTTGCCTTATATCGGGTCTAGTAATAATTAATGTCGTTTTTAAACATTCGTTTAAAATCTTGCTTGGCGTTGACTTGTATTGACATAACCTTCAAACACGTGGTATCTACAGAATGTGTGAAGTGCAATTAACAAGTTTTGCTTGAAAAAGTTTGTTTTTGGTTTGGTTTTTGTTGCAAAACTAGGGCTAAGAAGATGGCGGATGAAGAGCATATTCAGCACTGCATGCTTTACGAGTTCCAATTAGGAAGAAAAGCAAGTGAGGCTGCAAAAAACATCTGTAGGGCTCTTGGTCAAGATGCAGTTAGCACCAGAAAATGCCAGCGTTGGTTTGAGAAATTTCGCGAGGGAAATTTTTCGTTAGATGACAAGAGTGGTCGAGGCCATGTGTCCAATTTTGATCAAGAAGCTCTTCAAGCTCTTTTGGTGCAAAATCCTCAAATTACCCAACAAGAGCTTGCGACAACTTTAAATTGTTCACAAAAAACAATTTCCAATCAATTGCGTGCACTTGGCAAAGTCCAAAAGTTTGGAAAATGGGTTCCTCATGAGTTGACTGACAACAACCGTAATCAAAGAGTCACAATTTCCAGTTCGCTCCTCTCTCGTCAAAACCGTTTGCCGTTTTTAGAGCAAATTGTTACCAGAGATGAAAAATGGGTGCTGTATGTTAATTTGAAAAGGCGGCCTCAATGGTTGGACAAAAATGAGGCTCCGCAGCCCACACCAAAACCTGACTTGCATGCGAAAAAAGTGATGTTGTGTGTTTGGTGGAATTTTAAAGGAATTCTTCATTATGAACTTTTACCATCTAACCAAACCATTACAAGTGCAGTGTATAGTGCCCAATTGGAAAGGTTAGCCCAAGCTTTAAGAGAAAAAGAACCCGCGCTGATTAATCAGAAGGGCGTAATTCTTCACCACGATAACGCACGACCGCATACTGCAAGAATCACTGCTGAAAAACTGCGCCAGTTGGAATGGGAAGTTCTCCCTCAACCTGCATATTCTCCTGATATTACCCCTTCCGATTACCATTTGCTTCGTTCTTTGCAAAACTTTCTTCTTGGAAAAAAATTTAATAATGAAGAATGCCTCAAAAATGCATTGACCGAATTTTTTGCATCAAAATCACAAGAATTTTACAACAGAGGGATTAAAATGCTTCCTGAATGTTGGGCACAAGTACAATAGTAGAAAACAATGGCAACTATATTGTTGATTAAATTTTGTTGTATTGTTTAAATAAATTCGATTTTAAAAAGTATTAGAAAACGACATTAATTATTACTAGACCTAATAAATGGCCAAGTTCAGAGAAATTTGACTCTGACACCTTACTCTCATTTAGGTCCTCCAAAGTCTGTGATACCCAATTATTGAATTCTCAGCACCTTGGAGCAGCCTTCTCAACTCTATTAGACACACAGCCCTTTTCATTAAAACTTATCTGATCACTCCCATTTTACTTTCTTAAGGTGAAATTCATTGATAGCATAACTTATCTTTTACATACAATTAAAAAATTAATATAAGGTACTAATGTAATAAAAAAAGGGAATAAAAATAAAAGTCATCCTATATAATAAAAGTGTAGTATGCATATTGCCCCCTCGACTGGGAGGTCATCTGGGAGTTTGACTAGGGGGCAGGGCCAGCCTGGGGAAGGAAGGGAGGCCATGTGGCAGTAGATGGCTGGAGGAAGGGAGAGAGTACTCAGCCAGCAGCCCGTAGGGACCCTACCGGTGCCAGAATTTTGTGCACTGGGCCTCTAGTTTATAATAAAGGAACAGTATTTTTTTTTTTTTTTTTATGCTCTGATTGACCTAATCAAACTTTTATGTTTGAGAAACATCTGGAAGTATTATTAAAATGTAGATCCAGATTCAATAGATCCAAAGTGGGGCCCAAGATGCTTCTTCTAACAAGAATGCTGGTAGATACAGATGCTGCTGTTCTGTGGACCACCCTTGAGTAGCAAGGAACTAGGGCTCAGAAGGAAGAACTCAGATGCTTTCCAGCCTTATAACAAATGTATTTGGATTTAAGACAAGTAAAACAACACTTAACTGTGTATTGACATTTTCTCTGGAGTGGTATTTTGAAATAAGATATACATACATAATGATTCTGCTATAAAATCTCTATATAAAGCCATTGTAAATGTGCAATTGCCTAGGCGGATTTATACAGGTGTGTCCTATGGATGATTCAAATACCATGATATGATTTTTGGAAATGGCGACCAACTCTGGGAAACATTTTGGCAAAAAACAAAGTCAGTCTTTCCACAATTTTCAGTTTTCTTATTGGATAGTTCAGTGCACATTGAAACTGTACAGGAAGTATTTTGTGTTTGTACATAAAACATAGGTAGGCTTCAGTCTCAGAAAACTGTAAGTAGAATTTTCCACTGCACTCATACCTGGCGGGACTCCATAGTCCTGTGGGACATTCGACAGTTCTTTGTTGTGACCATGTGCCTCAGATGTTGCAGAATGTCTACATCTCTGCCCCCGAGGGGGCTTCCCAGTTATTGACACAACCATAAATGTCCCTCAAGCTTCTACACCCCTCTGAGAACCAGTGACCTAGGGGGACTGAGGAAGAAGAGCAACTGTGGGGGGAAGCTTCCAGAAGCACATTGTATCAGAGCCCACTGCCCTGAGCAGAAGGTGTATGTCCCTGGGAAGTAGCCACCACTACCAGATTGCATCCATTGAGCGGAGTTTGCAAATGTGAGAGTGCTGAGTGGACACAAATGGCAAAGGAGACAGGAGCTGCACGCTTTCCTGAGATTCAAGACATTTTCAAGATGCTGCCTGAGATATAATCATACATCTTCCTAGGCATAAATTGGTGATGTTTCTGCGAAGCCAGTCAAATTAGACAAGGTTGCAGCCTTGCTCTTGCTTCTCCTGTAGGAGAGCGAGGAGTAGATGAGATGGGCCCTGCTCTTCCTGTCTGCTGGCAACTTCCCAGCTTCCTCTGCGCCAGGCCTCGTCACGCTTACTCCATTTATTTGTTAACTTGCTTGTAATTAACGTTTGTGATTTCTAGAACATCTTTGAGGTCTCAGTGCTCTCTTACATACGGTTCTCCTGCGCTCTTACCTTCTTTAAATGACCCTTCCTCAGAGAGCTCTCCAAGACCCCAAAGCAGGGTCACAGATGGTCCTTCCTTTCATGCTCTCATATCAACCCGAACTTCTCCGACCACATTCACTACATAGTGATTTCTTCTTACAGTCCACTCCTCCCTGCTCGATGTGAACGAGTCCCCTTTTCCAGCTTAACAACAGGCAGACTCTCAATATTTGTCAGATGAATGCAGGAGAGTCAAAGAGAAGAGGTTTTATTTATTGTTATAAATAATAGAGAAGGAGTCTAGGAGTCTATGGTAGGTTAAGCTAACTAAGAACTAACAGTGAAGCACAAGTGAGTTCTGAAAGAAAGAAGGAAATCTGGAGTGTGGAGGAATTTACAAGCAACCATTCAACTGGTGGCTTGACTTGCTGCAATCCTGCAGGTGCCTTTTGGGTCTATTACAGACACCGTAGGTGTGTCCGCGGCCAAGCAGCAGGAGGAGATGCGCAGACAGAATGAGAGCAGCTCTGGAGAACCAGGTGCAGGTCAGTCTATCAGCTGGTGAGTCGGAAGCAACACCGAGACTTTTGTCCCATTGGCAAGCGAATTCACATTAAGGCAAGGGCCCTGGCTCGCTTCCCAATGTCCATTGTCTCTGGACGTTGGAAAAGTTTATGAAGTCCCTTTACCTTCTGTTGCCTCACCTGTAAATGAGGACATTACCTCTCTAAGCTGCCGGGCAGGACGATGAAGGCATGCTGGTCCAACAGGCCTCTGTAGATTGTAAAGCACAATACAGTGTTTGAGGGGCTGTTACTGTCATTAGATCCCAAGCAGGTTTCTCTGCACTGTCCGAGATGCGCCTAGAAACACTGGCCCACACACTGCAGCACTCATCAGGTATAGTGAGCACCTGCTGCATACACCTGGACCTGAGAATGTACGATGAACAAAGCCAAGCAGGTGGTGGGAGGTGCTAGAGAGCAAACGAAAGCTGGGCCAGGGGTTACAGGAGGATGGAGGTGGGGAATGTGCTATTTCAGCTTGGCTGTCAGGGAGCGGTGACCATGGAGTAGCTATCCGACAAAGTGAGCAAATGCACCACGCAGGTGTTATCAGGACATGTGTGAGGTTGTTAGTTAATCCTTTCAGTAACCCTGAAGGGCAGGTATTTTATGGAAGAGGAAACAGGAGCACAGGAATGAAGCTGTATCCCGCGGCTAATACAGGGAGGGCCTAGTCGGGGCCACAGCCTCCAATGCTACTCTCCATCCCGGTCTCAGCCCTTTTCCTGTCATCCTCAACTGTCATCCTGTCCCCCTCTCCTTGCCATCACGGTCACATGATCCTTTCTTCCACCTTCTCTGTGTTTCCCTTAAGTAGTGGATAAAGAGGAGAGGGAGTGAAGAGACCTGGTGATGTGATGTGCACATATTCTCTCCGAGGATGTCAATTTTCAATTCTGAGTGCGCCCATTTCTCTCCATCTCCCTGCCACCTCCCTGACCCAAGTCACCATATCTCTTGCTAGCAGAATCTCCCAAGTACTCTCCCTGCTTTCAATTCATTCCCTGAGCAGCAGCCAGGGTGCTCTTTAAACATGCAGATTGGATCATGTCATTCTGTGCTTAAAACCCTCCAGTGGCTTTCCACGTGCACTCAGAATAAAATTCAAACTTCTCACCCTGCCTCAGACCTTGCAGGGTCCCACCCCTTCCTGCCTCTCCAACCTCATCCTGGCCTGCCTTTCCCCCTCGTGCACTCAGGTCTTAGCTGAGTTCCTGCAACATGTCATGTTCTTCCCTGACTCTGCATCTACCTAACTTTTCTTCATTATTGAGCCTTCCAGTGAACTGTCACTGAGCAGAGGAGCCGCCCCTAGTCACCAGCCTAGATCAGGTCTCGCCTGTTTTCCCTTTCAGCCCCTAGAGCCCGATAGACTAAGAGGACACGGGGATACAGGCTGGCAATGGAGGCCGGCTTTCCTGTGGCCCCAATCATCCCACCTCCCGGTTATCAGGCTCCTGAGTCATTCCCTCCTCTGCAGTGTCATCTGAACTCTGTGACTTGATTTGAATCGATAGAATACATATGGTGAAGGTGACGGGATGTCACGTCCGCAATTAAGTTACAAAAGACTGGGCCCTTTGCCTTGCTGGCAGACGCTATTGCATTCTTGGCTCACACACGGATGAAGCAAGTTTCCATACTGGAGAGACCCACACAGCCAGGAACTGGGGGTGGCCTCCAGTCAGCATCCATCCAGGAACTTGGGCCCTCGGTCCATGCCCTCAGGAAACCGAGTGCAGGAGCCGGGCCTTCCCCTGATGGGCGTTCCGGGGAAACCAGATTCCTGTGATGCCTAGACTGCAGCCCTGCGCCAGGTTGTGAGGCAGGAGGAGCCCCAGCTGAGCCCCAGAAACGGTGCGATCATAAATGTGTGTGGTTTAAGCTGCTAAGTTTTGGGAGAATTTGTTGCACAATAATAGATAGCCAGTATGCTGACTGGGCAGTCAGTGAAGGATGTGGCCTTGGCTGTGCCGTGGACATCCTGAGTGGGGTCGGGGAAGGCCGTGTCCGCAGGTACTAGGATCAGTCCCTGTAAGCCTCGTCTTACACAGGGGTTCTCCTAATCCCCGTGAGCCTTGGCTCTCACAGGGGTTCTCCCTGGGCCACAACACAAGCTCTGAAGAGGCCGTTGGCTCCCTGAAAAGCAACTTTTAAGCAAATGAACTTAGCTGTGACCTTTGAACTTTCACCCTTCTAAGATCCAGTGGTCTCCTACTGAGATGAATTTCAGGACCCAACACGCATCGTTTCTGACAATGAGAGAGTTCTCCACTTGCACAAACAACCCCACCCTTCCCCCTGGTCACCGGGGTTGCCACACTCACAGGATAATGAGTACAGGTCATGAATATATAGGATGCCATACACAATGCCATAAATGCTTCCTAATAGAATTAATACACTTTCCAAGCAGTTCAGCTTGAGGCAATTATTGCACTTCCTGGGAGATACAAATTACTTTGCCCTCAGCCTCATGCCAAATAAGCCCCCTAAGACACACACTAATTACCCAGAAATACACTGCCTGCCATAGCTCATTGACTAATTGACAATCAGTTTAAAACTTCAGCAAAGAATCTTGAAACTTAGGCGTCACGTTTAGCAGGGAAGCCCATTTTGTTTATCTCCTCATTTTGGTCTGCCTCCCTGGCAAAGTTGCAGCGGGGTTTGGAAGTAATGACCGAGCAGGCTTATTACAGTGATCCACGGTGAAAGAACAGCGTTCCATCATTCTATCCAGCATTCCCATCTCTCATTTCTGTGGTCCTGTTAAGAACAATTACGATATGATACCTGTTAATGGGATACAAAACCAGAATGCAACCGTGTGTGCAATAGTTACTGCTAGTGTTGTCTGTGGAGCTGGGGGGGGGGGAGGGGGAGAGGGTAGGGGCGGGGGCAGCTCTCAGCAGCTCCTTTCTCTTCCTTGTCTGAGACGCTGCCTTCCTGTGCTCTGTGCCCCTGACATTCTGATCCAAGCACATGCACCCACCAAGTTCCTGCTCTCCTCTTACATGATTCTCCTGCCTCACGAGAAAGTTGTGGGCAAAACCCAAATCCTTGGGGCCTATTCCTCACTATATGCTTTCTAACAGTGATTTAGAAATCACTGTTAGAGACCTCACTTCTTCAGGAAGCTACCTAAGCCCAACTCTGCCTTAATGTAGTTACTAATCACCTCGATTTTTCCAGGAGTGGACATACTACTACAGACTTCCTAAGAAAGTCCAAGCTTATAGGGAAGTGGGTACAAATTTCAAACAACTGATCTGTAATTGAATATTTGGGACAAGAGTCTTTTACGCTGTGGAGATTGCTAGTACTGGTGGGGCAGAACAAATCTGCAGGAATATAGAGTTATAGGAGGGACAGTGGCTATGAGATTGCGGGCCTGGCATTTCATCTGGCTGCAACCACAGATTATCCACTAGGGAATTTCTTCTCTCACAGAACAAGACATTCAAATGCAAGAAGTCGGGGGCGGGTGCTGTGGCTCAGTGAGGGCCTCTCCCCTTCTATCCTTTGCCGGTGGCTGGCTGCCTTGTGCCCGGGGAAGGATGGCTGTGGAAGAAGTGGGGAGGGGTGTGTACCCACTGTGCCTAACACTCCTATCAGGAAAGCACAAGCTCTGTCCCAAACCTCATTGGACTTCACTCACTGGGGCCTCATTAGCTACAACTGTGTTACCCTGGCCACACCTGGCTACAGGGTCGGCCTGGAAACCACTGGGCACGGTGTTTTGGTAGCAAGGGGTACCGGGGGTAATGGGCTCCGGAGGGGGAAGTGACTGAGTCTGGCATAACTGGAGAAGGTCTGAGAGAACAGGGGCTGGAATGTGAGCGCTGGGTAACACTTCGGAGGGAGGCCGGAGAAAAGAAGGGACATGGGGAGTAACTTATGGAAACAGTGGGTCTGTCTGGGAGGCTGTGAGAACTCCGCTCCAGGAAATTTTTGTTCTGGGAAGTTGGAAAAAAGTCAGCCCACTGATGTGTGTCCAGTTCCCGGAGGAACCTCCCGCCCTCCCTCATCCTCAGCACGTCCCCCGCCCCCTGCTCCCTTCCCAGCGCCTCCCTGGTCTGATTTAAGTGGGCTTTCTGATCAAAGAGAACAAAATCTTAAGGGGATTCTGCTCCTTGCACGTTGATCTTTTCCCCTAAAGCCAGCGATTTCCAACATTGGCTGCACATGGCAAACACTTGGGGGAAGTTTTAAAAATCCCAGGACTCAGGCCGCTTCCCAGACCAATTAAGTCACACCCTGGAGGGGGGAGGGGATCAGTTGGTGAGCCTGGGAAAGTGCTAAACTGGCTCTTTAGGAAAATAAAAACAGAAATTTATTCTAAATTTTACCGAAGTAAAGGATGTGTAGCCTACACCTTTCAAACGATAATAAAATATATAGTATTTTTTTATTACAGGACATAGCCCATTGATTCTAAATGATGCTTTCCTGTTTTTTGTTTTGACTTTTGCTTTTTTTTTTTTTTTTTTTTTTTTTCAGAACTCTGGTGTTTGTATTTAACATATGGCTGCAATTCAACTGTGATTTCACAAAATCAGACTGTAAATAAATGCTGGTTACTGTCCGGATTCAGTCACTGACTCATGAGTGTAGTTTCAACATGAGCGCTGGTCGCTATTTTTGATGACCGATGCTGGAACTTTGCTTGCTCATCAGTGAGGTGAGAGACTGCTTTGCCGGTGGGGTCGCAGGTTTCAAACACTGTAAGAGCATTTCCCTAAACTTTCCGTGCCATTCACATTATAACGGTTTCAGACACGATGCCCTTTTAAGTTTAATTTACATTATTAACATCTTATCCATCACTTTCTTAAGTCTAGATAAGGGGTTGGCAATATTTTTTAGTGAAGAGCCAGATAGTAAATATTTTATACTTTGTGGACCACAAATGGTCTCTTCATTCCCCTCTTCCTCACTTATTTATTTTTTTTTAACAGCCCTTTAAAAATGGGAAAACTTGTGGGTTATACAAAAGCAGGCTGCAGGCCAAATCTGGCCTGTGTGCTGTAGTTTGCCGACCCCTAATCTGCACACTCAACACAATAAATTGAGCCCTGACTTATAGCGTTGGCTAATTTCTGTGGTGTAAATAGTCTGCAAGCCGTCAGTGTGACAGCCCTGAACATGGGGCTGGGAAGCCTGAAACAGCAGCACCTCGTTTCTCCTCCGAAGACAACCTCGGGATCATGGAGAGCAGTAAGATAATTAGAAAGTGACACATGCTTCAACAGCTGGCTCTGAAAATTTAAGAACTGGCTTGGGCACACTCCTCCCTAGACGGGACCCAGGCCTCTTCCGATTTTATTTTATTTTTTATTATTTTTAAATAGATGTTTCTTTTAAATTTATTAATTTAGAGAGGGGAAGGAGGAGAGAGAGAGAGAGAGAGAGAGAGAGAGAGAGAGAGACATCTATTTGTTGTTCCACTTATTTATGTATTCATTGATTGATTCTTGTATGTGCCTTGATGGGGACTCAAACCTGCAATCTTGTTGTATTGGGATGATGCTCTAACTTAGGGGTGTCGAACTCAATCAGAGAAGGGGCCAAAATCTAAAATCCAGCCTAAATCGCGGGCCGAATGGTTTACTGAACAGTCATAAACTGACAATGTCATAAACTGACAGCGGAGTGCAGTGATGACAGCGCGGTGCGGGCCACATTGCAAGGCCTGGCGGGCTGGATTTGGCCCGCGGGCCTTGTGTTTGACACATGTGCTAACTAAATGAGCTACTCAGCCAGGGCTAAGTAGACTATTTTTCAGAGCTGTTTTAGTTTCACAGTAATGATGAGCAGAAGAACAGGGGGGAAAGATTTCTCATTTCCCAGTCCCCACACCTGCACAGCATACCCCAATTATCAACATCCCTCAACAGAATGGCACGTCTGTTCCAACCGATGAACCTTCATTATTATCCCCTGGGGTCCATAGTTTACATAAGGTTTCACTCTTGGTGTTGTGCATTCTGTGGGCTTGGGTAAATTAACAGAAACATGTGCCTATCATTCTAGTATCATGCAGAGTAGTTTCACTGCCCTAAAAATCCTGTGACCTCCCTTCTCACCCCTCCTTCCTTCAACCCCCTGACAACCACTGATTTTATTTTCTCCATAGTTTTGCCTTTTCCAGAATGGGATCATTTTCCAGAATGTCATATACTTTTCAGATTGGATTCCTTCACTAGGTAATATGCATTTAAGTTTCCTCCATGTCTTTTCATGGCTTGGTGACTCATTTCTTTTTAGCACTGAGTAATACTCCACTGTCTGGATGTACCACAGCCTGTATGTTTTTTAAAGCTCCACAGGAGATTCCAACAAATGGCCGCCACTCTCAGTGCATCTGGCCCCTTTAAACTGGAGTCCAGGGCCAGGGGTGTGGCTTCTCCCAAGCCTCTCAGTGGCAGTGTTCAAAGTCTTCAGTTCATTCTTGGAGGTTTTTCTCAGTGCCTACCCCAGTAACAAACCCATGCCCTGTCCCCCCTGAGTTCCTGCTGCCCCGCCCCCTGCCCAGCTCTGTGGTAGCCTGCTGCGTTGAACCACCTGGCTGCTTTTCTGCCTCAGCAAGTCATCAGCCTCAATCTTAAACTTGTATTTGCAACTCTCAGGCCGCTTCTCCCCGCTTTCCTCCTGGGACCAGTGTCGGGCACACAGTCGGTGTGCCATAGCTATTAGAAGCCGAGCCTTTCTAGGACACCCCTGGTTCCACCAGGGCTCCATGGCAGGAGAGGCCAGATTCTGGGGGGCTTTCGTGGACCTGAGCCTGTTTGATCATAGGCCCATCACCCATCTTCTCCCACTCTGAACCCCGAGACACGGAGCCCCTGCAGGCTTCCATGTCAGCAGGCCCCTTGGTAGTGTGGTCTGTGGAAGCTTGGAGAGCAGTGGAGAAAGCAGCCAGGATATTCTCGCCTTCTCCTCCTGCTTTGGGCCCCAGCCCCTGCCTGGCAGCACTCGCTAGGATTGTGGCCCTCCAGGCAGCCTGGCTCCCGGATTCTCCCTTTGTCCCTCCCGCCCAGGTATGGCTTCCTGCTGGTGTGCACCTTTGGGTTGCCTTACCATTCCCTCTGCCCTTTCACCCATTCCAGCATCTTCGTAACAGCTCTCTTCTAGTACATTCCTTCCCTTGAGCTCTTTTCTAACAGGTTCAGATTCAGTCTGAAATGCTTTACTGAGGATTCTGAGCTTCATGCTTCATGGCAGTTGTCGGGCACAGCTAGAGGTTTTTGAGGAGAAAATACATATGATCAAATGGAAGAAATGGGTGTTTGAGGAAGATTAAGTTAGTAAAGATGGAGAGAATGAACCGGAGGCTCAGGAGGTCCCTAGAAGATTTGTGGATTGCATTTAGAAGCCTGTTAATACTCCACAACTATATGCAAATTTTTGCATAAATGTGTGTAAGTGGTTTTCTCTTCCCCCACCCCTCCATCCTCCCAAACCCCCCTGGAGAGAGAGCCCATACCTTTCATTAGATTCTCTATGGGATTCTGAAATACGTTAAAAACTACTGAGCTAGAAGTAGGAAGACTGTTAGGAAGCTAAGCAATTCAATGTGTCAGTCAGGGTCTCAACAGGAAGTAGAATTCATTGAGATGGTTCTAATGGCAACTTTAAAGAAGGGACTACAAACAGAAGAATGGGCAGGGTTAAGTGAACAAACAAGACATGTGCAGGCACCCAGAGATCAGCCACAGTGGGAAGCTGTTGGCCCCTGAGGACTAAGGGGCAAAAGGGAGGAAAATGGAATGAGGTGACCCAAGACAGCAGGCACCTGGGCAGGGTTTGGTGGAAAAGAAGTGATGGCGGGATTAGCCTCTTCAGTGATGAGGAGTCGAAGCAGGGAGTGAGGAAGGAAGGCCTACTCTGCTTCTGGCCTCCTACCTCTGATCAGCCACCAACCATTGTCATGCCTCCCCTGGTCACCTGTTAAGAGAGCCTGGGCAACGTGGTCTGCAGGGCTGCAGCAGGGCAGCAAATGTGGGTAAATGAATGGACTGGGACAGCAGTATAAACAGAAAATCACCAACACCCAGAAAACACATTACTTAGACCTTCCAGAATTGTCCAAGAAAGGATTCCATATCAGTCACGTTTGGTAGCTCCGGGCACTTGCTCTCTGCTTTCTGAGTTCCGCTTGTGATCAGACTCTCCCACACTAACGTGGGCCTTCCCAATAAGGCCAGAGAAAGAGAAGCAAAATACAGAGGAGTCTTGTTGTTTTCGTTAACTTTGTTCTTCTACACTGCTAACAAGCTCTTTGGCCTTGGAAGTCACTCATGCCTCTGAGCCTCCCTCATCCATAAAGCCCAGAGGTTGCATTGGATGTTCTTTGGGATGCCTTCTGGCTTGAAAGTCTTGGGCTTCTTCCCTATGAAGCCAGTTAGTGTTCTGGCTCCTTCCAAGAGGTGAGCAGCCTGCCCTTGCTTGCCATCCCCTGCAGTGGTCTGAAAGCTAGACAAGAGCAAGGGCACAGACCCCTGTACCCCAAGGAGCAGACTGCAGCCTATTGGCATTGCACCGGCTCTGGCTCTGCTGTTGGTTGTTAGGATTGGCAGTGCTATGATTTCATACACATTTGAGTCAAATGTGTATGTTGCCCAGGCAAAGGAGCCCTAATGCTGAAGGCAGGTTTGCACTCTCACCTGTGTTCTAGGGAGAGACCGAGCATGAAGGAAACACAGCGGGCTGCCGCGCTTGCTTCCCCGGGGGGAGGGAGTTGGGAGTATTGCCGAAGGAGGAGCTCTCTTTTGTACGCGTTTCAGAGATTTAATTTTATTAGCCGATGCAAATGATCTGTTCCACATATGTAAAACAAAAGGACAAGAAAATGATCCCCGTGTCAACATCAGGATGTCTGGCTTAAAACCCCATTCAACTCGCTCCCTAAAAATGATCCGGCCCTGAATACATTATTTTTTCTGACTTTGACAAAACCAGTCTGCAACAAAGAAGCAGCCCCATGAGGTTTCAGATAAACCAACCGCGTTAAAACTTCGGCGTTTTCATGTCAGTCACAGGTTTTCTTAAGGGCCAAGTCACTGTTTAAGGACTAATGTGTTTGGAGAGGGGGGAAAAAAAACCGCACTGTGTTATTAGGCAGAATCCCCTTTATATGCAGGGATTGGTTCAGTTTGACCCTGATTGTGTTGCCTGCTTTATTGTCCTACTTCAAACACGGGGCCCTGGGCATCATCTCCAGGAAGGGCTGATTGAACTGTCGGCCTGACACTTGTCAGCTGTGGATAATACGGGTTTCAGTCCGTCATGCTCACACATAAATGAACCATGACAGAGATAGACTGTTGAATAGAAAAAGCGGTTTTACTGTGGATAACCTTTCCTGAATAAATGCAACAAATAATAAAGTCTGAAAAAGAGGACCATGTACCTCAGGAAAGCAGTGACGTTCGGAACCAACTGGTTATTATCTTTCGGGGCCATCAAAAGCGGCCCCTTTATCAAAGCGTGCCATTGAGAGAAAAGGGGAGAGGGCTGTGATGACAATAAACACGATGGCAGTGGAGCCCGTGCAGCCTTCAATATAATATCACATAACAAAACCCACCACAGCTCTCCGGGAGGGAAAAAGGAGGCATTGTTTGTGCACCAAATGGAATTCACAATTGTTCTTAGAAAATGGTGGCACACATCTTAATTAAAACAGCAGAAAAAAAGCATCTGAAACTCTTTATTTCTTGAAAACATTTCTCTCCTTTTATATATATTTAAAAAAAAAAACCCAAAAAACAAAAACCAACAACTCCCAGTAGAAATTGTGGAAACTCTACATTTCAATCAGGATAGTCAAAAGAACGATTTGAATTTACAGGCCTGTAATTGGAACAAATTGGAAACAAAAGAAGAGCTCGTTTAAGCCACGTGATGTGGCTGCAGTGCCGCTGTGTACAGTATGCTAGGGGCGGAGGAGGGGCGAGGGGGGGAAATCATGTTTCTTTAAAGCAAAGCTAACTCCACGGCAGGCTTCCCGCGATTTGCATAAATGTCTCCACAATGATTTTTTTAAATTTATGGGCCCTAAGTTTCTAATTAAATACTAATTAATACTATCACCAGAATTGTCTCCCATCCCCAGCTCTTCATAGCTTTGTCACTTTGATTAATGCACAGTCATTTATTAACTTATTTAACAAGCCGGGGTGCCTCATGACAAACTAGATTAAATTATCCTCATAACAGTCTCATTACTGAAAAAAAAAAGGGGGAGTTTTAAACTTAATAAAAATTATCCTCAATAATGTTAAAGCTTTTGCACTGCACCCTTAAAAAGATAGAAATAGGTTTCTTGTTTGATTTATAATATATGGAGTAGGGTAAAGCATTCATTAATAAAATTTATAAGTTCATTTAAGCTTGCACATTACAGTAGTGCTGTAGCCTTGGGTGCTTATTATTTAACTTTTTGCTGTAGTTATGAAGATAATTAATGTCCTGACCAGACAGGGACTAAAATACCCACTAGAATGAGATAATTAGAGACATAAATATTGTTTAAGTTCTCGTGTGCTGCTTTTTAAATTAATTGTTCTGTTTTCCACCCAAACTTGGTAAAGAAGAAAATAAGAGTTTACTAGGGAACTGTCCGATGACAGGTGAGATGTGTGTTTCCGAGGATGGGCAAATGTTATGAAGCTGGAGGAGGCAGTGGGTGTGCCAGGGCTTTCAATGCTTCCAGGGAAAAGTTGGGCCCTCGTTGCTCTCTGGCTCCCTCTAGTGCTAGGTCCTGGAGGCAAAGCGCACCTTGCAGCAAGGCCTGCTCAATAGCTCACACAGAAAGCAGAAGGGGGCGAGTCAGAAAGGAGACCTGGAGGAAGTCTGTTCTTAAGTGCTGGGGTAAGTTTCTGGTCTTAGTCAGACTCCGAGGAGAAGGAGAGCCCCAGAGGAAGCCGGATGAGCCTATGGCAGCAAATCTTGCACACCCATGAGGCAGAACACAGGAATATATATATAAATAAAAACGTGTGTAGAGTGCAGACCCTCTGTGGGGCTGTGTGCTACAATAGGTATCCAGCATGTTCTTAGTAGGCATATTCTCTTCTCATTTGTTTTTTTTTCTTCCAGTTTCTTGCTAAAATAGCACCCTCGTTAAAGTCCCTAGGCACTCTGGCAAGAGGACAGAGGAAATGCAGCTACTGATGGAAACGTGTTTGCTGGCTAAGCTTCCTTCTGATCGGTGGTGTCCCGAGTCTTTGGGTAGGGCTGCTACAAGGAGCAGTTGCTCCTTAGTCACAAATAGGGTAGGAGCTGACACCCTGTATGGGCAACACTTGACCAGTAACCAAGCCTTTTGACACACAGCACCCCCAGTCCCTCCAGAACCCAAATGAGCCCAGAGGGGAGACTGCCACTATGGTTTCTAGGAGTCACCTGATGCTGTGGGTTCACAAAACGTCTAGTTGGGTACTTCGCCCCTGGGAAGGGCACCTGGCTCTTTTTCTTTCTGTTTCCAATGTCTTTCTGCATCTCACCTCCATTTCTTATCTCTCACGCCCTCTTTCTCCCTCTCACCTTTCCCTTTTATCCTTGATTCACAGCAGAGATAGCAACAACTTGACTCGTTCACTTACAAAAATAGCTCAGCTGTCAGAGCTGCAGGGGACTGGTGCCACGAAGATCTGTGAGGAGAGGAATGGCTCAGAGAATTTTCTCTAGGTTCAGAGTGCTTCATGGTCATAGTCATCTCCAACTCATACTCCATCCCCAGGAGTGAAGTAGGTGGCAAACATGTCTACTTTTTATAACCCTGGTTTGGCACTGATTAAGATTTCCATCTTTGCAAGTCTATTAGTGGAAACCCATGGGTAGATGATGGCTTTGGCCAAAACCAGATCAACCTTAGGTCTCTGGCAACTTTGATTTCAGCATATTAAGTCCCCGTTTGCCAGGTATTCTTTTTGGGCAAGTAAGTGGGGCCTCTAGGAACCCTGTGAGGAGACGTCATAGATGAAGGCACAATAGGTTGCAAGGAGGGGGAGGTCAGCGCAGGAAGGTAGAAGCCCAGTGGGCCTTACTCCTGCTCTTGTCCCTCCACATGGGTCCCTGCTGGCTTCACTGTGATGCTGAGGAGTGGAGGGGCAGAGGGAGAGATAGAGGGGGCCGAGGACTAAGGATACATGGAAGAGCAGAAAAGAAGTAACTGGTTTTCAGTGGTTCTCAGATTCTAACAGAGAAAACAATGTTTAAGTGCAGATCCTGGCTCTAGTTCCAGAATTTCTTATTTAATATGCCCGTGGCCCATGAATTTGCATTTTTAAGAAACCCATGAGGAGTCTGATGTTGGGGGTTAGCCAGGGAGCGCTGGTTATGAAATACTTTACCAGGAAAGAGAGAAAGAGAAGACGAAAGAACTGATAGGAGGCAAGGGAATTGTGCCCAAATCATCTTTTTCCCTGAGAAAGTGCTGTAGCTGCCATGTGTCCTATAGACTCTGCTTACCGTGGGATGCATCTCCAGGTGGTGAGCAGGGGGCAAGGCAGGTGCAGAGCACAAAACATTCCTTCCTGGCCTGAGAAGAAAGTTGGGCCATCCTCTTACGTGCTCACCCAGGCAACAGTGCCTAACCCCAGGCTGCTCACTCTCCTGCTTGTCTCTTCCCTCTGGTCACTAAGGATGAAGGCATCTGTGAGGGGGTTCGGAGGTGCCCTGACCTAGGGCTGCTTCCAGTAGTTGGGTAAAGAGTAGATTGTCTGGAGTGGCCCTGTTTCTTGACTCCATAGCAACCCCCTAGAACCGTCAAGGTGGAGAAATGGGAAGAATGGGGGATGAAAAGACTCAGGGTGATTACAAGTCGGGTTTAGTGTATTTATGAGAACAAGGTCTTAGGAGAGGAGGTAGTAGTCAGAGAGAAGAGCGAATATTTCAGGTGAGACAATGCTAGGTGATTCCAAAGTCAAACTTGTGACCGGAGACTGGAGGGGATGGAGGAGAGTGAAGGCCAGTGCACTGGATGTATTGTCCACATGGATATGAAAGTGTGTGAGTTGATGACAAGATCTAGGATAGAAAAGATGGTAAGATACCAAGATGTCAGTGGGAAGTCCTTGGGTGGTGGTGGTAACCATGTGGCATAGGAAGAGAAAGAGGCATTTACATGAAAGTAGAAGAGTACGGTATCTTTGAAAGGTAAGGAGGACACAGATCTTCTCTCTTCAGACCCTGGGGGTGTGGGAGGAGTGCAGTGAATGGGAAGGATGGGCATTGCCTGGATGAGGCTGCAGAGAGGCTCCAAAGGAAACAGGGAGAGAAGGGACCCCTCCCCACCCCCAAGCTAAAGTTGAGGTGAGATTACTCGATGTTGAACAGAGGCTCCAGAGGGCACCTAAACCAGCTCTGGAATGAAAATACAGTGAGAGTGAGCATCAGAGGAGAAGATGAGAGCAGGCTGGAGGTGGGCATGTGGGAGGAGAGGGAATACGTACAGCCTGTGCTCAAGACTTGCTCTTTTGCACTTGGGGTGGGCTGTTATCCAACTTGGTATTTGCTGGGTAGTGGAATAAACTTTGTAAGCATAGCTGGAAATCTTTTAAAGGAACATACAGATATTTTTACTCAAAAACACAAAACATGTTATCTGTGGGCATATGCAGTGACAGCCATGAACCATCGTGCATCTTGTCACTTAACCTTTTCTTTAGTCTTTTTTTCCAAGTGATTTCTAAGGTTATTGGTGAGAAACACAGCGTTGAGCTTCCTGTAACAGTTCATTAACAGTGATACTGCACTATTTTAGGAGTTAAAAATGCCACCTCCGCCCTCTTTGCCAGCATCCTCCTCCTCTTCAGGATCTTTGTGACAACTTCTGCCCCGTTTCACCCGGTGGCAGCAGCAATGAAGGAGCCTCCTTTCCTCGTTCCTGGTGCCAGAGAGGCCCTTTCCACCCTCACCACAAACCTCAACCAACTTCTGAATGGCTTTGCCTGATGTTCTGTGCGGTCAAGGATCCTTCTCACTGTCATCCTTGGCAAGGTCATTGCAGACATTTTGAGTATGTTCAAAAATAATTTCTGTGTCATTTATTTTCACTTTTATTAGTTGGGTTTTGTGAGTTCAAAGCTAGAACACACCGAACCCAATCCTGACCACTAGAAAGATGCCTTCTTCAAAAGAAATCGGAGAACTGTTGAGTGCATCTTGGACTCCTTTTCATTCTCTCTGCGTCAGTTGTCCCACCAGCCTTCTGCATGGCTCTTGCAGGTTGTAGAGGGCCAAATGGGAAGACACCTGGACATTCTTTAAATTGTTGTTGACTGGGCCCAGAATATTGACAGAATCATGTAAATTGCACTCCCGCCCTGGGAAGGCAGAGATGTTCTTAGTTCCTGGCTTGTGTTTGACCAGGAGGAAGGAGTGGGTGGAACCTGGGTTCTCCCAGGCTCCTTGTTTTCCTGTGAAACCCCTTGTTGGATTGGAGTATAAATAGATGTGCTGCGTGGCTCAGGAGGTTGTTAGTCTGTCTCTCCAGCAGAGGAGGTCAGCGGCCCTCCCAGCTCCCAGCTTGAAATCTATTTCTATGTCTTCTTTCTTTATTTCTAATATTTCTCAATCCCTGGGCACCTCCACTTAGAACCAGTTCGTTCATCTCTCTTTCCGTGAGGGAAGATCCCTGCAGCTTCAGGCCCCCGCACAGGTGAACGATTAATCATGTTTATTCAATTCTTCCTCCTCATCCTCACTAATAGCAGCCTTTTCTTAAATAGGTTTGTTCAATTTGTGACTCATAACCTTTCTCTTTCAAGAGCACAGAGTCATCTTTGGTCTCAAGAACTTCTACTTTTGAGGCTAAACATCTTCAAGATTTAGGGTCAGCCCCTCCTCTGCAAACACCTGCAAAAACATTTAAAAATGAGTCAGTTCCAGGATAGTTTTCCTTTATTTTATCAAATTTATTCATAATACATTATGCAGGTGTTTTGATGAGAATCCAGAAACATCTTGAGACGCCATATTTCTCTGAAATGTGAGAATTTAAGACCATTGCTGTTCTAGGACAAGTCTTGTGTATAGAGCTTTTTATTGCATTCATTTGCATCATTTCGTTCAATTCTCAGAACTCTGTCAATTAGCAACAGCTTGATCTTGCACATGATATAACAGAATTCAGAGAAAACTCACCCAAAGCTACACTCTTCAAAGATTGCGGAGCCAGAGTTAGACCCAGTATTCTCTCTATCAAGTCATTCTGCATTTCAGAATTAAAGACATATCAGACATTAAGATCATTCCTGATTAGGCACATGGCAGGTTAGAGCTGGAAGGGACTCTCCCCACCCCCTTATCTAATTCAACTCCTACATTCGTAGACATTCAGTTGATGTATCTAATTAAAAAAATTCAAATTATTTGACTGCATACCTATAAATATTTTCCCTGGAAAGAAAAGGAACATTTGGTAAATATACAAAAAAAAATATGGGGAAAATGTGCATGTTACCCTTGTGTAGATGCCATGTTAATTTTCACTGTATTGTTCCAATTTTAGTGCACATGCTGGCAAGCAATCTCAAGAATATTTTTTAAATGAATATACTGCAATATAAAATATCAGAGGGTATATCACATACTGTAAAGACAAGTATTGTATTGTGAGACTTTCGTGCTAGTTGCATATATGTGTAGATATTGTGGGTCAAGGTATAAAAATTCTTTCATGCTATGGATTGTGCTAACAAATGTTGAAAAGCCACTGATATAGAGGAAAGAGCATTGGAAAGTGGGCTTAATTACTTGATTCCAGTCATTGCTCTCTCAGCAGCCACTTGGTGAGCTTGGCCAAGAAGCTTAACCCCCTCAGGGCTTTCATTTCCTCATCTTTCAAAGGAGCTAGGTGTTTTGAGATCTCTTCCTTTAAGATTGAATTAATCTGGGGATTCTTTTTGTGGCATCAATGAAACACAAAAGCCTTTCAAAGGAGGAAAATGGGTGGAGAGAGGGAGTAGGAGCAGAAAGACAAACACGAGGCAGGTGCAGTCACCTGACTTTACCTCACAGCAGCTGCTGCCCTGGTGCTCATCCTTGCCTTGTTGCTTCTCGTCATGCTGGTAGCCCCTCAAGATGCCGCTACCACGAGGGCATGAATGATGACCATGGTTAAATCCAAGTTGGAGCCTGCGGACAGCAGTGGAGGTGATGTCTGCCAACACACACACACACCTGGTACCATACTTGGCACTGCCAGGTGCTTAGAGGCAGTTCTTGATGACAAGCACTATAAGTAGTCCAAGAAAAGGCAATCTAAATAGAACAAGTTGAAATTTAGGAACTATATTCCCTCTACAATCCAAGTGGCCCTGAGGTAATAAAGACCTTCCTTAGGAAAAAAATAAAGGAAGGGGAGCAATTTTAGGAAATATATAATGTGAAATGCTTAATATGACTCCTTTTCTGGTGTAGACTAGTGCTTCATTTTCTGTAAAGAACAGGTACCTTTCCTCTCATTTGATGGATAAGATGCAAAGTTAATTTCATGGTGGAGAATCATCCAAGAGGTTGCTTGCTTTCCATTAATATAGAAGGCATCTTTGACTTGGGGTGGTGAACACAATACAATATACAGATGATGAATTACAGAATTGTACACCTAAAACTTCTACTAGTATAATGTTATTCACCAGTCACTCCGATAAATTCAATAAAAAGGAAAGAAAGACATTTTGACACTAGCATATACGATGTGTAGATGTACATAAACACAAACACAAGAGCTGACAAAGGCTTTAAGTGCATAAATTATTTATTGGTCCTGAGACAGCATACAATATGACAAGAAACGAGATGTGTCTGTGTGATAGGCATGTACATGTAGAAATTGAGAGAGTATTTTTTTTTTCTCCAGATACATAATGCCAGAAAACATTCTGCCTTGGAAGAACAAAGGTACAAAGATGTTCCAACAATTGAAGGTTATAGTTTTGCACGATTGCTTATTATTCATTGCATTTGAAAATAGGGCATGGAGAAGACAATCACCTCTCCCAGTCTGGATCTCTTTAGCATGCTTCAGTTTAGCATCACATGCTAGTTAAGATTTAACAAGATGTGTCTATTGGCCAGCAGAAAAACCTGGTTGACATGAGCCTTGTGTGTCAGGAAGTAGATCAAAAATGGGCTTGGTTGTTATTGAACACTGTACTTAAAAAAAAAGGAAATGAATAATTTAAGTCATTTTAGTTCTTGTGGAGGGCACTGAACTGACAGCTCTGGGTCCCAGGGTCTGTCTGCTGCCCAGATGCATCATGGGTATAAACATGGAAGCGACCCCACCCATCTGCACAGATGAGCTTCTAGTTACTCCATTCACTGCAGCTGGCCTGAGGAGAAAATGCAGCCCGGTGGTGGGCCTCAGTGTGACCATGGCTGTGCAGGAGGCATTGCTGGAGAGAGTGGGAATGAGACGCACTTGCTAGACTCTCCCTTTGTGTAGGAGACTGCAGAGAATTAAGAGATGAATACTTTTCTAGTCATGATCCACAAGCTGGAGCTAAATCCATGAGCCTGATGTGGGATGTTGATATAGCGACTTCTTCAGTTACTCTGTTTACTTCCAAATGACAAAACCAAAACAAAAATAACTCCAAACAAAGTCCCAACAAAGAAAAAAAGAAAAAAAAAACACCTCTCCAGCCTATACTAACCCAGTTATTTTTGGCTTTGGGTTGGGCTGGGCTGGTGAGATGCTCTTTGGCCAACTATCACTGCGCACAGCGTCTGACTGGAATTTTTGTGAGTTGGGAAAGGGACCGTTATATTTGGACTCTGGAAGGGAAGTTGCTGAGGTAGAGTGGCAGCTTTGGGTCATAGGGTTTGAGCCCATGCCAGCAGGAGGGGAAGCAACTCACCCATTGTCAGCAAGGAAGCAGGTGGGTCGACCCAGCTGAACCCTTTGGCCGGGTCATAGGGGAGGTCTGCAGGGGCACCCGCCACACCACTGCCAAGGCCAGTGAGGTTCACTGCCTCTGGCTGAGCCTGCCAGGAGGACTGGTGTGGGCTCAGTGACATTGTCTGCTTTCCTTCATCTAGCCCACTGCACTCAGTCTGGGCTACCAGGTATTGTATTCCTGGAAGTTTCTAAACGTTGTTTACAGTTGTTATTCACATGCCCTGGGTTCACTACTAGATCTTGAGGGCTGCATTTTACCTTTACGATCTACATAGCTTCCACACACCAAGACCTTTTATAAATCAAACACTAGCTTGCCCACCCCCTTTAAGCTCTGGGTGATGTATATATAAAATAAACTATTAAATCTTCAATTGTGTTATAAAAAGAATGACACTCAAGTCATGATAGAAACCCCCCCCCACAAGATTATTGTTTATGAATGTACTGCTAAAATATGCATTTTGTAAGGCTCATTGATTTATTTCCAATTCGAGGAACCATATAGACATACAAAATGGTTCATTAGATATTCATTATACCTCCTTAGCTGTTTTTATTAGACGTGCCCATGGTGCCAATGGCAAGGTTGATGTTTTCAGGAGTTGAGTCAATGCTTGAATCTCATCAATTTCTTATAGGCAGTTTTGGTTTAAGGTATTTTGATGATTTTATAGAAATGTTTTACACCATTAAAAAGCTATAACTTAAACTGTGGAGCAGGGCAGGAACACATTAGATGATAAATGGCTTTGTGTAAGAGATTTCAAATTTGTCAAATCTGCATTAAAGAACTATATTTGAAATTGGTTAGAAGGTTGGGTGAATTCTCCAGGTGAAAATGACATTTGTTTTATGGATCCCTCTGAAACAATTCCCCCAGAGTTTTCATTTCAATAAATCACATCCAAGTTCAGCACTCCAAAAGCAGCCGTGAAGCAAGCATGGGAAGGTTGCAGAAACTGCTTTTCTGTTTCCTCTTTTTTAGGGAAAAGGGCCCCATTTCATCATCTGTAAAGGAAAAGGGCCCCATTTCATCATCTGTAGGAGACTAGATGACCGGGAGGTGTGAATCTTTATACCCTCTCATTCATTCATTCATTCATTCGTTCGTTCATTTCACACTTAGGTATTGAGTAGGTGTGGGCATGTTCTGGCACTAAAGGAACAGCAATATACAAAACCTAGACCTGGTTCTCATGGCGGTGACACCTTAGAAGGAGACAGATAATTTCATGAACTGATAAGCACCCTAAAGTCAGTAGAGGAAAGTATTGTGATGGTAAGCTGTTGGGCAGGTGGCCTCAAGCCTCTTTAAGAAAGGGTCATTTCAGCCTAGGAAAGGCCATTGAGCAAACATCTGGAAGAGGGGCATTCCAGGAAGAGACCAGCCAAGGTCGTGGAGGGCAATGCAGTAGTGTGGGTGAGGAAGAAAAAGACCGAAGGGTCTTCTTTGTGGGTCTTTGCCCGCCTTTAGAGCTGTAATACTTTGCTGCACAAAAATGGAAGAGGCCAAGGGAATAGTGGGAAGTGGGCAGAAGAAAGGAAAACAAGAGGGCAGAGAATGTGGGTTGGGGTGAGGATAGACACACCAAGATAGGTCGACTAGGCTCTCTGCAGTAATGAACAAGCGACATCTCAGTGACTTACCTAAGCTCATGTTTCTTCCCTGCCTGTGCCATGGTCTGGTGCAGGTCTGGTGGCTCCTCTCTGAGCAGGGAAGCAGATTGTTGCCATCATGTGCTTCCACCACTTAAAGTCCTTTACTTCCAGCCTCATAAATTGGGAGGGGAGAATGAGTAGAAGACTAGACTGCATGTTTTAAGGGCCAGGGCTGTCCTGGCTGTTTGACCACAATCCTGTTCATGATTCTAACTGTGAGGGAGGCCAGGGAACACCATCTTCCTTTGTGCTGAGGGAGGAGTAGCTGAACTAATGAGCATTGAGCCAGTTTTGGCCACAAAAGAGGAAGGAGCGGAAGAGTGGATTCTCCCATTTTCCCTGTATCCTTGAAGACATGTTGCATTTTGGCCAGGAGTGCTGGCAAATGGGCCAGGAGGTAGAGAAACTATCCTCACAATGATGACTTCTTATCATCCCAACACACAATACACAGAGAAGAAATGGAGGAGGGAGCTTCCCCGCTGCTCCCCCCCCCCCCCCCCCCCCCCCCCCCCCCCCGCACACACACACACACATACACTTTAGACTGAAACAAAGTCATTTTACTGCTTATTAGGAGTCTGGAGGAGAATCCAGGTTTGATGCTAGAGGCTCCTACCTCCTATTGGCTGACCTTTAAGGCTCTTTTCCATATGAGTTTACCCCATGTTAAACCAACCTGACTGCACACACCTCAGTCTGCTCTAGGCAGGTCTGACTTCTTGAAACTTCCCATCCAACAGAGAACAGACTTCATCTCCTTTGTTCTTCCCATTCTTCTGCAATACCCAGATCCTCCTCTGGTAGACCAAATCCCACCAGTGTGGAACCTTCTTATCTTAACCCAACTAGTGGAGAACTGGCTGACATGCAGTTGTGAGCTGTGCCATATGGATATTCCTGGATGTCAGCAGCAGACTTTCTCTGTTATCTTTGCTGAGCCAGGCCTCTCAACGGCTGACTTCAGATTCCTTAGTCGGGGAGGAGCATGACTGTAGGAAGGATAATGTGACCATAGAGCCAAACGATGATAGTTTCTAATAACTTGTCCCTCTGTTCCCTTTAGTACACGTGGACCTCTGCCAGCCCAACCAGGCCAGTTCTTGGTTCCCCAAATAGAGTCACCATGTGCGTCTTCAATCTGACTAGTTTTATTAGTCACAATTAGCTGCAGGTGCAAAGACTGAGGGCACAACTAACTGTATCTGGAATCACGTCCTCACATATGAAATTAAACACTTGCACACTCAGAATTAGGTGCAAGTGGCTAATTGCACCCCGAAGTAGGTAATTGCAGGTGCAATTAGCTGCAAGTGCCATTTTTCACCCAAGACTAATTGCTCCCAAAGTAAGGAGATAGGGATTGGAAATTCAGCACCGAGTGGATGTGTGGTTATTACAACCACCTGTGATTTTCATGGTCCTCTCCTCTCCTCTTAGTGTGTGGTGGCCTCCCTTTGGTCTTTATGAACAGTGAGGTTCCTTAACTCCTGCTGTGCATTTGTTCTGTAGCATTATCTTCTCCAGTTCGGTCTTCTTTCCTTGCCAGTCCTCAGGAATTCTGGAATCCCCGGCTCTTTTAAAAGACATATGTTCCTCCACTGATCATTTACATCTAAAACCCCTCAGAATATAAGAAATGGTCAACATACCAAAACCGGTTTGGCTCAGTGGATAGAGTATTGGTCTGCAGACTGAAAGGTCCCAGGTTTGATTCCGGTCAAGGGCATGTACATTGGTTGCGGGCACATCCCTGGTAGGAGGAGGCAGCTGGTTGATGTTTCTCTCTCATCGACGTTTCTAGCTCTCTATCCCTCTCCCTCTCTGAGGAAAATCAATAAAATATATTTAAAAAAAGAAAGAAAGAAATGGTCAATAAGTTGGACAGCTGAGTGGGTGGTAACTTCCAATTAGGTCTCGACCACAGTTTTTTGATGACCGTCATTCGAATGTGATGGATGAAAAACTCTTCTCCCCACCCAGGTGAGGAGGTGATGGACCACTCCATCAAACTTGTCTTCACTGGCAGGTTCACACCTCTTTTCTCCTCTATCAGTATAGGAGTCCAACCAGAAAAACAGAAACCACTGTAGTGTATTTTTAATATTACAAAGTTCAAGCACAGTTGGAAAACATACACTGAATTTAAATTCAATAAAACTAGCCAGGGAAACTAAAACTGCTGATACCACCCCAGAAAGTCTTTGCATCAAACATTTAGGCAAGGCGTTGATCACCATTGTTATTTTAACAGAAATAATTTAATAAAGGAAATTAATTAATCAGCTGTAAGCAGACTGAACTGGCAAAGAAGGAACCCTCAGAGACATTCACTGCAGGAAGCAGCTACCACCTTAGGAGCCTGGGAATCAGAGGCAAGAGACCCGGGTGATTAGCACCTAGAAGCTTGGAGGAGGGGCCTGTGGAGCTGGAACGCAGTCCTCTGGTGGAGGGCTGCTGCCTGGCTGGCTCCTCCCTTGGCTTGGCAGCTTGGAGGAGGAGCCCACTCAGCTGAGACCCAGAACTCTAAGGAGGGGCATGGCCAGCTGGTTTTGGTGCCTCAGGACCATGAAGAAGGGGCCCTGCAGAGTGGGGCCCACAGTTTGAGCAGGGCTGCTGCCCAGCTGCGCTGTGGACAACTGGCTGTTGGTGAGGAGGAAAAGAATGCCTGTAGGGTGTGCCCCGGAGCCTGGGTCTTATGGCCTTGGGTTGGATCACCCCAGGATGGAGCTGCCTTCGCAGAAGCAGGGGAAGTGGCAGCTGCAGAGAAGCTGTGAAGGAGGCATGAAAAAGGCGAACTTGAGCCCTTGCAGAGTGTGTGTGTTCAAGTGCGTCTTTTCTCTGGAGTCCAGCATTTTCCTCCCGTGGCTTTATTCATGTTGTCATGAAGAACGTGTGTGTGTATGTGTGTGTGTGTGTGTGTGTGTGTGTGAGAGAGAGAGAGAGAGAGAGAGAGAGAGAGAGAAGAAAGAGAAGGAGAATCAGAGGCAGAGACAGAGAAAAGGAGAGAGGTCTTGACTGTCACAGCGAGTGAAGCCAGGGTGGTCTTCAAGAAGGCAGTCTTGCCACGTGTCCACAGCCTGCCAGGCCTTGTGATCTGTAGCAGATTCCATTCCTCACAGCTCACCTGCAGGTGGGGTGGGTGGGGGTTCACATCCTCTTTTCTTCCTGCTGCAGAGTTCAGGGTCAGCTATTTCACTTCCCTGCTTAGTCATTCTGAGGTGGGACGGGATCCCACTTGCTCAGCTGGTGGTGGCCCCAGCTGAATGCCAATCAGATGGGGTAGTGACTCCTTTGACCTCCCTGTCGAATCTGCTGTTGCTTAGTTCTTGCAGTGTGACCACCCCCTGGTGAAGAAGTGGGAGAGACGACGCTGAGGGGAGTGAAAGAGGGGGAGGCCTCTGGCTTGGCCGGGGCACCTGGCCCTGAACAACTCCTGCTGCAAGGCTGAGGGCCCTGAGGTTTGGCACTGCTCTCGCGGGAAGGTAGCGTTTACTGCCGAAGGGCCAGCTGCCGATGGCTGCTTTGGCCAGCATTGCCCCTCGGCAAGGGGAGCCACCATTCCTTTGCCCTTATCACCACCCTACTTGGTGGCAACTTGGACTTCTTGAGAGGGGACATAAATATTAGAAGTTGGGTCACCTACCGGCGGTTTGGGCTAAGAAAACACTCTTCCTTCCCCACCCCCCTCAGGAAAATGAGTACTAGTAAAACCCCATGAAGGAAAATGCTGGCAATGGAAAAAAGAAAACAGCAGCTTTAAAAAATCTGACTAACCTATAACAGTCACTAATGGCATTTGAAGGTACTTTCCCCCACCACTCCCCTATGCAAATTGTTTGTTGGTTCATATATTCCTTCATTCCATAAGTATTACTTGGGTGCCTACTATTGCAGGGATGCTGAACGGGATATGCTAACCAGCCCCTAAGGAAGCTTGTATTCCAAGGCGGGAAGCTGGTCCAGGATCTTGTCTATACGATTTCTCACCCTGTTTGCACGTGCCCATCTGTCTCATGAGCCCTTCCCTGGCCATTGTGTCCTGTTTGTGCCCGATATTCTGATGACTGCTTATCTTTCCCACGGACTAGGTCAGAGTTTATGTAACTATTTCACCACAGTCAGGTATGAAGTCTCTTTTCCGCTTTTCACAGTTTTTACATAACGCTGTGATAATTATATTTGTGCGGGCAGATTTTAAAAATCCTCCCCCGAGGATATGTATTTTACTGATTTTAGAGAGGAAGGGGGAGAGAAAGAGAGGGGCATCACTGTGAGAGAGAACCATCAATTGGTTACTGCCTGTATGCGCCTTGACCTGGGATCAAACTCGCAACTTCGGTATGTGACCAGGAATCGAACCTGTAACGGGACAATGTGTGTGAACGGGACAATGCTTCAACCAACTGAGCTACTTGGCCAGGGCCAGATTTTTTTTTTAAGTTGTATTTTGGGTAACTTCTTCCCTGGTTGTATGTTTCACGGTATCAGGCAGGACTCTTGGTTACAAACGACAGACCCCAAAACTGGTTAAGCTGAGAAGGAATGTACTGGAAGGCTATCCATCCATCCATCCACTAGCTTACAGGACTGACAGAGGCGGGGCCGAGCTCAGAAAAGCAGCAGGACCTCAGGGTGGGGCAGCAGAAGCACGGCCCAGGCCCACCCCCAGGCGAGGGACTAGAACCCCGTGGAGTCCCCTCCTCCTGGCCCCAGTGTCTGGTTTCTTGACTCCACAAACATTGTGAGGAATCTTGGTCCTCCTGGAACCTTTGTCTCACACTCCCGATTCCCTTGAGATTCCAAGATTGTGGCCTGGCGGTCGATCACCTTCCTGCGTCTCTGATTCTAGGGAGTGGAGATCCTCACTCACCAGTGGGAGGTGGGTTTTTCCACTGCTCCTATAGACAGGGAGAGTGCTGGATCCTGGATAGGAAAAAGGAAAACACCCACTACAAACACATCCTTTTACTCATGTGTGAGGAGATGGAAGGTGACCTAGGTAAAAGCGCTGTTTGATTTTGCCTGCCTGGGGGGGCACCAGTATTGTTCGGCAGCGTTGGAACACCACCCAGGGGTGCTGGGCACCTCCACAAGCCCGGGGCCACTCAGCACTGGGACCTGGAGAATGTGGGGGGAATTCACATCTTATGCACAAGGAAAGGGGGGCTGGGGAGGGGCTGTGACTTATCCCAGGTCACACAGCCGGGAAGCCTGAGCTACACAGAGGTCTTCTGAAAGCAAGGTCACTTGGGCTTGTACTGCTTCCCAGCTTGGGCCGGTGGCTGGTGGCTGGTAGGAGGGGTGCCTGCAGCAATCCAGGCGAAGGTGCTTACCACAAAGGGGCCTTTGAGACAAGCCTTTCTTTGTTTGGCCACCAGACTTCTCCCGGGAGTAATTAAGGCCTGTAGTCCCTTAGATATAAGGCTGGCTGACACTCCTTGACAGGAATATAGCCATCCGAGCGAAGGTGCCAATGCCGTGTTTGAAATGCATGAGCCAGGGCAGCCTTGCTCCCGAACACCTGGGCAGGAGCCACGGGATGGGCTCCTAGTGGTGCTCTCCTGGGCAGAGCCAGGCACAAAGGCTGGCATGCAGCTCCTACTACTGTGGCTGCACATTCCGGACCCTCGGATGAATGTCTGGCCGATGCTGCCCCGAGGAGGAAGGGCACAGCCTTCTGAGGTTTTGGGTATCAGGCACTGCACCCCTGCATCCATGTGCCAGTGCCCAGAGCCCCCCACTGTGGTGAGTAACTGCTGTCCTGCTTGTCTAGGGAGGTACTCTCTCCTCCGTCCCCACAGGGTCTCAGGAGCCAGGTTAAAATCACTGGTGATGGCAGCCATCCTTTGCAAGTCCGTACCTTTCTGTTAAGAGTCTCTCCCAGAGAAGAAAAGACAAACAGAACTAGGAAATTAGCCTTTCATCAGACGATGCCACTGGGGACCGTGGGGGTCACTGAACAGAAACTCAGTCTCTGCCCTCAACGCACTTTCGATGTCTCTCGGGGCAGCTGCCACTTGGAGGGGGGAGAGAGGTGCTTTCCTTAAAAGCAGCGCCTGCCCGGTCCTGAGCGCACTGCCTGCTCCTCTGCCTGGCCCATCCGGGCGCTTCAGGGTTGAGATGGCAGTGGGAGGTTGGCACTGACGGAGTTAACATTTATGGATTCAAGTATTGGCGTGCGCCCTCGAGGACTGGGGACATGAAGGGATTTTTAATTGTGCTGAGGCACACATTTCCATCACATGCGGTGGGTGAGTCACTCCGCTACTGAGAACCGGGCCCCAGTGTTTCAACAGAGCTCTGGGCTCTCAGTTCCTCTTCACCGAAGGCAACCTCTGAGCGCATCTTCGTGCTTCAGTGACAGGGGGCTTGGGGGAGTGAGGGTTGTCCCTGGCAGAGGCCTCTGGCGTATGCGGTGAAGGCCCTGGTGTCTCAGGCTCCCCCTCCGGCACTTCCCCGCGTGCTCCTGTCCCTCGTGGGGTCCTCAGGCTCCTTCAGGCTCAGCCAACCTGAAAGCAGGTGCCTCCGGAGGAGCAGTCCTCCCGGCTGGTGCATGCTGTGGGGGCTGCAGAGTCTGCCAAGAATTTAAAACCAATAATAAAATCGACTGTAAGTCAGTCTGCTTTTTTATGATCCCCAGGCCGGCAATTCTAAACAATGTCAGTGATAAAATACTTCTTCCACCAAATCTTTTGTTGGTCCACATTCTAAACCATTGCTGAGGTGACTTTTTCATTTTAATTGCATATGTTCGTGTGTGTGTGTGTGTGTGTGTGTGTGTGTGTGTGTGTATGCACTTAAATTAGCATATCTTACTACTTATCCTTTAATAAATATTATATCCCACATGCAAGTTAATTAGGAGAACTCCCAGTAAGAAGAGTGCTAGATGGTTCCATCTGGCTCCCAGCACACGTGGAGCCTCCAGCCCCCTGGTGCCAGGTATTCCTGCATGAAGACAATAGGTAAATGGTGGCAGCACAGTGATTGCAAAGCCCAGAAACAAAACCTGGGCTCATTCAATTCTTGCTTCTATGTGATGACTTGGCATTTTAATTTCTATTTAAAATTTTGTAAATGCAAGTTTCAGTTCACACGTGAAGTATTTGACTGAATTCAAATAATATTTTCCAAATAGGAATTTATTCTTTTTAAATGACTGTTTTAAAATGAACTAATGAGAATAATAAAAATAATTACCGAGTCTTATATGATTATCACTGAAAATGATTTTGTCACATAATGGAGGGTGTTAAAAAAAAAAAAAAAAGATCCCCTTTGGGCATCAAATATGCTAGGTCCTCCACTGCCTGTGCTGACTCAGACGACAGGACTCACTCTGCCAGCTGACACAGGAGGGGATTAATCATGGGGCATGCAGTGACCTACAAATACTCGGAAGCAAGCTCTCACCAGAAGCCCCAGAAGGAGTCCAGCTTTCGGAATTACTCCAGCTCTGCGAGACACCCCGGGCAAGCTGTGCTCCCACCTGCCCCTGCAGAGCTCACTGCCTCTGCCACGATCAGGACCAGCCATGTAAAGACCGGGTACCTGGCCTCTCACCCCACCCAACTGGGCTTTTAATGCAGGTCTTGCTCCGGGGCACCTGATGGGTGGGACCTAATCTCATCTGGATGCCTACTTACAAGTAGGATGGGAACCTTGATTTTCACATGGTGTCTGCAGTGTAGGATGGTCCCCTGGAGAAGCGTAGACTGGAGGCTGAGCAAGCCAGTGGCCAGCATCCTCCACGTGTACCCACCAGGTCTCTCCATATCACCTGTATTTGGTCACTGAGGGCTGAGGACCCGCCTTTTCTGACTGACAAGTTCTGACCCATGCTGACTTCTGGATTAAATGGTAGGCTCTGGAGTCAGACGTTTCCAGCTGACCCATTTTTGTGCTGTGCCCCTTCTCCTCCCTCCACAGGGATCTTCTCTGCCTGGACACTTTGGCGTGGCTCTCCTGGCTGGCACACTGTGAATATTCTCTCCCAATCTCTGCGTCAACTCACAAACATGCTCTGGGTAAGAATGGCTCCCAAACACCCACGGCTCTCCATGATGCCTCCCCTAGACCCCACCCCATTTAAGTACATGTATTTTCAATCACCATTAGAATTCTTTTATGATAACTTCCTTTAGGGATTCTTTTCAATACACATTTGCATATTAAATGCAACTCTTGTCCTCAAGGAGTTTTCACTATCATTTGTATAACATTAAAAATATTCTAATTTGCACCTATATTTTTCCCCGGAAACCTCAGCTCTCCTAGTGGGGGCAGTGGATGGTTGTGGGTAATGAGGAGTAGGTCCCATGATGACTGCCTGGAGGGTGACACTGCAGAGAACAGCAGGATGGGGCCTTGAACCCAGCATCCATCCTGTACCTGGGAGGCAGGGCCTGCCGGGCAGTCATAGATGCTGAGTGGTGCTCTGCTCACAAGGCCTGGAGGAAAGAGCCATGGCATTCTGTAGCCAGAGACGGAATTTCTTTGTTGCTGACTGGTAATAGGTGTGAGACCATAGACCATACCTCTCAGGGATCTTGCTGATGACGATGGTACTTCTTACTTCTGGGAGGTGGGACTGGAAAGGGGCATCTCCGAGGGAAACAGGATTTGTGGCATTTGGGATACTTCTTCCTGGACTGCCTCGGGGGAGAGCTCTGAGAGCACAGACGATCAGCACGGCGGGCTGATTCTATGCCCTCTCCCTCCGGCCCCCAGCTTCCCCAGAACACTCAGAAGTGTGTCCACAGTCTTGAGAACATGGAGCGGAGCTGAGGTTTCCTTCCCTTACCCCGTGACTCACACACGTTCACCGGGTCTGCAGATTCCTGGCGGCCTGCACTTCATTTTACTTCCAGTAGTGGGGACAGAAAGTTTGACCCAATACCATTAGCTTCATAAATACAGGAAGTCTCAGTTTCTCATTTCTGATATTTTAAAATAAAAATTGTATATATTTAGGTGTACAGCATGATTATTTGATGTACATACGTACTGAAATAGTTATTACAGTCTTTACAGAGCATGTTTTTTTTTTATTTTTCAGAATCCATGTTCTTGTCAAAGCATAGTTTCCCAGTGTCCTGAAGGACATGCCAATTTTATATAGATGAAATACATATGTTTAATTCATGTATATATTTATTTGCATGTATTCACATATATGTATATACTTATGTGTACACACACACACACACACACACACACTTATTATTTATTCCAGGTCTCACTTAAGGACCAACTAGGAAGTCTCTCCAGAGGAGGACATGGTCAAGATTAGGCTCTTCTCCAAAGATACAGTGATTTTCAACCAGCACATTAACATTCTCAAGTTAAGAGCACATTGTGAAACGTGAATTGATGTGACACAGTCAAACGAAATGACCTGTGGGCCTGGGAGGTTGGCGCTTGTAGGAAGAGGCCAAAGTGTGCATCTTAATCTTGATTTCCTTTGGGAATTTTTTCTCCATTGTGTTCCCGACTCTGATTATGTTCTTGTGCAATGAAAATAGTCTGGTCTCCTGAGCTGGGCAGTCTTTTGTCTCTCTTTCTTTCTTTTCTTTCTAAATGTTGTTTAATAAACACAAACAAGTTGTTATTTTGTTTTATTTTTTTGATCAGCTACTGTTTTGGTTTTGAGTTGTAAATTTGCATGTGTGCACAAAATCCCATCCCATTAGGAGAAAAAGGATTGTATTTAAAGTCTGGCTTATTGTGTAAATTATTTAAGGTATGGGGACCTCAAATGTTCGATCAGAAAACCAAAGTTTAGCATTCAGAGTTCGACCTTAAAATGGCACGAACAATCCAATAGGTAAGCACAGAGTTCTTCCTTTATATCCACAATCTCGGGATATTATTAAGCCTTTAGCCTTAAGAAAATTTCAGTCAGGATTTGTGTTTAACATCAAGCTTATCTTTTTCTTGGTTTTAAACATAGAGTAAGGACTGGGTAAGCTGGGTAATAACAAAGGTTATGAATTCTAATACAGGGCTTGTCTCTCTATCTCCTTTCCCTATCAACACATGATTTGGAAGCATGTATGCTGCATATTGTCATAGCTGTTTTGGGCGATCTTGGAACAAAGAATAGTGTTAGGGTATCCATCCATCTCCACATCTGGACTTCGTTCAGGCCCTCCCTAAGCTCTTTCAATTTCTTTGGCTATGTACTTCAGTGAACTGCAAACAAACAGATCATTTTCCTGATGGTGATAAGGCGGTAATAGACTTTACTTCATTGCCTAGTGCCCTTCAGATATGCTTCCTACAAACCTCAGCAGAACAAATATAGTTACTGAATTTGGTTACTGGTACACAATGAAATAATAGCTAAATAACATAGTTACTTGGTCATAATATAGTTAAATCATGCAGCAAGTTGCACACAATAGAAAATGCAGTTAGGCAGAGAGAATGAAATTAAGGGTTAGAGGTAAAAGAGAGGATGTATCTTTAGATGTGATTTAAAATGAAAAGCAGACACCCTCCAAGGACATAGAAAGATGTCACCAGATGATGCCCGAGGAAGTGACTTCTCTTATCACTAAAGCAAGACTGGGTAAGGACAGTGGGAAGGGCATGTTCAATTGGCTACATCTTATGTATCCCTTCCTTTCTATTGTACTTCCATGGCAGTCACCCGGATTGAGTCCTTACTACCTCTTTTCTGGTCCTCACAAGTGTTAAATGGGTGATCTGATTGATCTCACAATTGTCAAAAGTATTGTCCTTTCATACCATTCTCTGATTATATCATGGCTGTCCCACATCCTCTAGAGCTTCTTCTTATTTGTTGAAGTAGGGTAGGAGCAGTTTCTTAGATCGGTCTTCAAGGCTTTGACTTAGTCTTTGTTCTAGCCCTACAATGCAAAGCATGTACCAACACATCAGCATCACCCGGGATCTTGTAAGAAATGCACCACCTCAGGCTCATTGAATAAGAAGCTGCATTTTAACAAGCTTCTCGGGTGATTCACATGCACAGGAAGTTTGAGAAGAACTGCTCTGGCCAAAACAAAACACTCACAAATATACTCTCTATTTTTGGCTTTTGCTTGTAGTTAACTCTACGTGTACTTCCTCTGCCTACACACAGGACCTTTTTGTCTCAAATGTAACCTCCTCCAGGGAACCTTTTCTAGTTGTCCCATTGACTAGGCAGATGGACCTTCAGAATGCCTGTCAAACCCTATATAAATGAACTTCCCCTGCTGAAGGGACAGCTTTATTCATATCCCATAACTTGATCCTCTTGGCCATAGAGAATTGGTCCACGTTTGGGTAATTGGCACTTGAGTAGTCTATCCATGGCTGGCCAGTAACCCAGAGTGTGGCCACATGAAATATAAGTAGGAACAATTGAATTCTCTCCTTTTTAGAAATTCAAACAAGGCCATTAGTGATGATTACTAAAACTACACATGAGGAGATAGAGTCAAGATGAGTGGTCATGCACAAACCGCGGTTATGAGGAAAGAGAAACTTTCAGTAATAAAAGTCAGTAGAGACAGGAGGATGGAACATAACTGGCAATGTGGTGGAGTTGTCATAGAGAGATGGAGTGAATAATGTGTCCCCATACCTGCCCAAGTTCCTGATACTTTCCTATGCCAGGTCCTGGGTTCACATAGTAACCCTTATGACGTAAGTCTCTTGCAACCGAAATAGCCACTTTGGAGCCCCTAAATGGAGCTGTTGGCTCCATCTCTAGACTTCTCTTTGAGACTGTGTTCCTGTTTCCCAGCCTTGCATTATAACACCAGTGATGCTATAAACACCAGCTATTAGCAACTTGTGATAAGATGTGTCCTCGTTTTTTAGCATCTAACAAGGTGCATGTTAAAAGTAGTAAAAGGATCAACTCAGCTGAATTCCAGGAAAGCAAAAGCATTACAGTGAAGAGATCTGGGAAGGAAGGTGATAGGGTCTATCATTCAAAGGGGCAACTGAACTGAGAATGGCCAGCATTTAGTTGAAGTCTTTGGTATACTGTACCAACCAGGCCAGAGAGCCACAAGCTGTTCAGTGTCATAGCAGCAAAATTGGTAATTCTATCTCTCAGGAGCCTGATCTCAGCTGATGCTATTTTATCAGTAAAATAATTTCTTGTAGTGAGCTGAATGTACCAAACACATGTTTCCAGCTGGTCAGCAATCTTCCCTCTTAACCTTTAATCAGCTCCAGGCTTTTCCTACAGATCACGGGACAAATGATGTTTGGAGAATGATGAGTCTCTGCAAATAGAAGGAGGCCCCTTCATCGCTTATATTTGGAGTGTTGCCTCCCACTGAGGGTCATTGTGGGTCTGTTATGTGTGTGCACAAAGAGAAATGGCTCTCCTCTCTCTCTCTGTCTCTGTCTCTCTCTCTCTCTCTCTCTCTCTCTCTCTCTCTCTCTCTCTCTCTCGCTGCTTCTTTTAGTGTGGGAGATCAAGCTGAATCTGAAAAGTGTCATTCTGGCTGTTTGGAAAGAGGGCAGGAAGGGGGTCCTAATTTTACAAGTGGATGAGGATTTCTTTCCCCTCTCAACTCCCTCTTGGAGAATATCACACTCCAAATCTGGAGGTTTCATCTGTTTTTCAGCTGGAAGCTTCTTCTTTAATGGCTTTGTGACTCACAGGGCCCGGGTGATGGTTGCTTTTTCTGTGGATAGAACTATAATCCTTCTCAATTATCAAAGACATAAATTACTATTATTTCCTTACCAGATCGAACATCTCGCTTAAATATGTGAAAGAAAAATTGTTGGTTGTCTGGTGAATTTTCCTCTTGGAGAAACTGCCTATTCTTAATGTACAAGTTCAATGAAAGTTCAAAAGTTTATCAGTGCAAACTCTATATTCTAATAATTCATCAACCAGCTTCCACATCCACATTAGGAGGCTCTGAGTTGAGATGTTTTTTGTCTTCTCTCCCATGTGAAAGTAATCAAACAGCACATTTCCTGGGCATATCACAGATACCTATTGATCATAATCAGAGCACAGATGGTATAAGAGCTTGGCTGACATGCAGACCCTCATGTCAATCACAGGAACAAATTGATTTTGATGGCTCAGCCACGATTCTCCTACCCCAGCAGAATTCCATTCACTGCTGCTGCTGGGAGAATTTTGAGCAGACAGCATTTCTGAAGGAGTGTCATAGTCCAAAGTTATTGTAGAGGTAAACTTGATTACTGAGAAAATAGTGATTTTAATGTACTTCATACTTACCTTTACCACAGAAGGTCAATATCTTTCTCCAATGTTGAAAGAGCTCTCATTAATTTAAAATTTATCCTGATTTATGTCTGCTAATTAGGGGAAAGGAAAAGCCTAATTTGCATTTTTCTATGACAGTATAAAGTGCCATTAATACTTTTCTCCAACTGGGATTTGTTTTCTTACTCACTTTTTTAATTAGTAATTTTCATTCACAAAAAAATTAAAGAGCTTACATTGTGCTATCAATCTTTCCCTTATGATGGGTATAGATATGCATGCTGGAGAATAATAGAGGAAGAGAGGGCTCATACCCCAAAATATTCTTATAAGCATTAGCATCCTCTGTGAGAGCTAGATAAGAAAGGACCTTCTTTGATACTATCCATTACTATCTATTATTTTACTGTTTCATACATCAAGTCTGTGAAGACAAGTTCAATAGGAAACTGGTCTGATTCCATGAGAGGAGAGTTCAGGATGTAAGTGAGGAATGACTTAGACACCAGGCTGTTGTTTTTATTCCAGACCCCAACTCTAGGCTAGGCATTTTTTCTATGTGGTCCTTCTTTCTTGTCATTTAGCCATCCTACACCTTTTTCTTGAATTGTTTCCCACTTATGCTCTCTCACTCATGCGGGAGTTATAGGGAGGACTGGGTGACTATGCTTTTGCTTTTTATTAAACATCTAAGCCTATTCTCTAGCCATACTTGATTGTACTAAAAATAGATATTTGACTCGAGGAACCAATCCATAGACTGATCTTATCCAACCAGATACCTTCTCTCCAAAATTCAAGTTGAGAGATACAGAATCTGTACTCAGATAATGTTGGGTGCTTGGAAACAAAGGCATAAAGGCCATGCAGGAATAAAAGACTGGGCAAGCCTGGGGCAGCCATTTTTGACCATGTGTATTCTGACAAGTCTACAGAGAAAGCTCATCTCTGAAGACAAGCGAGAGATTAAAGCTGTCACAGAGATGAGTGACTTCAGGCCCCTGTCAGCGACAGAGAGGATAACCCTGGCTTTGGGCTTTGCATGTCAGATTAGTCAAGCTCCCTGTGGCCCAGCTCCCCTATTCTCTTGTCCCAGGATGCTCTTATGCTTTCCTATTGTGCTTCTGAGTAGAGCCTTGTTTTTCTTAAACTGGCTTGAATGAATTTCTGTTCTTCACAACTCAATATTCATTGACCAGAATGTATCCTGTTAGAGAGATTCAGATGGGGGATTCTACCTCATCCTATGCCTGAGAACTCTAGAAAGTCTCAGTGTTCTCTTTTGTCTAGCTGAATGGAGTTCCACAAGAGAGGATATACCATAAGAAAAAGTACCTATTCTAATAAAAGCCTATATGGTCCTCACGTCCTCATGCAGTGATGACCTGATGCCGCAAGGAGCCATCACCAGGAGGCTATGTGAGCAGTGGGCAAGTGTGGGTAGGCGGGGTGTGATGCTGTATGTGCAACACAGAGGCAGGGCCCATGGCTCCAGTCTTTGGGGTAATCCAAAGAGGAGCCCCGGATGGATGGGTGGGGCCTACCTCTTTGAAGTGATCAATCACAGGACTCCCGCACTGTGAGAAGGCACAGGCCAGGCTGGGGGATAACCTCCCTTCCGAGTGAATGGATTTCATGCACCCGGCCTCTAGTTATTCTATAAAGGTTAAAACCTTTAACCTCACTTTCAAATCTTTCTATACTCAACACTGCATCTCACTCTGATGATTGCTCTTGCTTTTAGGCATTTATCATCTACTTAAACCATTCTGCTTTATTCATTGCTCCCTATGGTAGATTAAAGTCATTGAGATTTTTTTTTTTTTTTTCCATTGAGACATGGCATTTAATTCCCATTCCCTGATTATGGCCTGGTTTTTGTTACCTGCTTTACGAACAGAATGTGGTGGAAGTAATGTTTAGATCTTCCAAAATCAGGTCATAAGAAGCCTTGAAACTTCAGGCTGTGCTCCTGGAAACACTTTCTTGGCTTGAAGAAATCCTACTACTCTGAGGCTGCCATGCTGAGGAGCCCAAGTCAAGGTGAGGAGATGGTAGGGAGAGAGACAGGCAGGCCGAGACTCCAAGCATCAGTTATGAGTGAAGAAGCCATTTTGGAAATGGACCCTCCAGCCTCAGTTGACACTATATATATCAGAGATAAACTACCCAGCTGAGCTTTTCCTGAATTGTGAGCAAAATGAAATATTAGTTTTAAACCACTAAGTTTTTAGGGTAGTTTGTTACACACCAGTAGGTAGTCAGAATATTTTGAGCCATCACAGGGCTCCACCAGCCTCCTTGCCTTTCCTGATGGTACCCCCTGGCCCAAGGACACCCTCTTCCTTCCCCTCCACCCTCTATATTCTTTTGTTATCAGGACAAACTTTTGCTTTTCCCAAAAGGCTTCTCTGATTATTCATCTCTTCTGTGGCATGTTTGGCCAAAGCCATTCTTAGAACCCTTTGCTTAGTCCTATGTGCGTATGTTTGTTTGTTTTTTCATTGTCATGTCCTAACTTTCCAAGGGCAGAGGCTATTCCTTGCTCCTTTTTATTTATTTATTTTTATCCCTCTGCCCCTCAACAGAGTCCTATATAGAAGGGATTAAATATATGTGGAGGCTCTTAAATGTTCTTATCTTGAGACTAAATAGCCCTAATTACCTTAACCAAATTTATACTGGTACTAATTGGAAAATATCTTCAACTATACATTTCTGATTAGGGATTTAAATTTAGAAGGTTTCCCTACTTTCATTTCTCAGATTATGTGTAGACTTTAAACTTTGGGGTGATTGGGAGAAAATTCCAAGGCACACAGAAAGAAATCTCATGCAGCATAAATAATGGACAGAATCAAGCAACATACTCCGAGTTTGCTTGTCAACATATGCCTGTAACATTTATGGGAGGTCAGGGTCAAACTCTGTTTATAGTTCTGCCCCTGCCAGGGTGAGTGAGTGTCCTTTAACCACATCACCTCTTTCTAAAACCTGTTTTGTTTGGACTTCCACCAGCCCACCAAAATGAACTTTCCCATGTTCCCAGGACTTTTTTTATTTTATTTCCATGTACCCTTTTATTTTTCCCTTTTGCATGCACCATTCTTCTTTGCAGTGTTCAGAAAACTCATTAGCAGAGTAAACATGCATTGCTCTGACTCGTCCCTCGCTGGGGTAGATATAGACAGAATTCAAGCAGAATGTTGGCCTACCACCCAAGAATTTGACCACCAAAGTTTACTTCTCTTCAATCAAATTCAGGTCACATCTTCCTGTAGTTTTCTATTGAAGTAATTAATTAAGCCCTTATCTTCAAATTTCAAAGGATCACTGTTTCCTTTTCCGCAAATATCCATTTCCCCTTTAATTCCTGGTGTGTACTTGTCGATTCTTGTATGTGTACCATTCACTTGTGGAATCATCTGCTGTTAGACTTTCCCAGTTTTCTTTTCTTTTTTTTCTTTTTTATTAAATATAACTAAAGAACACTTATTTGTTTTTCACTATGACTTTATCTTAGCACATAATTAAACTGTGTCACTACCCCCACCCCAACTTGAAGAAGGGTTAGTACAGTGAATGTTATAAAGCAGATATGAAGGATTGGAGTCAACATTAACTGACAAAGAAAAACTTCCTTCTAGATTAGGGGTGTCGAACTCAATCAGAGAAGGGGCCAAAATTTAAAATCCAGCCTAAATAGCGGGCCGAATGGTTTACTGAACAGTCATAAACTGACAATGTCATAAACTGACAGCGAAGTGCAGTGATGACAGCGCGGTGCGGGACACATTGCAAGGCCTGGCGGGCTGGATTTGGCCTGCGGGCCTTGTGTTTGACACATGTGTTCTAGATCATCATAACAATGTTTAAGTAAAAAAAGAGAGAAAGGGGGTGTGTAATGGGAGTTCAGATTGAACAAGATTCTCACATATCATCTAACACATTCAATCCTGGCTAGAGTGTACCAAAATGGAAACAGGATTACTATAATACAAAACTTCACTACAGATTGCTGTACACACCTATGTTCCAAGCCCACCCCTAACCCCCAAATGCTTCCAACACAACTATTTCCCAGCCTGTTGGGCCTGTCGATGAAGGAGCACATAGATCTTCTCTTTAATCCAATCTTTGTTATAAGGCTGGTATGTCTGGGTATCAGCTCGGTAAACAAGACAGCTGAGGTCCGCCAGATCTTCAATAAAATCAAACAACTGGCTGATATCATATGTGATAGAGGGGCTGTTGGGATTCATTCTCTTCAGACGTTCTTCATAATTTTACAAACACTTTCCATGCACTCATTCACTGATTCATAATCAGCATAAGTTCTGCCTTCTGGTCTCTTGGTAGGCTGTACCAGCAAAATGGTGTGAGACATCGCCCAAACTCTTTCGCTGCAGCCGCCGCCGCCGCCGCCACACAGCCACACACGAGCTGAACCACAACGCTGCCAACCCAGTTTTCTTAATCTAACAATCACAAAATCAGCAACGTGATAGCAGGCGAACCAAATTGAGAGGCCGAGATATTTTTTAGTGCTGCAAAAGAAAAAGAAAGGGCACATTTACAATGTTCTGCTCCTTAAATAATTCTGTTTTAAAGAAAATTGTGAAGTTATTGCCCTTCTCCTAGCAATGGCAACTGCATGAATTCTAACTTTTCCCAGTGCTCAGGTACACGGGATACGGGGGAACATTAGCCACATTCTAGTCATGTGCACAGGTCGTGACTAAGATAAATAAATTTTTTTGAGAGACATTGATGTGGGTGTGTTCTGAGTGGGAGGAATTTCATGTTCCTGACGAACACCTAGAATACAGAGGCTCTGGGAAGTTTGTGCTCGACTCCCTTTAAAGGAGAATATGACTGAGGTCACGGTGTGATACATCGCTGACACGACTCAACTGCGAAGGCACAGGGATCTCAACAGAGGGGAGCAAAACAAGCCGAAGTGAAAAGTTCAAATGCATGAGTGGTATTCTTACAAGTAAGAGCAATCATTGGGAGTTATTAAAGACTAGTTTTCACAGAGGAGGTGGCTAATCACCCACACACTTCAAACAGGAATGTGCCTTGGCTTGCTCCTTCCTATTGTCAGTTATGACACTGGGAACAGTTATAGCAGAGGGAATGCTGCATGGTGATGGAGAAAAACCCTTATTTTAATCACATCGTATAAGAACTGGAAAGACGATATGAAAAGGCTGGTCAAGGAAGCTGCATTTGAACAAGTGTTTTTGATTAAGGTTTGTGTCAGCCCAGAAGTCCCCTTTAAGTTCTTTTTTATTGAATAATTTCCCTTTGATCCTTGAGTCACTAAAAGAAAACCCAGTACTTGACATTAACCTGGGACTTAGAGCCCTGTCTGAGATCTCATCTTCTCTCCTTGTTCTCTATCTGTTGGGAATGATGCAAAAAATAATTTTTAAATCATTGAACAATTAAATCATTGAAGAACATTAAAATAGGAACAAGATGGAACAAAATAAAAAGGAAAAGAGAAAGCCAAATTCTTGAGAGAGAGAGAGAGAGAGAGAGAGAGAGAGAGAGAGAGAGAGAGACCCAAGAAAGCAAAGATGATTTAAACAACTCTGAGAGTGTTTTTAAAAACCGTATCAGTACAATTTCCCTGAATTCCCAGTTTGCGTATTTAAATGTCTGATCAGTCATTCAATGCCAATGCAGACGTGATGTTTGAAGGCCACTTTGTAATGGTTTTACCCTGGTTCAGATTATTTGCAATCCAAGGGGGAAAATGTGCATTCTGTACAAAAGCAAATAGAAAACATATCTGAGCACAAATCAAAAGAATGATTACCAGACTCTATGCTCTGTACCCATTACTGGGTCCCCAAGGCTCTCGTTCTGTTTGTCTTGGCACTTTTTCTTTAGCTGCATTTGGTGGGCCTGGGTGGGAAAAACACCACCACCACCCACAAAACCCTTAGCAGAGAATGAGGGCAGGGGAAAGGGATAACCTATAAGGGGGCAATGTCCTTCAAGAGCGCGGTGCTCCAAAACTCGACTGTGGGGAAAGCTGTCTGGGGAGGCCTCCCCTGGTTCCCACGGAGGTCTTTGCTGAGTGTGTGTTAGGAAGTGCCTGACCATCTGTGGGAAGGGCAACCGGGTACTCATTTCAATCTCTAGCGAGCTCCCAACTCAGTGGGTAATGAAAAATGGCATTTGCACAAAGTGGCGAGAATAAAGCATTGTTTCTATAACACATTATGCTTTGCACTGCTCAGGAGAAAACATTTCATATCCTATAAAAAGAATTATCTTTACAGCTTACTGTGCATGGTAGAAATGTTGCAATGTGTCTTTAAAAGAGCTGTCTCCGGAAACACTTAGTCTCTCCCACTTCCCACTGACAGAATAGCCTGTGTTTATAAGCAAATCCACTCAACCCCTTAATGATGACCTAGAATAAACATCTGACATACCCTGGCTTTCAAGCTCTCCTGTGTTTAGGCATGAATTGTTCATTTCTGTGCCTTTTGTATCCAGTCTGAAGGAAAGACAAATGATACAAGGGATGATTTACATTATCAATGGAGGCAGAGGTTATGCCTGTGTTTATCTGATCCTCCTTTATTGTATAACAAACGGCAAGATAACCAGCCTGGTGCACAATGACCATTCAGTGTGAGCCACCCACCCACCTCATTTCCATGTTGACTTTAATTTTAAAATATATTAAAGAGACAGGCCCCTGAATTGCTAGACTCCTTTGGTTCAGGCAAGTATGTGTGGAAAAGGATGGGTTCCTCATTTAGGGTCAGGCTTCCTTTCCATTAAGCTACAAGAGTATCGCTACTGGGCCATTTCTCTCTGACTGCAGTAGAAGAATTGCTACTCAACTTTATGAGACCATGTAGGTGCCCAGCTCAAGTGGACTCTGCATTCTCAGCAGAGCTTTGGAAATTTGTAACAAATCCACCTAGCATCAGAAAAAAACAACAACAACTAACTAACAAACTATTGGGACCGTGCATGGGCCGGGAGGATAGATAAGTTTGCTTTTCCTTTCAGTAAGTTTAAAAGAAAAATCAAGTCATCTCATGAATTATCAGTGTGGTCTGGAGGAGAACTTCATGAAACCAACCATTAGGCCTCCAGGACAACCTGGACCACATTTGAACAGAATGCCCTGAGACTGAATTCTCTAAGTATCTTCTTTGGAACAAAACTACTAATTCTTATAGCTGAAATTGATCTCTGAGGGGAAAAATATTTCTTAGCTGTCAAAGACTTGCCAGTCATCAAAGTTGCCTCAGCCTCAGTTGCAGATGATGCCTGTGGAACTCATGGAGGTGACACTGGTGGTAAAGCCAGTCGTGGTGAAAGACATGCTCACCCAGAAAACATGGCTTTGCTCTATAGTCTTCTTGGTCAAGAGCAACTGGGTTTTGATCCAGTTCCTTCAACAAACCAAATACACAACAATAAAACAGAAGCTATCATTGATTTCTATTTTTTCCCCACCTCTCTATCCAATTCATCAATAAGTATTGCCAGTTCTATTTTCAAAAGCACATCCAGAATCTTGCCCTGGCCAGGTAGTTCAGTTGGTTAGAGCATCATCCCAATATGCCAAAGTTCAGTCAAATCAATGGCGCTCTCTCTCTCTCTCTCTTTCTCTCTCTCTCTCTCTCTCTCTCTCTCTCATCAATAAATAAAAACTAAACACACACACACACACACACACACACACACACACATTCAGTGTTGCCATTGCAGTCCAGTCCGTTGCCATCTTGGACCATAGCTGCCTCTCATCTCATCTTCTTGCTTCCACTATGGGCTCGCCTTCCCCCCACACCCGCTACTCCGCTATTGTCTTTTCTCAGCACAGCACAAGAGTTATCCTACTAAAACAGATACCGTGTCACTTCTCACTTAAAATCCCCCCGAATCTTTCCAGGCCTCACTCTGGCCTCCTGGGGCTTCCAGGGCCTGCTTCCCAGCCTGGTCTCCCCGACTGACCCTTGCCTGTTTCCCAGCCTGGTCTCCCCGACTCTCCTGCCTGTAGTATGAGCCAGCCCCTCTGACCCTCTTGCTCTTCCAGAATATGTCACGCGTACTCTCACATCAGTGCTATCTTTTCTGCCTTGAATTGGCTTCTCCCAGATCTCTGATGGTAACTGCTCAGGTGGTTCACAATTCAACCCTAAAGTCACTTCCTCAGAGAGAACTTCTCCGACCTCTTGTTTTAAATAGCTTCCCCAGACTCCTGCATCTCTATCCCCTTAACCCGAGTTGTTTTCTCAAGGAACTTAACCACTGTGTGCAAGCTTTGTTATAGATGCTGACTTCCCATTGCAACAGGGAACCCAAACTCCCTACTATGGCTTATAAGACGCTCTGTGACCTGGTTTCTGCCTCCCCCTCAGACACCATAACATCTGCTTCCTAAGGCAACCTTCCCTTGCTACCTCACCCCCTGGTTATGCCCCTCTAGTTGCACTGACTTCCCTGTGCTCCTGGAACATACCCCAGGATCTTTGCACTTGCTACACAGTCTCCCTAGAATGCTGTGCCCCAAGAGAGCTTCCTAGCATGCTCTCTGCTCAAATGTCACTTAATCTGAAGTGATCGTTGACCATTGTATGTGAAATAGCAAGCCCATATCACTTGGTATCCCTTTTACTTGATTTACTTTCATAGCATTTATTACTGCCTGATGTGTGGGTCTATACTTACTTATTTGTTATGTATCACCTATCTCCTGTCACTAGGCTGCCAGTCTGGTAAGAGCAGGGACTTTGTTCTCTTCACTATTGTCTCGCCTTGTGAGTCTCCACTTTGCTCAGAACAATGCTGGTTTGGATGGCTGGGCGCAGGGGGGCACTGGGAATATCAGCAGCCCTGGGGGAAGAGGGCCGACAGCTTGACTATTGTTCCTTGTCTGTCTCTCTCTTCTAGGTGTAAGTTCCTATGGGCAGTGACCAAGGGGCAGTGCTCAGGACACAGTGGATGCTGGAAATAGTTGTAGAATAAGTAAATGAATAAATAAATGATAGAGGCCTTTGGATAATTAGAAAGGATTGTTCAAGTTATGTTTTAGAGAGAGATAAAGGGAGAGGGAGAGAGACAAAGAAAAACCTCAATGTGAGAGCAGAACATTGATCAGCTGCCTCCTGCAGCCCCTCGTGCCACCCCCCTCCCCCCAAATTAGAGATCTCAAGCCTGAAACCTGGGCCTGTGCCCTGACTGGGAATCGAACCAGCAACCCTTCCGTGCACAGGATGACACCCGATCAACTGAGCCACACCAGCCAGGGCAAGGATTTTGCAATTTTTTTCTTTTAATATATGTTATTGATTTTTTTTTTACAGAGAGGAAGAGAGAGGGATAGAGAGCTAGAAACATCGATGAGAGAGAAATATTGATCAGGTGCCTCCTGCACACCCCCTACTGGGGATGTGCCTGCAACCATGGTACGTGCCCTTGACTGGAATCGAACCTGGGACCTTTCAGTCCGAAGGCCGACGCTCTATCCACTGAGCCAAACTGGTTTCGGCAGATTTTGCAGTTTTTAAGAGAAGCTTTCCAAGCGTTAAAAAACAAATGCAGAGCAGTGGTATGAACTGGGGGTAGGAAGGTAACTTATGTGGAGGTTTCTGACAGCTTTACATTTGCCCTCCATTGGTGAACGACGGTTTTCTATTGTTCTTGTGATGACCTGTTTTAGCATGGTCTCTAACCCTCCTGGGCCCACTCCTCCTTGCTCTGGGCTTCAGACACACAGTTCTTCCAATTCCTCCCACACAAGCTCCCGCCCCACCCAGGACTTTGGCCTGTGCTTGTCCCTTTGCCTGAACTTCTCTCCCAACCATCACCTTCCCTAATCCACCCATTTGGGGGCAAGCCTCATTCCCCAGCACCCACCCCAGGTGGGGCCAGGGCACTCTCCTGCACACCACCTCTCCTGGAGGAGACGTCACTTGTGTTTGATCGAAAGCTCCCATGAAGGGGGAACAGCAGGGGCCTTTGCCCCACCATTATATGTCCTGGAACCTAGCATTGCCTGAAACAGGCTTTTAATAAAGGTTTGTTGAATGAAAATATGAATTCATTCGTTAATTAATGAAACAAAAGTGACTCACTTTTCTGTAGAGCCCCAATTTCAGGGGCTCCTTGCTGGTCAAAGTTTTAGTCTTCCCGCTTCCCTAACCTTTGCTGGAAAGATTACATCAGTGTTTGCCAGTCCTGCTGCTCAGTGGAATCACCGGGAGATTTTAAAACCGTAAGCCTAGCCCCTGCCTGCGACCAGCCAATCAGAATACCAGTGGCAGGGCCGGTCTCGGTGTTTTTAGAAGCTCCCTAGACGATGCTGAAGGGCAGCCAGGTGGACGGCCACTGTCAGACACGGAGCACAGGAGCTGTGTCCTTTGCTTCTATCCTGGAGCTCCTTCCTGCTCTCAGCTGGCCTGCATGGTAACGGTGTGTGTTGCAGGCAAACGTGTGGTGGCCGCCAGTGGTCCCGCCTCCTGGTCTTCCTGCTCTGTGTGGCCGCTGCCCCTGGAGTGTGAGCTGCACTGAACTCAGGTCTGGACTTGTCCAGAGGAAACTGGCCAGCACAGTTGGAAGGGTGGGGAAAGGGCAACAAAACCTCGGCATGACCCATATACTTGGTGACCAACCTGTGCTTATCAATTACCTTTGCCACCTTAGGGCTCCCTCCTCACGCTCCCCCCTGCCTCTAGCCCAACCCGGTGAGGGTGTCCTACGGGATATCAGTCCCTGGTGCTCCAAGCACCTTTCATAGAACCTTTCTTGTGGGCTTCTGGTTCTGCTTTTCTCCTTCGCATTTCCTCCTTACCTCGCTGCTGTGTCTGGGAGCTGGCATCGTGCCTCTCTCTCTGCTGCAGAAAACCCTCCTCTCGAAGTAGAGCCAGTCAGAACAATGCTCTGCAGAGTGCAGCCCTAAGGAGCTGCGTATCTGGATCATTATTGCATCCATTACTGTGGTGTGAGTGCAAGCCCCAGGGGCCAAGCACTCACCGGATGCCCTGGCCCTGGTGGCGGGCTGCTCTGAAAGGGAGATCAAGCCGAGGCTTCCAGACCATCGGGGCACTTGGCATCTCCTCTGGGAAATTTGGATTGCCAGGCCCATGGCTTCCTGCTGCCTGAAATTTCCCCCCAAGCATCCGAGGAGCTGCTCTGGGGATTCTGCTGCCTGTCCCCAGTTCCCCCACCCCCAGAGGTGCCAGCAGCCCTTTTGTTGGGTTGGCTCTCCACTTAGATCATTGAAGCGATTTCAGATCCAACTGGGCAACACTCAGCATTTCATTTAAGTCTTGGCAAGGTTACCGTGTTATTACTTAACTGTGCTGCTGCTACTCAATAAGTGGGAACTGATTGAAATAACCACAGGAGTTGCTGGATTCCCCTAATTTTAGCACAGAGTTAAAGCTCACTCCCACGGTTGGAAGTTAAAATAGTCTGCCAGCCCACAGAAATGCCCACCCACCACACCTAATTGTCACACCGCTGATGCCTGTCATGGGGTGCGGGTGGGGGTGGGGGTGGGGGGAGCCATGGAAGGCTGCAGAACATTCTCAGAAGCAAAGTTCTCCTTGGCAGATGCCTGAGGTCATTTTGGCCTGGCTCAAATTCTGTTCAGGCTGATTTTTTTTTTCAGCTTGTGGAAATTTGCATGACTGCTTTAGATACTCTTGTTTTCTTCCTTAATTTGTTTAACAGGCTGTCCAAGTAGAGTGCGCGCTAGAGCAACCGAAGAGAACAGAAACTTCTGTTTGGGGGGCTCCTCTTTAAATGACTCACTCCCAGCATCCAGATGTGTGGAGGGCAATGACCCTGAGCAATCAAGGTAATTTGGAAAGCAGAAAAACGATATCCAGGCTTATTTGCCTGCTCTTGGCGTCGTAGCAGTCAACTATCACTTGAAGAAAATTTTGAGTAACTCCTCCCAACCCTATTATTTTTGTTTCTTTTTTTTTCTATTGAAAACTGTATTTTCTAGAATTTTGAAACCATTTTATGAGAAGTTATTTTTAGTAGTGTGCCTGCTGCTTAATATTTCTCATCACTGTGCAATTTTGTGTTATCTTGCTCCTATTTTAAGTCATAATCTGTCCTTACCATCTTAGCACAGCACAGTTGATCAAGCTGCCAAGGGCAAAGCAAAGGAGCAGGACAGAGGTGACTTTTGGGGGAAGAGAAAAGGCTTTACCCTTGAGGCATTTCCCCAGAGGACCCAGGCAGCTCCCAGAGTTCGGTTAGTTCTTCCTCTCCCCGCTGGTCACTCTCTTTTACTCTCTCCATTGCCAAGGCCACCGTCCTCCCAGGCCTCATGGTCTCAACGCTGGACTGCATGGGAGCCTCCTGACACCTGTGTTGGTTATTTCCTTAAATATTCCTTTTTCCATTCCACTCTCCTGCCTAAAAATGTTCAGAGACTTTCTGTTGCTTGTAGGATCAAGTCCCATTTTCTTACGCTTTAAATTAGGGGTGTCGAACTCAATCAGAGAAGGGGCCAAAATCTAAAATCCAGCCTAAATCGCGGGCCGAATGGTTTACTGAACAGTCATAAACTGACAATGTCATAAACTGACAGCGGAGTGCAGTGATGACAGCGCGGTGCGGGCCACATTGCAAGGCCTGGCAGGCTGGATTTGGCCCGCGGGCCTTGTGTTTGACACATGTGCTTTAAATGAACAAACTAGTTTCTGATGGCTTGCTTAAGTACCATCGCCCCTTCATGAGAACTCTTTCTAGTCAGACTCACCATTTTCTTAACTCACCTGTTTGAACTAACCTTCTAACCTCTGTCAACTTGTGCTTTACAAATGCCATGTCTGTTTTCCTCCGGCCCACATCATTCAGTCCCATCCTATCTGTCCAAGGCTCTTGCTCCTCTCTTAATGATTCCCAACATATAGCCATCTCCCCACGTTTGAATTTTGTACAATTATCATGCTGCTACTTTTTATTTTCAACAAGCTTTTCCAGAGTCCTAACCATTGAAACTACACTGAGTGACCAGATTATTATGACCACTCCATCAGTACTTCGTTGGGCTACCTTTTGCCTTCAACACTGCAGCGATTCTTCTTGGCATTGACTCCACGAGATGTTGAGAGGTGATGCGGGGAATCTGACACCATGCCTGATGAATAGCATTGTCCAGTCCTGTGAGATTTGATGGTTGTGGAACCAGCTGCTTGATGGCTCTTTTAACTTCGTCCCACAAATGCTCAATTGGATTGAGATCTGGTGATTGTGGAGGCCACCTAAGCAAGGTAAAGTCTCCCTCATGTTCTTGAAACCACTCCTGCACAATACGAGCACTGTGGCATGGTGCATTGTCTTATTGGAAGAAGCCATCTCCATTGGGATGCGCCATCAACGTGATAGGATGAACTTGATCAGCAACAATACTTAAGTATGTTGTGCTATTCAGACATTCCACACAAATTAAAGGGCCCAAATCATGCCAGGAAGACATGCCCCAAGCCATAATCCTGCCCCTATCCGCTTGAAGGGTTGTACTCATGCATGTGGGGTGCATGCTTTCATGCTGTTTCCATGAAATTCTCACTTTGCCATCTGCATGATACAACTGGAAGCATGATTCATCCGACTACATGGCTTTTTTCCAATGCTCGACTGTCCAATCCTTGTGCTCCTGTGCGAATTGGAGACATTTTATCTTGGTAACAACAGACAGCAAAGGTGTTCAAACAGGCCTTCGGCTTCCATATCCCATACGATGCAGTGTATGGCTAATTTGCCTACAAACGTCAGGTGGTCATAATAATCTGGCCACTAAGTGTGTATGCTAGAATTAGTATTTTGAGCATCCAGAATGGGTAGGAGAATATGGATCCAAGAAAGGACAGGGAGACACAAACAAAGGGATGAACAATTTTGTCTACAACATGAAGCCTTCAGAGTTAGCTGGCTGTGCTCTAAAGTCTATCAAAACACCCACTTTGGAAACTGCCCCATGACAAAGCTCTGCTGCTGCCGTAGGGGGACCACCTGCACATGGAGCCACAGCTCTTGCCTTTCAGGAACCTGTCTCAGTAAGAAAGAGACGTGGGCTGGTTCATTTTTTCGAAAGCTGCAAGGAAATCAAGTCCATGACCATGCTTCTTCACACATTTACTGACTCAGGCCGAGCTCAGAACTAAACAATGAAAGCAAAAACGAATCATAGACTGCCAAGGGTCTCACATGCGGCAGTTTTGATTTTTTTTTTTTTAACTATCATAATTGTTTTTCTTACTTTTTCTTTGGTTGAATACACAACTATAAAATAATGGAGACAGTAGTAGTGATGGAAATATAAAAAAAAATCGTGGAAACAGTTGAATATATACAGAGACAAAATTAGGCAGGAAGGAAACCGAAGCCATTTCAGTATCTCTGTGTGAGGCGTGCACACCTTCCCTTGCCAAGACCCCTGTATCAGGTCGTTGGACGAGGGCACAGGTGCTTCCTTGACACACACAGAAAACAAGTCCTGAGCCTCTTGTGTTGTTGAGGGGAGTTCTATCTGACACATGACCACCCGCCCTGCTCTCCTTTCTGTTCTTCCCGGAAGGCATAAAAATGGCCAAGTCACCAAGAAAAGAATCAGACAAGGGATTCTTTTCAGATGAGAAAAGAATGGGATCACAGATCAGTTGGCCCATTGTGCCTTTTCTTGATTCGTGGGGATTTGAAGTAAAAACACTTCTTGATATTATAAAGTAGGGTTATGCCCCCTTTATTGAATTTTTGTGGAAGAAAACAAACTGTCATGGAAAACCAGCAATCCTAAAGAACATCGTTCACCATGGGAGAATATCGTTCACCCTGGGGGAACCGCATTCACCATGGGAGGATGTCACCACTTTAATACACAGAAACCTCTTCTTCTCACACTAATTAACAAATAGCATTAAGCATGGCGCAAGTCCGATTGAAAACCTTGTCCGGTGCCTTTTATTAGGAATTAAAACTATGTAAGACCCTTGCTTCAGAAAGCTGTGTCCTGGCGTTTTAATAGCATTGCCTTCGCAAGAGCAGGGAAACATCCGGGAACTTAGATTTACAGACGGTGAATCAGGAATTCATCCTAAAAGGAATGCCTGCTTCTGAGTGATGGGGAGGCTTCTATGTCCTATGTAGCTGTTATACTTGACATAGAAGTTCCCATTAAAAAATAAAGCCATATGAAGCTCCTTCTCAATTGTTTTAATCAAGCAGAGTTATCTAAAGTGCTTTTTAGGAAAGACTATCAGGAAAGGACCGGAAAGCAGTCATTATGACTAATCAGCGCCAGGAGTTGGGGTAACCAATATTGTCGGCGAGGGCCTCCAGAGCCCCAGGGACATTTTAGACGACTCAAGTTCCTTCCATTGTCTGGAAGGGACACAATGAGTTAACGTGCCCCAGAACAGATCGGATGTGCTGCCAGCTGGTAGTTTACTCCTGCACAGGAAGGCTGCTTTCTTACACACCATTCTTTGTTGTGCTAAAGAGAAATACATAAAAGCCTAAAAGAAAGCCTTCGGTTCTTTATGTCCGGCAAAATCGTCAGCACAATGTGCCTCGAGGATACATCCACCATGCTTGCTCACAGGCTGTGAGAGAATAAGATCACACTACCATAACCAACCCCCACCCTGGACGGTGTACAAAACACTTACATATACATTGTCTCAGTGGAACTTCACAGCACTGGTGGCAGGAGAGGCAGACATTATCATCTCTGGACAGGGGTGACCCGGCTGCAGCAGCCCATGTCCGGCTTCTGCTTTAAGAAGACTGAGTGTGTTGTATTTTCAAGTATTTTACATGGCACAAGAATGTTTACTGCAGCAGTGTTTATAATGAGGAAAACCAGAAGCTACCAGAATGCTCGGTAATAAAGGACTGATGACGCTATGGTACTGGCCCCATGGAACACTATGCAGCCACTGGGAATTTTGCCTCAGAGGTCTGAGAGTGTTGATGTATAGATATTGATGAAGAAAATTACTCCTAATACATTTGAGCCAGTAAACAATGCAAGATGACCCCATTGTGATAAGAATGTGGCACCGTAAAAGAGTGCTTATTTTGCAGTCTGGGAATGTGTGGGATATTGTTGTGTTGTTTTTTTCTCATTCTCATCTATCACTCCCAACTTGAATGTCAATGAACATTAGCAATGTGCTACTCAACATTTTCAACTAAATCAACTTTTATGATAATAATGAATGAACAGGTATAGCTCTACCTCTGGGCCTCCTGGGTAAAATGATCCCCACTTTGCAGGTGCATCAGCCATGGTCCTGGCAGGGACCTGAATTCAACCAGATGGAGGGAATGCAGAGCGCAAATGAAGGCACGGTTTACGGTGGTTGAAACAGGTAAGGGGAGCAAGCAGGGGTGACAAGGCACCCAGACAGGAGGAACAGTGGGAAGCCAGGAGCACCTCTAGGGCAAAGGGGCAAGAGGAGGAAGTAGTTACAGAGCCCAGGGACAGTGCTGAGGAGGAGGGGCCCCTTGGTAAAAGCTGCAGCAGTGAAGGGTCACAGCCCTGTAGGCACCCATCAAGCTGGGAAGAAGTACTCTGACCTTTTCTTCTGCCTTCTTATTTTCTGCTGGTGCCTCCTGTTGACCAAGCCCAAGCAGAAGCCCATTGGTAAGGGAGTCGGGGTAAACAGTCCATAAAGATTAGCTCCCTGATGCATAGACCCAGGCAGAGCAGGGCAGGAAATGGGTCTGACAAGGGGGAATGAGCAGCAAATTCAGGGGGCAGAGTCCTTTGGCAGTGCCTGCAGAGAAGGGGTGTCTCTTAGTCAGGAAACTAAAACAGAAAGGAAGGGCCTGCTGGGACAATAGGAGGTGATTGGCTTAATTTTTCTGCCGGTGCTCAGAGCTTCAAAGCATGGGGATGGGATCACAGATCAGTTGGCCCAAAGTGAGCCCAGAAATTCTCTGTGGAATATTATACAGAGATAGAGTTGTACACTCTTAGATGCCAATATGATCAGCTCCACTGCTGCCTGAGGAAAGGGCTGCTGGGAAAAGAAAGACCCAAGTCATCCCAAATCTTCTCTTTCCCCATCTCTACTCCCATGTCCTCATCCATGTCAGTGTCCTAATCACCAGTCCAAATAAGAGTGGAACAAGAGTAATAGTGGCAGCTCACATGTATTGAGCACTTACCAGGTGGCCAGCACCTCACGCTGTAAGATCTCAACATGATTATCTCATTTAAGGTTCTCAACAACCGTATGAAGGAGGTACCATAGCTGAGCAGCCAAGAGCATGGATCATGGAGCCAGGCCAGGGGTTGAGTGACTCAGTTTTCTCATCTGCAAAATGGGGACAGTAGTAGTATCTACCTCATGGGATCAGTATGAGGAATAAATAGGTAAAGGGCTCTGAACTGGGCTTGGCACGTAGCAAGCAGTCAGTAAATGTTTGTTGCTGTTGTCCCCAGTTCCCACATAAGGAAACCGAGGCACCGAGATGTCAAGGTAGGCACCTTAAGTCACAGAGCTGATAAACAGCAGAGTTGGGTCTCTAACCAGGAAGCATGGTTCCAGCATTATGCAAACGGCCCCACTCTTTCCCTTCCTGCTACTTTGAAGCAGAGGGGCTGGGATCACCTCCCTTGGTTTGAAGTCAATCCATTCTGCCTGCCTGCCTACCATGCAAAACAAGTCCCTCACATTTTGGATCACCCTCCCCACTGTGCAGGTGACAATCTGCAGACATCTGACCTTCCCTCCAATCTCACTTCCTCCAAGGTCCCTTCCTGCAGGTGTGCAGACCCCAGCAGATAGGGGCAGGCGAGTAGTTGTTTCTCAGACACTTATGTCTTGCTATTAAACAGAAGGAAGAGCGGAGTTGTGGGAATTTGGGGGCCAAGGTCAGCCAGGTGTGTCCTCAGTTTCCAAAACGGGCACCAGGGAGAGCCATGGCGAATGTGTGCTCCATTCAGCTGAGTTGCCCTCTCTGGGCAGAAGAGGAAGGGACAGACTCCCTCCTTGCGTGGAGGTTGCCATGACATCACCATCCTCAGTGTATCTACTAACCTGAGTGCTAACCTGAGTGCTAACCTGAGTACTAACTGAGAAGGGTCAGGCAGTCACCTGAGCAAGGCAATAAGAAAAAGCCAGCAGAAAATGTCAAGGTACCCGACAAAGCTCAGGCTGGAATTCACTTATTCTTTAAGCCTGGGCCACAGCCCCATCCCTCGGGCTCTTTATTTCATTTCTTGGAAACTAGCTTACCTACATCTCCTTCTTGACTTCCTCTTAGACAGCGGCTTTATAACTAGATTTTTCATCGGTCTCATCTTTCATTTTACAGTGAAATGTGATCAATTACCACCTACAACAAAGCGTGTTCAAAGCTGTGCCACCAGCAAGTCAAAAGGCCCCAGTGGAATGGCCGTGGCTTGTTGAAAACACAACAATGAAATGGCCATTCAATAATCTTTTTTCTTTTCTTTTTTTTTTGGGGGGGGGGGAGGAGGTGGCGGGAAGGAAGCCTCATGTTTCATGTACATTAAAAATTAATTCAACAATGTTTCCTCACTTTTATAGGCACCTAGTAACTAAAGTCAAAAGATTGCCTCTAGGGTCCATAAAATACAGAAACTCCTCCAAAAACATGCACAATTAAAAAGTATGTATTGTAATTTAAGTTTGCACAGTGTTGTTTGGTGCCTTATTTCTCACTTTACGTATCTTCATAAAGTTGCTTTCAGGAAAGAAAAGGGGTCATTTGGTCTTTACTTGACACTGAGCTGGTCACAGAAGCTGTTTATCAAGCATCCCTGGCTGGAGCCCAGCACCTGGCCTGGCAAGAGCAGCAGGCGATGGAGATGTGGTTCTGGACTCAGTTTCCTCATGTCAAGTGGATGGGCTGGCCTAAGCTTAGATGCTTTCTAAAGTTCCTTCCAACTTCAAAACTGTTTTTCTCACTAGTTCTGGACCTGAGAACTTTAAAATATGTGCTCAGCTGTGTACTGAGGTTTTATTTAATCAAGAAAGTGCTTCTTAGTTTTGAACCAAATGTGGGGACATCAAGAGCTGAATGACAGAGGTGGGAGTGTGGATAGGAGACGAAGCTTTGCTGGCCCGTAAGATGACTTCCTGGTGATGACAAAATGCACCTCTTTGGGCAGGAATGCCTTCTAGGCACAGGGCTCAGGGAGCCAACATTCCCTCTTGGGGATTGGGAAGAGGCACCCCTTCCTCTGGGCAGATGTGGTCTGTGCCAGGTACTCAGCTTGGTGAACAAAGACTCTACCTACTCCTCAGCCAAGTCCTTCGTGCAGGGCCTCACCGGTAGAACTTGCCAGAAGACCAGTGTGATGTGCATCACGTCCATGCCTAGAATCTGCAATACCTAAGCTGGAACCTGAAAGTTTGTGTTCTCCAAATTACTGTTTACTTAAAAACAAGCGATCAAACAAACAGAAAACACATTTTGTGCCGATGTGAATAGAGACTGCTTGAATGACAACACGTGGACTTCTCACTTGACAGAAAAAGCATGTTTTGTGACTAGGTCTCTGATAGTGTCCCCGCCTGGATTCTCTCAGAATGCAGAGCCTGAGATGAGGCAGGTGGTTTATTTTAGGAAACGCAGACACTAGGAATAGGAAATGAAGATGTCAAACAAAAGGAGGAGGGAAAGCAAATGAAGGTGATTTATTGAGCTGGTCTCTACAGTGGTCAAATGGGGCTCCATCTTGCTTGGACCTTTGGGGACCAACCTTTTGAGGAACTGAAGAGAGGATCATTTCCTGGCTCTAGGCACCGATTGGTTCAGGGTTGATTTGGAATGTTAACCCCTAAAGCATCCAGGTGTGCTCATATATCAGAATGCTAAGCCCATGGTGGTGCTGGCAGAGGCACTGGGTCAAGGAAGGTAAACCCATATCTGATTCTGGTAAAGGCTGAACCCTCCCTTTGGGATAGAGGGTATCTGATGGAAAAAAACCATTACCAAGTGACCAGCTAGTCTCCTTCAGGGATGCATGTAATAGGGAACATTCAGTGTCAGTGTCTCTGGTGACAGGCAGACATTTAGTATAGGAGTTGCTAGCCTGGTCTTAGTGAGAAGGCACTCATGCTGTTGGGGCCACACAGACCTTCTGTCCCTGTACCATGTCCCCTCCATCATGCAAGCCCTGGGGCAGCTAGGGAGAGGGCTGGCTGGCATCCTCAGGACATCCATTCCACCTAGTGGTTCAGCTGGCTGTGAGACAGATCCATGTTCTCTGTGACCAGTACCTTTGCTCCAGCTACATATTTCCTCCACAATTTATCTCTCTCTCTCTTTCTCTAAACCTTAAGCTTACTCTTTTGAGGCGTCTGTCCCAACTAGTGAGCCACTTGTTACTGCTTGTGGGTCCACATGTATCTTTAACTCAGACTGTTTCTCCCTCCCTACAGAGTGAATGAGCAAATGTATTGTCCACAGCTCTGCTCACTGGGAGGAGCGACCTTCCCTATGCTTCAGGGCACACTGGACGAGGTTGTAGTTTGGTGGTGGTTCAGTTTTGTCAAGGCAACCCATCTATGAACTGGGTCCAAGTCTCATTGGTTGGTTGGGAACTAGAACTTACTTGTGCCCTCTAGTTCCCTTCTGGACCAATTCCAAATGAATCATTTTCACTGTATGACACGACACGTTACTGCTGTGCCTCCCTAACTCTGTCTGTCTAATCGCATCAGCTCATAATGAGCAGTTCTGGGAGCATGGTCACCAGAGGTCCCATGGTCAGAGACCCATCACTATCAGGGCTCAGGAGACATTCTTCAAATGGTTTATAGTTTTCAGCTGCAGAAAGGTCTAGCTCTAGAACTCTAGAATCTGCTCTGTAGCTCTCTTTATTGGGCTCAACAGAGACCACACACACACACACAGCATCTTTATTCAAAATAAATAGCACCATTAGACCTACTGGTCATATGGTGTGAGTGACAGGGCCACTTGTCCTGTAGTGGGATCTGCTACAGATTTTGCTCTGACACTCAAACTGGCAGCCTTCTAAGTCACCCAATAAATGGGTCAAGAGCAGTGTTCCCAAGAGTGGTATTTGCTGCCTTCAGTTTCTAAAACTTTTTAGTGATTTTAAAACACCTCAGAATTCTTTAACACTCCTGCCATCAAGAGATGGGGTCCATGTCCCTTCTTCTGGAATCTGGCTAGGGTTTTTACTGCTTCAACTAACAGAGGATGGTGGCAGATATATGATGTGACTTCTGAGGCTGGGTCTTAAAAGGCCATATAGCTTCTCCCTTGTTCATTGGGACACTTATTCTTCCAACTACCCTGAAGCTGCCATACTGTGAAGAAATCCAAGCTACTAGTACATGGCAAGGCCACATGTTAGTATCTTAATTGATAGTCCTCGCTGAGCCTAGCCTTCAAGTCATCCAGCCTAAGCACTAGAAATGCAGGTGAAGATCGTGCCATAGGATTCCAGTCCAGCTTGAGTCATCCCCACCTAAGGCTCCAGCCAGCCTTTCTGAGCTAAGGTTCCTCATCTGAGTCACACACGACAGAAAATGGCTTGATGGACTGTTTTCTCAGTTCTCCCAAGTATGGTACAAGACAAGACCAGTCTAGATACACTGGAGAGAAATTGGTTTATTACATACAAATGATGCCTTAGGATTTTCCGGCTTAATTCTATCATGGAACCCAATTTAGAAAAGCTGGTAGAAATTAAGTAGAATGACAAGACATTCCAGGTGCATCCTGTTCAAATCCCTGGCCCACAGAATCCATGAGCACAATAACATGGTTGTTCTTTTACTTCAGTAAGTTATACAGCAATAGAAAACGGGAATAAGGTACAAGATTTAACATCTTGGTCTTTACCTAAAAGGTGTTGTGCCAGCACCTTCCAGGTTGTAGAACTCCTAAAACTGTCACTGTTGGAGCAGGATGGGGAATCTTTGTGGGGTTTCATTTCTCTGACACGCAACTTGCTATTTCTATTTGCACGGTGTCATCCATATAACGCTCCAGGATGCCTATGGAATATCAAGGCAATTGAGATGTCTGCAGACTATTTCATGATGTTACACAAGAGGCTTCCCATAGCCTTAGGCAAGACTATGAATGTGTACTAGTGTCCTTTCCACTTAAATGAGACCTGCTTTTGATCCTGTTTATTGACGAGGGGTTTGAAAGAACATATTCACCAGATCAATAGCAACATACAGAGTGCCAGAGGCTATGCTTACCATATTTTCCGGCATATAAGATGACCCCCTAATTTTACAGTTAAAACATAGGTTTAGGCCTATATTCGCTGTATAAGACTACCCTCCACTTCCGAGGCAATACCAGTTCTTTTTTTTTTTTTTTTTTTAGTAAACCGCCTCTCTGACTCTGGCCAATCTGAGCAGGCTTTTTTTCGTTTCAAAAGTCGTCTTATACGCCGGAAAATACGTATCTGTTTTATAGCGATATCTAGCTCAGCAACCGAGATTGGGGGTACCACTTGGTTAAGTTCATGGTAGCCCACCATCATCCTCTATAATCTGTCAGTTAATTTTTTCAAGGGCCATACAGATGAATTGTATAAGAATATAATGGAGAACATCATCCCCATATACTTTGTCCTTGATGGTGGCACCAATTCTCTCTCAGTGTTGACTTGAGTTTATAGTCTTGACTGGTGGGGGTGAGGTTGGATAGTTATAGAGGCTTCCACTTGGCCCCTCCTAATGAAATGGCTTTTACTATGTATGTCAGGGAACCAGTGGGAGGTTTCTGCCAGATACTTTGTCTATCTAAATTATGCACTTGGGGAATGGGGAAAATAACCACAAGGTGAGTCTGTAGACCTATTGAATATACTTTGAGATGTACTTGTGCTACTCTCAATATTTTTCTCCATTTCTACAAGCAAGTGCCACCCTAGTTAGCTGTTACTCCATCTCATCACTAGGAACACTCTTGCCTTTTAGCCACTGGCACCGAACCCTGAGGGCCAAAGTATCTTTCAGCCTTGGTGCCCTTATAGTAACCACATATACCATTTACTCCCACTTAAGAATTGCCACATGGCCTTTGACATTCCGGTATCCTATTATTTTGATTGGTGCTAAGGAGCCCAGACCCATAGCAGCATCTCCTCCTGTCAATCTCATTTTATGGGGGGCAGGCACAATTGGAATTTCTCAAAAGATACCAGGGTTTTCTTCATCAATGAATTTCTTATTGCTTTAGTCATTTTTTAGCATTATTTAGCATTATTGCTTTAGACATTCCCAGGGGACATTCCTAGAGTTTCTGGGGAATATAGTCAGATGAAGAGTTTTCTGCTCTCACTAATAAATCCATCTGAACACTTCTATCCTCCCAACCTTTCCATGATAATCTGCCAAGGTCATTCTATTATAGCAACTCTACCTTGATGACACTAATCCATTGTTGTCGCCAAGTTCAAACAATCATGTCAACAGTGTACTGACTGCATCTTAGTTTTTACAGGATGTTAAATCCTGAGTCAAGGAGGAATGCTCTCATATCAATGAATTCTTCTCACCCATCTTCATAGTCAGGCCTCTTTTCTCCAGACCTCTCAAGATGCATGTCAATGTATGTTTTGCTGGTTCCTGCTAGTACCTATTTGTCAGGTCTTGCAAGTCTTTTAATATCCAAGGAGCAGGCATTGTATTTCCTGGATCTGGCTATACTGAGACCTAACTCCAGTTACTGTAATGAGAGGAGGGCAAGGTCAGATCGTGAGGAGGACAAGTATCATCTTGTGAAGCACCTGCCTCAGATGAGGCCTTCATGTTGTTTCCACACAAGGGGAGGTTGTTTTACTCTGGGATGGGGGATCCAGTTTTAACTTTGAGTCTAGAGTGGATGACAAGATCTATTTTTTCCTATTTATTATTTTTACTCTCTTTTTCTGCCTTCTTTTAAGTTGATTATTTTTTATGATTTTGTTTGATCTCCTTTGCTGTTTTAGCTGAAACGGTTTTGTCATACTGTACTTCACAAATAGTTTAAGAACTTTAGAATACTTCTATATCTCTCTTCTAAGGCTTAGTGTTATTTTTGTTATATATTTCCTTTATATACTTTATAAACCTTACTTTACATTTTTTGTTTAAACAGTTATCTTTTAGAGAGATATAACTTACAATTTTTAAAAGGCATATACTTAACAGCCATTTTCTGTGCTCTTCATTCCTTGTGCAAATTCAGATTTTCATCTGGTATCACTTTTCCTTTTGCCTGAAGAATTTTTTTTTTTTAATTTTCTTTTTTTAGCATGAGTCTGCTGGTGACCAATTTTTTCTTCTTTTGTATGTCTAAAAATTCTTTATCTTGTCTTCATTTCTGAAAGTTATTATCACTGGGTATAAAATTCCAGGTTGACATTTTCCATCTTTAAAGATATTGCTCATTGACATCTCACTTGTGTTGTTACTGATGAGAAACTATCGCCATTATTGTGCTGTTGCTCCTCTATACATAATTTGTATTTTTGCTATGACTGCTTTAAGAGTTTCTCTTTATCATTGGTTTGAGCAATTCATTTATGATGTTTGTTTACTTTTCTTATGTTTCTAATTATTTTTCCATATTCCCATCTATTCTCCTTGAAAATCCCAATTTCTTGAATTCTGGACTACTTGAAGTTATTCCAAGTGAGGTTTTTTTGTTTGTTTGTTTCATTCTATCTGTTTAATTGGGCATAGTATCTACTGCTATTTCTCAAAGTCCCTTAAAGTTTTTTTTTTCCTCTGCAATATCTAATCTGTCATTAAGTCTATCCCATGAAATTTTTATTTCAGAAATTGTATCTTTCTTCACTAGAAGTTCATTTTAGGTCTTTTAAATATCGTCCATGTTTGTACTTCACTAGTTGACCATCTGCAATAGAGATTAAATAATAGTTTGAATGTTCTTGTCTGTTAATTGTAACATCTGTGCCACTTCTGGGTTGGTTTTGGATTCACTATTATTTCTACTCATTATTGGACATATTTTTCCTGCCTGCTTGCATACCTGGTAATTTTTTACTGGATGCCATACTTTGTGAATACTTTGGATTCCTATAAATATTCTCAATCTTTCTTCTGGGATATAGTAAATTGCTTGTAAACAGTTTGTTCCTTTTGGGTCTTGTTTTTAAGATTTGTTAGGTGGAACCAGAACTATGTTTAGTCTAGGGTGAATTATTTTTCATTCCCCAGAAAAGGCTTTCTGAGTACTTTATTCAATGCCCCATAAAAAAAAAGAAAAGAAAAAAAGAGTCTTTTCAGTCTGGCTGGTGGGAACATGATCTTACTCCCTCTAATTTTGGGGGGTGGTACCCTCCTCATTGGCAGCTTCCTCACATGCATTCCTTCGTCAACACTCTGCTGAATATCCAAAGGGATCCTCTGTAGATGTCTGGTGTTCTGACTCTGTGTAGTTCTCTCATCTTCAATGGTCGGTCCTGCAAACTCTAGTTGACTTGCTCCCTGGATTCAGTTCCATCTTTTCTCAGGGTGTCCATTGGACTCATGTGCCTGATTCCACTTTCCTGCATGGGAACCTGAAAACTCTCTCAAAATAGAAAGCTTTTGTAGGGCTTACTATGTAGGGGCAATTGTTTGTTTCCCATCTCTTGGAAATCACTGTTGTTGTTGTTTTTGTTGCCTGGTAGCTATAGTGTCTTAAAAACTGTTGGTAGATGTATTTTCTTCATTGTTTTGGTTGTTCCAGGAAGGAGTGTAAGTTTGGTCTCTATTACTCTAACTTTGCCAGTTGTGAGGTACCTCTGTCTTTAAAATATCCACCACTGCACTCGACCTTTCATTTGTAGAATGTTCGTGGAGATCTTGAGTGCAGAAACGAAGCTGAATTAATCTCTGTAACCCTAGATGACTGGCAAAGGACTTTGCATACAGTAGGTGCTTGGTTAATAGTTGGTAAATTAAATTGGAGCAGGATAATCAAGTGAAACTTTCCCAAGGAATATTTTTTACCTTATGCAAGAAAAAAATATCTAAGAGTTCAGTAATGAAAATTTGTAAAAGAAGTAGCAATCTTGCTGTTATGGGAAGTGTTTACGCAGAGGGAGGGCATTCATTTGCTGGGAATCAACATTTCTGCATTGTTCAGAGAAAGGCTCAGTCTGATGCCAGCTTTCCGTTGACACCTCTCAATCGTATTCTTTGCCAAATGTGAAATATTATAAAAATAATTATAAGGACCCTCTCTAGATTAATTATTAATTAGCTGTGAATGACTCTCTCTCTCTAGATTAATTATAAAAAGGATATTCCCTCTAAACTTTTCTATAGCTGTACTCTCTATTATCTACAGAACATCAGAAAATGAGGAAACTGGATACTATTATCCCCAATGGGCTGATTGTGAATTGGAAATAGATAGGGTTTAGGGGACCTGTGTTAAGTTACACAGTCAACTACAGAACTAAGCCAAGAACACAGGTCCCTACATATAAGATAGTGTTCTTTCTTTTCGGCCATGCTGCATCAGAATACCAAAGGAGGTTTATAAAGTTCAATTCCTTTTTCTTTTTCTTTTTTAAATGTAAGTTTTAAAAAGTAGGCAAGAACAAAGTGGAATAATGGTAGAATTCAGGCAATGTGTGTGGCATGTGTTTCCACCATAGAAAGTAGGACTGAAATCGGAGTTGTTCCCCAGCAGAGGTCAAACAATATGAAAATGGAGTGGGGATCCCCAAGGCCCTGATGATCTGAAGAATCTGGCTAAGCACTGAATTAAACCGGACAGGTGGGGGTTCAGGTGAGCCAGGCAGTTTTCAAGGTAAATAAAACATAGCCAGTAACACAACCTCATTTCAGATAAGAGTTTCTGGATAAAGGCGTTTTAGATAATCAGGGCTTGGAGCATAAACAAACACAAGGGACATGGAGCGGAGGAACAAGTTGATATGATTCAAGTAACAAGGAAGTTGGTATCTATAACCACTCTCTGGCTTTGGATGGTTAAATTTCCAGAAATCACCTGGATAGAAATGTCGGATAATTAAACAATGTATCTAGCCTACATCATTGACTGACAAAGCAGTATTGCAATTTCTGAACCCCTTAGGAAGGCAGAGCAAAGTAAAGGATGTAGGATAAGATGGGGGCCTCCTACTTGTCATGGAGGAGGAGCAGGGCGACAAGGAAGCGGGATGAAAGGAGGAAGGGGCTGAAGAGCTTACTCAGGTGTCAGAATTAACATGTAGGCTCAGTTATACTCCCATTGCACAATGGGAATGGGAAGGAGAACTAAACAGACCTGGATTGTTGAGCAGGAATAGCCAACCTGATTAAGAACAGTGTGCTCTACCACCACCTTCACCACCTCCACCACCACCTCCATAACCACCTCCACCACCTCCACCACCTCCACCACCTCCACCACCTCCACCACCTCCACCACCTCTACCACCACTTCCACAACCACCTCCACCACCTCCACCACCTCCATAACCACCTCCACCACCTCCACCACCTCCACCACCTCTACCACCTCTACTACCACCTCCACCACCTCCACCACCACCTCCACCACAACCTCCATCACCACCTCCACCACCTCCACCACCTCCACAACCACCTCCACAACCAACTCCACCACCACCTCCACCACCACCTCCACCACCACCTCCACCACCTCCACCACCTCCACAACCACCTCCACAACCACCTCCACCACCTCCACCACCACCTCCACTACCACTACCACCTCCACCACATCCACCACCTCCACCACCTCCACCACCTCCACCACCTCCACCACCTTTACCACCTCCACAACCACTTCCACAACCACCTCCACCACCTCCACCACCTATACCACCTCCACAACCACCTCCATAACCACTTCTACCACCTCCTCCACCACTACCACCTCCACCACCACTACCACCTCCACCACCTCCACCACCTCTACCACCTCTACCACCACTACCACATCCACCACATCCACCACCTCCACCACCTCCACCACCTCCACCACCTCCACCACTACTTCCAGTGCCACCTCCACTTTTCTGCTGCCACCTTTCTGCCTCCACCACACTCTCTTTCTGTCTCTAAGATCCAAAGCCCCCTCACCATTCAGCTGGGACACCCATGACTTGAGACCTAGTAGAGCAGAGGCAGGGCCCTAAAAGTGGGAAGCAAAGGGGAATAAGGATCAATGAGCCCTGGAGAAGAAGATGAAGTAGGAATGGTCTGTTCAAGAGGAAAAAGGAGTGGGGCCTTGGTTAAACTGAAAGGGGAAGGATACTGGATAGGGTCAGAGGCTCCATTTCTGCCTTTTTAAACAACCTCTGTTGTATTTCTCCCATGGGCTGAAAGTAGTAGGAATATGAAAAAAAAATTCTGTGAGAAAAGTATTATTTCCTTTTTTACTGCCTTCCCATATTCTGAATAAATCTAGAGAGAAAGCTACCGTTTGAAGCCAGTTTTCCTTTACCACTTCTCCAGAACGGCCAAATCTCCTCTACCCCCTTTCCTTAATAAAACGTGAACAGACCTCAGCTTAAGAGCCCTAATAGGCAGTTTTCGTCAGCTGAAATTCAGTCACAGTGCTTTGTTTCCACAGTATTTATTTCTATAGATGTAAGCGATCTGCTTTTTAAATTTATGGTAGCTCAAGTTTGTTTTTTTTTGTTTTTTTTTTTAATGAAATTCGTAAAAATAATTTACTGTATTCAAATTCAAGCTGAGTTATTTGAAACTAATTATCAAAAAAAATTCATCATTGACCTAAATGTAAAGAAAATGACAGGATGCTATGGTGGAGCTAAACCGTGGTCTGGGAATCAGAACTCTGCTGGGATCCCAAGTGTGATTTTGGTCAGTGATTTCATCTTTATTTATTTTTATCAATTAAAGACATATACCTGTTAGCCAGAACTTACTAGTAGCATGAGATGTTTAAAGGTTTAATGTATTACTTTACTAAAGTCCTAGTCAAAGGTAAAGAAATAAGGTGTTCAGTACATGCCAACTTAACACCCATATAAACTCAGAAATGGTGAATGGCCATGTGGCAGCCCCCACCCTTCAAAGAGCTCTTGGATGCCAACCACATGCTTTTCTGAGGGATGTTCTGGCTCTAAAATGCTGTGCCAAGTATCCAGTCCAAGGGCTGGCACAAGCAATGATCTGATAAGGAAGAATAATGATAGATTATCACATTAAAATCTCATTTTCTCTATCTCTACTTTCCCTATCAAGTAGGTGCCTGGAATGAATCTGCTTGAAACAGAGGTCAGATGCCAAGCATTTCCCTTGTCACCTAAATACCTCTGTCTAAAAAAATTTCTCATCAGAACTTTTACAACCTTTTTTTTTTTTTTTTTTTTGGAAGGTCAAAGGAATTGAGGGCCTTACTAGATGGCACCTCTGTGAAGCTTTTCCCAGTTGGCCTGCCCAAAGGATTTCCTATCTGTGGGGTCCCCCTGACATCATCACTTTGCATTCAAGGGCAAACAGAGGTTAGGATCAGTGCTTTAAAGATAACAGCCCGGGTTCAAATTTCAACTCCCTTAGGGAGCCTCCATTTTATTTAAATTTTCACATTTATACAACATAATAACTCAGTGAGGTAGGTTCAATTTCAGGGCAGTTGCTTTTATTACAAAAGCTTTGTATGAATTAGAAAAGCATATGCCCCTTTCTTTATTCTCCCCCCCCCCCCAACACACACACACACACACATGCTCTGGTCCCATGAACCACAAACAGGCACCCTGTCCTCCAGACCAATGCAGTTTCTGGTCTCCAGTCCAGGCTCTGCCGGCAGAGCAAGGGGAAGATTTACTACCCACCTGCCCCTCCACTGGAAATTTTCATCAAGGGCTCAACCTACCAAACCTTACCCAGTGGCCTGACAGTGATCACCATTTTACAGCCAGGAAAGGTTAAATATTTGTGTTTTTAAAAGATCACCCTGGCTATTTCATAGACAATGGATTGGAGAAGGGTGGGCTGAGGGCAAGGAGTTGTTAGGACCCGGACACAGCTCCGCAGGTGGGGGATGGTGCGGATCATGGTAAGGAGCAGTAGGCTGGTGAGAAGCAGACAGATTCCCAGGTGTTCAGGAGACAGAGCCAACAGGTCTGCAGGCTGCTGCGAGGATTCAAAAGACGATGATATGAATAATACTATTTACTGAGGCTTGTTTGTACCAGGCACAAAGTTATTTACGTAAGTTCTGTGATCCAGGAAAACTGACTACATTTCATTCCTAAATGGTTGCCATGAGAATTAAAGATAACACAAAGTGCCCATCCTATAGTACATCTTTCGTAAACTAATGGCAAACATTAGTTTAATTACTGCTGAGTGTCCAGTATTTGAAATTCCTCTGTTGGTTAAGAAGCCCCAGTTTGTGGGCATGGGCAGTGAGTGGCAGGGAAGGTAGGCAGTGGAGCAAAATTAAGACAGTGGCTTCATCACTTACCGAGCCTCAGATTAGATTCCTTGTGTAACTTTTAAAGGCAACAGATGCTCAACCCTATCTCCATTCGCTTGGTCTAGGGGTCTTGGTATCGATGTTTTAAAAGCTGCAGATAGCCAGGGTTGAGAACCACGGAGTTTAAAAAAAAAAGGGGGGGGGGTGTCCTTTTGAATCAGACCCTTCAAGGTGAAACCCTGGCTCTGCTCTTCTTGCTGTAGTTCCCTTGCCTAAGCCTCGGATTTCCTGTTTGTAGAACAAAGCTGTCTATGCAGCCTCTCCCAGGTTTGTGAGGATTAAATGAGGGGTGGTAGGTACTCTTTGGGTAATCTCTGTCCATGCCTCGCTTGGCATGGTGCCTGGCCCCTCATGTGGCCTCAAAAGATGTGACTGCCATGACTGTGGGGTCAAGAAGCAGAGGGCCCTCTGGGAGACAGGGTCCAGCCTGGGGCTGAGAGCTCTGCATCCATCACTTTGTGAAATCCTGGTCCAAAGTGCAGCCATCACTTTCGCAGATGCAGAAACCCAAGGGCGCCAAGTGGGAGAACCTGGATGGGTGTCCCATTCAGAGCCTGACACATGAGAGCTTAGCGGTGGGCCAGGAGGGGAGTGTGGGGAGAGGAGAGGAGCAGGAGGCCAGGAGCAGAGGTGCTGCTGACCTCAGGGCGAGTAGAGAAGCACATAGCTCTTGTCCGGCCCAGGCGGTGAGATGGCACACAGCACAATGGCTGCTAGATAGTAGGTACTAGTGAATGTTATTTTACCTTTTTCCTCATTCAGAACTGCCTTCTCCCTAGCTGCATCTATCCTCTTTGGTGGGGCACATCTGTTGGCAGGAATGTCCCTCCTTCCTTTTTGTACATGTTCTGCTTCCCATCTCCATGTTTATGGGGACAGCCATGATCATGTAATGTCCCCTGTGGTCTTTGGGGGAGATTCGGAAGGGGTATTTATTAGAGAAAAACAGCCACTCTGGCCCGGGAGATGTTGACTTTCTCTTTTCCGTGTGCGTTTGCTTTTAGCAAAGCAGGTAATCTGCGACTGGCCAGATTCAGCTGCATTTGGATACTGTACTGGGGCTCAAAGAGGTCCCAAACCACTGCCTGGGAATGGCAAGTTCTCATGACAGATTAGAAAGCCACGCCAGCAGCTTCCCAGCTAAGTAAAAAATAAATAAATAAATAAATAAAAAATTGCATAATTCCTCCTGCGCTACTGCATTAGGCAGATTTCCCCCCCTTTCCTGAATGTACAGTAAATCCCAAGTGGTTGAAGCCATGGTGCCTCTCTTTAAACACAGTGTGAAATCACTACCAAATTTAAATAAAAAATAAATTCCGCGTTGTGCTCAGAGATTTTCTCCTGCCAAAAACACTCACACAATTAACACACTAGCAGAATGTGTTGCTAATTTCATGCCACTGGAGCCTTTTCTACTTCAGAATATAGAAACAGAATCGGGTCAGAGCTCCAATAATAACAGGATTTTGCGAAAATACACAGCCCCATGCTGCAGATATGTTGTAGGTGCGGGCGGACAGGAGAGTCACCGTGGTGGTGCATGAAATAGCTTCCTCCTGCAAAGCACGGGAGACGGGCCTCCAGATCCCTGCACCAGGAGAGAGGGAGACAGAGTTCAGATCTGCCGGGTTCAGCAGGGAAAAGCATCACCGTCCATCCACAGTGATGACGAGGGAGACAAATGCCAGGCAGAGAAACTCAGGGACAGCCGCCCCAGCCAGCCAAACCTAAAGTTCTGACCCCCTCCTGGCTCTCAGACTCCCTCTCTCCAGCCTCAGCCTCCTTACACAGGGCCTGGTCTTTTTCCATAACAAAAACAGCGATAATGAAAATATTTTGGCAGCATGCGGGGCCTTTCACATGGTGACCCTGACCTTTGGAATCAATTTTCTTTATTCTTCACCTGACCTTGGCTTCCAGGCTCCCTGGCGTTCGATATTAGTTACAAAATCCTGAACTCCCTGAGACCTTCCCTCCTCCCCCAGATGAGCAAGGCAGGCCACCCTGGTGGAGCTCCAGAGAGGAGAGAGGGAGAGGGAGAGGGAGAGGGAGAGGGAGAGAGGGAGAGAAGGAGAGAGAGAGAGAGAGAGAGAGAGAGAGAGAGAGAGAGAGAGAGAGAGAGAGAGAGAGAGGCTTCCTGACAAAGAAAAATAAGGAGCTCGCCCAGCCCGACGTGTTGCACGGGAGTCTCATTTGCACCAAATGCCATTAGTCCCATTATTTACTCAGACAACAGCGGGGGCAGCCTGCTCCCCTGCTTGCATCGCGCTCGCTCGCTCGGATGACACCGTGCACAGCGCTCCGCTCACACAGTGAAATGCAAGGTGGAGCCCGTTCATTCAATCCGTCACCCCTGGGTTCGCCGAGTGTGGAGACGGGGGGTGCATGCATAAGGGGGTGCACCGGACAGAGAAAGGGCCGGTTTCAGCACACACGTGCAAGAGAGAAGCCAAGGATGAAAGGAAAAGAAAGCATCTCCCAGCCTGGGACGGGGGCGGAGGGGAGGGGGAAGGAGGATGGAACGACTTTTAAAGGAGAGGACTGGACTGCTTTTCAGAACTCTCGGGCATTTTCTATGAGAACGAGGTGCCCACGGAGACAAGCGTTTGGGGGCCACCCTACATTCGGGAGGAGGAGGCGTTCGCTGGCAGGGGCTATTTTCCTGCAAATTATTTTCCTCTCAAGGGTAACGGTGGGGGAGGAGCGGAGGGAAATGGATTGGCGCCGCTGCACAATCGCGCTTTGTGTGGCCGGGGGAGACCTCTGAACTGATGCTCCTGGAGGACCCGCCCCCTCTCCTGCGGGCCGGCCGGAGCGGCCGCGGTCCCGCAGGGGCGGCGCTGGGCAGCCCCGCGGCCCCGCAGACAATGGCCCGCGGAGCGGCGGCTCCCTGGGCGGGAAGGCAGGGCTCGCGGCCACTGCCGCCGAGCGCCAGGCTGGCCGGGGGCCGCGGGGGCCGGGCTGGGCAGTGGGAAGAGGCAGCTTCTAAAGTTCGCGCTGGTCACAAAGGAGTGGGTGAGGGGGAGGCAGGAGAACACAAACACGCGGCCGGACAGGACAGGACAGGACAGAGCAGCTCCTTGGCGGGGTGCAGGGCGGGGGAGGGGGCCGGTGCATGTTTATCAGATGAATTAGCTTCATAGAAAAGTGTGCCGCCTTGTTTTCAGGTCCAGGTTCTGGCTGGAATGCTCCATCGTGGTGTCCCTTCCCAAGCTCACGCTGGCACCTAAAAACGCAGCATCACTGATACCAGGGCCTCTCAGCCCCCCCCCCCCCCCCCCAAGTCCCTCTAATGCAGAGGAGCTAAAAGTCAAGGTCAAAGTTCAGGAACCCTCAAGGTGGAGGCCGCAAGTGTCCTCCACAGGGAGAGACTTGCATTTGTTTAGCTTTTAAAAAGTACTTAAGAGTGACCTATGGTGCCTACTTTGAAATATTTAACATTAGAGATAACGTTTCAAACGTCTTTACCTCCTCATTTCTAAGATACTAGCTCAGTCTGGATCATGAAACCAGAAAGAGGACATGAGTGTGAGAGCCCACCTTCAGATTCCCAAAGCTTAATATGTGGATCAGGGGGAAAAAAAAAAAAATCTGTGTCATAAAATCAAAGAAATAGAAGAACAGTGATCAAGGAAAACGGAACCTTGAGGAAGTGCCCACCAGTTTAATCTGTGGCTCCACAGACACACTGGGCAGACTCCAGTTTGCAAAGCTATTGTAAAGTGATGAAAAATAGTCGTCATCGTGTCGTTCCCCCCCCCCCCCCCCCCCAGGGCTGTAACCGCCTGGTAATAAAATGCTGTGCCCAGTTCTCTCCGGTGCTGGTGCTGTCAGGGTGCAGTGTGGCACCAGGCACCTAGCCGGTGCTCAATAATAGTTGCTGAATTGAGAGCTGTTGATAGCACTCTGCATTCCTTCTCCCCTTTCGGTGGCCTGTGACAGGGTGCTGAGTGTGGGAGGGGACGTTTATTTGGAGTGACAGGCCACCCGTTTTGATAGTTGTCACGGGGACTTCTGTCAGAGTTGGTTCCCACTTCCTGACAGAATTGAAGTACTATTTAATCCCCTTGTCCCATAAACATTCATATGTCACCTTTAAAAACCAAATATATACTTCCATAAAAGTAATACAAGGAATACATATTCTTGACTTAAGATAGCTGTCCTAAAGTACGATAAGCTTTGAAATCTACAATAATATGCTAATTAGACTGACGCCCTTCCGGACATCCTTCCTGATGTCTTTCCTTCCGGATATAGCTGTCGCCGATGGTGGGCCGAGGCAGAGGTGACAGAGGCCCCAGGCTGGGCGGGGCCGGGGCCAAGGTCCTTGCACGAATTTCATGCACTGGGCCTCTAGTTTTATCATATTTATTCACTTGCATTCATGCAAAAAATATGGATCATGTCCTAATATATGGCAGACACAGTGCTAATCCCGAGGATGCCTCCTGATCTCCTGACACTGTTTTCTTCCTCGAGGCTCCATCCTGCTGTCCCAGGAGGTGGGGGAAGCGGTGAGCATTAGGATGACAAGCAAAGCCGTTCAGTAAGAGCACTGAAGGGGATGCCACGGTGAACACTAAACAGCAACTTTAGTTGAAGGCTGAGGAACTTACCTCATGGAAACTGGTCCGTGGACCCGCAGCAATGGCATCACCTGTGACCTTAAAAATGCAAACCCCTAGGCGCTGGCCCTGACCCGCGGAGTCAGCGTCTCTGAGGATGGGGTTCCAGAAACTGTGCATTCACAATAGTCCAGGTGCTTTTTATGCGCATTGAAAGACGAGAACCACTGTCTGGAAGTTAAGCAGGCTTCACCCAGGCAAAGCCCCTTAAAAGTCTTCCTTCAGATCCTAGTCGTATCACCAGCTGAGTTCTATCACGTGCCCATGATATTTCTCGCAATCTTCAAAACCGCACGAGCATCTCCCAATCAAGTCATTTACACAAAGTTCCAACTCAGGGAGGAAAAAAATTGCAAATTCTGAGTATAATCAAAAGGGAAAACATTCGGACAGGTAATTTTAGGAACCAGCTATGGATCACTATGTACCATAATGAAGTTGAGCAATTAGGTTAAGAAAGCCACAGCACAGAAAATAATTAACCCACAAAGTAATCATCTTGTAAGTCCCAGAGCTAATGATTAAAATAAACCTGAAACAAATGATTGTTTAACTTTTAAGCTGTGCTTGTTTTAGCCACAGTGTACTTCAGGTGTGAGCTCCCGGGAATTCCTCCTGCCTACCGAGACTGGCTTTAGGATAAGGGCTTGTACCCGTTCTCCTGCCTCTCCTTCCCTGGGGAAGGCTGCTTGAGTGTCACAAAAGACCACTTCAGCGCGGGCCCAGGAAGTGGGCTGGGCTGCTCAGCCGTGTGGCACTGGAGTGCATCAAACCCTGGGATTCAGTCTGCAGCCCAGGGTGGGCTTCAGCCATATTGCATCCTATATAACCTTGGAGGTGGAGCCGCACGCTTCGTTTTTATGCAGCTTGCTTTGCACTTTCCTTGGTGGTTTATTATTGCAAAGCATGGCGCTTCCCCGCCCCCACTCGCCTCTCTACCTAAAGAAGTGAATTAATAACTAGAAAACGAGACAGAAATGAGATCTAGGGCCCTGGCTTCTGAATGTCACTGTGAGCAAACAGCAGTGGAGAGAAAAGGTTCCTTTCCATCTTTATGTGCAGCGCTATCTGTGCATTGACTTGTTTCCTGACACATGAGCCATGGCTTGAAAGGAATTCAGGCCCCAGCAAATTTTGCATTGCGCTTCAATGTGGCCTCTGGGATTGAATAAGGGCAAATCTATTATACTGTTGCCATGGAGACCCTGGCACAACTGCTGATAAAGAGTGTCTGATGTTTGGTAGGCCTTGTAGCATGGTACATACCATTTAAAGGATGGTGTGTGTGTGTGTGTGTGTGTGTGTGTGTATGTGTGTGGAGAGAGAGAGAGAGAGAGAGATTAGCATACATGTGAATCTGTAAGAGAGTAAGTGTGCCCCTGTGTGTGGGTGGAGTGGCTGGGGGAGGTGGAGTGGAGATTGGGGTGCAGTGCGGAAGGAAGAGAGGCTGGGGTGCCATATCATGAAGGAATGTTCTGTATTTTCACAAATAATTTGTAAATACTTTTTTTGCCTCTGAAAAAATTAATTCTGCATTCTAGGAATCGACACCTTAAACAGATGGGGGCAGCAGAAGATACATAGACATTCCCCTCGGTCTAGCAAAATTAGTCTTTAATTCATCTGCAGGAGAATTAGGCTAATACAATAAAAGTGGAAATGCGCTCTTTTGCATCCTTTGATGAATGCTGCCTCCATTCAGCTGTCTGTCTGAGGATCAATAGTGGGCCTGTAAGGATTGCAGGCGTTTGCTAAAGCGGGCTAGGCAGATGATGGATTTTAATCATTAAAATGATTTTATAACCACGAAACAAAGAAGGCTGAACGTCCTTTCACATGCGTAATCTCAGTTTCGCTGTTATTGATTTTGCCAGTCCTAGATTCACTTCCTGTCTCGAAGGCAAATCTCACACTCCCCAAATTCCTTCCCACACATCCATTTCTGGCTCTCAGTGATTGAGATGGGCAATTTGAATTTTTTTTTTTTTTTTTTATTGGTGCCCTTTCCCCCATTAGTTCCAGACCTGGAGAGGGATGGCACATTAAGCCCGAGCCAAGCCTCTGGTTGGGGTGGTTGGGGGCGAGGCGTCTGGGACAGAATCACCTACAGTAAGCAAGCTTTAGAGCATGAGGCTCTAACAATGGGAGGCCGGGCAATCTGCGACAGCTGATAGGATTATTATTATTACAGAGCGCAAAAAGCTTCTGCTTTCTTTTCTGCTGCTCTGCAGACCTCATAAGGCCTCTCTGTGATTTCTGCATAGTTAATTTGTCAGTTTATAAATTACCACATTATGTTAACGCTGAATGCTTCAAAACACAAATATATGCACAGAGGGCTTGAATATTTGAAGTGTTTTAGTACTACGGGGAAATAATTTTGTTGTCAAGCTGTGGCAGATATAGAACTGCTAGGGGATACATGGCCATTTCATCAGGACTGTGTCGATGATGGCCTGTGAACATCCAAGGGGGAAAATCATCTTTTATCACTATTGTGTACCATGCCGGTCCAGATGGGAGATAAAACATGCATGAGTTGCCCGCAGCTCTGAAAATAATTATACTCATTTGCCAGAAATGTAGAAAGTGCATCCAACCAAGTTACCACCCATCATAGTGACACTCCGTTTGCATACTGATGAAGTTTAAAGCCAGAGACAATGGTGTTGGTATCAATAGCGAGGGGGGAAGTTGGGGGCTGGGCACTACCAGTGCCGTAGGATTAATAGCGCCATCATTTTATATTATGCAGCGTTTCACTTATGCTGCATATCAAAAGACTACTGCCTCTGAGGTTCACCTCACTGTTTATAAGATTACAGTTTGCTTTAAGACTCCAAACATTAGCATGGATTCTTTCAGGTTCCACAAATGAATGCAGAAATATCTGTGTTCGATAAAGTGCCCGAAGTGTAATTATGGGCGAATACGTTTGGCTGCTATCAGAAGTGCTCGCCGGTGTGCACATGTGTTTGTGAGCATGGGTGGGTGTGCACGTACCCACACGCACACTCATGATTTTGGAAGACAGCAGAGGGAATATGAGAAGATGCTCTGTGCATACTGAGTCCTGGTACTACTGCAGAGTAATTGATGAATGGGTTTTTAAAATGTGGAAAGAGAATGAATACAAGTAGGACCCAAGAGAATAATTCTTTATATTGCAATCAGCTCAGCTTATATGTACTTGCTTTAATCGTAGAAATCAGCAATAAAAAAAAAAAGACTTGGTTATTTAATCCTTACTGAGTAAAAGAGAATGCACTATAATGACCCTCCAAGATTACAAAATGTTAAATTATTTTGGTGTGCCTCTCGTTTTTAGACAACTGTAAAATAATCAATGCAGCCTTTACAAGAACATTCACAGATTTCTTTACATTTTTTTGGATCCATGTATGAACTGAGAGGAGGCACTTTTCTTGTGGAACCCTGAATTCTCATAGGTGTTACACAGTTTGAAAATAGCCCAATCAGGATGTTGTCACAATGCTTATTTTTAAGTAATGATTTTAATTAAACCCTCCAAAAAGGAAACAGTTCCGCACCTCTCTTCTGTGGTCTGTACGCTGATGATTACACAAGTGCAGCTTCCCATTTCACTCTGGTGTCAGGGGGGCAAGGATAACAATTTCCATCTCATCATGGGAGAGAGACACTATACTTCACTCTGCACAGGCTTCAGTGTAATCAGAGGGAGGTTTTTATGTTGTAAAATTACAATAAAATAACCAAGGAAAGCATACAGTTTCAACAGAAATGGTTCAAAGATAAGAACATACTGCAGATCCTACAGAATATATTTATATAGCAACAAATATAGATTTCTCCCCCCCCCCCCCCCCGCAACTAACTGGGGCAGGCTGGACCAATACATTTTAACAGGTTTTGCAGTTTTGCTTCCCTTCGAATGGTCTTTGAAACATGGAAGGAACAGGGAATCCTTGTGGCTCAGCAGTGAGTGGTTGAGAGAAAATGAGGCCAAGCAAGCTAGACCCAAGAGGGCTCGGACCTGAGTAGATGGCAGGATATACTCTTGGTATTTCGAGCAAAGGAAGAGCCAGGTCTACCTTCCCTTTCCTATGATACTGTGTTGGCTATGAGAACGCAGAAGACTTTAGGACAATCCTGGAACTGCCAAGATCCAAATTTTTCAGGAAGTCCCAGAAAATCTGGGTGAATCAAAAACATCTGAGAAAAATGGGTGATATAGTTATTTAAAGTTCAGTGAGGAATGAGACCAATTTTCTGTTTTTCAGACTGGTGTTAATTGATCAGTTTTCACATGCCTAAGTTCTTCCCAAGATTTCAGTTCCCAAAGGGAAAAAAAAGAATGAACAAAGAGGCAGATAGAAACACACATGCACAAACATGAGACTTGTCAAGAAGGTGAACATGATGGGAATGGACATCCGGAGCATGTTTTACTATGGGGCACGTATATATAAAAGATTAAAGACAGATAAATTAGAGGGATTTGAAGGCAGGTCTGTGTGACTTCTAAGCCTCCACTGATTGTACCATATCAATGTGTGCCAGGCCTTCAAGAGTATATAAAAAATACATTAAGAGCTAAGTACCGTGAGATGGGGCAGGTAAGGCAGCTGTGCTAATAAGGGAACGAAGTGAGAAGGAAATAAAAGGCAGTACCCATGAATAAGTGATCTTGATAATAATAGCAGTTAAATATTTGAATGTGGAAGGTGCTCCCACGGAAGAGGTAATCAGTGCCTTTGGTGACAAAACACTTTAGGGGATAAATAAATCTGGGCATAATTTCTCCTACCTATTCAGGTAAAACATCGCACTGTCTTTCTTTACCCCATTGCCAGTCTTCACTGTGTCTGAGAATGTGTGGGAAACAAACAGGGCCTCTTCCTCCACCTCTCCCCCTTTTCTTCCTGAACAATTCAATTCTAAAGTCTTTAGGTCAGTGATTTTTCAAACGGTGTGCCTCGTTAATTTTTAAAACATACAATATCTAAGAGTTTAGTCTGGGGCACTGACCTCTCTTCCTTTAGATTGTCAAATTAAAAAACGACAGCAGCCAACACAACAATAGCCATCTGGTGTGAAAGAATCAAAATTATACCTTTTTTGGTCAGATTAATAAAAAATACAAATTTTTTGTGTGCCAAGAATTTTAGTAATTAATTTAGTTGTGCTATGAGATGAATAAGGTTGAAATCACTGCTTTAAGTAATACAAGAGCAAAGTTGTCATCATCTCCAAAAGAAGGGGAGAAGCCACAGTGGATGTCAGAACCTGAATGGGCTGAGGCTGGTGTAGAGCACACGCAGGGTTGCAGGTTGTCTATGCAGAGAGGTGACCTGTCTTGGGGTGACAGCGTACACACTGGGAGAGAATGGTAGTATAAATGGTAGCTTGGTTACATACAGGACTATTACCTACACAAGCAAATATATTGAGAATAATGAAAGCCAGATTATTCATAATTGGAGAGGGCATTACAAATTGGAAAAAGAGAAAACTAGAACACATTTTATGGTGTTGGTTTAGAAGATATCAGTGTGACTTACGGTTTTTAATATATAAAAATAGATATAAGAACAAATATGTATCTAGATATACTCCTTGGATCTATCCTCTGTGAAGACCTGGGAACAGCAACAATCCGATAGTGATGAGCACATCTAGCACCCAGACGTTTTTCTGATTGTCTTCTCCCCTCAGAGCAGCCGGGCTCCATGGAGAAATGGCTGATTCCAGGGCTGGGGCAGAGACATTACAAGATGAGCCCAGAGCACCTCATTTTGCAGAAAGGACACCTGAGTTACAAAGAGATTAAGGTAACTTTCCCAAGTCACACACCTAATAAAATTGCTGTTGAGTTCTATGTGGATGAGACAACTCTAAAAAAGTGAGAGAAGAAAAAAAAAATAATAACAACTAGAATGGTTCTGCACTCAAATTGTTTGACAAAGATCTTTAAGGCCTAACTCCTCTTTAAAGAAACAGAAAGTGGAACTCAGAGATGATGCACTATGACCAAGGCTCATGCAAGAACAGCTTCATGGAACTCCAATCAGGAGATCGGGTCACAAAGGAAACCCATCAAATAAAATGTTTAAGGTGTTTAGATGTCACTCTATAATTTTCCCACTTCGATGACTAAACAAATAGCTCCCAACCCTAATCTCCTGGGATAAAGAGGCTGCTTCTGCCACCTGGGAAAGTCTGTTGCTACTTGCAACAAAGTTAGTGAGCATGTCAGTCTATTCCTGCTGGTTGCTGATGAAAGGTATGGAAACCTGGAGTGCTTTCTGAGTCCTGATACCCAATAGGGGGAAAGCTTGTCTGAATCCTTAGCCACTTTGTGTTTGGGTTTTTCTGTCTGTAATAAGGGGCTTTGAACCTGAGAATCTCTGAGGTCCCCGTGAGTCATCACATTTTATTCTATTTTCCTCTCATTGAGGAGGCTGAATAAGCCTTAAGAAATTCACCCAATGGATAGTTTTAGGCTAATATGTCCTGCCATATTGATGGGCCTTGTCCCGACCAAGATTGCTGATTAGCTAATCAGGATGCCCCAGGTTCTGAGAGGACCTCAGGCCTGGAGGCCTGTCACATGGCCACATGTAAGTGATGGATGAAGTGACGCGCTGAAGAGTGCAGCTGTGTACCCCCAACCTGGGCTGTTAAAGAGGAGCCAGCATGACATCTGTCCCAGCTTCCACCCTTCAAGATTAAATCCCTGTCTCTCTCCTTTTCTCCTCTCCTCCCCCAGTTCGCAAAATATATTAATGCCTTTCTCATTCAGATCAACGGGTACACTATGAGCATTATTATATTCCATAGTCTATGGATCCATAGCGGGGTTGTTTTTTTTTAAAGTATAAATTTTTAAAAATTTGAAACAATCATAAACTTACAGAAAAGTTGCAAGGAGAGCAGGATGTTTTCATGAGCCATTCGAAATACACACTATGGTGTTTGAGGACAATGAGGCATCGAGCTGGCAATTCCATCCCTCTCCCCCAAATCATAGGTGGTTTTTTTGTGTGTGTGTTTTTAAAAAAATAAGGATTAAATGAGTTAATATATGTAATAGACAAAATAATGCCCCCCTTCACTCAATATGGAAAGGAAAAAATCTAGAAAGAACCTTGTGGTTGTGGTTTGGAATTGGAGATATCAGTGTGACTGACTCATGATTTTTAAAAATAAATGAATAAATATAGAAAAAAATATAAATGTAACATATACTTCAGCTCTGTCCACTGTAACAACCAATAGTGAGAAGTATGCTTAGTGCCTACAGCTTAGTTTTTACTATCATTTCCCACTAAAAGGATCCAGGACTCCTTGGAGAAATGACTGATTCCAGGATGAGGCAGGGAAAGTATAAGATGAACCCCAAATACCTTGTGCCAAAAGCAAGGACACGCTCAAAGAATGATGAGGATATAACAAGCCAATTTGAGGGGATGCTACCGGCAAAACTGGTGATATTTGTGCATTAAAACAATTAAATTAGCATAGTCTAACCCCTGAATAAAATGGGGTATTATGAGTTCTTTCTAAAAGTTGGATGAGGAACAGGATAATTACATAATTTTAAAGTACATCCTCACAAAACATTTACAAACTATGAAAGAAAAAGAAAAAAGTAGCTTCACAGTGGAAAAGTCCTTCAGACTCCACCTTAATTAAGCCATCCAAGCAATTATCATCCATACTGGGGAAAATAAAAACTCCAATAGCTGATAAAATGCACGGACAGAACACAGCATGACTTCATCACTTGCATGAATGATGAAACATTGGACACATACATAATGAGGAAATACAGACTCGAATTCCGTGTTTCTGCATCCTTCTCGAAAGAGAGATGTCACAGACCCAGGTTCACAAACCTAGATTGGTGGCAACCACTCACAGTGTGAGACATCAAACACCACGCTGTGCGTTTAAATTTTCATTAGTGCCAAGTTCCCGTGCCTTGAAGTTGTAAGACTTTCAGTCAGTGGAACCAGCCTTTGAATTTATCAATACATGGTTATCCGTGCTTACACCTCTCGCGCCAGTTCTAGAAAAAAAAAACCTCAGCTAAGGAGGTCAACCTGTGTCAGAAGAGAAGGGGCAGGTCACCTACTATACCAAAAATCAATAAAAGGTACACACCAGTGGAAAGGCCGCTGCCAGACAGAGAGAAAAACTCAGCAACCATGAGGAGTCACTTCCAAAGTCAGTGAGAAATTCCCAGGGATAACCCCACATTCCAGAGGCAGAGATTTCCAAAAACGCATGGCCGAAATCCCATTTCATGAGACAAACTACTGTTTATCGGAAATGAGATCCTTAGTTACAATATGCCTGTCTAGTCAGATCACTGCAGACAAAATCTTTAAAGGAAAATTCTCAAGAAAGAATACAAAGCAAGCAGAAGAAGCTAATGTATTCTAAAACCATGACTAGGAGACTATTTGGCATTTTTAAGTGTAGAGGAGGAGTGGCAAAAGTGTAACTAAGACAGAGCCCAAGAATGAACTTGATGTTGAACCTGTTTTTGTGACACTAGTGAGGACACTTGACGTTCAGGCATCTCCTCCAAATTTAGCTTAAAGCCTGCTTTGTCCCCCATTGAGTTTTTCTGCTCTTCAGATGTGGAAGAACTGAGCTCCCCGCAATCAAATAACCCCACCAAAGCTTTCCTAGCATGGAGTAATGTAATGAGGCTTTTTAGCCTGAAAAATGCTTTTTTGCCTTCAAGTCTATTTCGTCTGCAGTCTCCACAAGCAGATAGTTTGCATCTATAGCTCATTTTCATTATTCTGATAATGCTACATCTCATCAATTACTTGGGAGCAAGGTCAAATTTAGCAGCCAAATCTCCCCTTTTGTGAAGCCGTCAAGTGCCTATCTATCACCTTCCTTCCCAAGATTAACGCCCCCCCCCCTCACCGCAAAAGCTTCCATGCTCATGTTTTTCCCCTCTCTCTTTCATCTCCTCCCTCCTTCCCTCTCCTCTCTCTCCACCTCCTCATTCTCTCACAGTATTGCCAGTTACAAAATCCTGTCTGATTTAAGTCCTGATTCATTTATTCCTTTTCACTTTCATTTGAGAACAGACAAGCAAGAATGGGTGAGATATGAAGGGAGAAAATCTGCATGTAAGTGAGAAGAGGGTGGCTGATTTTGTAAGTACACATTGAAAACTACAGGTATACGGGGTATATGGTTCTCTTGGAATTTTAGTTCATGGGGAGGACATTTTGATTGAGACTATGATTTTATAAGCCATGCCACTGAGATTTACTTTCATTAAAGAAAATAAAATTTTAGTTGCTCTCTAGCCTCTCCTCCCCTACCATTTGTCTCTAGATCAATCTATACTTGTTCATCAAATTATGTTGCCAATGAACACAGACACTGGGGTGGTGGGGCTTGCCCTGGGTGGGAATGGCTGGGAAGAAGGGGTGTCAATTGGGGAAAAAGGAAACATACGTAAAACTTTATACAATAAAAAAAGGGGGGAGGTCGGAGAGAGAAAAGCCAACATTAATGTGTTTGAGGTGGAGTCACTGCTAATGACCCACAAACTAATGAACTTTGCCTTATAAAACCTTGACAAAATTAAAAAAGAAAAGAAAACTTCACAGCCAAGCAAATAAAACAAAAGTAAAAAACAGCTAATATTTTTAAAATTCCTCTCTATTTCCAGAATTTGGCTCTGTTACAGAGTTGTCAGACAGTCTGAAGTTCTCGAAAGTTGTTTTAGTTTCATATGAAACTCGCCTGAAAAGTCTACCATGATGCATGATTCTTTGGCTCAGGTTTTAATTTCTATATGAAGGAATTTTCAATTCCACAATTCATTTACTCAACTTAAATCCTAAAATCAGTAAGCAAAAAATCAACTTCATAAACACAGCTGTACTTGGCAAACAAACTTAACGAGATAAAGAGAATCTGTTTAATCACTTTTCAGAGTGTATTTATAAATTAACCTTGCTTCTGAATAGTTAGAATTAAATTAAACCCCCAATCACTCTCTTAAATTTGATCTTATTTTTAAAATCCTTTCCCAAGGATATTTTTCTATTGATTTTTTAGAGAGAATGTAAGGAAGGAGGAGAGACACACAGAGAAAAACATCAATGTGAGAGAGACATATTGATAGGTTGCCTCTTGCACACCCCTCAGGTTGGGAATTGAGCCTACAACTAAGGTACATGCCCTTGACTGGAATCGGCCCACAGACCCTTCAGTCTATGGCTGATTCTCTGAGCAAAACTTGCTAGGGCGTGATCTTATTTTCTTGAGGTGCTAAGCCTTGTGAAAATGCACAACTCCCAGAAGATATAGCACTTTAGATAGGCTGCCACTAGCGCCTGAATTTCTTTATATGCTCTGAGTCCATGCTATTTCGAACCATATATCTTCCTGGTAAGTTTTGTTTATAATGACCCTCTTTATCCCTAAAAATATTGTGCCTTGAACATTAATTTGTTTGATATAAGATAGGCACAATGGCTTTCTGTTGCTCAGAATTTTGCTAATAAATATTTCTCATTCTTTAATTTTCAGTGTGTCTGTAGTATTATTTATAGTTATCACTTATACAACTGATTTTTAAATCCAATCTGAGCATCTCTGCTTTTATAAAAAATGTTGAGTTTAATCCATTTATATTTATCATGTTTACATACATTTGGCTTTATTTTCACCATATTATTACTTTCTGCTTTCAACCAGCCATATTTTGCTTGTTTCCCACACTATACATATTATATAGGTATTAGAACTTCACATTTTAGCACCATGCTTCTTAACTACTTTTTCCTATTTTCCATATCTTTATCTTAATATCACTCACAATGACCCACTTGTAGAATTTGTTTTCCTGTTCTTAAAACTGTAAGCTCTGTGGCAGAAGTCCCAGAGGGTGACTCCTTTCACCAGGGGATACGGTAAGAGGCCTACTGTACATTAAACTATGGCTTGCCACTGTGTCACTCAATGGTTCTTCACATCAAGAGTCAAGTAGGCTGAGACAGGATACACCATTCTTGCACTGATCATCAGGAGGAGGTACAGCTGCTGTTACATAGTAAAGAAAAGGAAGAATATATTTCACACTCAATGAATAATTGGGATATCTTTTGATATTTTGCTTCCCAATTTGGATGGTTAATAGGTAAGTGCAATATCTATCTTTTGAGAACTGGTTGTGCTCTTAAAAGTAGTTGTAGCAGCAGGAACTGTTCACTAAGTTTCTCCACTAGCTTTCCTTATATAAGATTCCTCCAGAAATGAGATCCATCAGAAATTGGATGATGATCGTCCTGATTTGGGAGAAGTTATTACAAAATGCAAATGGAAATGGAATACAGTCCAAGAGTAGATTGTAGTGGATGCTGATCTCTGCTCAGACTCCCACCTCCCATTTCTGATTCCAGGATCCAGAACCTCATCTCTTTGATGCTGGGTCTGTCTGCTACTGATGGTTCAAGTATGAGTCTCTCTAGGAATTGCCTTTGGCCAAAAGGGGGTATATTTCCCAATTTTATGAACTCTTCAGGGCCAACCCAACTCAAGAGATCTTTGTGGAATCAGCTGAGGCTTCTGCTTAATCCTTCTTTTACTACTTCAATGGTGTTCCTTAGAGTGTATCCCCAATAATGTCCTGCATACAAATCTTCATCTCAGAATCTGTCTCTAGGAGATTCTACTCAAGACATCATCTTTTTCAGATAATACCTCTATTATAATAGGTTACTGGGTATCCAACCTTATATTTTTGTACCTACATCTTGGATTATAAACTTTGATGAAAATTTCCCTATGAAATTCTGTGTGGCCTGGGCTGTGGAAGTGTCACTCCATAGATATTTTCTTCCAGGTACTCCAGGGACATCACTGTTCCAGGACTAATTTTTATGTAAATTTCTAATCTTGACAGTCCCAAATCATGACAGAAGTATACATTCCAGCTTCAACACTGCATGAAGTAGAGGCCTGACATTTGTATTTTTCTGAGAATAGTTTTTATTTTTATTTTTATTCCATAGCCCAGAACAGCAAACTCTATCAACTCCCTATTAAGGTAGGTGGGTCTTTTTTCTCTATCCCTCATTACTGAGGCGTCCTTTTGAGCATCCTGGCTGCATGAAGAGCTATTAGTTCCCATTAAATGTCTCATAAGGATCACGATCTCATATACTGGCCTGATTGTATGTTAAAATCTAAAGTACGTACTAGCTATTACTGAATTTGATAAATACCCATGGGGAAGCTTCAGGATCAGATCTTAAGCTTATAGCTTTTAATTTCAGGAACTTTGAGATTTCCATTTATTTCTTGCAAATTGATATGCATGAATATAATTTTTTAACATATTTCCAGAATCTGAAACTATCACTAAGTAGATGAATGTTTCCTGTAGCTTGTTTTAGTAAGAAATTGAAACCAAAAGCGCACTGACCTTGGGACTCAAATGGAGGAAATGACATAAATAAGAAGAAAATGAAAACATCAAATTATCTTTTTCATGCCCAGGATAGGTCCTGATTGGCTAGACATTAACGTGATAAAAATGATTTAGAATGGCAGTGGACTTCAAGTATCTCCCTGGTGGAACTGTGAGTTCCTCGAGGGCAGGAACATGTATTGTTTGCTGTTGTATCCCTGGCATCTAGTTCATGCTCAGCACATATTAGATGTTCAATAGATACTTGTTGACTAAATGAATGAATTATTGATAAAGCAATACTGTGCAAAATGATCAGATATTAAAAAATAAGCAAGAATATGGCATAACATTACATGAACACTGGTCTAAGGAGAACAATAAAAAATAATAGGAAAGGAAAATGTGAACTGAGTTATCATATCCATTCTTTCTAATGTTCTGCCAACAGATATTTGTTGAGTGTCTATTATTAATCTGGTACTGTGCTAAGCATGAAGAATGAGATGGTGAGCAAAATAAAGAACATGGTTCCTGCCCATATAGAGATCTGAAGGAGGCAAATGTTTAATGAAATCACTAATAAGCAAAAAGTGAGTGTAAAAAACAGGTGACCAAATGTTCTGTCTATACCTATTGTCCCAGTGTAATTTTTAATGGTATCCCTATTCAGTCTCAAAAGTATCCCAGATTGGGTGGTCCTCCTGGCTATGACCGAGAGATATTTGATGTTAGCAAAGTGCAGAATGAGGAGAATCACATACTCAGGGAAAAGAGAAAAGCAAGGGAAAGGCAAGACTGACCTGAAAAATGGAGGATGAATACACAGGGTACGTGATTGTGTCAGGGTGCCAGTGGGGAGAGCCTGAAAGGCAAATAGAATAAGTATGAGTAAAGCAAGGACCATTAAGGAATCAACATAAAACTTCTGTGGCTATACTATCAAGGGCAACAGGTAGCCTAAAAGGGTAGATGGCACCAGGCCACATGTAGGCCTTATAGGTTTTTTTTTATGAATTTTTGAATTTTTCCTTTATCCTTTAATTAGGAATGAAGGTGGAAGAGGTGAGGAATGTAGCATTTTGCAAAAATATCCTTTGGCTGTAATGTGGAGAACAGATTAAAAAAATTTCAGGAAACTAGTTAGGAGACATGATAGTAACTTGAAATAGAATGATGGCGCAGATGAAATGAAGTGAATGGATTTGAGATGCATCTAGAAGACAAATGAACAGAACTTGTTGATGGATTGGCTATGGAGAGAGGGGAATAGAAAATTTTCTAGAATAAGTTTCTGGCTTATGCACTTGGATGGATAGCTATGCAATTCATTGAGCTAGGGAATGCAGCTAGTATTAAGATGTGGCATATTTATTTATCCACCCATGCATTTACCTCTTTAGGGAATCAACTCATTCAACTTAATTCATTGACAACTGGTACAAAGCAGACAATGTGGGTATTAACAAAGATGTTTACTATGAAATCTAATAAAGAGTATAAAACACACACACACACACACACACACACACACACACACACACACATATCTATTTTACCAGTTATACTTTCAGCTGCAAATAACAGAAAATTAGAAAACTCAAGCCAAAATCACCTCACCTAAACAATGAGGACATTCATAAGTCCTAAAATGAGGAGCTCCAGCTTGGCTGATTTCAGTGACCCTTATGAGATCAAAGATGCTGTTCTTTCCATCTTTCTGCTCTGCTGTCATTACTCAATGACTTTTCCTTGACAAGTACCCTATATAGGTGCAAGATTGTCATATTGGCTCCAAGCACACACAGCTACAACAACATTCAGCAGCAGAATGACTATTTCCCCCATGCATGTCTTTTTCAAATCTAGGAAGCTTTTCCTAGAATCCCTCCAATAGATTCCTCCTCACATCTTAGAGCATAGAGCCGTGTCACATGTTTACCCCTAAGCAAGAACTGTTAGAGGAACGGGATTACCATGACTTGTCCAGTGAGGACATGGCCAAGTGGAAGAGGATAACTTGCCAAACAAATGTGGGGTTTTGTTTACAAGAAAAAAAGGGGTGAAATTACTGTGAAGTAGGCAACCAAGGGTGTCTGCTATATCAATGGAGCTGAGCAGTAGGCCGAACCTGAGGTCCATGATGACTCTTAAAAGAATGCTAGCATAAACCCATCTTCACCCATTGATTCCAGTGAATTCAGGCTTCCTCCCAGTTGTCCTGAATTCCTGCAATAACCATATAAACACTGTTTCTTATTGTTTCTAAGCTTCACCAAACTGAAAGAAGAATGGTGGAATAGTGTTTTGCATAAAATACTAGAAATATTTGTTATGTAGCTCTGGCTTAATCCGAGCCTGACCTGTTTCTGTCATTACTGTTGGAATAGACCTCCAGCTCTCGCCAGATTTTGACTTGTCAGGATAATAATTTATCCATCTTGTTGTCAGCTTCACAGCTAGTTTGCCTGACTCTAGGGGAATCTAAATGATTATTACTACACATGGTGTGCCACTCATATTTTAAATACATTGAATTCCAAATATCCTCTCCCTGCCACACCTCGTATCCGAAGGCATAAAACTATTGTTGTAGCACCGTGTTTTCTGTTGGAGAAACCTCCACTACCCACCAAAGATCAGCTTCCCTTTAGTTTCCTTCGATTCTCACTAAAATGACTGGCTGTACTCACTGACCTCAGTTGCCAAATCAGTCCCCTGGGTCTTTAGTCCTGTGTTTCCACAGTCCCTCCATCCTCACAACTCTCAAATTGTGCCTGATTTCCTAGTACGACACATAATTTTTAAAAAACAAATGGCCAATCTTGAAGCTTCTCATTTTGAACACAACTCTCTGGGTTTGCTTTAAAAGGCCAACGAGGAGTTATTTTGCATGATTACTAATTCATCCCCTTCTGCTTTTTCCCCTTACAATGGGTCCCTGTCAAGGTTTTAACTATAAGCATTAAATTACCCTCTTGCTGTATCTCTTTCCTCCTCCTCTCAGGAATGTTTGGAAAGGAATCCAATTGTGGGCAGATGTTAGGTCTCTCTCAAAAGCATTGTGTCAAAAAACAAGCATCCAGTTGTAGCTCACACAGAATACCAATAGTGATTTACATGTTAAGTAAGAGCGGTAATTACTGGCTTTGAATGCATATCATAATGACTTTTTACAGTTGTTCTTATCCTCTATTATCCTTCCTTTCTTATTCTCTAGTCAGTGTTCTTAATCACTGCAAGAAAACACAGCAAAACACAGAAGGTGGTGACTCGTCCTGCCCACCACCAGCAGCCAGAGGAGATTTGGTAAGTAATGTGGGTCATAGGGCAGTAGCACATGGATATTTGGGCCTCTTTCTCCTGCTTTCCTTTGCCCATCCTTAAAAATAAACATATAACTACCAGGGAATCCCTTAATCAAAATATATTTGTTAAATATCTACTACTGGACTGAGATTCAGAATTTATTAATATCTCTGGATGCTCTCATGGTCATTACTGGGTACTACCAGACCAGCAGAGAACTAACTTGACCACAGAATTCTGTTCTTTCTGACCACACCCCATGGGATTGATTTGTCTATGGCATTTTAGCACTTCTTTTATCCTTCATTGAAGGGTATTATAAGAGATGGAGTTATTAAATGTGTGGTTCTACTGGCTGCTAGGCTATTATTGAGGACACTAGTGGCCAGTGCATGAAATTCATGCACATTAAAAGGGGAATTAATTAGAGGAAATATTTTAATATTGTTATTTGCCTTTTCTCTGTAATAGAAATATCAGAGATGAAAGAAAATTAGTAAAATGTATATGAAAATCTTCCTACTGTCAGTCTGGGGCATGCTGCAGGACCCAGAGTTAAGTCTCCATCCACCCATGTGCACCTTAAAATAGCATGAGACCCAGACCCAGCCAGCCTCACCCGCTTTGAGCGAGATACATACCCAGCTGGCCCCACCCCTGTGAAGCCCTGCCAGGCAGGGGGTGCAGTCTCAGGTCCTCTGCCCTGGCCCAGCACCATGCAGCCTCAGGTCCCTGCTGATTGCTTGTTAAGGCTCATTACAGGAACTCAGCTCTGCTGTGAGCGCAGCCATCTTGTGTTATGGGGACTCCCCCCCCACCCCCCCCACCACTGTGGGCGCCACCATCTTTGTTGCAGTGTGATGGCCAATTTGCATATCCCCTCTTTATTAGATTAGATTGTTTATTATGTCATGTAGTGTCTTTTTTATGAGGACTCACTGGAAAAAAATTCTATTTAATATCATTATTGGAAAGAGCCATTTCACCTGAATGAGTTTATTCTTTCCTTTTTAAAAATTTTTTGCTCTCTGTGAAACATGTTACTGGTCATGTTTCCCTTTTTGCTTTGACTACAAGAAAGCTCAAACTGCAAGGTGGTGGCTCATCTCTAAAAAGCATCCACTCAGACCTTGAGAAGGTGTGTGTGTGTGTGTGTGTGTGTGGTGGGCTTACTCTCTACTCCATTTTATTTTTCCATACACTCACTTTACACTGTCCTGATGGCTTCATTCTTTACTTTTTTACACAATAGAAATTTCTTTCTTGTTCACATAATTGTTGAATACAGGTATTTAGTAGGTGGCCTTCTGGGAGGTAATTTGGGGACCCACAGTCCCTTCACCTTACTGATTTACCATCCTCTAGGGCCTTTCACCCTCTGCATGGAGGCAGCACGTGTTGAAGAGAAAGAATAAAGGCTTAGGCAGAAGGTTTCACAGTGCAGTCACACAACCACAGCAAGGGAAGCTGAGATACAATCTAGCATTGTGTCCGGGAAGAAAGGAAAATGGGTATGGTTAATGAGTAGTCAGTATTTGTCACAACACGTGAAGAGTAAATTATAAAGGAACTAGTCCACTCTGTTTTCCTTAGGATATTTCTGCTAATAGCATTAGCAGGATTGTTAATGTTGGCATAAATAACCATGAGTTGTTCTGGCATAGAACCCCAGCGGGAGCAACAGACTTTCTATGGCACCTTTATCTTCTGTCCCTTCTTGGTCTGCCTTTGCCTTTGCTCGAGTATTTTCTACTTCATGCCCAGCCTGCTGGAACTTCTACCTCCCTAGTTCTGAAGAGGACTATCTTCTAAACACTTCTTGCTTTATTTTATTACCAAAATTGTGTAAAAAAAAATCACCCCAATATTCAGTGGTTTAAAATAGCATTAATCATGTATATCTCTCATGGTTTCTGTGGGTCAGGAATTTGGCGACTGCTTTACTGGGTGGTTTTGGCTTAGGGTCTCTCATGATGTTGCACTGAGGTATCTGCTGGGGTTTGCAGTCACCTGAGATCTTGACTGGGAATTAAGGATCCACTCCCAACCTGGCTCAGTCGCATGGATGGCAAATTGGTGCTGGCTGCTGGCAAGATGTCACAGTTCCTCTCGATAGAGGCCCCAGGACATGGTGACTGGCATCTCCCAGAACAAGCATTTAAGAGACAAGGAACAAGCCACAGTGCCCTTTATGACCTGGCCTTGGAAGTCCCACACTGTTGCTTCTGTTATATTCTCTTGTTCATCCAGAACAGTCCTGATTCAATATGAGAAGAAATTACACAAGGTCATGGTTATCAGGAGGCAAAAATAATCAGGCTCTCTGGGAGGCTGGCCAACACTCATATCCTGCATGTGGAATAAGTCCCTCCCCCAATCTCAAGTTTTCAAAAATCTCTCCCTACTTTCAATACCCAGATCAAAGCTCATCCTTTCTGTGAAGTCTGCCCTGACCAGTCAACAACCAGTGCTCCTTGGAATTCTTTGTTCTTACCATGCATATGGCCTTTATCATTTAGTATCTTGTTTTGAAGATCAATGCATATGTATTTTCTTCCCATTGGAATTTAAGCAGTTGGAGGGATAACTCCCATTATATACTAGACACTCAATAAATGCTTTTTTAGATGGATGAGTGAAGGAAACCATGGCCTCTGGGTGTGGACATTCCCCCTGTTGCTTGACCTTAGCCAACTCACTAATCTGTCAGTCTCAGTTGTGTTCTACATAACATAAAGATAATAATATCTACCTAACCTCTCCTCAGCTGCCTTGAGATTTGAAAGAGGTAGAACACACAAAAGTCTTTGCAAATGTATAAAGAATGAGGGCAACATGAGGTCAGTTACCTGGCTTACCAGTGATGGCTGAGATGTGTACTGTTGTCACAGGTGGAGGTCAGTCAATACCTCTGGCTTCCTCCTCAAGGAATGGTTAACCCCTACATCAAGTTGTCAGCATACAAATGTCCTTCAGTCCACAGCTCGGTCAAGATATAATGGCTCATGCTGGGGGAGACTCTCAGCAAAGAGAACTGCCTGGGCCAGGGTGCTGGGCCCCATCACAGTCACAGTCTGGCAGTGTCAAAACTCAAAGGAAAGGTTTGTTTCTCTGGAAGAATTCCCATGTGTCCTCTTCCCACATGTCCTAGGTTTTCAACTTTTAGACTATGGTCTAGGTATAATTTTTTGCATCCCACCTCTTAAAATATGTTAAAAGTTAACAAAGTAAATTCATCTCTTTGGTGTAGAGTTCCGTGAATTTTAACACATGGGTAGATTTATGTCACCACCACAATAGGATATAGAGCAGTTCCATCACCTAGCAATTCCTTTGTGCTTTCTAGTCACATTCCTCCCTCCCAAATCAGTGGCAGCCACTGACCTGTTCTCCATTACTACAGTTGTGTTTTTTTGAGACTGTAAATGGAATCATTTGTTATCAGAATGTAACCCATATCTTTGAAGTTCATCTAAGTTTGTTCCTTTTTATCAATGAGTAACATTCCGTTTTAAGGATGTATCTCATTTGTTTATCCATTCACCCATTGAAATACATCTGGCATGGGATACTGCCTCATGGCAAATGTATGCTCAACTTTATAAGAAGCTGCCAACCTGGCCTTAACCGGATTGGCTCAGTGGATAGAGTCAGCCTGCTACTCAAGGATCCCAGGTTCAATTCCAGTCAAGGGCATGTACCTTGGTTGCAGACACATCCCCAGTAGGGGGTGTGTAGGAGGCAGCTGGTTGATGTTTCTCTCTCATTGATGTTTCTAACTCTCTCTCCCTCTCCCGTCCTCTCTGTAAAAAAATCAATAAAATATATATATTTAAAAAAAAAAAAAAGAAGAAGAAGAAGCTGCCAACCTGTGTTCCAGAGTGGCTGTATTGTTTCAGATTTTCACCAGCAATATACGAGAGATCCACTTGCTCCTTGTCCTCATCGGCACTTGGTATTATATTTTTAAAGCCATTCTCATGGACGTGCAGTGGTATTGCATGACTTGATTTTACATTTCCCTCAATGGTCTGTTCAAGTCTTTGCTTATTGTTAAATTGTGTTATTTGTTTTCTTCTTATTCTTGAATGCTGAAAATTATTTATGTATTCTGGATACAAGTCCTGTGTCAGTTTATATGATTTGCAAATATTTTCATCCAGTCTGCAGCTTGTGTTTTTATTTTCTTAATAGTGTCTTTTGCAGAACAGAAGTTTTTTATTTTAATGAAGTTCAATTTATTAATTTTTAGTTTAATGGATTAGGTTTTTGGTGAGATGTTGAAAAGCACTTTGCCTAATTATAAGTCACAGATATTTCCTCCTATATTTTCTTCAAACTTTTTTTTTATTTTAAAAATATTATACGGTTAGATCTATGATCCATTTTGAGTTAGTTCTTTTTGATCCAAATCTTCCTGCCTGTTTATTTCTGTACATACCAAATCCCAGGTCTATTCCATATCCATTCATTGAGCACCAACTGGGCCAGGCACTGTGCTGTTTGTAAAGATGAATGAGATACAGTTCTTGCCCTCAAGTCCACAGTCTTGAGAAAAAGACAGATATGGAAAAAAATACAACATAAGGTACTATCGTGGTATAAATCAAGTGAAATATAAATTAGGTGTCATGGGAAGATAAAGATGTGTGAAGTTATTTCCCTAAGGAAGTTTAGAATCAAACTGGACAGAAAGCTGTAGTCATTACAAGTCAATGGAAGCAGCAGGAAGTAGAGATTTGTTTCCTAGCATGTTGTGTGGGAAGAAGTGCTATAATTGTTTGCAAGAAGCAGTGTACACTAAAGGAAGTGGATTTGAGCTTCTTTCCCTTAATTTTTAAAAATAGAAAGGATTTGGATCAGCTGAGAAAACGGGAAGGATCCCCCAAAAGGAAGTGATTTATGAACAGACAGTACGTTAGAAAAGCCCAAGGCTTGTTTTGGGTCTTGGCAGTGGGCCAGTTTGGCTGCCGTCTGTCCAGTGAAATTCTGGGTAAGAATTTTTTCCCTTGCTTATGTGTCATTCACCCAGGTTTCCTTTTGGGCAACCATCCTCTCACTACTCTTAACACAGTAGGAAACCATGTTGAAGGCCTGGGCTAACTAGGGGATTGTATTTCCTGGGCTAAAATATTAATTCAAGATGTCAGCAAGATGGAAGTCTAGGAGGTCACCATTGCCCACACATACATACATACATACATACATACATACAAACACATGTGTGCACACACACAATCACAAAACAAAGACAATAAATAACTACACACATATGAAAATAGCTCAGGAATGGGCACACAAGCCCTTCTAAATATATCAATATAACACACCAAGAGAATATTGCTGGAACTTCTGTTGAATGGGCAGCTGAAAGATGACAGGGTTCAGGTCTGCTACTGCCACCTCGCTCCATACAAAGCCCGAGGCTTTACCTCAGCAAACACAGCAGAGGGCACAGCCCAAAGTCGGAGAGAAACTGACTCCTGATGACATAATTTGAGTTCTGAATCCACTCATACCTACAGCTTATTTTGGAATACTCAGAGACAAGCCATTACACAGATATGAAACAACAATTTGAACCAAGTATCTGAGAAGAGTGAGGGGAAAACAATGTATAATTAGAGAAAAGAAGAATCTTTGGCTTAGAGGTAAAAACCAAGAATATTTTGCAAGCTTACAAGGCCTTTTGTGATGTAGTGCTCACCTACTTTTCTACTTTTTCTTTCCCTGCATCTCTCTTTCCTTACCCTACACTTTACCTGTTATGTAAGCCCAACTCCATTCTCTGAATATTCCTTGATCCTTCATAACTCTATGCCTTTGCCAATGCTGTTCCCAATGTGAAGTTGGCCCTTCCTGTCTTTTTCTCATTAAAAGCTCTTCAATCATCCCTGAAGGTCCACAGAAGAGGACCTTCCCCTGCATGGTATGTAATTCTTGATATTCTCTTCCATTATAGCGTTTACCTCATTGTCTGGCATCATTTTTGTCTGTCTTTCCCATTGTCCTGTGAGCTGCTTGAGAAACACATTATTATATACTTAAAATCCCTTCCAAGCACTTAGCCCAGCATCTCATACAGTAAGAGCTTAATAGATGCTTGTGGAATAGATAGTGAATGAAGAGGTGGCAATAACAAATGCAGGGATACCTGGCCAGAGTTCCCTGGTTTTTGTCACAGCTTTTCCAGGAACCTTTGCCATCTTATCTGCTCACCATAACTTAGTCGGCCTGTGTTTTCCAGCCTTCCTTTAGTCAGGGGTGGCCATGGAACGGATTTCACTTCAGTGTAGTGATGAGTGCTATTTCCAGGCCTACACCTCAAAACTTCCAAGCTCCATCCTGTGTCCTTTCAACTGCCCAGCGCTTCGGGGGTCTATTTGTTAGTTTGTTTCCACAGCTAACATTGTCCTAACTCAGAGGTGGGGAACATCCAGCCTATGGGCCATATAAGGCCTGCAAAATCATTTGGTCTGGCCCGGCCAATGCATTAGGGGTGAGTTAAATGTTTGACCAAATAATAGCAGGCTAATGTTTAAGTTGATAATTTTGTATGGTCTGAGAATCTATATATATAAAAGCCTGAGTGACCAAACAACCAAACGACTGGTTGCTATGACACACACTGATCACCAGGGATCAGATGCTCAATGCACAGGATCAGGCTCCCTCCTGTCTGGATCAGGCCTGTGGGGATCTGGCCAAAACCAGCTATCCAACATCCCCCAAGGGGTCCCAGATTGCAAGAGGGCACAGACCAGGTAGAGGGACCCCACTGTTGCACGAATCTGTGCACTGGGCCTCTAGTGATATTATAAATATCCAAATGGCCCTTGGCAGAAAAATGGTTCCCCACCCCTGCACAGGATCCAATAGGACTTTCCCAGTTCAAACCATATTCTGACTGGGGTGAATGTTACATATAGGGCAGAACCACATCCTGGAAAACCTTCTTGTTATCTCTGGCTTCCTCTTTTTTTTTAAGAAAAAGGTTACTCGTAATATGAGGCAGCTGGGCACAATTTTGGAGTAACGGATTGAGGATCAGAAGGTTCCGTTCTATTCCTGGGTCTGCCCCCGCCCCTGGCTTTGGGTTTCCAGCCAAGGAAAATGACAGCATGGATGCTGAAACAACCCACCCAAGGGGAAAACAGATAAAAGCAAAAACAACCTCCCCATCAGAAATGCGGTGGGTGGTGATTTCTGCTGCAGGAGACAATAATGCTCTTATACCTCCTCTCTTCCAGGCTTCACTAGTCTTAACGCGTGATGACTCCCAATCCTGCTCAGGCTGCTTACTGATTCCAGGCCTGGCCGGCTGAGGGGAGCATTCTGACCTTTCTTTGGTGCAGGCGACTGCAGACGCACCAATCACAATGCCTCTGTCCTTGTCAGTGTCAGCTTGCTAAGACACGGGATGAATATTGACTTTACTTAGTTAAAAGATAAACAAATAAAAAAATGCCAGAAGGAGCAGCACGGTTGCTGAAACCCACCAATCAATGTTTCCTAGCTGCACACTTTCCTGGCCTGGAGAGTAATCTATTTTTACAGAGCCTGTCCCCAACACATCCACATCTGTGAACAGACTTCGTGAGTGTCTGATGCCCACCCAGAGGAGGGACAGCTACTTCTTATCTTCTTCTACCAGACTTTCCTGAGTTTGCTTCTGTGGAGAGGAATCACAGAAATCATTTCTTAGGACCAAAGTTCTCCAAGAGTCGGAGATCCCTAATTCCCCAGGCTGGGGATTAATGCTTCCCTGCCCTCCTCATCAGCATCTACCACCAAACTTGACTCTTTTTGTGTCCTGAGGACTGGATGCCTATTACCTGACCTCAGCCCTAAGGGAATTGCCACCACTGATATGTCTGAGTCTAGTGAGCCTGGCAGAACATTTTGTAAAGGGGTGTAGGCTGGCGGGATTCACTCCCGGGATTCTGTTCACTGCATATAAGGTGGGGCCCAAGCTTCTGCAGTTTTATTGGCACCAGAGGAATGTGATGTTGGTGGATCTGAGACCACACATTGAAGAACATTCCCTCCTCTTGGCTATGAGAGATCTTCTGAAAACACAAATAGGTTCATACCATACCCTTTAAAAAATGCTCTGCCGAAACCCATTTGGCTCAGTGGATAGAGCGTCGGTCTACGGACTGAAAGGTCCCAGGTTCGATTCTGGTCAAGGGCATATACATTGGCTGTGGGCACATCCCCAATAGGAGGTGAGTAGGAGGCAGCTGGTCGATGTTTCTCTCTCATCGATGTTTCTAGCTCTCTATCCCTCTCCCTTTCTCTTTGTTAAAAAAAAAAAAAATCAATAAAAATATAAAATAAAAAAATGCTCTGATGGTTTCCCATTGCCACCAGGATCTGGTCCAAACTCCTTAGATGGCTAGTCAGGGCTCATTAGGAACTGGCCCTTACTTCTCTCTCCAGGCTCAGTTCTCACCACCTGCCCCCTTGTCATCTTCATTTCAGTCATTCTGAGAGGGATCTGCTGTACTTGCACTGCTTCGTGAGTGGTGCTCTCTGCCTGGAACCCTACAGCCCTCTCCCACCATCTTTACTAGGCTGACCTGGCTAGACCACCCTTGGGAAATATTGCTGCTCTTTCCTGACTAAGGAAGTGCCCACCTCCATGTGTTTCCAGCCCTCTGCCTGCCTGACCCCTGCCCAGAGCATTATCACTGTGTGCTGTATTCACCTTCACTTGTCTGTGTCCCCCACGTGGGCCAGGCCTTCTCATGGCAGGGATCATGTACTCATCTTCAGGTCCCCAGGGAGTTCAGTTAGAGGACAGGAGACAGTGATGGGAAGTAGCAAGCCTGAAGGGCAACTACCCTGGGCCTCAGTCTATTAGGGCCACCAAACAATGCTGGAAAAACTCGGAAACTGTTTCTGTTCCCATCAACACAGACAGAAGTCTCCAGGAGAAGACCCATCGCTATTGAGTATTTTTGCAGCAGCATCTTGCTGTAGCAGTGAGAAAAGTTGGAAAACTGAACAAGAAGTGGCCTAGTGCTGTTTAAAGGAGCACTGGAATGTTTCAAGACTATTATGACCCAGGCCTTTTAATTTGGAGGCCCCATTTAAATACACCAACATACGAAAATGTCCCACACCCCACATGGAACCTGCTATATCTCACTATATGAGTTAAGTAAAGTTGCATTTAGGATAAAAAACAAAACAAAACAAAGAAACACCAAGGTCGAAGGAACCCGTGTCTCAGAACGACTAGAGAAGAGCTGCTTGCCATTTTGACCTTCCCCCATCAGGACTGTTAGCAGTGAAAGAACACGGCTCTGTGGCTGAGTCTCTGTTACAAAAATTGAGCCTTCACAGTAACTAATATGGTGGGATCACACCTCCTAGGCTACTTTGCTTGGATGAAGAACCTGACTCAGCAATGAGTCTCACTTATTGCCCCAAACATTTCCTGCCAGGAAAGCTCTGTGGGAAAAGCAAGCAGGTAGAGCTTAGCCTGGCCATTCCATGCACACATCCAGCAATCCACACAATTAAGCCAGAAAGCACGTCCCCCCTTCCTTCTCCCCTGAGGAAACAAGTAAACAAAGAGGAAAAAAAAGAAAAATAAGCAATAGCAAGTGAAGGGAGCAGTTCCTCCCTTTGAGAATTTAGAATGTGGTGTCCATCCTCAATTAATACTTGGGAAACAGGAAATTCTCTGGAGGAAAATGTGAAAAAGAGGAGGTACCTGCTTCTGAGCTCTCTGAATAATGAGTGGGGGAAGCCAGTATCTGCCTCTTGCAGGCTGCTGCTACCTTCTCACCAACACCACAAGGGCATTTGCTTCCAATAGCTCCTGGCCTCCCAGGAAACAACGGGCCTTGTCATTGGCACAGCTTCCCACGAGCCTGCAAAGAAGGCATCGCGATCCCATTCTCTAAATGGGAAAATGGAGGCGCAGAGGTTGAGTGATTTATTTAAAGTGCAGTATAAGCAAGCAAAGAAGCTAGCAGGAGATAAGAGCTCATCTAACTCCCCAGTCAATTTTCAGTTCCCCAGATAATGCAGAGCCTAAATAAACCTACATCAACACCATATGGTATCAGCAAAGCAGGGGATGTTGGGCACTTGCATTAAAATAGGCTATAAAGGAAAGAGAGTTTGCCTGTGTAAATAGTCAGGAAGCGAGCTATCCTTTGGACAATTCTCTTCATTTTTAGTTCAGTAACTCAGGATGACATAAGTTTTGATGGACTGGACAAGCTGACTCATACCTATCCAGTCCTCATTATTTAATACAACTTATAACAAATTACAATTGTTGTGAATGACCGATAGGTAACAAATTCATTAAGCATGCTTAGAATTCTGGCTTATGAAATATTCTCCTTGGCTAGAAATCTTGATGTCCCTTGAAAGGGCTGGCCTCGAGTTTTGAAATGAATATACAGTCTGTGTTCTTTTGGGATAAATGGTTTCAGGATTTTCTTCAATACCAGTAGAAAATGTAGATTTAGTAAAACCATGTGCAAACCTCTTAACCCATAACAGCCACCAACTAATCCAATGCAGGGCCCCCTGAACACAGCGATGCATCCCACCAGGCTGCCATAAGGGTAAATCCGATTTGTCTATAGAATTCGACTTCACAGTTAGAGTCCCTGCTTTGGGTGCTTGATATCCCACGGACTCCAGGCAGATTTAGTGTCCCCAAACAGATGGGCCCTCCTTTTATGGGCCACTCTTAAGTTTTCTTAGCAAACCGCAGCTGTGCTAATGTCCCTTTGTGTAAAGGAGTGTTTAAGTAGAACCACTTCCCTTTACCTGATGTGTATTCAGAGCTTTGAGCCGGGGACAACTGGGATATGCCAACATCTGCAGAGAAGGAACATTCCCTTCGTTGTGCACTGCAGGAGTGACTGTGACAGCAGAAAAAGCTTCTCTGGGTATCAGTGAGGGACTCAGTTATAAACAACAAACCCACTGTAGCTAATGGAGGCAGGTAAGAGGATTTAGTAAAAAGTTTGTGGTGGCCCACCGTAGCCGGTTTAGCTCAGTGGGTAGAGTTTCGGCCCACAGACTGTAGGGTCCCGGGTTTGATTAAGCTCAAGGGCATATGCCTAGGTTTCAGGCTCAATCCCCCGAAAAGGGTGTTCAGGAAGCAGCCAATCAATGTTTCTCTCTCATCATTGATGTTTCTATCTCTCTCCTTCTCCCTTCCTCTCTGAAATCAATATAAATATTTAAAAAAATTTGTGGTGGCCCAAGGAGTTTCTAGGAGGCCATAGGATCAAGCTGGGCTGGTTTGCATATACAAGCAGTGCCCAAGCTGCAATGCCAGATTGTCCCAGAATTTCAACTATTTGCTCCACAACATTTTTCTGTTTGGGTTTTTGATGTATATCACTTTTTGTTAAGTTTCTGACACTTGCAATTGAAGGAGTCTTTCCTGTAGCACCTAAGCAAGCTTCCGCATTTAGGTGACCTTTGAGAGCTGTTGGGCCTCTTGTAGTCAAGGAAGGAGGAGGCCCTTCGAAGCCACTTAGTCCAATCCCTTCCACGTGGCATTTCCAGTTCTTCCAACAAGCTATTAGAAAGCAAGCACGAAGGACATCATTCTCACCCACAGGTGGGACAACGTTCCACACAGAAAGTCCATGTGCTTCGTTATGGAAGTAATAAAACGAAGGCAGGATGTTCCCCACCCAAGAGCAATGACTGTTTTGAAAAAAGGCTCTTCTAAGTCCTTGGAAATTCAATCACAGAATAAGAACATACTATAAGAATTAGTGCAGTTCCCAAAAAGAAAACCATACTCCTATTTGCCAGTAAGGTGGGAGTGACTACAGTTCCTTGAGCATCTCAGAAAAAGGTTGTATACAAAACCCAAAGTTCACTTTGTATCTTGTCAAACCATGATCTTCTTGGTGCGTGGGGCTATTTCTGGTTGGTAACGGGATTGTCTCCAGGGAGAGCCAAGGAATACAATACAGTTGAATGAAAGGGGCCTAAACAAAAAGAGTATATGCTGAGTGATTCTATTTATACAAAGTTCTAGAAAAAGCACACTAACCCAAAGGGAAAGGAAACAGATTTATGGTTACTGGGGACAAGGGAGAGGGAGAAAGAGATTGCAATGGGACACCGGGAAACTTTTGGAAGTAATAGAAATGTTTGATTTCATGAATATTTATATACAGTATATCCAAACACATCCAATTGTATACTTTAAATATGGTAATGCTTATTATATTGTATATTAGAGGCTGGGTGCACGGATTCGTGCACCAGTGGGGTCTCTTGGCCTGGCCTGTGCCCTCTAGCAATCCGGGACCCCTTGGGAGATGTCAGAGAGCCGGTTTCAGCCCAATTCCCACAGGTCAGGCCAAGGGATCCCACTGGTGCACAAATCCATGCACTGGGCCTCTAGTATGCATATAAGATCTTTGGTTAATCTCTTCCCACCCTTGCCCCTCTCTCTTTCCCTCTGAGGTTCATCAGTCTGTTCCATCTTTCCATGCCTGTGCATTGAACGTTTACCTCCTGGTGGTCAGTGCACATCATAGCTACTGGTTGAATGATCAAATGGTTACTTAGGCGCATATATATATATATATATATATATATATATATATATATATAAAATATACCTTCAGAAAGTAGTAAAAAAAAAAAGAAAGAAAGAAAAAGAAAAAGAGGATAGCAGCAAACCAAGTAAATGAAGCCTGAAATGAAGAACAAATAGAGCTGTGAGGTATATAAGAGTTCACCATCCTGAGTGAGCCCCCTGTACTTAGAGAAACTAACCACAAAGGCAGAAAATATTCCCAAGGATAAGATATCTCAAAAGGCCCATCTGCCCCCGGTTTCTCCTCCACCTGTGCACAGTGGTACCTGAAATTCTCTCCAGTATTGTCACTCCCGCAGAGCCCCTGGAGACAGGGGCATTTATACTGAGTGCAGGCATCATGTCACCTCATTAGCTAATGCCTTACTTTATTTACACCAGTGGCTTCCAACCTTTCCCCTCAGGAACCTGAAGTTACACACCAGGGAGATTCTGTGACTCCAAGGTTCAAAAGTAGCTCGTATTTTTCCAACTGATGAGTCTTGCACATCAGGATAATTACCAGAATCCCAGATAGCTCTTAAACCTTGAGCTGCACCTCTTCTTTGCCCAGTCCTTCTACTCCCAGTGCCTTTGCTGTCCCCTCATCAACTCAGATAGAAACAAAGATGGGCCAGCATGACTGTGACCGCTGCTTTGGACCTCAGCATTATGTTGCTTATGATCATGAGGATGAATTTTGCTCCCAGTTGTATCACACCCATCCACATCCTTCTCCCCTGAAAAAAAAAAAAATTCATACCCCTTAATCTACTTTGTTTCTTTTGGCTATAAACTAAGAAGTCACTCAAATGGTTCTTTATGATCTTCTGTTTAAATCCTTAGAAATATTACCTTTCATGCTGACCTGGGGTTGCAAACCAGTGAGGTGGCTAATGTTGCAGAGCGATTGTTTGGTGTGATTTACCCATGTGGGTCCACGGACATTTCGCTGAGAATTTGGCCTGTGGAAATAACGGATAGAATGATAAATTTAGAATGTAGGGAGGACATAAGGATAAAATCAGGAGCAAAAGGGGTGCTACAGGGAGCACAGGGCATTGGAGGCCATTTGGGGACACTGCCCACATCCCAGGATGGCTGGCTTCCTTCCGCGCCTCCCCTCTCCCCCCCAGCCACTTCTCTATCTCAGTGGTTTTGAAATGTAGCACCCAGCTCTGGAAATCCCTCCTCTGGGCAGCATATCCTCCTGGGTGCTTAGAATCCACACTTGTCTTGTTTCCACACAGGGGAATCTATTCCAATTTAAGTTAAGCTTTTAACTTAATGATTCGCTAATCTGGGCATCTTGAAGGGGACATTGTGGAGCCTTGCCGTTGCTCTTGGTATCTGTACCCTCTCACAGTCACACACACACACACACATACACACACACACACACACACACACACGAGCCTCATTTGTGAAGATGTCTTTGAAATGTATTCACTGAAGATAATTACAGAGGTCTAACACTTCTGCTCCTCAATTAATGCTATAAAATTAATGGTCCTTCATTTTTACATCCTATGCAAATGATTGTGTCATCCCCAACTGTAAGCCTCTCTACTCACATGCTGACTGTGATTAGTGTCCCTTTAGCTGAATTAGAGCGTGTGACCTTCTGGGGTATGGCAGCAGCGAAACCTTCAAGTACTGTTTCCAACGTTTTATTATGATATGTTCTTAAAAAGCAGGATTTCAGAGTTGACACCGAGACACGTTTCAGTGACGGATCTTTTGGGGTTGTGGCCCGAGGAGAGAGCAGACAGGAACTGGAGGACAGCTCTTAAATCTCCTGTTTTCAGCCTGAAACTTACCAGACTCCACAATAAGCACATTTCCAAACAAAGGACAGGGAGATTCCTCTCAGATAATGAGGCAGGTATAATGGAAAGGCACTGCTCTTCAAATGTTGTGCCTTTTAGAACAGCCTTTTGCAAACAGACCCAGGGAAATGCTTGGTCAGAGAGCAGATGTATTTTCGCGACAAGAAGTCCTGAGAACTTACATAAATGGTAGGCTCAGAAAGGGAAAATCTAAGACGCTATCATTCTTTTATTTTGAGAGCTGGACTACAAAGAACTCATGACTCTGTGGCATCTGACGAGGACGGTGACATCTTGCAGGGATCACATAGTGCACACACTTATCCCACGAGGTGTATTTGTGCACTGTGGGCAGTTTGGATGAATTGAAAATATCACATAGCTCGAGTGCTCTTATACTCGGAGTCAATATCCTCGCTCTTTGTTGGAGAGTTTTCATCAAATAATGGGATACCATCTGGTATTTGAGTTGAGGGAGAGTGGGCAAGTTGACGAAGATTGGGAGCTAAAGGAAAGTGACAGAGGGAACATGAAAGAAGCAAAATATGAAGAACCTGGCTATCCCTTTTTAAGTGTGTGTGTGTGTGTGTGTGTGTGTGTGTGTGTGTGTGTGTGTTAAGATGCTGTAAGCAGAGTCAAGACACCCCTGGTAGAATGGGGTCCCAGGTTCATGAACTCTGCCATCTCTTTGTCCAGGATTGCTAGGATTGATGGACATACTATTCCTGAAGCCAAGTTCGAAGAGAATGTGCCATGTATCCTTTGTGATCTGCTGAATTGGGTGAGACACAAATATTTAGGTAATTTGGTCTCTGTGGCAAGCGAGAACTCCTTGGCTGTGGGAATACTGACTGTGAGTTGAAAAAAATTGGAAGTCTGGAAGAGGCAGGCTTAAACAGTCTGCCTGCAGCCATAGGCTCGCCTGCTGGGTGATGAAAACTGCTGAGCGTTTGCACCGGGGAGTGGTGCATTTCAATGAAATTAAAAAATAAAAAAAAAGACTTCTCATGTGGGTGGCATCACTTTGCATCTCCCTGCTGCTGTTTTCTGAACAGCTGTGTCCACTCCAGGCAAGCAGCATTCCTGGGGTACTGCTCTGTGAGAGGAAGGAGTCCAGGGAGATGCCCCCAGCACACGGGTACGAATGTGCAGGAAAAACCTGGGAGCTGGACTAAAAACAGAAGCTGACGTATGCACTTATAATGAAGCAGAGAAAATCCTATTCACGAAAATTCCTCTTAAAGACAGCCCTGAATATATGTGGTTGAAGAAATACTTTAGTGAGCCACTTGGAGTCCAGGGTAAGACCCAAGAGTATATTCAAGCTAGAAAAGTTATTATTAATCTGCTCTGCATAAGATAAGGAGAGGAATTTGTCATAATCATAAGAGGGAGAGTAGAGAAAAGAAAAGAAAGTGAGGGGAAGTGGGTGGGTGGGAGAGAGACAGACCAGCAGAAGATAAAAGGTAAGAGGAGAAGCCCTCTCCATGGTCCTGGCCAGCTCCCAAGTCTTACAGGAAGTGACGCTGCTCACAAAATGAAGGGTGTGAGTGGAGGTGTGTGAAGGCCCCTGAAGGAGCTGTTTGGGGTCTGGTTGAGGGGGTGAAATGGAGGCAGCATCATGGTTGTGAGCATCAGAGGGGAGGAGCCGATAAACATGTTACCCCCTGGATGGTCCAGGAGTCACAGCACAAACTTTGGAATGTAGGGTGGTTCAATTATTTTGAACAAAATTTAACTTATTTTCCCAAAGGTGGGGCAGTTGGCAGTGTGGGCAGCTAAAATCCAGGTTATATATGGCTAACCATAAAGCAACTGAAGTTTTTTTTTAAAGTCATTTTTTCTAAAAGTGACTGTTATCGGTGTACTTGTATGAGGTGTTATCTAAAATATTATAGAATCTAATGTATTTGGAGATAAAGGCCTTTAAAGAGAAATTGAGGTCATATGGGTGGACCCTCCTCCAGGTGAGCTCTACTGGGAAGCAGGGCTTTCAAGGGGAAGATTCAGGAAATCCCAGGTCATTAAAGTGGGGCCCCAAGCCTATGTCACTGATGTGCTTGTAAGAGGAGAGACACCAGGGGCAGGTGTGCACAAAGGAAAGACCATGTGAAGAGGCAGCAAGAGGGCCATCTGCAAGCCAAGGAGCCAGACCTCAGAGGCAACCAGCCCTGCTGATACCTGGATCTTGGACTTCCAGCCTCCAGAACTGTGAGAGAATAAATTTCTGTTGTTTAAGCTACCTAGTCTGTGGCATTGTGTTATGGCAACCCTAGCAAACTAATATAACCTAAGACTGAAGGGAAAGAAGCAATACTGGATTGGCCTGCTGGAATGACTAGAGAATATTCTTCCTTTTCCCTACAAGCCTCTTACTCCACTTTTAAAATTTTTTTCGAATTTTCTTATGTTTTTTTTTTTAATAGAGAGCAGGCATCCTTGATTTTCCACAGAGAGGAAAGGAGAGGGATAGAGAGCTAGAAACATCTATGAGAGAGAAACATCGACCAGCTGCCTCCTGCACACCCCCCCACTGGGGATGTGCCCACAACCAATGTACATGCCCTTGACTGGAATCGAACCTGGGACCTTTCAGTCCGCAGACCGACGCTCTATCCACTGAGCCAAACCAGTTTTGGCTTATTGTTTTTTTAAATGCATCTTCATTGTTGAAAGTATTACAGATGTTCCATTTGTTTGTGTTTCATTTTTGACCCTCTCCACCCTGTATCAGGCCCTCCCAGGCCTTCACCACTCTATTGTCTATGTCTGTGAGTTATGCATATTTGCATATAAGTTTCCCAGTTAATCACTTTAAAATCCCACTCTCTGTTTCTCCTTTCTTTCTTTGTTCCTGCAGCAGTCTCCTTCACAATGCTAAAATTCTGGTCCTGGTGATCTTACATCTGCCACAAAATGGGGAGAAACAGCCCCTAACTCGTGGAGATTGGGAGTCCTCTGAGGCCACACTAGTTTTTCTATCTGTCCACTTCAAGACCTGTCATTGTCCTTGTGGATATAAATAATGAACCCCAGGGGAGAGATAAATTTTTTTAATATTAAAAACTAGACTTATTGAGGAGTATAAAAGAGTAGTAGCCTGTAATTCTACTTTTCATCTCTCCTGAAAGAGAAGCATTGTCCCACTACTTAAAGCATTTATTATATCTCAAAGGAAAGCTCTTGTTTCTGGTTCAGAGACTCAGTGTGGAATTTATAATTATATTCTAGAGACAACATTGTTAAAAATTTGGGTTTCCAGGCTAAAAGTGATTTTTAAAAAATATATAATTACCTATTAATTCTCCTGAAATGGCGTAATTTGTCTTTTTCTTGCTTTTTTTTTCTTCCCCCATTTCTCTTTTTCGCGCCTCTCTCTCTCTCTCTCTCTCTCTCTCTCTCTCTCTCTCTCTCTCTCTCTCTCGTGTGTGTGTGTGTGTGTGTGTGTGTGTGTGTGTGTGTGTGTCTGTGCGCGCGCACCATGCCTCATCTGAAACAACCCCCCTCTTTTTAAAGAGAAACTGAAATAACACATGGGTGCCTGGGCCTTGGGAGAGCTCAACTCTCTGTGACACATGGTGATGTCTGCAGGAACACTAAACTGAAGTCATAACAATGGGTAATTTTTTAATATAATGGAAAATGATCATTAGCTTTTCTCAACAGGAAGGAAATGAATTTTCCTAATTATACACATTCTGAGAAAAGTAGGTATGAAAAAATTTCAAAGGATGTTCTACCCAACAAGACATCAAGTGCTATCATGACAATACTCTTATAGAGTCTAGTGTCAGCAAACAGAACAAAAAGAGCTTCTGAGGAAAAGAATGTGGTTCAACATCTCGGAAATACTGTATATGTAAATGAGCTGGAGATTTGAGAGGGTGATTAATCTTACACAGAGTCAAGTACCTTCCTCAGGGGTCTTTCTCAGATCTCAGGCAAAACATTATCTTTATCACCTTCCTCTACCCCACCCACTCAAAGTGAATATCTATTAAACCTTCATAAACTCATTTCAACTTAAAATGGTGCCTAGTACTAGTAATATTAGAAGTGTGCTTTTATTAAATATTCTAGGTAAGTCACAAGAACTTCACAATGTCTCTGTAAAGAATCTGTGACTGTGGTAAAAGTTGTTTTTCAGAAGTCATTCACCTCAAACATTTTCTTTGCTACAATTCTCAATTTTGTCCTCTTCCCTTATGCCACCACCCCTCAATGATTTTTGCCTTGCCCCATTTCTTGTCATTGCTGTTTCTTTTCCATCTTTCTGTATCCATAGTCCTCTGCTGCCCAAATACAAACAACTGTCTAGAACAGATACACACCCTAGGATTCTCCTCCCAACATTTACATTCAAGTCAAACAAAAAAGGAACAGAGACCAGACTTATGAATTTAGAGATTAAACATCAGTTAAGGAAATAAAAAAGAAGCAGACCAATTTTTAACCCATCAAGACAAAATAACCGATTGAGTCAATCTTTTTTTTTTTTTAATATATTTTTATTGGTTTCAGAGAGAAAGGGAGAGGAAGAGAGAGAAACACCATTGATGAGAGAGAATCATTGGTCAGCTGCCTCCTGGACTCCCCACACTGGGGATCAAGCCTGTAACCCAGGCATGTATCCTGACCTCCTGGTTAATAGATCGACACTCAATCACTGAGCCACGCTGGACAGGCTTGATCTTTTTGTTTGTTTGTTCACTTCAGTCTTCCGGAGGATCATGGACAGCCACTGTGCTCTGAGGGTCGCTCCTAGCATCTCACACTGCTTGGTTTTTTGGTCTGTGGGTGGGTGAATGTGGGAATGGAAACAGGGCACTTGCACCCCTTCCTCACTATCATAAAGCAGCTGGTTGCTACACAGATTCGGATCTGCTCATCACCATACAGAGTCCTGGAGTTGGCTCTGACCGCCCAGATGTGTGCATCTTCCCCACAATGCTAGTACCTGACACAGGTTCCAACACACGATGGCCCCTGCAGACAGGACTGTCTGCAACTTGCATTATTAAGAAAAGCCTTTTCACACCTCTCCAGGTTGTCATCACAGATCAATTTTTGTCCTCCCCTCTTAGTCATCCTGCTGCCCAGTGGAGCCCTGGGAAGAGAATTTCTGCTGGAAACTTGGATAAACCTGCGATGGCCCTGCCCTTCCACTGCCCAACTCCCTCCCTCCCTGGGGCAGAAAGGACTAGAATTCCTGCCCACTTGCCAACTGGGCTGATGACGGCACTGCTGGGCTCCCCTCAGGCCCTGGGGTTCTCACAGCCTGGTAACAAAGCTCTTCTGTGGGCAGCCTTTGAGAGGCACAAGGCTTTTGTGATCAACAGAGCAAAAACAGCATGGTTTTCCCCCTAACTTTTTAAAGTATGTGTTTATTGATTTTTAGATATAGAGAAGGGAGAGAGATAGAAATATTGATGAAAGAGAAACATGGATCAGCTGCCTCCTGCACACCCCTACTGGGGATCGAGCCCACAACCTAGGCATGTGCAATTGAACTGTGACCTCCTGGTTCATGGGTTGATACTCAACTACTGAGCCACACAGGCTGGCAAAAAAAAACTCAACACAGCATGTTTTTAAATCACAATCTTGCAATATAAAGAACACAATAAAACAAACCAAAAAATCCTCTGGGTTTAAAAAAATAAAAATCCGAATTTAGTCTTAAATTTTAAGATTCTGTACCAGGTAATAACTCATTAAATATATTTAATTTGCTCTATTCCTCACCTGTTCTCTATCCCTATATCCCCTCCATCAGAGTCTTAAACCTAACAGTTAAAGGTAAAATTGAGGTGGAGTTGGAGGAGACTGAGAAAGAACAGAGAAGCCAAAGAAAATCAAGATGTCTTCCCAGCCTTTCTTCTTCACTTCATTTGACACTTTTGTCTCTTGCACAAAAGACATAGGTCTTCATCTGACCCTTTCCTTACTAACAGGGCAAACAGGAGACACAGGGGCTTATTTTTTTCGATTTAAAACCTTGATCTTATTTTGCTCTTGTTTGTTTTATTTTGTTTTTATACTAGTATACTAAATACAGAGAGACACCCGAAATGGAAAATGCAAGGGACATGACTGTAAAGGCAAGGACCCAAAATAATTTACTTCAAGGCAGAGAACACTTGCTTAAAATAAAGGACCGTTTCCCATACCCACTGTAGGTGCTCAGCAGTTAGGAAAAGAAGGACAAACCCAATGCAGGCTGCTGTTCACTCATTCCTCACTTCCGTTCACTTTGCTTCCTGGCAGGCATCCACACCGCCATATGCTTTGGGGAAGTGGGAACTCGGAATGTCGCAGTTATGGGGAATTGAGTCTTATTGCTTCCTGAGATTCCGGGTGCCAGAATTGCTCTGAAAACAACAACAACCAACAAAAACCATGTCCCAGTAGGTGTGGGATGGGAGTCTTCAAACCCAATGGGACTTCAGAAAGCTCCTGCTCTAAATTCTTATTATACAGGTGGGGAAATAGAGAGGCAAAGCAACTTGTCCAAGGTCACACAGGTGGTTAGTGCTTAACTAGAGGATTGGAATTAGAACCTGGGACTCCTGATTCTCTCTTATCCTTTAGGCCACATGTGTCAAACACAAGGCCCGCGGGCCAAATCCAGCCCGCCAGGCCTTGCAATGTGGCCCGCACCATGCTGTCATCACTGCACTCCACTGTCAGTTTATGACATTGTCAGTTTATGACTGTTCAGTAAACCATTCGGCCCACAATTTAAACTGGATTTTAGATTTTGGCCCCTTCTCTGATTGAGTTCGACACCCCTACTTTAGGCCAACTCACCACTCATGAGCTTCAGGCTTTAGGCCTCATCCTTTGGCTTTAAGGTGATGCCATAGGAGCTAATACTGATGCTTCCGATATTATTAACCATTAAGGCATCAAGAATCCTGTACGCTCTCTTATACCGAGCAAGTAATATCAAAACACAAAGGAAGAAAAACAATAGAGAAGAAAATGTGGGCTTTAGAGTCAAAATAAATTTCAGCTCTGCACAGACAACAGGTTGCTTTCCTAATCTGTAATTTACACTGAGAATGTCATCATCACCATTGTCATCATCATCATCATCCTCCATATCTTACAGCGTTCTTGTGAAGATGAAAAATGCTTGCAAAGCATCAAGCAGAGAGACTAGCACATAGTAAGTATCTAATGATAGCTATTTTGGCAAGAAAAAAATGTCCTCTAGAATCCCAGGCTAACCCTGAGCCTGCGAAGTTGGGCGGAGGGACAGAGGCCTGAAATATCGTGCACAGGAAGGAGTCGACACATTACGGTCCCTTCAGCTGCTGTCACAGCTCGGCAATTAGAATACTGAGACCGAGGGCTCTTGTGTATGGACATATGTATTGGAACCATATTGCAATGAGATAATTTCCTAAGGAAATCTGTCTCTGAAGTGATATCTAAAGGAGAAAAATGTTTTTATAACATTAGAATGATATTTAGATCCTGGCAATGTGAAAAGAGAGGGGAGGGGGGAGTTTGGAATGAGAAAATAATTAAGAAGAAAAAAAATGTTTTGGAAAGGCCTGACCTTGAAGTCAGAAGAGCAAGCTTTGAGGTCTAGCTTTTGCCTTCACTGCTGTGTGACTTTGGGAAAGCCACTTAACTCCTCTGAGTCTGTCTCCTCAACAGGCAAGTGAAAATAGAAGTATATGCCTTATAGGGCAAACATATAAAACATTCTTTTAAAGAAATAAAATGTGTACATTTGTTTACATTTTGATTATGTATCCAAGGTGTTATATAAACAGTTCAGAATTGGTCAGGTTTCAGAATTGACTTTTTAAAAAACTTTCCCCACCGAGTGAAATAGGAATGAAAGAAAAATGTACCCTCTGGTTCCGAGATTTTTATGTTAACTTGGTTTTCTCTAACCTGACCCTAGCTTTGAGTGACATGTGGCTTCACCCATGCTCTGTCCGAACCACCTGTTCACAGTTGCCTCATAGGTGAGACTCAGCCCCAGAGAGGCGGGCAGTGGGCAGGAGGTAGAGGGAAGGGCAGTTCAAAGTGGCAACCCCTGGCACTGCGAGGGGGGCTACAGTCTACTTGTTCCCACTGCCCCCTGCCCTAAGCCACAGCAAGGACACAGCCGCTCCCCAGGAATAGAGAAGGGAGGTTAGAGGGGAGGAGAGACCATTTTCTGAACATACAGCAGCTCCTTTTGAACACAAAGAGCAGGTGATCTTTGCTTTGAAATATGCTTCCCATCCTGGAATGTGCCCCTTGCCCTGGATAAAGGCAGGCAGCCTTGCTGTCTCTGGAGAGGCGAGCCCAGCTGTGTGCACAGACGCAGGCACACGTATGTATAATCACACACACGCACACACACACACACACACACACACAGCAAGGCCCACAGGTCCCACAGTCTGCCTCACATTGCTAAGTGTGTGCCTCCTGGAGCCTTCCTCCCGGAGCCCAGAGGAGGCGTGAGCTCTGCTGCCACAAGCAGCATCTTTTAAGAGTGAATTTCATTTCGGAGCTAATCTCACAAAGAGGGTCAACTTGCCGACATCATAACAGACTCACTTCTTTATTAGAATTGTTTGAAGCTGCACCCTTGGTGATTCAATCACACAGAGACTCAAAGGCAGGGGGGAAAGGCAGGTAATTAAAATACATAAAGCAGAAGGGGCTATGGCTGGCGTACATCATGATCAATAAACCAACCGTTTAAAAAGGCAAGCTTCCCCTGGCACCCTGAGGCGAGCACACAGAGTCTCTGTCGTTTTGGGAGAGGCAAAAAATTCTACAGGCTGCCTGCCACATCCTCAGAGAAGGAATTTGGGCATTTTCAGCAAATCCCTGCAATTGTTATCAGTGGTTGTGTGGGCACTTTGGGCAGGAGGTCCTCCTGAAGGCATCATTCTCAACCCTGTCTCTTCCAAACACTTAAAACATGGTGTTGCTGAAACCGGTTTGGCTCAGTGGATAGAGCGTCAGCCTGCAGACTAAAGGTCCCAGGTTCGATTCCAGTCAAGGGCATGTACCTTGGTTGTGGGCACATCCCCAGTGGGGGGTGTGCAAGAGGCAGCTGGTCGATGATTCTCTCTCATCCATGTTTCTAACTCTCTATCTCTCTCTCTTCCTCTCTGTAAAAAAAAAATCAATAAAATATATTTTAAAAATAAATAAATAAATAAAAACTCGGTGTTCACAAGCTCCATAGATTCCCAAGGAAATGTGCAGATTTCTATTTCAAAAAATAAAGACTGTGGGAAAAGTTCATCACTGTGGTAATTAATAGCTGCCAGGGGTTAACGGTACATCACGAACGTGGCTCAGCCCGCAGAGGACAGTCTGAAGCCCAGCCACCACCACTCAGGATTGCTGACACCGCACCACGAAAGAATATTCCAGTGTAAGCGAGACAGAGGGTAGTTACATGGGGACCAACTGGAAGCTGTCCAACTAGTAAAAATAAAGCTCATTCATTAGGAACATATACTTTAGCCACTGGAAACACATTTCTCCCCATGACTTTCAAAACTGGGAGAAACCTCCCTACGTGACCCACGGTAGAAGTTAAGGACCCTTTTCCTCAGGTAGCAACCTAGAGGCTCCTGAGCCCACACCCAGCACTTTAAGTCCCTCGTGGAGGTAGAACAAGCCTCTGGCCTGAGGGTGCAGCCCCCGACCCATCAGGCCCCCTCCCCCAGGTCATTACTACCGAGTGTCCACTATGAGCAGAGCCATGCGCAGGGGGGAAAGGGGGACAAAAATGGAACCAAAGGGCCTTGTTTTTTTTCTTTAAAGTGCTGATTCATCTATTGCAGGGGTGGGGAACATCGGGCCCACAGGCCACATAAGGCCCGCAAAATCATTGGGTCTGGCCCTGCCAATGTATTAGGATGTTAATCAAATGTTTGACCAAATATAGCAGGCTAATTTTTAAGTTGATAATTTTGCATGGCCTGTGAATGATACTATAAATATCCAAATGGTCCTTAGTAGAAAAAAGGTTCCCCACCCCTGCTGTATTGGGATGGTTCAGGATAAACATACATGTGAGACCATGTGCAGTTCGGGTAAGGACTGCCCACAATGCTGCCTCATCTTTTATGGTATTGTTCACTTCTGTATCCCAGAACTTAGCAGAAGGTTCCCAACCTACACTCATTGCATGAAAGACAAAATCAGAGGAAAACCAAACATCAATAATGCAGAGCCCCTGGGGTCTAACGAGGAGATAAAAGGAAGAAGTCAGTTACAGGGCTGCCGGTAGCATTAGCGAGGTTAATTTGGCAGTAAACTAAGGATGGCACCCTGGTGGGAAAAAGGCATGGGGGCATGAAGACACCTTGAAGAAGTGACCCCTGGCTAGGAGTACAGGGGTCTCCAATTGTAAGTAGGTCCTGTTTCTGGAACTGATGACAGAAGGCAGCTCGCCTTCCAGCCGGCCCCGACTGGCAATGTGCACGCTGCTTCCTCTGCCCTGTGTCCATCCTCCAAAGGGAAGGAAGGAAGGTAGTGATGTTTGTGGGGCAAAACTGAGCCTGGGGTGCTGTGAGCTTTAATGGGGAAGGAAAGCTGTTGCCAGAAATCAGAACTGGGAGTTAGAAAGGGACTCCATGGGTGGAAGGCAGGCCCGTCAGCCTTCGGGACCTTGTATACCAGGAGAGGGGCTGCTCTGGGCTGACACCTGGCCTAACCCTTAAGCATCCCTTTTAGAGCCTATGAGCCAAAAGAAGAAAAACACAAAGAAATGTGTATATTCAGAAAAAATAAAATCAAAGACATTTATCAATGTCTCAATGCTGCGCAACGCCCAACATCTCCACGGCTGCCCCACAAGTTCCCATGGCCTGATGCCCTTACCTTTGTTTTGAGTTCACTCTCTCTCTCCTAGGGAAGGCTCTGGATTTGGCATGGGTGCCTAGCTGTCAGCCACGCTCTCCCACTGTAAGCTCCCCAGATACCAACCAGAGAGTCAGATGGAATCCCCTCAGGACTCCGGAAGAGGAGCAGATAGCAGCATAAAGATGGATTTTCTACAATTTAAATGAGGCCCATTTCTCAGCCAGCTCACACTCATGAATCCTGCAAGTTTGTTCTTTCTGATTTTAAGATGCCTGAACCTGTGACTAAAAGAAAATGGGTCAAATCCCTTCCTAACAAATCTCCGGGGATGTTCTAATTCTTTGGTATCCTTCAAGATTGCTTACATTGGGTATTTGCCTAAAGGAAGTAGGGCTTGGAAAACATCTGGTTCTACAGATTTTTTGGAGGCAATTTGATGCAATTTCTTGGTAATAGGATTTGATCTGTACTAAATCTGAATGTCTGTGTTATGTCAATGGATTTAATGAAGTTTTGTTTGTTGTTGAGATATAGGCAGTGTCATTTCTCATCCTGTCTTCTGTGGACTCCAGGTGGGAGTGATCAGGCAGGCTGGTAATAATAGTATACTTTACAAGGAGGTATTACTTTGTCAGGCAGTTCAAATATGATCTCATTAATATCTTACCTTGGGGAAAGCTGAAGGGAGAGGAGATGAGTTGTTCTTAAAAAAAAAAAAAATCCACATGTGAAAGCAGATAGGAAATAAGGACCAGCCTCACCCTTGCTGCCTGTGGTCGTTAGTTTCCAAAGATGGCTCCCTCAGTGAATCATGCCTCCCATCATTCATGCTTCATGGACTTCTGATTCCTTGAAACTGGCAGGTCCTGTGACTAGCTTTTGACCAATGAAATATGCTGAAGTGACCCCATGTGACTTCTGAAGCTTGTGCATAAGAAGATTGCACCTTCTTCCTGGGTCTCTTGGAACCCTCACTCTTGAGACATTCCCCCTAGGAATCCAGCTGCTACATGAAGGCACACAGGTACTCCAGTAGACAGCCGAGTCTCCTGCCAGCATCAACTGCAAACCTTGTGAATGAGCTGTCTTGCACTTTCAGCCCAACTGAGTCCTTAGACAACCCCAGCTGCCATCTGACTGCAACAGGATGAGGTGGTCTAAGTGAGTACTGCCCAACGGAGGCCTGTTAACTCATAGAGCTGTCAGATAAAGAAATACATTGTTTTAAGCCACAAAGCGCTGGGGTGGTTGATTACAAAGCTATAGCTAACCCAAACACTGCTCTTAATGTTGCAGTGGCTGCTGCTTGGAGAAAACTCAATCTGGTCCTTTTGGAATAGCTGTTGAAGACAAGCTTTTGTTGGTGCCTTATGGAGAGGTCCTCTGTGTGTTCCTCTTAGCCCTGGATTTCCCTCCTCACCTGCTTCAGAAAAGGCACATGTCCTGTCCATAGGAAGGGAGGTGGTGGGGGTCGGGTGGGGTAGACAGTGCAAGTAAAGGGGGAAGTAAAAGATAAATTCCTATTGGGCCAGGGCTGAAAATTCAGATGCCCACAAGGGATGGGCAGGCCAGATGATAGAACAGAGAGGGTACAAGACAATAGGGAGTGGTGGAGACTGGGTTGAACTAGCAAGCACATGCCTGTGTACAGGGGGCAGAGGCTGGAGTCCAAGGAGCCACAGCCGTGTTTTCTAATTTTTGAAGTGAAACTAGAAATCCATTTATTTAATGTAAAATTTTTCTGTTTTTTAAAATTGTTTTTTTTTTGGCAACGAATTTTAAATAATTTTAAACACTGTGTGTAGTAAATACAATATGCCTATCACTCCAAGGACTACTAGTTTGATGTCTCTACCACAGATAGCAGGATGAGGCTTAGGCCAGCTTCATAGCAACACTCATGCCCTCCCAAGGAGAATCATCATACTCTTCACCTGGGCTCTGTATTATAATGTACGAAATGCTTAATGCTTTCACATTCACATCTGACTTGAACTTCTCAGCCAGGGGGAAAGTAGGCAGGCCAGGCATCTTTTTTCTTTTTTAGAAAGCAGGCCCAGGTTTGTTCGTTTGTTTGTTAATCCTCACCTGAGGATATTTTTTTCCATTGCTTTTTCAGACAGTGCAAGGGAGGGAGGAAGGGGAGAGAAAGAGAAATATCGATGTGAGAGAATCACATCAACTGATTGCCTCCCACACACATCCCAAGCAGGAACAGGGATAGAACCTGCAATACAGGTACTTGCCCTTGACTGGGAATTGAACCCGAGACCTTTGGTGTGAGGGCCAAAGCCCTAACCACTGAGAAACACTGGCTAGGGCCCAGGGAGGTTTTGTACTTTGCCTGAATCAACACTGCTCTGGTGGAGTCTAGCCTCCTGCTGCTCAGCCTACAGCTCACCCCACTTCTGCTCTCTCTCTGGACAGAGGAGCAGAGGCATAGTTAAGCCCTGAAAATGTATTGAACCCAGGATGGTAAAGTCATTTCTGGGCAGCTAAGAGGTGGAGAGAAGAACTGAACAAGCTGAGAAGCTGCTTTGGAGACCTGAAGTTCCCTGAGTCTTATGTTCCCTCATCAACTGACAGCCTGGATCATCCCCAGGGGAATGAGATGAATGTTGGTGACACCGAGCTTGGCCGAGGCCTGGGCCCTGAAAGTTGTCCCCCCTGGAGTCTGAATAGCTATGACCTTAGGTTCGAGGTTCTTCAAGGAACCTGGAGAGAAAAGGGGAAGCAGCATCCGAATCTATTCTTCTCTCAAGCAAAGAAGGTGACTCCTGGTTCCTTATGACTCCCATCCCACCCCTCCCCAGGGCAAAACAGGCTGGAGGAGGCCTCTGTCTGTTCTAGCCAACATGTCTGGGTGGACAAACAAAATGCCCAAGGTAACCCAGAAGATTGTAGTTCCTAATGGGACAAGGAGGCACCTAAGAGCCAGATTCTGACCTCATAATTTCCAAAATCTTGGGGAAGACTGATCACACCTGGTCATTGCTATTCACTGCTGTTCCCCCAAAACAATGCTTCCTTCAGGGACAGTCCTTGTTCTAGTATTCTTAGCCCTGTGGGCACAATGAGAGAGAGAGAGAGAGAGAGAGAGAGAGAGAGAGAGAGAGAGAGAGAGAGAGAGAGAGAGAGAGAGAGGGAGAATAACATAGAAAAAATAAAATCTAAAAACTGATTTCAAATTCTCATATCTTATTCTCCTATTTTGCCACATCTCATCACCACACAGTACAGACACCATGGAGGCCACAAAGCCAGGGCCTGGTCATTCACTACCTTCTCATTTTCCCCTTGGCTTCCAGGATCAAAGCAGAAGAAGGAAGAGCTGGACACCTGTCCAGCCTGGCTGTTGAACACATCCAGCTCCCAGCGGCACTTTCAGGAAGGGAACATCACATTTATGATGGACAGCATGGTGCTCTCCTCCATGTTGCTCTCATCTTTGTTTTAGTCTGTGAATTGCACATTGCTGGCATGGTTCACGTGAGAGAGACTATGCAGACTTCAGGACTGCAGAGATTATAAGTGGCCAAGCACCTACTAGTTTGTGAACCTAGGTTGGCCTGCACCCCAGACTGCCCTCTTTCCCCAAATTCAGGCCATTTAGGTAGATTTATATCAGCTCTGCTCTTCCTAGGGCAGTGCCACCAGGCATGACATAGCCTGTGAACTGCCTGACTCTGGGCAGTGCCCATACCAGGCTGTGCTCATGGCACCAAATGGAGTTCTCTGGGGTCACGTGCGCTCCCAAGGTGCAGCCCTGCCTCCCACTGCAGCAAAAACAAATTTTGGTTAAGTAATACATTTTCTGTTGGAGATGGGCTGAGATAATTAGCTCCCCCAACTGTGGGCTTCTAAGCACTATCACAATGTCTTTATTAGGTTTAGCAGACATTTCCATTGTTGACTTATTTCCTGCTCTGCACCCAGGAGTTTAAGGCAGTCAATTTAGAATCTGCCTCACACCCGGGAGGAGCTAAGCCTTTCCTTCTGGGATTTGAACTTGCAGTGTGAGAGATAACTCACACTAGCTGGCTGAACTAGGGAATAAGGAGTCATTCCCTCCAGCAAAAGAACAAAAACAAACAAAGAAGAAGAAAAAAACTAGGTCTAGATAGGCCTCACTTAGCTCCCTCCATGGCATCTTCCCCACCCCCAAAGCTGGCGGAGGAGCCAGGGTCTCTGGGAGGGATCTGAGTTGCCAGTGTCTGACACACCCTGCAGCTAGCCTAGGGAAGGAGAGCTGCTAGCCGCCCAGAAGAAATCCCAGAGGGAACCTCCTAATCAGAAGAGAAGGGTCCTGGCATCAGATGCAGGGAAGGGGGGCAGTGGGAATGTGTGAGGAAGGTATCCTTTCTGAAAAGAGACTGTGATGTGCCAGCCAGGGATTTTAATATTCAGGTTGAAAAGGGTCTTAGATGTGACTTGGCATCATCGGCAATAATCTACTTTAATTCAATTTGCTGTAAAAAGATGCCAGTTTTGCTTTTCACATAACAGATGAGAAAATGCCACACTTGCCTTGGTAAACACCTTGGCTACACTCCCGTGGCCAGAGCACACCAGAGAACCCCAGGGTCAGGCAGGATCCGCGGTGACGTTCCTTAAGCACATGGCGCATGTCACCACACTGATCTGTTTCCCTTGGAAGATGCTCCTGCAGTTCCACTGCCTCATGGGAAAAAGTGTTATCCAAACCACGGTCGTAAATTGTCCCTTACTTCATTTCACTCCCTCCTGATGCCTGTCAAGCCACCAAGATAAAGAGAGTTTCTTCAACATAGCTAGACAGTTATCATGAACTGAGCCGGGCAATCCATGGCAGTCCTCCTAACCTTTCCTGCGCTCCTGTTTCTACGTCCCCAACATTAATCCACACATACCACAGGTTGCCCCAAATAACTGACAAATGTGCCTTCGCAGCATACCCGGTATGGGACCAGATAAACACCTGGAACGTTAGCCACTCCACTCCTTTATCTCGGGCAGAGTAAGAGAAAATTACACATCTAGGAGCAATATGTACAAGGCAGGTCTCCTGGCAGTTTGTGGCCAATTACAAGTGTACATTGCTTTGCACAATGGATGTGCTCCTGAAAAGGTTATATGCAAATCGAATTTTTGTAAATTGAATTATATTTAACATGCACCAAGGGAACTGGCTATTTTAGGGACACCAGAGTTGAATTCATTCTGTGGTGCAGAGAACACTTTGTAAAGCAAATTATCACCCTCTAATCCATATATTCTTTGATAAGGTCAGGCTTTATTATTTTGGAACTTTTTTAACTAGAGCATACCTACATTGTTAAAAGGGTAATAATAAGATATTCAGAGTCTTTGCCAAATCCTAGAAGGGAAGGAAAGAGTGAAAACCAACCCTAGTTCTCCTCCTGAAGGGAAGGATGGACGGAGAAAAAGGGAGACTTTCCAGTGTCGGTTTGCCAGCATGCCCAGGGTGCTATGGATTCTTTTGGTCTGAGCCCAGCTAACACCCTTCAGCCAGGGCTCTCTGTGCCCCTCTTACATTAGTTCTTTCTGGAGCTGCAGGCTCCTAGTAAATTCTGAAAGTGACAACCAGCTTAACCAGGATCTGGTTAACCCTGAGGCCCTCTCATCACAGGGCCTGGGGCCAACAGCTTTTTAGGGACTAGCAGGTCTGAGAACGGAAAGAAAATAATGAAAAATTGCAAATCAAAATTAATAAATGTTTAATTAAAGATCTACAAAATGTAATAATGTGTCAACTTCATTAATTGTTAAGTTTGGTATTCATGAAAATTTAATGACCTAGGAATTAGAAAAGAAGAAACAAACTCATTATTCACAGAAACTATAACGGTCCACTTAAAAACAATCCAAGGGAATCTACAGACAAACTGTAGTGGCCAATAGAGGCTGGGCTATGCTATGGTAACAATTAATCCCAAAACATCAGTGACTTAACACAACAGCAGTTTATTTCCCTCTCGTGCAATTGAAGTTCTGAGTGACTCTACCAAGTAGTAATTCATTAACCAGGTCCTGCCTTCTCTCAACACTAGGTATCCCATCTGTCTCAGCATGAGAAGAGGGCAATGAAAACACCGTGCTTTTCACTGCCTCAGCTTGGAAGTGACCCACATCATTTCCACTCCTATTTCATTGGCCACAACTGGTCACATGTCCCCGAACTGCAGGGTACCTGGGAAGTATAGTATTTTTTTTTTTTTTTTTTTTTTTTGGTCTGGCAGTGTCTACCATGTAAACAGTCCTATATAATAAAAGACTAATATGCAAATTGACTGACTGAACGTGGAATGACCGGTTGCTATGATGCACACTCACCACCAGGGGCAGATGATCAATGCAGAAGCTGCCCCCTGGTGGTCTGTGTGCTCTCATAGGAGGAGCACCACTCAGCCAGAAGCTGGGTTCATGAGTGGACATAAGCCATCAGTCGGATATCCCCCAAGGGCTCCCAGGCTGTGAGAAGGCACAGGCCTGGCTGAGGGACCCTCCCCGCAAGTGCACAAATTTCATGCACCGGGTCTCTAGTTAAGTTAACAAAAGAACAGCAAGATCAGCATACCTAAATCAACAACATTTCTATATATCTATAACAAAGAATTAGAAAATATAAATTCAAATAGATGTCCATTTAAAACACAAAAAGCCATTAGAACAAATCTAACCAAAGATGTGCAAGATGTTCATAGAGATAATCATAAAACTTTATTGAAGGATAGAAAAGATGTTGATCCTCTCAGAATTAATCTATAGATTAAATATAATTTTGTTTGAAATGTAAATAAAGTTTTGGTGATGGCAAATTAATTCTAAAGTTCATATGGAATAATAAATAACTCAGAATAACGAAGACAATTTTACAGAAGAAAGACTACGGTTGGCATGTGGGGCAGTGACATTCACACAGGGGTAGAAAAGCAAACAAATGTTGCAAAAGAAAATTAGACTCTTGCCTGGCTGGTGTGGCTCAGTCACTGAGCATCAACCTATGAATTAGGAGGTCACAGTTCAATTCCCATCAAGGCACATGTCCAAGTTGCAAGTTTGATCCGTAGTATGGGGCATGCGGGAGGCAGCTGATCAATGATTTCCTCTCATCATTGAAGTCTCTCTCTCTCTCTCTCTCTCTCTCTCTCTCTCTCTCTCTCTCTCTCTCTTTCTCTCTCTCTCTCTCTATCTCTATCTCTATCTCTCTTCCTCTCTAAAATCAATAAAAATATTTAAAAATATAAAAATAGACTCTATTTAGAAATAAACCTGGTATTTGACAAAGAGCAGTGCAAAGAGAGGTCAACTGGGCCTTGAGATAACTGAATAGGGGAAAAAAGTGATCACAGAGTGCAAATGATTATAAATATTACATTCTAAAGCCTGTAATTCTAAAACAAAGTTATAAAAGATCCTTCCAGTTTTTTAAGAGTAAAAATAATATCTTTAGTGTTCAATGTGGGCATATTTGAGTACTTTTGATACGCTATGGGATGGGTCTCCAAGCATAAGAATGGCCTACCAAAGCCATAAACTCCCATTTCTGCAATTAAATGTCCCCTGTTTGATCCTAAGTATCATCAGGGAGTTGCTTTAATACCTCCAATGGGAATTACCAGTTCCCTAAAGATCCCACTTCATCTTGGCTTGTCTTTGAGTGGGGAGTAAGAGAGGACAGTGGGGATCTTACAACAAGGGGCTATTTACAAGCTGCACATTCATTCCTGTTGGAGCAGGTTTGCCAGCTCTATGGGATAAGGCCTGTTGAGAACAATTAACATGAATGACGGAAGAGCTTCCTGTGGAATAACCAATTTAGTCGAGAAAAAGTCAAGGACACCAAACTGATCCAAAGACTAAGTTAAGGGGGGAAAGAAAGTGATTTTTAATATCACAGTGAATTGCTCAGATTGCCTTTCTTACCTTAACCGATCTGCCAGAACAATACTGAATCTTTCCTGCCCCTTTCCTTTAATTCACTACCACTAGCATGTCAGCTCTGTCTACTGAGCAGCTTTATTCTGCTGTAAGGTGGCATACTTTCTAACCTCATCACCCTCTTAGGGTTTCTCTTGTACACTCACTTGCCCCCTGACCACCGTCACCCAGAATTTCAGTGCTGGTACCAAATTGTTCTTCTTTTCAAGAAAAGTGGAGGTAACCACAGTCGGAGGTTTTCTCTGGGAGACAGGAGAACCCAGGTAAAAAGAGATTATCTAGAAAGCAGAACATTGCATTTGCCTCCTGAATTGCCTAGAACTGCCCTGTCTGCTCTAACACCACATGAAGAAATGCAAGCTGGGAAGAACAATGTGTCTAACTTACTGGAACACTGAACAACATTCATATGGGAACTAAGCAATTTGCTTAGCAATGTTCACATGGGAAATACTTTCTGAACTCCATTTGAGGATATCAGAAATACTGTCTTCACTCTTTTCAGCAGCAGTGGAAGAAAGCAAAGTCCCATGTGGGCCGAGCAAGTGTATTATGTTGTGGAAGTAGGAACAATTCAGTAATATAGAGTTTTCCAGTGATAGCTAAAAGGTCAACACTCATCCGTATTGATGAGCCATAAAAATAAAATATTGTGACTGGCCCTGGCCTGTGTGATTCAGTTGGTTGGAGCACATCCTATGTATCAAAGAGGTTGCAGGTTCAATTCCCAGTCAGAGTACATATCTAGGTTGCTGGTTCAATTCCCAGTTGGGGCATGTACAGAAGGCAACAATCTATATTCTTTCTCACATCAATGTTTCTCTCTCTCTCTCTCTCTCTCTCTCTCTCTCTCTCTCTCTCTCTCTCCCTCAAAATCAATATATATATATATATATATATATATATATATATATGTGTATATATAATTTTAAAAAAATATATTAACTGATTTTTATCTTTGGCATGACCTAATTAAGATAGTGACACCAGAATTGGGGGGGGGGGCATGAGATTCAATTACATGTTATTTAAATATCTCTTTGTGGCTACAACATGAAGAGTTTGAAAAATATATAATAAAGCAGTAAAGAGAGAAGTTGAATATAAGCAGGTGATAAAGCAAAATGTAGGAACTAGTGATTATGAGAGTCAAATTCAAACATAAGATAACAATATGATGTGAACATTTAACAACACAACTATAAACTTGAGAGGGACTTTATGTGTCTCATCGGTGTCACAGGCACAAATCTAATTTGTGTTCTGGCTTATGGCCTCTTGAATCACTAAGTAATCTAATTCAGCAAAAAATGTAGTCCTAAAACTGCTTGTGAAGTTTACTACAACATTTTTAGGGATGACATAATTTTTTCTTTAGTGGATATGTATCTTTAAAGAAAATCAATTTCATAATATTAACATGTGGTTATTTATGAGTAATATGTGCATATTTGATATTTAATCTTGAAATGATTAACATCATAATTCAGCCTTTTAGAGTATTAGATCAGTGTTTGACTATCATTCCAATTGAAAATTAGATTTGTGATTTTTAAACTGAAACCTTTTTAGAAAATGTTTTCTATTTGGATAAAAAATGTACTTAGAAAGAAAATGGAATATATGCAATTTATACACCTGGTTTAAAATGTTTAAAGAAATTTAATGATTGATTTATAAATCAGACCAAAAATTAATTGAAGGTTTCTTTAAGCAAGCTAAAATCAAGTGAAAATTTGCTTGATTTTGAAATAAATAATATTTGAAACTTGAACTTAAAAACCAAATTTAAAAATTTAAATACCTCTGTTCAATGCTTTTATGACTCCGATTCTATTTTTGTTCATCAGTTTATGTTATTCATTATATTCCACAAATGAGTGAGGTTATGTGATATTTACCTTTCTCTGACTGGCTTATTTCACTTAGCATTATGCTCTCCAGTACCATCCATGCTGTTGCAAATGTTAAGAATTCCTTCTGTTTTACAGCAGAGTAGTATTCCACTGTGTAAATGTACCACAGTTTTCTAATCTACTCATCTGCTGATGGGCACGTAGGCTATTTCCAAATCTTAGCTATTTTAAATTGTACTGCTCTGAACATAGGGTTGCATATATCCTTTCTGATTGGTGTTCTGTTTTCTTGGGATATATTCCCAGAAGTAGGATTAATGGGTCAAATTACACCATACACAAAAAATAAACTCAAAATGGATAAAGGAGTTAAAAATAAGATGGGAAACCATAAAAATCTTAGAAGAAGCCATCAGCAGAAAAATAGCAGACATTTGTCGTAGCAATATCTTTACCAAAGCAGGTCATAAGGCAATGGAAACTAAGGAAAAAATAAACAAATGGGACTACATCAAAATAAAAAGCTTCTGCACAGCAAAAGAAACTATCAACAAAACAACAAGAAAGCCTATTGCATGGGAGAATATATTTGCCAATGTAATCTCTGATAAGGGTTTAATCTCTAAAATTTAGAGGGAACTCATACAACTTAACAAAAGAAAGATAAGCAATCCAGTAAAAAAAAAATGGTCAAAGGACCTAAAAAGACACTTTACTACAGAGGACATACAAAGGCCAAGAGACATATGAAAACATGCTCAAAGTCACTAATCATCCGACAGATGCAAATCAAAACAACAATGAGGTCCCACCTCACACCTGTCAGAATGGCTATCATCAACAAATCAACAAACAACAAGTGCTGAAGAGGATGGGGAGAAAAAGAAACCCTTGTGCACTGCTGGTGGGAATGCAGACTGGTGCAGCCACTGTGGAAAACAGTATGGAGTTTCCTCAAAAAGCTACAATGGAACTGTCATTTGACCCAGTGATCCCTCTTCTAGAATATATCTATCCCAAGAAACTAGAAACACCAATCAGAAAGGATATATGCACCCCTATGTTCATAGCAGCACAATTTACCATAGCTAAGATTTGGAGAAAAAGGAACCCTCATGCATTGCTGGTGGGAATGCAGACTGGTGTTTCCTCAAAAAATTAAAAATGGAACTTCCAGTTGAGATTCTTTTTCTTCTTTTTCAAACATACTCAGGCAACTTAGTTTGGAATTGGATGACTAAAATTATTTAACAGTAAAAGTAGTATGTCAACAGCCCAAGGTATGTGCAATTTAACATGGGAAACCCAAAAGACAGAACTTCCTGGCACCTCTCTAATTACAGCTATGTGGCAGTGGACTCCCATCCCTTCCTGAAGAGTGAAGAGAAAGCTTTTCAAACAGGAACCCATCCCAGGCACAGACTGGAACTTCAAATGAATCTCAAAATCTACCAAAGGTTCTGTATTGGAGGGATTTGATGCAGAACCATTAACAGAAGTAAGAATGTGTCTTGGTTAAGTTTGGGGATTTCTCAAATATTCGTGACATTCTAGTAGGGCCCTGTTCAAAGCCTCTACAAGAATCAAAAGCAGGTAGCACCACAGAGACAGGCAGAGAAGGGAGCAAAATGGCTCAAAAGACCATGACTCAGAGCACCGGAGATGAAGAAAAATTGCCTTCTGGATGTGGTACATTCCTTTCAGTTCAAGTTGCCCAAGACCTAGGAGATTAGAGTAAGGTTTGGGAGATGAGCAGAAGAGGCAGATTCTGAAGAGAAATTTTGCAAAAGAGAAATCTTTAAATTTGACTTAGGGATTTAACCATTTCCACATAATTTATTTATTTATTTATTTATTTATTTATTTATTTATTAAAATATATTTTATTGATTTTGTACAGAGAGGAAGGGAGAGAAACAGAGAGCCAGAAACATCGATGAGAGGGAGTCATTGGTCAGCTGCCTCTTGCACACCCCCTACTGGGGATATGCCCCTTGACCGGAATCGAACCCGGGACCCTTCAGTCCCCAAGCCGATGCTCTATCCATTGAGCCAAACTGGTCTCGGCCATTTCCACATAATTTAAATACAAAATATCAATATTCATATATTTATATATACGGTGTCCCAAAAATGTATATACAATTTGAATTGTATATACATTTTTGGGACACCGTATATATAAATCCATTGATTAAAATACATTTCATTTTCAAAATGTAATAAAAATCAGCTGTTGAAGTATATATACAGTTTTTTGAAAATTCCATACACATCATATTTCCTTGAGAGTCACTTGCAAATCACTACCTACATAATTGCTCCCACTTTTATTTAATTTAATGAGTTAAGAAGTGGGTCATGGAATGAAGATTTCCCCACTTTCAATAAATAAAATAAAAATTTATTTTAAAAATGATAGATTCACACCCCATTCTCATTCCAATCTCCATGAAATCAATGACAATGAACAAAGTGACTCCTTAGTATTTGCTTTGAAGTCAGTTGCTTTTAATGCATGTCAGGTAATCCTAAACACAAATTCCACCGGCCTTTGTGGGGAACCTCAGACAAGTGCTCAGCATGAATGTAAAGTAGCATTTTCACAAAGAACTGCGCACTTGACATCCCACTGTCGGCTACCTATAGGGCCGGACAGTGCCGACATGCCCAGCCGTCTGTTTATCTACCTCTCACACGAGTCTGTATCAACAGCAAAAAATTCAGAAGATCAGAGAAGCCTCAGGCACCTTTCAGAGTCACTCATTTGTTCAACCATTCACTCATTCATTCCACTCAAATCTTTATTAAACCCTTACATTACAAGATACTATGCTAGGCTCTGGACACCATCTATTCACAGATCAGCAGTTTTACAATTTGTTTTCTTTGTTTGAAGTACCATCAAGGACACCATTCCTCTCAAGGGGAGCTGTTCTAGTTAGCATTGGAAATTGCGGTGTGGCTCAGCAAACCAAGTAGATTAGTAAAGATTAATAATGATTACTGGCATCTAAGGGTGTTCTAAGTTCTCATTTATTCCAGAATGACCCTAGGACCTCAATTTGAATATATGAATAATGGGAAAAATGCCTTTTCTCCTAGAGATAATAATGGCAAATTTCTAGCAAAAAAAAAAAAAAAAAATGGATGTGATTCTGGGGCAGGGAGGATAGTGTGTATGGTGAAGGGGCTGGAGAGCTCTGGGCGCACAGGCTGGCTCTAACACCTAAGACCAAGGGATACCTAGGGAAATCACTCAGCTTCTCTGTGCCTCAGTTTGCTCATTGATAAATCAGGGATAATAGCACCCTCTTCACATGTTATTGTGACAAATATGATACCATGAGAGAAGTGCCAGCTCGATGGCTGGCACGTGGTAGGCACCCAGGTAAGCACTGAATGAACGAACAAGTGAATGAGTGCAAAAGTAGCTCCTGTGAAAGTTGGAGAATAGGACTGAGCATCAGAACTGCAAACAGGAAAAAGCAGGGTGTCTTTTTCTTCTTACCCTTCCTCTCTTTTTTCTCTGGCTTGGGCCAAGGTGGGCCAGGGAAGCCGTGTATGCAAAGACTCAATGCTGCAAAGGTGGCAATTATGGGCCCCTGAGAGAAAGGTGATGCTCTACTTTCCAAAATTGCTCAACCACATAGGATAATCCTGAGCCTACGAAAATCCCAGAATTTCAAATATTCTTCATTAAAGATGCTGCTACTTATATGGAAGCCATTGTCCTACTTTCAATTTGGAAGTGATGCTGCTGTCCATGTGGGCCTGGTCAGGAAACCAGGCCATGAGGATTTCTTTCTGCAGCCCTTGGAGTGTGTCCAACCACATTCTCACCTTATTCTTCCCTGTGCCTTGCTAAACTGCTCACTTCTGGCAACAGTTCAAGGGTGGGGATGGGAGGGACAGCACCATAAAGTCACATACTCCAGACCTAGTCCTGGGCTAAGAGCTTTAAGAGTCACTGCAACTATCTTTGAGGAATTTGATTTCTAGTCTTCCCTCCCTCACCATGATTTTACCTGCTGTGCTCTCCAATAGTCTGGGGAGATGCCATAGATGATGATTGGTCTATCTATAACATTTTTGAAAGTCATAGTCATCTTAAAATTATTTCAGGCCAATTCCTTAATGTATCATTTTACATAGGATGATAAAACAAGATAATGTTGGAAAAGCACCAGCCACACACTCGGCACTAAAAAAAAAAAAAGAAAAAAAAAAAAGGTAATTTTGATTTTAGTATATCACACAATCTTCCGAAACTCAGTTTGTCATGTAGAATGAATTAGTGGCCACTGGTTTTCATCCACGTAAGGCAAGCTGTAAAGAGATGATGTCACCATTGGGTGAGACAGAGCATCCATGCCTTGGGCACAGCATATGGGAGTATCAGGAACTGTTGACCCTAAGCTGTCTTTTGTGGAGCTGCCACTGTGGAGAGAGTCCTAAAGGGGACACTGTTTCCTCTCTTCAAAAAGCTCTCTCTTGAGTCAGCCCACTAGACCATTTCCTACTGCCCTCTTACTCCTCACTGCCACAGTCCTTTGGGCACAGCCTTTTCAGCAGAGTCTCCCCATTGAAGGGTGGGTGTGTGGACACTGCCCATGGTCACTCAGTCCCAACTCTTGGCCTGTCCCCAACCTCAGTGATAAGATGTCCAGAGTCTGAGATTCACTTAATTCACTTAAATCTATTAATAATCTAGACCTCTTCCAAAAACATGGATGAGTTTGGATCAGTGGGGAAGTACCAGCCTGTAAATCCTTATAGAAGTCCTTAAATTAGGAAGCTAAATTTAGGATCAAGTTCTAAAGCCAGGAGGGCTCCTGCCTGGATGTGCCCATGCTGTTTCCTTCAGTTTTGTCTTAAGCTGCATTTTACCTGGTCATGTGGACGAGTTCTTGTTCCCACCATTTGCCCATGCAGAGGAGGATTTGGAGTTATTAAGAAAAGAAGCTCCATTGTCCTCCTTGGCTTATCATCACTAACCAGGCAGAGGAAGACTTCAACCCACCATTGATTTAGATTAGCTCCCTCGTTTCAATATTATTAATTACCTGAGTTAGCGTATAGCATGTCAACATCAAACCCTACTTTTCTGAATTAACTGTTTCATTTGCAGCTCCATGGCTGCACCTGTTTTCTTTCATGCCACCTCACACATATGCTTTAACTCTCATAAAACAAAGTTATTAGACTAAGACTTTCACAGGTCACTCCTTTTATGAGAGGCCGACCAGGTTCATCTTTGGAGCTGATTTTTCCGAAATAACTTAACATTTGCCAAAGTTCTCTGTTGCACTGTGTGCAAAGTAAACAGAAGGGTTAATTTAGTTCTCTAATCTCTTGTTATAAGCCTAATTATTTTACATGTCTTCATTTCATTAATGAATTGCTGCTTTTTACATGCAGCTCCTTCCCCATTGCTTTTGTTTAAACCTCCTGGTGGGAAGGGATAGATTAATTTTGTTGTGCCTTAATGAAACTGTATGCTACATTAGATTTAACCATTTGGCGTGCACTGCCAACATCACCATTATGCATAATGAATTATTTTTTTGTGAGTCCCAAACTACTGTAGACCTTTGGTATTCTCCTTTAGATATTGACTAGGCAGTGGGCAGGCACAAGACAGAAAGCTCAGTCATTGCTCTTGGTGTCTAAGGAAACCTCCTCATGGTTTTTTACTCTCTGTCACCTGCACAAAAGAGTCTGAATGTTCCCTTGCCCTGGGAGGCCAGGTATCCAGCAGATTTCCAGTGAGCATCTCAAATGAAACTAGCAAGTCAGTTCTGATGTTTTGGGGACAAAGCACTGTTCTAGGCACCTGGAAGCAGGGTAGAAAGTTGGTGGGTTTTTGTCTTCAATTATTATTCGTTGCTCCTGCATCAGCAGGTCATCCGAGGTGTGTGTGGTCTAGATGGGCTCTGACTGGTAGCTCAGTTTCAGGCTGCAAGTGGCTGGGCAGCTCTGTTCCTAGTGTCTCCGTTTTCCTTCTGGGACCAGTGGACTTGCCAATATTGGTTCTTCCCAGACTGATCGCAGAACCTCAAGAGAGCAGGTAGAAATGTATAAGACCTCGTAAGGCCTATGCTCAAAACTCACTTTTATCCATTTAGTGTTGTCCAATGCAAGTCACATGGCCAAGTCGAAAGTGAAGAGGTTGAGAAGTATTCTCCACCGTGAGTTGGCCACAGCAAGAGTGTAGTTACAGGAACTGGTTAATAACTGGAGTCAACAATTAAATTTCCCATATGTTTCAAAGGGTTGGCTGGGTTTGGGGTTGTGGTCATGCCCATATGTCAAAGCTAGAGCCATTTAATCCCACAATTAAGGGTGGTCCCATCCAAGACGCTGGAGCTAGTCTTGTCCCTAGGCGGGGGATCAAAGGATCTCACTGATAACTCTCTGTCTCATCACTGAGTTAGGCCTGATCCAATTAAGCTGGAACCAAATCCTCTGTGAATCCCAGGTGCTCTGGTGACTACATTTCTTGACTATGAAATCGGGTTTCCCAGAAATCTGCTGTGGGATCTACCCTAACACACTGGTTTTTCAGCACATTCCTAAGTCATGCTCTTAGTTACCAACACTGCCCAATCTTTTCCGAATTAACTTTGTGAACATTTTTATCTTAAAACCACCAGAAACCATTCCTTGCCTGGATTCCACCACAGGGCAAAACCTGGGTTCCAGAACAATATCCAGATTCAGGACAACCACCTACCTTTCCCCTGCTACTGGAATTTGGTTTTTCCATATCCTAGAATTCAGCCTAAACTTATGATCCTGCCCTTCCCGTACCTGGTCTCCCTCACTACTCCTAAGCCTTGCCTCCCAGACTGTAAAGCTAGATAGCAATATGGGAGAGTCAATAACAGAAGCCAAAGAATATTACAATCCCTAAATTCTCCCCATGAGTTTGGGGAAAGGTGGGCCCCATGACTTATGACTGCAATTAGCTTCATGGCAAGAAGGAGATAGAAAGATGAAATAAAATGATAAAATTGTATTCTAAGCAAGGCTAAGTGCCTGATAAGTCTGGAAAACATCCAAGGCGAGGCTGCTATGCTGCTTTTTAAACCACTATGGCCCTCCCCTAACTAAGGGCATTTGCTCTCACTGCTGCCTCTTCTAAGAACATGTTTCCCCTGACATTTACATCATCCCCTCCTTCACCTCCCTCAGATCTTTACTCAGCTATCACCTTCTCAGTAATGCCTTATCTGACCTCCACTACTCACCACTGCCCACCCAGCAAGGCACTCCCTCTCTTCTGGTCCTACTTTATTTTTATTAAGAGAACTTATCACCATCTCACACATTTTATAATTTATTTTTTGGCTTGTTGATTTCTTCCCTTCACTAGAATAGATGCTCCATATTGTCTGTTTTGATTTATATGTTTGCCCCTAGAACATACAGTAGGTGCTTAATAAATATTTGCTGAGTGAAGAAAGGAAGGAAGGCTGGATGGAAGGAGGGGGAGGCTGGCCAGGGTGGGCTGGAGGACAGGGACAGGCATGTATAAGTGCATGAAGATGCACACACTCACATCTGGACACCAGTGAGGTCAGCCCAAAGGCTCAAAGGCATTGCTGTACTTTACTCCCTGCCCTCCCACCAGCTCCTCCTCATCAGCCAACAAAGCATGCTCTAGGTTCTCCAATCCTCCAGAGGTGTCCTTCACCGCTCTTCTCCCCACCTCAGCCAAGCATTTTGAAAGAGCAGCCTGCACCCTCTGTCTCCACATGCACACCTCCATTGCCTTTCAATTAGACTCTGGCCCAGATCTTCCTGCTCAAGTTCTCCCCACAGGGACTTTGACTTCCGTAGACCCAAATGGCATTGATCATTTCCCTGCTCTCACTCACCAATCACCTCACTCACCAGCCCGCTCATCTCAGATTTTGTTGTCGACACAGCATCTATTTGGATGTCCAGATAGAATCCTAGGCATCTTCCTTTACCTTGTAAAGATTTCTTGACTTCACCTGCTTCTCTCCTTCTCTTCAGGACCACTGCTTCTGTTTATGCCCTCATTGTTTCTGAATTGGCAAGTGCCCTAGCCAGATCCCTGTTTCTACCCCGCTTCAACCTTATCCACCAACATTTCCCATCACCTCTGGGACAAAAGTGTTAACCTGCATATAAGGCCCTCTGTGTTCTGACTGTCCCCTCTGCAGTCTCATCTCTTTTCCCTGCTATTATGCTGAATTCTGACCTGGGCCTTTGCACAGACAGTGCCCCAATCCTCTAGCACTCTTAGTCATCCTTCAAGATTCAGCTCAAGTGTCATTATGAGTTAGCTCATATTGCACACAGGACAGGTTCTAAAATGTATATATTTCACTCTTTAAAAGTCTTATCTCCAATAAAATCAATAATATTCAGGGAATAATGCACTTTATTTTTCTGATACACAATAAATGAATAGTTATTAAAATTAATGTGTCCATCCATATAACCCCCAATTCATCTTGTGTACCACCACAACTACCCCAGCTTCTCAAAGCAGTGAGCCAGGCCATCCGGCTGTTTAAAATCGCAGAGTTAGAGAGGGCTCTGAGAGGCTGCTCTTTTTGTCTTTGGCAAGATCACTATTTAAATGGCATAACATTTAAGTTGCTAACATTTATTGAGTGCTCCCTACAAGCTGAACACTGTTCTATATGACTTGTATGCACTCATTTAATCCTCACAATTACTTTATGTGATGGGATTAAAATAATCATATCGTACAGAAAAGACCAAGGAGGCTTGTGCTTATGGAACTTGCCCAAGATCACACAGCTCATAAGAGTGGACTCCTTGATTCTAACTTGCCCATTTGGCTGGAGCCCATGCTCTTACTCTATCCCTAGAACATTATCTCCAAACGGCGAGCCTGTCCTGGAGATGGAACTGTCCTCAGCACAGTTGTCGACACAGCATCTATTTGGATGCCTTCGCTGCAGTGTAGTGTTCTCACTGGGAAGGAGGGATGCTTGGCAGGAAGGCAGACAGGATGTCCCAGAGGTGTCCCCGGAAGTGGGCAACTCAAAAGCCTGTGATCTCTAGACTTGGTGTAATAAGTTCTTTGTGGCAGGAGCTAAGCTGGTATCATTTTGACAGAAACCCTAGCTGCCGGTCTTTCCTGCTATCCTGTGCATTTTCTGATCTCCAGAGATGGCCTGAACTTTCAGCTCCAAGGAAGGAAGCTTCGGAACCAAATCATCCCATTTCTGCCTCAAACTCATATATGCTCAACCCTGTGGAGCACAGCAGAGGCCTGTGTTCTCCTGCAGAAGAACCTCAAGACCCGGAGCTCAGGCTCCTGCTTTATGGTACCTATGCTGTGCCTGCCCTGTCTTTAAAAAAAAAAAAATCCTCACTGAATCATTTCTGTACCTGATTATTTGGGAGTTTTGTGGAACCTGTGCATGTCAATTAGACAGCTCATTCTATCGCATGCCTTGTCATGTGCACCGGGATCCTGTATGTCACAGCTTTTGAAATGACACAGCCCAGATGCTATCGATCAGCTCAGTGTGTCTCAGAGAAACCCATGCTCAGCTACTTCCCGGTGGGTGATAAATAGGATGGATGCCCCATCCCCTGATAAAGTATTTATATCTACAAATGTATAACTCAAAAGGAATTACCACCAATATTCTTCTAATTGGAAATATCTTTCTTCCCCCTAAGCAGAGATGTGTGCAAGCTCCTTTCCTGCAGAAGCCATCCATAGAGAAGGAACATGTGTGTGAACGACGGGCTGTTTAATCTTTCCCTGTAATCAGCTCCCCCGAGCCCGAATGCTGAGTCTGTGAAAGCTGCGAGCCCAGGCCGCCCTTCGGCTCACTCCTGCTAGACACTTGCTTGGCCCGCCCCACCCTTCTCCTTCCTGACTTTGGCAGCGGGGCTCCTTGGAAAGCCAGTATTTTCCATCCTAAGCAAGATTCTCCATCAAAATCAGACAGCCTGGAAAAATAGAGCTTAGGCGAAGCGGCTTTTTTGATCCCATTGTTGATAAGCTCTTAGAGCTCATCAATGAAAATTAGAACTTGTTAATCCTGTACATTTCCCCCCCTTGATTTTTAATTACAGAAGAAAGGAGTAATGGATAACTTCTGGGGCTGCGGAGACACTAAGGCTGTCAAGAGAAAATTAAATTTACGGTCAGAGAGTTTTGTTTTCTCAAATGTCCTTGTAAAATGCAAAAGAGGCTCCTGGCATCACCAAGGCAATTCAACGGGTTTCCTAAACTGGCAGGGTTTTCCTCGAAGAAGCCCTCCTTCGTGTGCCAAGAGAGTGTATTAATGACAAGGACTGGACCTAAAGGGAACTCATTCACAAGAAAACTGCATTAAAAGAACATTAAGGGCAATGTTTTAAAGTCTGATTTAAACTCATGAAAGCAAGGAGATTTATTGTGGAAACCGAATCGCTGAGCTGATGTGCCCTGCCTGGCAATGCATTCTGATTGGAGCTCAGGGATGAAACCCCTTCAGCAACATCCCTCACCGGGCACCCAGGTGCTCCCGCTGGGGGAGAGGAAGGCAGCGTGGGGGGAAGAGGGCTGGGCGGCCACGTTTCTGGAAGCAGATGGACTAACCTCCCACAGGGGCAACACCCCCGGGAAGCAGGAGGAGGAGGGTGCAGCTGGCTGAGGTCAGCATTGACATTAGCAGGCAGCTTAGCAGCCTTTGAGCCTCCCAGCACCGGCCCATGGCTGCTGGGAGGCTGCTTTCTGGGGAAGCTGGAGGCTCAGCGGGATGTCCCAAGCCTTCTCCTCAGAATCCCCAACCCCTCCTGAGAATCCTTTTTGGCAATCCCGCAGGCAAGCTGGTAGAATCACAATAGAATGGCTTCCTGGCCCGCTCCAACCCCCTGCTGTTTCTCTTGACCATACTCTGCTTTGGAGTAAAAACAATTCCAGGCTCTTACCTGTGCTGCAGATCTGGATTCTGGCCAAAAGGCCAGCTGCTTGCCATCCTTGCAAGTCAGGATCTGATTTCTAGATTAGGGGTGTTAGTACCAATGTGGGAAAGGCACAATGGAGTCGCCCTGCAAAATCAAAGGGAACAGCCTCAAGCTTGTGCAGGGGTGATGCCAGGGTACTCGCCACCTCTCCAGTGCCAGCTTTTCCAGTCAGCCCACCACGTTCTATTCCCAGTAGCAGCGGCCGGACAGCATGGCATGGTGCTTTCTCATGAGGCCTTGGAACTGCTTCATGTCATTCTCCTGGTGTCCCAGCACCTAGACAAACATGCATTTCCTGGTGTCTCGCCCCTCTAAATCTTGTGGAATCTTTACCATGAATGACTGTAGGGCTGTCATCTCAAGGGATTGAGTTTGGACGGCCAGGAACAGTAGGGATGTGGGTATGGGGGAATCTGCCAAAATTAGAGAAGCCAAGAGATTCACCCAGGGAGGGACATGGAAGCCTCTGGTGAAGGCAAAACAGGGGCCTGAGACCAGGAGAGCCGCCGTGTTAGAGTGCAAACAGGCCTCAGAGAACAGAGCAGGCAGGAGGGTCAGGAGGCCAGGCAATTAGAAGGGCTGTGGGACCCTTTGATCATACATCCATTTATTCATAAGCTAAGTGCTTCACAGTATCTCTGAGGATGAAGCTATTTAAACAAGTAAGCATAGCAAATGTGATAACTAATATAATAGAAGAATGAACAAATTACAGGCAAAAGCGACTAGGGGGAGCATTGGGGAAGGCTTCCCAGAGGCAGTGGCAACTGAATTGGGTCTGAAAGAAAAGTAGAAGTTTTCTAAGAGGGGACAAGACTAAGAAGTGGGAGTGGGGTGAGGTGATGCTCAGAGCATGACCTGCATGGGGACAGGTGGCCAGTTCCCTTTGGGGAGAGGGAAGCTATGAAAGAAGGGAGTGGAGAGATATACTTGGAAGCATGATCTCGAGATTCCAGGCATCATGCTATGAAACAACTTTCTCACCCTGGCTGGATTCTCAGTTGGTTTAGAGCTTTGTCCCAATCAGGGCACATGCAAGATCAACCAATGAATATAAATGGGTAGAAAGACAAATGGATGTTTCTCTCTCCCTCTCTCTCTCTCTCTAAGAAAATTAAGGGGAAAAAAACTTCCTCATGAAACCAATAGGAAACCATTGAATACATTTTAGGCAGCACATGAATTATCACTTGCTTGAAATAGCTGAAAACCCATACCTGACCATATTGCTACCCATCTGGGTTAAAGAGGGAGCTATAAGGTGGGGCCATCATTTGTTTGGAGATTTGAGCCTCCAATGAAGGCTGTGAACTGCCTCCCAGAATACTGCTCATACATTCAAAAGTTTACATATGATTTCATGGACCTCCCCTAAGCCCACCGATATTCCCCAGCTTATAAGTTCTTACTCTAAAAGCATTTGTGAGAAATAGTTTGTAGAGAGTTTCATAGTTCTTAGGAGTTTTAAAGATGATATGTCACAATACCTGCAGCTTCCTTATTGCAATTGTGTGTGTGTGTGTGTGTGTGTGTGTGTGTGTGCGCGCGCGCGAGTGAGTGTGTTTGGGGGGAGGTGAGAGAGAGGGAAAAAAAAGAGAGGAAGCAATTGAGGCAAAATGTTAACAACTGATGAATCTTGGAAGAGTATATTGGTGCTCATCAATATACTCTTTCAACTTTGCTGTACATTTGAAATATTTAGAAATAAAAGCAAAGCAAAACAAAACCTTTGCACAAGTTGGAAGTAGCTGGGATGAATATAAAGTGATGAATTTTATTCATTTATATTCCGTCACCATATACTGTCTGAATACCTACTATAGTTGTTCAATATTTAGTTGGAACAATCAATAGGACTTAGTGCCTGACGGGAGGTGGATGGGGGAGATGATGGAGGAGGTGCAGTTAGGAAGCCCGGAGTGGCCAGCGTAAATGATGGGTAGTTCAATTAGCAAAGAGACAAAGAAGGCAGAAGGGCAGCAGGCCGGAGGAGGGGAGGATGAGTTCAATTCCGTGGGCAGCATTTTAAAAGGATTGTTGATGAACTTGAATGAGAAATAAGGGGAATTAAAATTATGCTATCTGAGAAACTGTGTGGGTTGAGTCAGGGAGATATTTGGGAAGAAACGAGAATGTCTGCTAAGTTTGGCAGTTGTTAACAGATAAGAAAAATATAGGAAAAGTTATAGGCCATTTATGTGACCTAAGAGGGCTTTACTTGGAAGATGGATGACAGTTAGACATGGATTGGGCTCAGAGTGCAGAGGCAGCTTCGTCCCCATTGCACTGTTGGACAACTGTGCCAAGCTCTGTGCTAGGCACACAGTGCTGGCAGGAGTCAAAGATGTGCAAGGGTCACCGGATTTATCAGCAGATCTTTATAATCAAGACTGAGCAGAAAATAATTTTAATTGCTTGAACCAGACCTTCAAATTCTTATAAAACTTAAAATTGTCTATTCAAAGCCTTCCCATCCCATCTAGGTACTTAGGGGGACTATAAGTTGCAACAGATACAAAATTCACCTGGCTTATTTGTGGCAACTAGAAGCCCCAGCTGTCCGAGGTAATCAGTGATTTCCCAAATGTCATCGCCCCTTCCAACCCCCCCTACCTCCATAACACAGGTGCACGGCTAAAGCTGTCTGGACTTACATTTGAATTTGGCCTTGAAAGAAGGTAGGAGTGTTCCAAGAGAAAAAGGAAAGAAGATTTTCCAGGGGAATGAAGTAGCATCCTTCCCGGCCCTCTTTCAGGAAAATGGGTTTGAGAATTAGAGGAGAACCCAGAGAAGAGAACCCTAGTTTCTTCTAGGGCCTCATCTGCCTTGCCCTGAGTCGTGTGTCCGGGCTATTTTTTTTTTTTTTTTTTATATATCCTCAGGTGAGAATTTTTAAAATATATATTTTATCCATTTTTTACAGAGAGGAAGGTAAAGGAATAGAGACTTAGATACATCGATGAGAGAGAAACATTGATCAGCTGCCTCCTGCACACTCCCCACTGGGGATGTGCCCGCAATTAAAGTACATGCCCTTGACCGGAATCCTCAGGCCGACACTCTATCCACTGAGCCAAACCAGTTAGGGCTGTGTCTGGACTATTTATTTATCTCCTAGTTTAGGAGCTTTACTGCTGATCAGGGGCAACAGATAAAGCTTAGGACTTCCCTCTGGAGGTGTCTGGACTCAACTATCTGCAAGATGTGGTAGAACCCCCAAGTCTTATTTTGTTTCCATTACTCTTTCTGTCTCCCAGCCCAGCCCAGACAGAACTGTGTAAATTGCTCCCCCAGTTCTCAAAGAACTGTTCTAGCTGGTTCCTTCATTTCACAAAGGAAGACACGGGAATTGCCTGTAAAAATTCTCAGGAGGCAGGCCATAAGGTTATCAACTTCCTCCACCTTCACTGGGCCATGGCTAACATCCATGAAGAGCTTTCTATGTGCCAGGCATCCTGTGGGTTCTCATACCAGCCTAAGAGGAAGATATTATAATTAACCTCTTCCCACAGATAAAGAAACAAGCTTAGATGTGTTGACTAATATGTCCAAAGTCACTGGACAGGATGTGAGAGGGTAAATGCCATAATCCTAATGAGACTGACTCCAGAACCCAGGTTCTTAAAAACCCACATGGCAGCTACACTGTCACATTCTGCGAGGCCTCAGTCTACAGTCTGTGCACAATAATGACCAACAGTGGCATAGTGCTACTACTGTGTTTCAGGCTTTGTTCTAAGGAGTTTGCATTTACTAATTCTATTAACTTTAAAATAACCTTGTACAGAAAACACTATTAATTTCTACTTTTTAGAGATGAACAAATTGAGGCACAAAGAGGTCAAGTAACTTGCCCAAGGCGAGAATGTTGACTCAGGTGGGTGACCTCTGACCATATTGCTACAACACTGTGCTGAAGAGAAAAATGTGTAGAGTATACACATATGACTTGCAAGGAAGAATCTTTCAGGAATGATACACACTCGACAGGGACGCAGGGCACCCAGTAGGCCTCCTCTCCTACACCATGCTCAGCAGCCAGGGAATATCTGGATGACAGTCATGCACACACGTGACCCTTTGCCATCATCCTCTTCCCTGGAATCTCAAACACTGTGAGAGAGGGATCATAGCTGTTTCCAAAACTATAGAAAGGGCTTAATTTTCAAGTGCAAACAATGTGAAACTCGGGAGAAACATGCTTATACTGTGAAAATCCTGCAAAATATTAAGGTGTGTTTCTTAATTAGCATAGTTACTTTCAAAGTTAGAAAATAAAAAGGTTCCTGCTACTAGCATATATTAATATTTTGTCAACAATAAAGATTTATTAAAAAATAGGTTGATTGCCTCAACCTAACAGTAAGGCATTTTGATAGCCTCTTTTCTCTGCCATCAGTAAAAAAAAAGAATCATTGATTTGTAGACAAATAAAGGAGGAAAAAGAGAGTGGAAAGAAGTATAAACAAAGGAAGGAAGAAATGGAAAAAGGAAAACCGTTTTGTTAGATTAAACTATGACAGTGTGGTAATGAGAATATAATCCAATCACCCACAATTATCTGGCCATATTGATTGCCTTTTGTGAAGTGATTATTCTTGCCTTCACAGGAAATATTTGTATTTAAGATTTTCATCACATGTAACCTTCCTTAAGTCTTAGAGTGGTATATCCTAGAGCCAGGGCCCAATCAGGGCAGGTACTTTCTTGAAAGGTGTCCATGAGAACCAGCTGGCCCTCAGCCCTCAGATGTCATTGATCTGGAGTTAAAAAATGACATCAATGGGAAAATAATAGAGCAACCTATCATTCCTCTCAGATCATTTTTCTTATAATTTGAATAATCCAAAACCAGGAGCTCAGCAAAAGAGGACTGCGTCACTTAATGTAACTACAAGAGAGGCTCCTGTTCAAAGCTCTCATGCTCTGCTCATTGAGAGTCTTGAGGGATTCTAGGCCAGTGGTCTTGACTATAAAACCATCTTCAATGTTTGCCTTGTTTCCATCAGTCAGTAGACTGGAAGCTGCAAAAGTTAACTATGGTAACAGAATTACTGCTGGAGATAGAATACATTGGTGACAGCAAAATAAGACAAGAAGACAAAAGAGTTGGGGGACCCACCAACTAGAAACAGTACCTCCAAATGCACAAGAATCTGAGGGCATTTAGCGCAAAGAGCCCTGTAAGCTCTGTCAATGCCCCAGAGGGCAGCGTGTCATCATAGTCATATATACTGACGGCTCAGGACCATCAGGAAAAGATAAACTTGTGTTTTGGGTGAAAAAAAATCAGATGAGGATGCATGCAATGATCAGAAAAAACTTTATATGCAAACATTGCAAGTCTTAAAGCAAAGCACAACTGGGTAATCCTTAAAAGAAGAGTTGTGATGTAGAAACGATTCTTAGAGTATGAAATAGATAATAATACTGTACTTACATACTGTATATTACATATATAATCTGTTATGTGTGCTCTTATATATAAATATAGAAAAATCTATTGTTCCATAAGAGGGGAATAGCATTATCTATGGAAATGCTGACTACTGAATTTTATAGTGAATTAATAATCATAAGATAATAAGAAAGAAGTTGTATTTCCTCCAGTCCCAGAAGGCTGGAACAATCTGATTGGTTAGGATGAGCTGTTTTCCACCTGAAAAGCAGTTGGAGAGAGAAGGGGAGGAACTGGGCTGCACTTCCCAGGGCTGGGACTGCATGGGGTGTGAGTTCCATATTACAAGACTACACTTTTGGAAAATAGTGGGACATTGTGGGGAGTCAGAAGAATGACAGAAAGCCAAGAGGTGTAAGATCTGATCTCTTCTCAAATGTAAATCTCCAGTTGGTTTACCAGATTCACACTATTTGTGAGAATGAATGGGATTTTTTCATGTGCAAAAATGGCTAAGAAGCTATTTTCCTATATACTAGCTGGTTGGGCATTCCATCAACCTGAGACTTTTTGGTTTAGAAGAATTCTAAGAAATCAAGAGGATGTGAGGTCATGAACTTGTAGGAATTGTAAGGAGGACTGATGGGTTCAGAATTTGAGGATTTGAACCAATTTACCTAAATCTCAGAGGCTCAGAAGAATCTCTCTCCCTCTCTCTCTCTCTCTCTCTCTGTCTCTCTCTCTCTCTCTTTCCCTCTCTCTCTCTCTCTCTCTCTCTCTCTCTCTCTCTCTCTCTCATATATATTTTCACGTGTGTATATCTATTTTTTAAAGACTAATACTTATTGAAAATCTACTAACAGGTGCTGTGCTAAATATTTTAACATTCATGATTTCATTTAATCCTTTAGCCATCTTTCATGAGGTAGGAATTACTACAGTGAAGAAACTGATGCTCAGAGAGGTTAATTAGCTTGCCCAAAGTCAAAGTGACACAGCCAAAAAATGATTATTATAAAACACAAAAAATGATTATTATAAAACACATTCAAGCAAATTTTAATGCACCAGGAAAAGCTGCTCTTCTTTATTCCCAAGCCTACGTTCTCTCAAACAGTCAGACTGTCTGTCTTCTGGCTGTCAAGTTACTAAACCTTGACAACAATGAAGGAGAATTTTAATGTTCCAAGATTTCAATAGATCTGGAGTTTATGTGGGAAATGGAAGATGCAGGTTGAATGTGGGACAAGGAGGACAGCCATATCTTGTAGATTTAAGGCTTTTTGCTGTGTATACATGTTAGGAGTCATTTTCTTCTGCCGCCTCCGCTGCCAGAGATAAAGAATGAATGATACAGAGTTCACGGGACTGATATCCATCAGCAGCAGTGTTTATTCCAGCCTCCTAGGGATAAATACGAGATGTGCTGATAATTACACCTTGATACATGAAAGAGGGTGTAAGAATGCTTTGTCCATTTGTCTAGGGCACTGTGAATAATAATGCTGTCCGTGGGCTTGCAGGGAGCCAAGTATTTAAATCCTTGTTATTTCCATAGGAAAACAATGTGAGAAAAAAAGCAGGTTTTCCGTATTAACCCAGGAACATGCAGTTTATCTCACAATGCATTGCTTGACTTTTCCTTTTTAAACCAGCAGAAGTTCCTGGTATTTAAATGCAACGGAGGCACTCTACCTTCACTTTGAGATGAAAAGGCCTTGCTGAATGTCAAACAGAGTCCTTGTTTCCTGACTTCTGACCTAGCTCACGTTTCCCCCGCCCCCCTGTTACATGACTCAGACAGGCTCTTGGAGGCCTAGAGATAAAGGGCCCTATTAGAAGTGCAAAATATGACTATTATTACCTCCTCTAATAAGGCTTCGTGCCAATTTTTCAAATGACTAGAGCCTGTTTGCCAATTATTACTCCACAGTTTCTGCATTCATTTTCTTTCCCGGAAGGAGCCAGATTCCAGTGAAGGTGGAGAGAAGTGCTAGGAAGTGTGTTTACTGCCATCTATGGGAGGCAGCTGGGCTACTCGGGGAAACTCCAGATACAAAGCCAGGAGGGAATGTCCGCACACGGCAAGCACTGGCGTTGTGAGCCTCCACACGACTGCACCACTGAAAATTGATTTAGGTTTTCCAGAAATATAAGTTCATATTGCTACTCTTGAGAGCAAGAGAGCAGATCTCCTCCCATACGGGTGCAGGGGCTCTGCTCATAGCCAGGGCTTCTGTGACCGCCCTCACACGTTCTAGCAGGAATGCTGGGACAGGGATTCCTTTGGTGGGTGATTGTGCATAGTCTGAAGAAGGCTAATAACCAGGAAATGGCCAAAATGGATGTATAAATACATGTGCTTCTCAGGCTATCATAACTGACTTTATTGTTTCAATATCAGAAACTCTTGATAGTAAAGGCAATAAATTACAAGAGGGGGCCCGAGTTTTGAAAGACAGACTTTTGAGGAAAGCGAAAAGTGACAGCGCAGATCCTAAAGCCTAGAGAGAGAAGAGGAAACTACAAAAATAAATAAATACAAGAACTCAAGTGGGCAAAGCAGTTTGGACAATCACATTATAGCACAGCAATCAATGTTCACACAAATGATTCAATTCTCAACTAACGGTACACTTTTGTAAGGTCTGTTAAGTCATTAACGGGAAGTACCAAAAGATACAGCTACACAGTTCACAGAAAAAGAAATACAAGTGGTCCTTACACAATGATTGATGCTCAGCCTCATTCTAAATAAGAAAGCTTCAAATGAAAAGCAAATGTGTTACAAAGGAGAGCCACTGACTGGGAGAAAACATTTGCAAAACAAATATCAGATTAACAATGTGTAGCCATAATCTACAAAAAACAACTTTAAAAAACTTTAAAAACAATAAAATAAATAGCCCAATTAAAAGGTAGGCAAAATTATGCACAGCTATCTCACTGAAGATACACATATAGTGTGAGGACTGGGAGTGTTTACGGATGGGCCACCCAGCATGCAGATTATTTCCAACGGAAATCAATTAAAGCCCAACAGCACAGGCAGTGTTTCACCTTCCCTTCTTCTTAAAGAGATGCACTTGGAGATACCTGCTCCAGGAAGGGAGCCTTAGCATAATCACCTTAAGCATTGTCACCTTCACATTATAGCTAGGCAGGATCCAAACAGGGGCCCATGGCGAGATTTGCTTTTGTTCCATTGTTTCTGAGACACCTGGCAGGAGCCTGTTTGCCACTTTCTCTGGCCAGCTGCAAATGGTCCATTTTCCCTTACGAAATCTAAGACCCCCATCCTCCCCTTTTCTCTTTCATCTATTCCCAGTTTTGCCTCACCATCTTTAAAATTTTCATGCTTATGTGAATTCCCTGTGCACAGGTACTAAATGTTTACTTTCTCCAGTTAATCTGCTGTATGTCATTTGAATTATTTGACCAGTCAGAAGATATAAAGGGGTATGGGGACCATTTCCCTGGCCCCTGACAATAGTAAACAAACACATAAAAAGATGCTCAATGTCATATGTCATTAGGGAATCGCAAACAATGAGCTATCACTGTTCATCTATTGGAACTTCAAGAGTCCAGATCACGGACAATGCCAAATGCTGGTGAGGATGTGGAGCACCAGAATCTCTCCCTCAGTGCTGGTGGCAATGCACAATGGACAGTCACTTTGGAAAACAGTATTTGAACAAACCAAAAATAAATAAGATAAACGGAGCCTTACCATCCGTCCAGCAAAAATGCTCCTGGGTATTTATCCACATGCATTGAAAACTCATTTCTACATAAAAACCTCCACATGAATGTTTACAGCAGTGTTCTTTACATTTATCCCAATTTGAAAGCAACCAATAAATCCTTCCATAGGTGAATAGATAAATAAATTGTGGTACATCCAGACAATGGAATGTTATTCAGTGCTAAAAGATGTGCTAGCAAGCCATGAAAAGACACGGAGGAATCCTAAACACTTAATGCTACGTGAAAGAAGGCAATCTAAAAAGGCTAGATACCATTGGATTCAAACCAAATGACATTCGGAAAAAGGCAAACTATGAAGATAGTAAGGATATTAGTGGTTACCAGGGCTTGGGGTCCGGGCAGGGATGAACAGGCAAAGCGGAAGGAATTTTGGGGCAGTGAAACTATTCTGTATGACCTGTAACGGTGCATTCATGGCATTCTGTACTTATCACAACACAAACACAATTTAATAATAATGTATCAGTTTTTAAAAATGTACCACACAAATACAGGATGTTAATAATAGGAAAGTATGTGCTGGTCGACAGATTAGGGGCATAGAAAGGGGATATATAAGTCTTCTATTCTTGCTCAATCTTTCTATAAAACTGAAACTGATCTAAAAAAAAGTCTCTTAGTTTTTTGTTTTTTTTGTTTTGTTTTTTTAGAGAATGGACATAGATTTATAAGAAAAGTAGAAACAATAAGAATGCATGTGTTCAATCCTAATGTCAAAGTAAAATTCAAGCTGAACCATATGAGAAAAGACTAAGAACGCTTTATAAAAGCCACATCCACAATGAAATATTTTTAAAGTAATTGAATTAATATTCTTTATTTACTAGTTGATAAAACTTCCAATAAAAGTTTGGTTACATATTGTGCCAATGAAGGTGTTAGCAAACAGGCCCGCTCATTCACTGATGGCAAGGGAAGGAAATTGATGCAAATTCTGTGAAGGGCGATGTTACAATAGTTATCAAAACCACAAATGCGTGCGTCCTTTCTTAGACTCAGTGATTCTCATCTGGGAATTTGAGCTACAGATATACGCGAACTTGTGCAAAATGGAGTAAATGCAGAAACTGTAATTGCAGCATCTTTCATAAAAGCCAGAGATTGGAAACAACAAGATGCCGATCAGTAGGGGACTGCTTAAATGAATGGAACAGGCTGCTGCCATTATACAGAATGGGGCAGCTCTTTATGTATTGATGAAGAGGGATGGCCAAGAAGTTATTTTAAAAAAGAAAGGTGCAGTACAGTGTCATAGCATGCCACTTTTTTTTATTTAAAAAAATGTGCTTGTGTATGTATAGATTACCTGAGGAAGGAGATTCCCTGTAACCTGGCAATGGTAGTAATGAGGCATCTGCTAGGGATGGGGAAGAGGGAGTCTGGGGAACTGGGGTGGGAGGAAAACTTAATTATCACTCTCTACTCTTTCATATTCTGGGGAAAAAATGATATAAAATAGTTTAAAAACAAAGTAGGCAAGAGGGTATGTAATACATTTGGGGATGTTTCCATTTACTCTTTTTTGAATGTTGATGTTTTAAAATGTTGGCTAGTGCTAGTTATCTGGACAATTTAATTATGTGGAACACCTCATTTCCCGCAGATGCTGGATGAATAAGGAATTACTCTGGTTTGCTGACTTATGCACAATTACAAAGTTAACATTATCATCATAGCACAAAAGAGACTGGAATTTAGAACAAAGGACGGGGATACCTTTCAACCAGGCATTAAGGCAGAAGGAGGATGGATGAGGTGGAGAGAGTCTGGAACTCTCCAGCTGGTTGAGGGATGGAAGTCCTAATGAACGAAATAGATGAGCCTTGTGTGAAGTGCTGAGCTTCTGTGTGTAATAGGCAAGGCTTCCGTTCACAAAAAAAGCAAAGCTGGCTGCTGCCTTCGTAAGAAATGCTTTGTTAGTCAGCAGCACTGACAGGGAGAGCAGTGTGCCCTGCTCACAGGGTGCTCCGAGGGATTGCAATGGAGATGAAGGCATCATTTCTACCCGCAGAAGCAGCCTGGCACTGGCAATCTTAGGACACACCATAAGATTCAGAATGTGAGTGCCAAGCAACTTCCTTGAAATAATAGAGCAGAAGTTGGCCATGAGGCCCATAGAGGTTGTAGAAATACGCCTCTACCATGTTTTAAAAATCCAGATGTCTCACAAAGAAGTTCAGATATTTTTAGTTCTTTTGAAAAATCAGAAATTCTAATATCATGTGGCCTGCTTCTCTTGCATAGTAACATCCACTGGAGATGAGCAGGGACCAGCTCCCTTTATAGAGGACATAGCTCTGCAGTTAACCATGGTCTCCAGTGCTCTCTGTTACCCACCACCTGGCCTGCCTCTCTCAGTTATTTGCCTGGGCTTTCCATTTGCAAGTTCTGGACTAGACTCAGGAAAGGTTAATCTGGAAAAGTGTTTTAGAAGTTGAAGATTCTTGAACAGATTTTGAAAGTCAAAACAGAGTGACCCGGTGGACTGGGTGAGCAGATCATGAGAAATTTTAGAAGAAAGCCTCCTAGAGCACCAGAGTGTTTCCTCTTGGCCCCCAATTGGGCCAAGCCTGGGATGCCCGTCTTTGGAGAAATCCAGAGGATGTTGGGTAAGCAAGAACCTAGCTTCTCTTCTGAGCCAGGCATGTTGTAGGAGCATTAGTGAACAAGACAAATGGTTTCCTGTCTCAAGGCACTTGCAACCTACTAGTGGAGGTGACAAGTCAACAACAACAAAAACCAAACTATTCCATATAGATTTACACACTGTAACTGGTACATTGCACGCAGTGTAGAATATTATTGTCACAGAGAATTACAGTGGAGGTGGTCAGGGAAGAGGATATGGAAGCTGAGATTCTGAGTGATAAAAAGGGTCAGTCAGGTGTGGGATGTGATCAAGAAGATGTCAGGCAGAGGGAACAGTAGGTGCGAAGGCCCTGTGACAGGAGGACCTTGAATATTCCTGAGACTGGAAGAGCAACCACAATGCCTAGAGCATAGTGAACAAAGAGGAGAATGATATTAAATGACTTTGGAGAAGGAGCCCGAGTGAAACCACGGCCATCTGAGTTAAAGGTTAGAGCTGTATTCCACCTGAGAAGAAGCTGAGAGGATAGGAATGATCTAATTCGATTTACAGGTCAAAGGGACTTGAGAGCACAGCCCAGGAAAGATAAGGCAGAGACCCCGAAGGAAGACAGGGGGGCCATGCAACACAACAGCAGAGGCACTGGTGTGGGCTCACAGGTCCTTTCATGTCCATGCCCATCTCTCCTGGGCTTTCCTTTCATCTCTATCCTTGGTGCTCACATTTTATAGCCTTCCCCTCTAATAGAATATCGAGGGAGAGTTGGCTTTTCTCTCTTCCTCCCTCTCCTGAAACCACCGCCTCCCCTCACACACACACTAGTAGGAGCACCCACAGTGATCTCAGCCACATGCTTAGGGAAGATAGTTGAAAAGAAGCAGATGGAAGAGCTGTGCCTGGCGAGAGTGAAGCGCGTGGACCTGTGCTGGGCAGGAACGCTCAGCAGTTAGGTAAAGCAAGGCTAATTGGTAGCACGCCTTGCAGCCCAGTACTTGAGGAGTTTTAATATGATTTGGGAGGCAGCAGGGAGCTTTTATGAGCATGCGAAGAGGAGAGTGATGTGATCTAAGTGACACTGGAGGAAGATGATTCTTGATGATGTGTGTCCAATGGGCGAGAGGGGAGCCACACAGGCCGGAGGAAGGGTAGCTAATTGGGAGGCAGGAGTCCAGGTGTGCCGCGGTTATGCCTTGGACCAAAGTGGTGGGAAGGAGAAGGCAGACAGGGAAAGAAACAGCAGGATTTAATGTTGAACTTTAAGTGCTTTTGGGTGTGTGCCGGGGGTGGGAGATGTGGGTACCAGGATAGGGGAATGAGAAACTGGGAACTCGTTTGACAATGACATGGGAACTAGGACAGTGACAAGGGTTAGCAAACCTGGTCACCCCTAACTGCCCTCCCCTGCAAGCTTGATTGCCCCCAATTGCCCTCCCTTGCAGGCCTGGTCCCTCCCAACTGCCCTCCCCTGTTGGCCAAGAGAAATGTTTAATAGCCAACTCAAATGTCACTCCTGTGGGAGGTCTCCCTTTTCCCATCTCCTCCCTTTTTGGATGGTGAACTATTTTCTCTCAGGTGTGTGTTCATTTCTAATCTTGATGCTGCACTATAATATGTCTTTGCCTGTCTGTGCTCACCTGTGAGCCCTGAAGACGGAGGCCCTACTTTATCCCTTTCAATTGCCAGTGCATAGTGAGCACAGGGCCTGGCCCTAAGTAAGCACCCAACATGTTTGGTGAATGAGAAATGAAGGAATGAATGGACACTTCCCAGAAGTGCCCATGGAACCCCAGCCAGCACACGTCAGGAAAACTTAGACATTCTGTAGCAGCTGCAGCATCCCTGGAACAGTTGTGGGGGTCAGGTTACAGCTGGGAGCCTCACAAAACCCAAGCCATTCTGGCAATGGACAGGTGGTCCTGGAAGTGGGGCTTGGATTGGCAGACAGGAGCCTGGAGGAGTTAAGATGCTGTGAGGGGAATTTAGTGCAAATTTCAAGGTTGTTTAAACACCTTAGGGTTACAAATGGGCTTTCACCCTTCCAGTCCCACCTGCAAATATGTAGCCTTAAACTGTCTAAATAACCCTCTTAATGTTATTAAAACCTAGGGCCGGTAGAGGCCATAAAAAAAGGCCGTCTATACACTACTTCTGTTGCTTTTGCTAAAATTACATCTGTGTAAAGATGAAATGTGAAACCTGAAAAACACATAAAAATGAAAATTTCCTGATCACATGCTATGCCACCAACCAGCATGAAACAAGTGTCTTCAATTTCCCAGATAACTACCATTTATTCAGGATTTACTATGTGCAAGCATTGGTTTTATACACAAGCAGCATTAAATATTCACAAGTGTAGAAGACAAGCATATTGTTCCCATCCTGTAGGTGAGAAATCTGAGGCTGAGGGAAGTTGAATTACTTGCCCACTAGGCGTGTGCAATCATGAGCTCATTATTTGCTTATGCAACCTTCTAGCTGATAACAGAAAGACAAAGAAACTGTAAGAATGACAGGATGTTCAACTCAACGCTGGACGCACTGGGCTTTGAACAGCTGCACTGTGGAGACCTCACTGAGCATAGCAAAGATTCTCTTTTCTTCCCATGTCACAGGGGTGGCAATAGCAATGAAGATGACCAACTTTGGAAGTGCATACCAATGGTATTTGGAATAGCAGGTTTTTAGAACCTGGTGATGAGTTGATACAACAACGGGAGCAAAAGATGCAGCCGAAAGCTGGCCGACCACAGAAGCACGCTGTAGCCAGGAATGGCCCGCTGCCACTGTGAGCGCTCCTGTGGACTCTTGGCAATATGTAAGGAGGAAGAGATTTGAAAAGTATGGAAGTTGAGACCTTAGAGTTATTATATCTGGGGAATTAATATTATTGAGATTATATTTGTACTCACTAGCAAGTAAAGCATAAGATATTCAGGCCACATTTATAAGTAAAAAACCAAAACAATCTGAGAATAGAAGATTGATTAAATAAATTATTATATTTACAGTCATTTTGAATGGAGAGTAAATATATATATATATTATAGACACGCAAAGAGAGTCACAATATTATTGAGTGGAATAATATCAGTATGTAAAATGTAGGCCTATTTCACTACATGCTGTCTGTATTTTTAATTTAGATGCACATATATAGATGAGTGAAAGAGTAAAAGATTAATAATTAAACAGACTCTGAATAGTGGTATTTTGGGTCACTTACATTTTGATTTCTATTGATATATTTCAATCTTATAACTTTCCTAAAAGAGCACACATAACGTGCTACACACACACACACACACACACACTTATTTTAACTACCTACACATATCAGACAGTTGCAGCTTCCCAAAACATTTTTATAAAAAAGGCACCATATCTACAATTTAAAGATGTGTTCAGAGTGAGCACTAACACCTTGAATATTATATTCATAAAGAACAAATCATCCTTAGGCCTTGAACTAAGAAGTATAAGCATTTTGAAATGCTGGGGAAAAACGTATATCTGAGTTCTCATGATCATCTAGATTCAGAAATTGGGGGAGAAAGAAGTTAGAACTCCTCTTTCATTCCGTTGGCAAAGGTTTCCTCCTTGCCTGAAACTGCATGCGTAACAGGCCTGCTGAGCTGAAAGAGATGAGGCAGCTCTCTAGCCCACATGGCACACAAAAGGGGCCTGACAAGACTGGGTGTCAGTGGGCAGGGGGCGGGACTACAGCACCTTACCCTGAGCAGAGCACTGGCTGGTGGGGGAGAGAGGAGGGTGGTGGTCTCTGCAGTCTCTGCCTGGACATGAGCCCTCTGACGCCCAATGAATGTTTGTTACATTCATTATAATACCAACAGCCTCAGCACTTTACTGTGCCCTCTAGTTAAGCACTTTGTGTGATTATATGTGTGTGTGTGTGAGAGATATCGCCTTTGTTTGTATTTTTTACTACACTTGAGTAGTATTACCCCCACTTCAAAAATAGGAAAACTGAGGCTCCAAGTGGCTTTAAAACCTTTACCATGACTCTGCATCCCTGATAATATCATTCCGTGGTATTTCTTACCCTAGACTTACTATGCTCCTGTGTTCTCAGCCCAGGGAAGTAACTAAAGGGAAGAAGCAAAGTCACATCCTGGGAAGGGCATTGTGCTGGCACTGTGCATCAGAAATGCGGCACACAGCACCCCGATGGTCCAGAAGTGGAAATTAGTGGACACGAAAGCTCCTCCACTTGGGTCTGCAATATGCCCTTCCTGTCGATGAGCAGAATTCAGAGAGCTTATGAACTGCATACTTAACAGAGGCTCATCCAAACCTCTTGGTCTGGATAACGGGCTGGAAATCAAGCTCTTGCTGAGAGTTTCTGGTTCAATCAAGTCAGAAAATTACATGAGTCTCAATTTTTTTAAATAGATGTATTTTTACAATATGACTGAAGGAGTACTTAGAACTTGAGTTTTTACCAGCTAACTCACATTTCTCCACTCCTCACCTAGCATCCAAAAGTGCACAGGGATCTAGTCTACAAGATTTAATTGTATTCAAGCTACCAACAAAGGAACACTTGCTTAGAGTACTTTTTTTTTTTATCAGAGGTTTTCAAAAGAGCTAAGACTTCACTTCATGGAAATACAGAAAACTTTTAAGTCAAGTTGTACCCACTGACTACTTTCAAATATGATGTTGTTTGTAAAAACTGTAAATTAGAATACACTAACTCCTGCTTTAAAAAAAAAATAGGAAGGGAGGGAGGAAAAAAAATGGAGAATATTGCGAACATAATCAACTGTATAAGTAACGGTACCTCTCACAACTTTAGATCACGTTTCTCTCTATCAATAGTACAAAGTTATGTGAAGAGGCATCCTGCCTACTATGTATGAAGGATGAAGGGAAAGCAGAAGAGAGATCTCTGGAAATCTCAGTAAACAGAATCACTCTCTTCAGAAGGTTGGGCCTCAGCACCAGCACTCTCCTTGGAAGCCTCTGGATTACCTGGTTAAAGCTCTGCAATTCAAGACTTGGGAGTCAGCAATTTAGAAACCATGCACTGTTAAATCTAGACTTTTCTTTCCTTTCTTTCTTTCTTTCTTTTTTTTTTTTTTTTTTTGTAAGGATGTCTAAGGCAACTTTCACAGAAGCTTCAGTTCCTCATGCATTCTAAAACTATTTGTAAAATTGGCTCTTCTTTTAAAAAATATATTTTATTGATTTTTTTTTTTTACAGAGAGGAAGAGAGAGGAATAGAGAGTTAGAAACATCGATGAGAGAGAATCATCGATCAGCTGCCTCTTGTACACCCCCTCCTGGGGATGTGCCTGCAACCAAGGTACATGCCCTTGACTGGAATCGAACCAGGGACTTTTCAGTCCACAGGCCGACACTCTATCCACTGAGCCAAACCGGTTTCGGCTTAGATTGCCTCTTCTTGTTGAGCTTTCAGAATCTGTGTGAACCTCACCCACATTTACTTCCACTAGTACCTCCCTCCTTTTATTGCTCGCTCTCTCTCTTTCTATTTTTTAATTAATATTTCCCTTTAAGAAATACAACCATGTCTTTTCTTGACCCAAAGTCAAATTCTTCCAGGCAATCGGAGTGTTAGGACCGGTAGACAACTAGGGATGAGCTATTCTAACCCCTCTCTTTCACAAGTGGAGCTGCTGATGTCAGAGTAGTTAGGAGACTACTCTACAGTTGCAGAATGATTTATTGCAAAATAAAGAACAGAATGGATTGTAAAACAGGTCTCTGAAGTTACACAGTGTACATAGGAGCCCCAGATCTATCCCTTGCCCTGTGGCCTCAAGACATAACCACATGACTATAGTCTCTACAATGCCATCTATAAAATGTATATACAGTAATAAAATATATATATTATGCATTGTTGTGTGGACTGAATGAGAGCTAAAAGAATGTCTGGTCTAGGATAGACTTTCAATAAATATTAATTTCCTTCTTTAGAAGACACCAAAACCGGTAAATATCTAAGCAATTAAATGGCCAATTTCTCTTTTAGGCCATATGTAAATGAGGCAGTACTTCTATTCTTAATCAATTTCTCTAATTCTTAACATTTTCTAAAATGTTCCTGTATATCCATAGGAATTCCCTGAAGGAAAAAACAAAACAAAAAAAAGATGTCCACCAATGGCAGAATCTAGAATTCCTTTAGGAGCCCGGAAAGTGCTTTCCCAGACATTGTGAGGGGGCAGGGGCCTCCCTAACATTGGCCTATATTGTTCAGGATGTAGCTCAAGATCCAGAGGATGGTCCTCCTGATAAAATTTGAATAGTAATCATAGAAATTCAAGCTGAACCCTTGGTGTTGAATCAGGAAAATTACCAGATGAATGGATGGATGTGACTATGAAACATATCCTAATCTTCAAAATGAAAAAGGAGAGAAGAAAAAAAAAAGATACTGGCAATTACTGCTTTGTAAACATCACTTCCAGACATAATAATTATGTATATATGTATACATATGTAGCACATATATTTTTGTAGCAGGAGAGTGATGATATCAGGAACAATAAGTGGCTTAGGCTTCAAAGAAACAAATCATGCCAGCACAATGGCTTTTTTGACAGAGTTATGAATAGACGAAGGGGAAATGCAAGAGAAGTAATATATCTTCTGTTGGTAAAGATTTGATATGTCTCAGGAAATTTTATTTGCAAAATTAGCTATGAGATCACAAAGAAAGGTTATTAATAAATTGCAAAGTATCTAGTTGTAGGAAGGCGCAGCGATGGCTGTCAGGGATGGTCTTATTTAATGCCTTCATCGTTAATTTGGAAGGGGGAGTGAGGCTTTCTCCGTGTTCATGAAAATTGCAGGTTATACTACATCAGGATGTGGTGTGAACACTGATCAGCCAGATACTGACACAAAGGGGTCCCAAAAGAAAGGGGAAAATTGGACCGAAGCAAGAGCCAACTGAGAAAAGCAATGTTTTTAGATCTATTTTTATTTACCTTTTCATACAGTGAGTAGAATGAGAATTTGCTAGCAAAATAGGGCTGCAGAGTTGGTGGAGAAGATGGAGAATAGAAAGGGATCTGTTAGACACACACTTGTGGGAATTGGCATTTGCTGGGGGCCTCCTGTGTGCTAGGTTCTTCTTTTGGACTCCACACTCTGTGAGCCAGTGCTCAGATGAGGCTCAGAGATGTTAAGAATCCCAGAATGGAAGAGGAACTTAAAATTGTGCATAATCTAATCATTGCTCAATAAGTATAATTTGACCTAGATTTCACTCCCTTGATTTCTAGGATCTTAAATTCTATAAATTTACATTTTATCTGTAGGTCTATGATCCACTTTGAGTTACACTGTGTACTGTAAAAGGTGTGAGGTACTGGTATGTGTCAAGGTAATTTCTCTTTTTCTTTTCTCTCTCTCTCTTCCCCACAGAGATATTCAGCAGCATTTATTGAAAAGTCTATTCTTTCCTTCTGAATTGTCTTTGTACCTTCATCAAAAAACAGTTGTCACATATGTGTGAGTGTGCTTCAGGAATCTTTATTCTAGACCATTGATCTTCGAGTCTGTGCTTTTGCCCATAACTCACTGGGTTACTAAAGCTTTATAGTAAGCCTTGAACTCTGCTAGTGTGAGTGCTGCAACTTTGTTCTATTTTTTTTTTCTCAAAATGGTTCTAGCTATTTTAGTTCACTCTTTCATATAAATATTATAAACAACTGCTTAATATTAATAGGACATCCTCCTGGGATTTTCACTGAGGTTTCTTTGAATCTCTAGATTAATTTGGGGAGAGTTGATATATTAACAATATTGAGTCAGTCCATGAACACGGTACATATTTCCATTCCTTTTTAGGTCTCCTTTCCTTTCTTTCACCAATGTTTTGTAGTTTTCAAGATATACAGGGTTGGTTAAAAGTAGGCGTACAATTGTTCCTATGGAAAATATTCCAATAATTAATAAAAAAAATAATACAAGAATAGCCGAAACCGGTTTGGCTCAGTGGATAGAGTATCGGCCTGCAGACTCAAGGGTCCCAGGTTAGATTCCTGTCAAGGGCATGTACCTTGGTTGCGGGCACATCCCCAGTAGGGGGTGTGCAAGAGGCAGCTGGTCAATGATTCTCTCATCGATATTTCTAACTCTCTATCCCTCTCTCTTCCTCTCTGTATAAAATCAATAATATATATATATATATATATATATATATATATATATATATATATAAAATACAAGAATAAATTTTCATATATTCACAACTGTAAAGTAATTTTGCCCCACCCTGTATATCCTGCACTTAGTGCTGTTGTAAATGATACTGTTTTTAACTTCAAATTCTAATTTTTCATTACTTACATAAAAATGCAATTAATTTTTGCATATTGACCATGTATCTCATGGTCTTGCTGAACTGAGTTATTAATTCTAGGAACTCTTTTGTAGATTCATTGGAGTTTTATAATAGGTTATTAAATCACCTGCTATAAGAGAATTTTATCTCTTCTTTTCCATTCTGTAAGCCTTTTCTTTTTCTTTATTGCTTTTTTTGCCCTGACTAGGACTTCTAGTACAATGTTGACTACAAAAAATAAGAGAAGAAATTTGTGCCTCTTCCCAGTCCTAGGAGAAAAGTTTCAGCCATTATTACTCCTCGCTTGTTTTTCCTGGGATCTTAAATACACATATGCTAGATCCGTGGTCAGCAAGCTGCGGCTCGTGAACCACATGCAGCTCTTTGGCCCCTTGAATGTGGCTCTTCCACAAAATACCATGGCCTGAGAGAGTCTGTTTTGAAGAAATGGCATTAGAAGAAGTTTAAGTTAAAAAATTTGGCCCTCAAAAGAAATTTCAATTGTTGTACTGTTGATATTTGGCTCTGTTGACTAATGAGCAGCTAAACCATTTATTTCCCACAGCTCTTAGATGCTCTCTTCTATTTGTGTATTAGTTTTACTCTTTGTATTTACATTTTTGTAATTTACGTTGAGATATTTTCAAGTTTGCTGATTCTTCCCTCAGCTGTAGCTGTGGTGAGTCTACTGATGAGCCTCTTGAAGGCACTCTTCAGCACTATTGCTGGTTTTCTTTCTTCATTTTAACCATTCTATGCAACTTTTACTTATAGTTTCCATTTCTTTGCTAAATTACCCATCTTATCTTACAGCTGTCTTCCTGTACTATTGGACTTTTTAACATATTAATTATTGTTGCTTTAAATTATTTGAAAGTTCCAACATTGTATTCACCTCCTCTCTCTCTGTGTAGGCACTTGTCATTTCTAATCTCTCTGTTAGGGCAAATAAAGATTTTGAATTTCTTGTTTCACCTTGTGTGTGTGTGTTGTTGTTGCTGCTGCTGTTGTTGTGATTGTAAAGATGAACATGATGTTCTTTCTAGCTTTTTGCATCCCTAGATGAAACAAGAAGTATCTGTCTGTTTTTTATGAGACAACCCAAAAATCTGTCCTGTGTTTGAGACCAGGACCCATTTTGTCTATCCATGCCTCTACCTTTTGCTTTTGTAGTATTTTTAAGTATTTGGAATTAGAAGTACTGATGAAGAACAGAAAAATATACTCCTCTTGAAGGTAAAATAATATCCACCTCCTATGTTGATTTGAATTTTTTTACATTTGCTATAGATTTCATGTTGCATATTTTTCTCCTTATTGTCAATAAAACCTTCAGAAATTCTCTTGTTTTGAGGATATGTGAATTACATCATTGCAGAACACTTCACAAAAGCTTTTCTAAACCACATTTCCCATTTCAAAAGTAGAAAGCCAACAGGCTATTCTGTTATTTCAAAAAGAAAAGCATTCATTCAATTAGTAGTATGTCAGATGAAAGGGACACTTTGAATTGTGGTATCATTCTGAACACAAGAAACAAAAATCTGCACTTGTCATAACTACGGGATGAGGCATGAATATTGTACACATTTTTGGTTAATCAAAATCCAGGCAGAAATATCAGTCAGATCAGAAGAGTCAGCAATGATTAAACCACATTTGGCTTATCTGTAATGTGTGGAGGCCAGTGTGGGAACAAAAGACTTGTCAACTTGACATTATTTTAAACATAGAAACAAATGGAATTTTGCAAGGCAACTCAGATTAACTAAACCTGACTCTACCTTGGAAAACATAATGGTATTTTTATGATTTTAATGTGGTTATCCACACATCGCTTCTATTCTAAGATGCCTAGACACATAATTTCAGGGGTTGGATATAACATGTCCAGTCTGAGAACAACACGGCCTGCAGAATGCCAGCCACATGCTGGCAAGCTTGTTTTGGGTGCAATTAAAAGCTCACTTGAAAGGACCACTTTGCATGAGGAACTTTGCTGGGCAAAGGATAGAGGGCTTCTTTGTCTTCAAAGAGCTTCAAAAGATATGCAGTGAAAAGCACATAAGCTGGAGCAGCAGATGTGTAAGGTGAGGGAAGTATTAACATTTTATGCTCAGAGGATACCTAGCATTCAAGCCCTAGTCCTTGGCTTCTTCCTCCAAACAACATCTATTTAGGTAGAAAAGGGCAGAACAAAGGCCCCCCTGAGCCCTTTCATTGCTATTCTTCCAGGCAGACTGAAGACTTTGGAATAATTGGGTGACCATGGCTGGTGACAGAGGATGGAAAGGTGGGCCTTAGAGTGGGTGCAGCTGATGGGAACAGTCCTCTCAGTCTGGCCTCAGAGGGCATTCCTAATGGACAGATGTGACCATGTGTTCTCTACATGACTAGAATGCACTGTGCAAACAACTTCTTTGTCATATTACCCTCCTGAAGATGAACCCTTATACACCCTGAGAAGCAGGAGGGAAAGTTGAACAGACGTAAACATGTTCCTGCTTTTCCTCTCCATTTTCTCTTTCTCCTGAAATTCAGCCCCATTTGGTTCCTACTGCCCATCCCGTAGGGACTCGGCCACTCTCTCCCTTCAGTGATGCATGTGGGCATTTCTGATAGAAGCACCTGCTGGTCCTCTCACCCTTGTTCGCAGAGGGGAAGGTGCTGAGCTATTTCAATTGGGCCTAGTGCTTTTAAAAAAGATTCCATCTCTGCCAAAAAGCTGTAAATGCTTTCAATAAAGACACTTGTTTCTCTTTTGTTTTTCAGAAGAGAACAGCTTTGGTGGGGGGAAGGGGCGGGCTGAGCCAGACACAAATGTTTAAATACACAATTTGCTCCATTCAAAACCTATTAGCAGCCAGAGTGACAATGGGCCCTTTCTATGCTTTCACAGCATCAGTGTCAACAGCTCTTCCGAAAGCAGTGGGGGTGGAATATTCTCACCTGACATCCCTCTTCTGATTCTATTTAGCTCAACCCCTCCTCTTCTCGGTTCACTTTCCTTACAATTCACAAACTTGATTCATCAGCAAGCAATGGGAACAGGGTGACATTATAACATTTACAAAGTCAGGGCCAAGGCTTCTCATTTAAAGCTCGTTGACCATTCACAAAAACACTCATCCATTTGAGTTGCAGCGAAATTCCACTCTGATAAACTCACTGGAAGAAAATTTAAAAAGAAAAAAAAAGAAAAGCTAAGACATGTTAGAGCCAAACGTACATCAAATTCTGTAGATGAGAGAGCCCTTTTGAAAAGAATGTCTCCAATTCTTATTCACTTATATTATTTCCTATGTGTTACAACCATCACATCCTAAACAGGTGAAACGATGTTTTAATACGTCATTCCTGCCACACCAACTAAGTCTGCTTTAGTGCATATTCTAGATCTAGAATGTATGTCCTGTTCTATAGACAAAAAGATCAATAATTTCTAATGTCAACATTTCTTCTTTACTTGGGTATTACTTTTTAAAATAGTCTGACCAATAGTTAATTAGGCAGGGGTCTTTTAAACGAAGAAATTTAAGCGATTAACATAAATACTAGATGGAAGAGGGTTTAGGAGGTGGGGAGAGAAATGGAGGGTGAGAACTGTGACAAAGAATTAGTTGGAAATTTTTGTAACAACAAAAATGTGCATACCACAAATAACAGTGAAATAAGATGGATGACTATAAAATGTTATGCCAGGAACCAGAAAGCGTGGATCTTGAGGAACATCATAAACATAAAGTAGAATCTAAGTGTTGTGTCTTTGTGTAGAGAGATTGCAGTGCCAGAGCAAGAACTGCCATTTGCTTAGTGAGTAGAGCAATCAACTTGGAGACCATCAGCTGGGTTCCATACAGAAGTCAAATGCTAGCCTTGAGTTTCCTATTACATGTAGTGGGTACTAGTGGGGGCCTATTCAGCATCCAACTCTGCTTTCCTCTTCCCAACAGAAATCTGAATCTGCTTAGGGATCCCCCGGCCTTCACACACTAAGGACACTCAGGGAACCTGACCCCACTGCAGCTCTTAGGAGTGAGCCTGACCGAGGAAGGGTCATCCTGTTCCTGCAACCAGAGATCAGCAAAACTTTCCTGGAAAGGGCCAGATGATAAGTACCTTAGGCTTTGCGGTCATACAGTCTCTGTTGCAACTACTCGTGCAACTGTAGTGTGAAAGCAGCAAAGGCAACCCATAAAAGGAATGAGTGTGGCTGAGTTCCAAAAAAACACACAAAAACACCAAAACTTTATTTGTGGACACTAAAATTTTAATTTCATATAATTTTCACAGCATGAAATATAATTCTCCTTTTGATTTCCTCCCAACCATTTAAAAATGTAAAAACCATTTTTAGCTTGCAGGCTACCCAAAAATAGACACTAGGTCAAATGTGGCCTGAGGTTCTGTCGTCTGCTGACATGTGCCCTAGGGACCAGCATTGTCCCACAGCGTTTTCTGGGATGGTGGAAATATCCTCTAAATTGGCCACCTGTGATTGTTGAGTACTTGAAATGTGTTCAGTGTGACTAAGAAACTAAATTTTTAATTCCATTTCATTTTAATTACTTTTAATGTAAACAATTACCATTGGCAAATTTAATAAGGAATCTCTCTTCAGTTTTTGATGTTTGACTACTGATAGTTTTTGGGTCTCACCTCTCTCTCTCCCCCTTGTCCCCCACCTCCATGCAAGCTGATAAGAAAGCCTGAGTCTCCCTCCTTTGGCACCAATGGGAGATTTAAATCACACAATCCTCTGCCTGCACCCAGACACTCTCCTCCTGGTCCTGCCCCAGACTACAATAAAAACCAGGCCAGCCATCTTTCCCTGCTCTCTTGAGCCATTCCAAAGCTGCTTCAGAGGCCTGCCCTGCTCTCCCCAGAGACTCAATAATATTGTATAAGTTAAGAGCCTTTCATATCCTTCTGTTGTGTGCATCACATCATCAGTCTCAATAACCAAACCGAATTTTGGGTGAGGTTCATTTGCTTCTGTAAGTGACCATAATAGTGAGTTATCACCATATTGGACAATACGGCGAAGAGAGTGGTTTGTTCAGGGAAAGGTAAGTGACTCCGTTTGGAGATGGACTGTTGAGAAGTTGAACAGGGACATCTGGAAAATTTCTCTTTAATTCTTTAGAGCTAGTCCTCTACCTTTGATTCAATGTGAACACAGAATTCTCAATTGCTGCTAGGATCTGTGTTTTATCATGAGAGGAATCAGCCTCGGAGAATGAAGTTGAACCTGTGACAGGATATTTTGTCTTTAGTAACAATATTGAACTTCTGGATCAGCCCCTTCCTGATGCAGCCGCTTCCTCCCAGCTCTTAGTAATGTGAGCCAACATATTTCTGAATCATGTTTCTGTTAATTATAGTACAACGCATTTTAACATGTATCATTTGATTCTAAAGATCTCATTCGAAGCCTCCCTTTCCAGTTCCAAAATCTCTAAAAGTGGAATGAGTCTTACAATCTAGAGCACGGCACAGTAGTTATCTGGTAGAATCGTTTTTCTTTCTTTAAAGTACATGAAATCATGGTCATTATTGGTGTTTTACATCTAATAGAATACTTCAGTTTTGATGAATACTTTAAGCTTTGGAATTTTCTTCCTTCCTTTTTTTTTTTTTTTGTATTTATGGTTGTTTAACATTTTAAGTAAGCTTTTGTTCTAAGATAATGTTTTCTTCAAGTTTTATATATCCTCCAGTATTATGAAGCAGCATTTTCATGTTAGCATATCTTTGGAGCATGCCTAGCTGAATTTTAGTACTAGAATTAGATTTTATTACCTGCAGAATACATTCTGTTTTGTGAACTAAAGGCAATATGCAAAACATCATACAAAATTGGAAAGATCATTTGGGAATATCAACTAAATTAAAAAATATTGTTAGGAGGCCGCCATATTCTAGCATAACTCAGGCATTGAGCAAACTGGCCTTGGATAAAACGGAAGAGGGTATCTGCTTAATTGTATTATTGATGCACTCCATTGTCCCTGGCTACTGAAGGGCAACTTAACTATAAATTGCATTTCTGTTATTATTAAATTTCTACCATTATTTTTGTTTTATTGTAAAAATTCATCACAAAACAAGCATGTTATCATGGGTTTTAAGTCAAGAATCACTAAGCACTGCCATTAATTCAAACATATTGAAATCCAAAATAAACATCCCGTTTCATGAGCCAGAACTCCCAATTCAGATCAAATTCTTTTATTACAAAAAAAGGGCTTTTTTGAAAATATTTTTTTCTACTCCTCCCCCAAATCTCTCAAAATGGGAATAAGAAACTGCAATAAAAAATAATTTCAACAAAAAAGGTAAAATACATGGGAAAGTATGTGACCTATTTGTAGAACACTACAAAAGTTGGAGATGTATAAAAGAAGTCTTGAATAGATTGATTGATATAATCTCTTTGCATCACAAAAGGGATGCCAATCTTTCACAAAATAATAGATTTATGAAATCCTCCTTAAAAATCTAAGATAGATGGGAAGACTGGAGTATGACAAGGTAATTTTAAAGGTAAATGGCAAAAAATAGCCAAGAACACAATGATAGGAAAGACTAATGAAAGTGAACTTGCCCTACCAGATAACACTTCTTCAATAATTAAAGCAGTATGCTACTGGCAAAAGAATTGGCAGACGATCAATGTAATAGATGTGATAGACCAGAAATTGACCCCAGGATGTATTCAAACTTAGTGTCGATTAAAGGTGGCATCACAAATGAGTGAGAAAAATAATTATTGTGGAATAAATGGTGCTGGAATAAATGGTTAACTCTTTGGAAAAAACAAAGTTAAATTAACACTTGAAAATAATTTGCAATGGATGATCTTTAACCTATTAAAAGCTAGAGGTAAACAGAATGAGAAGTCTGCTTTAAGCATAAATTAGTGAGAAGGAATCACAAAGAAAAGTAAAATCATAACAAAAAACGAAGCATACATTGTCTATCTCCTCTCTGGTCCCCTGTGCCCAAAAACACGATACAAAGAGTTTTTGAATTAAATCTCCTAGTTGTTGACTTTTTAGTTTGTTCAACTTTTTACTTCTCATAGGATGGAAGAGCAACTTTCCAGCTTCTTATATGGAACTGGAAAGCAGAAGTCTAAAGATGGAATCTTAAAGCATGGGTTTTTAACCTGAGTTCAGTTAATGGACTTATGATTCACCTGACTTCCCTTCCAAGACACATCAGCAAGAGACAGAGTGGCTTTCATTGGAAACTGGCTGGACAATGAGATTAAGAAAACCAGGGAGCAGGAACCTGGACGGGGCACATCAAAACTTACTGGAGAGATGTTATGAAAGCCGCAGAAAACGGGCAGTTTGGGTTAAGGAGGCTTCTAGCTAAATAGTTCTCCTGGAAACCAAGTGCACCAGTTGCATGAGAAATAGCTGAAGAGACCGGGAAGAGGGCTGCTTGATCCTGACAGGTAGCTGCTAATTAGCAATCAAAACCTAATTGAGATTAACAGCTGTTTTTCTAGTACAGTTACTAACAGTGAGGCAGAAATGGTATGATCATCCAAGCTCTATGAGCTGCGTTTTAACATCAGGAAACTGAGAATAGAGCAATATGCCAAGCAAGCAGGGAGATGAAAGTGAGCCATGAACACAGAGCTGAGCTGACGGGCCAGAGGGCTGGATCCAGAGGACCAATTAGGATGTCTACAGGGGCCTGGAAGCAGATGAAAGGGACAGAATGCAAACAGTAGCAAATCTACTCATTGGCTGGTTTGGCCAAGAGACTGCCTAGTCTGCTGCAGAGAAGGGCACACTGGTGCAGCCCTCTTAGCGATCACATGGGCCCTCAGGTTAGGCTGGAAATCCTTTCAAATGCACGATCTAAGCACCGCCCCAGCACGAGCCCTGCACGTAGGAATAGCTATTGTATGGGGGGCCCAGTCACCCATGGGAATTAACCTGGTGACATTTCCACCAAGTGAAGCACACTGACTGGTCAATCTCTCTTTGTCTCTCTTTGAAATTCTCTTAGTGGGTTTTCCTTTTCTGAGGCCATCTCCCTTAATGAGCACCACTAACAGAACTCATGGCTGCCAGAAGGATGGCACAGGACCCAGGAGGAACTAAAGCACTGTGCAGAACTCAGTGTGGCTTAAAGCTGTTAGATACACCACTGCCTCAGCCATTGGAATCTACTGAACACTAGAGAAATATGATACAGCACCTTTGCTATGTCTGGCACTGGTCTAAGTGCTTGACATACAGCAGCTCATGCAATCCTCACAGCACCCCTGTGAGGCAGAGAGGTTAAGAAACATGCCCTGGTTACACAGCTAGAAATGACAGAGGTAGGCCTGGAACCTGTGCAGTCTGGCTCCAGAGTCTGTGTTCGCAGCCACGAGACTGAAATCTGCATCCCGGCAATAGTATGCTCATCAAAGTAGAACCTTACTAGAAATGCAGAAGCTCAGGCCTTGCCCGGTCCTGCTGAATGAGAACCTGCGCAAAGATCCCCAGGTGATTCCTGTGCATATAAGGCTTAAGAAAGACTGTACTATGGAATATATCTACATATAGATGCACATCTAATATGCATATTAATAGGTAGTTAACATTAAGAACACAAATCACTCCTAAATAACAAGAACTTAGTTATTTAGTGTAATAGAAACCACAAGAGGAAGAATGTCCTCTGTTGGATGCTTTTTTTCCTATCTTTAGTTATCAGGCCTGTCTTTCCTAACCATTGGCTTATGTACTGAATAAAGCTTGTTTATTTTTCTTCCAACTCTCTCTGCCACAGGCTGTTTTCACAACCGGTGATTTATTTTGTTTTAGCAAATGTTCACTACATTTTTAAGTGACAACTGCCCCTTTATCACCATTTCTTTTCTTTCTCACTGTTGCCTCGAATATCTGAACTCTGAAGGTCTCCCAGTGAAAGTAGCTTAGCTTGTTTCTAGAGCAGCCACATTCTGTTGCATTTCTCTCCCTCTGCTCCTCTGTGTGCATCCTACCATGATTGTCCTGAAATGTTATTTGTTACAAATATTAGGAATTAGGACCATCATTGCAGGTGGGAATGTGACATGACACTGCCATGCTGAAAAACAGTCTGACAGTTTCTTACAAACTTAAACATATATTCCTTATAACCCAGGAATCCCACTCCTGGGTGCCTACTTTAAAGAAATAATAACTTAGGTCATTACAAAAACCTATGCACAAATGTTTACATCAGCTCGAATCATAATTGCTTACAACTAGAAACAATGCAAATGTTTTCCAATGAGAAAGGGATAAACAAATGTGGTACATCCATGCAATGAAATACTAGTCAGCAATAAACAGAATGGACTACTTAGATGCTCAATAATATGGATGAATTTTGAAAGCATTATGCTAAGTGAAAAGGGCAGACACAAAAGACTACATCCTGTATAATTCCACTTAGATGAAATTCTAGAAAAGGCAAAGCCATGATGACAGAAAGCAGATCAGTGGTTACCAGGGGCCAGGAGGTAAGGGCAGGCAATTGATCGCAAAAGGCACAGGGAAACATTTTGGGATGATGAAAACTTTCCATATCATGATTGTGTTGGTGGTGATACTACTTTATAAATTTGTTAAAACCCATTGAATTGTACATTTGTGAATTGTAAAGCTCTGGTGGTTAATTTTATATCAGCTTTACTAGGATCCAGAGTGCCCAGATATTTAGTCAAACAATAGTCTGTGTGTGTCTGTGTGGTTGTTTTTGGAAGGGATTAATGTTGGAATCGGGGGACTGAGGAAAGCACTTTACCCGCCTGATGTGGGTTCATTCAGTATAAGACCTGAACAACACAAAAGGCGGACCCTCCTGTGAGTAAGAGGAACTCCTGCCTGACTGCCTTGAGCTGGGACATCAGCTTTTCCAGTGCTTTGAACTTGAATTGAAATATTGGCTCATCTTGGGTCTCGAGCCTGTGGTTTCTGGGTGGAGCTATGTCATTGGCTTTCCTGGTTCTCAAACCTTCATCTAGGATTGGAGCTTAACCAACAGCAGCTCTCCTGGGTCTCCAACCTGCCAAATGCTGATCTTGGGGCTTCTCAACCTCCATAATCATGTGAGCAATGCCTTATAATAAGCAACTATGTATGTATACATACACATCCTTTCGGTTCTGTCTCTCTAGAGAACCTTAACACAAAAGCTAACCAAAAAACAGAGGAACTGGGGATTCATGATGGGTAGACAATAATGAAGAGGAAAGGGGGTCAAGATCCCCTGAAGCAGCCGGTGGTCATCACTGTCGTCATTATAATAATCGGACTGTTTAAAAGAAACAGCCTAGCCGGGACCGGTTTGGCTCAGTGGATAGAGTGTCGGCCTGCGGACTGAAAGGTTCCGGGTTCGATTCCGGTCAAGGGCATGTACCTTCTTTTGGGCACATCCCCAATGGGGGGTGTGCAAGAGGCAGCTGATCGATGATTCTCTCTGATCGATGTTTCTAACTCTCTGTCCCTCTCAATTCCTCTCTGTGTAAAATCAATAAAATATATTTAAAAAAAGAAAGAAAGAAACAGCCTACAAATACTAACACTGGGAGAGGGAGGTTTGTTCTCTGGAATCGTCTAACTCAATGCAGTATTTAGAGAAAGCATATTCTGCACATGTTCTCAGTGTCCTGAGGCTTTAGAATCGGAAATGAGTTCTGTATTGATGCCATAAACTTCTTGTAATTAAAGATTCGAAATGTTAGTTGCATTAATGCTGAGAAAATACAAATGCATCGTCTAAAGCCATTGAGTCAGTATCTCTTAAGACCTATTACAAGTAAAACCCCAATCTTGATAGAGCCAATCCCCCATCTCTTTGACTAGTAGAAGATGCTTTTTGAAAAATCCTCCTTCTAAAATATTTCTTGGAACCCCAAGTGTGTGTGTGTGTGTGTGTGTGTGTGTGTGTGTGTGTAAATAGACCAGATAGCTGGTCAGCCCCTGAGTCTGGACTCTCTAGCTCAGGCACATATGTTCACAGAGAAGCTGTGGGCCACTGTCTCATTTCTAAGGCGGATTTGCCCCTTCCCTCTTAAAATACTGGGCATCAAATGCTTTGAAGTCAGAATTTTATCACGTTTCATTCAAATAGAAAAGAAAAACACTCTTATTTTCCTATCACTTTTGAAGTTGCCAAACACATCAATTTTCAAGTGCTCTTCTCTTCCTGATGCACAGGTTGGCCTGGGATCATTTTCAGTACCAGAAGCCACTTGTGCCAGGAACTACGAGCTCATCTCACAATTAGGCCCTGCTGTTGAGTGCTGTATCCGCCCACTCCTTTCCCTTACGTACTTGTTCATCAAGAGGTCCCATCACCCTCCCCTCTGTACAGCCCCTACCAGGGCCATCCCAGTTCACCTTCTATCTGTATATTTCTGATTCTTAGTAATATACTTAGTTTAGTCTAAATCCCAAGAGTCTCCTTGGGAAAATCAGTGCCAATAAACAGATGCCCACAGCACACATGCCAGTAGCTCCAACTCCCACTCAGCCATGAACTATTATACAAAAATCTTTTCTCCAAATACATTTTGATTTTGATCATAAAGTATATTTTTGGAAGTCTATGGATTACATTCCAGAACTGAAAAGTCAGCTGGACAAACAGGTTCTGAAAGAATAAGAACCTGAATGGTTCTGATTGCAAGATCTCAACCGGATGCCTAGAGGAGGATATACCCATTGAGACCATTTTAAATTCATTCCTTTTATCTGCCTTGTGAAATATTGCAAACATAAAACTAAGTATAGAAAATAATGTAATAAACAAACGTATCTATATACCCAAATGGAAACTCCAATGGGGTATATTAAATGTGGATGCAAATTCTTCCTCCATCAATAACCTATTTCTTCATCCTTGACTCTGGGCTGGTCCCATGAATTGTTTAGACAATAGGATGTGGTGGAAGTGACATATGACTCCTACGCTTTTGCCATAGAGAGAAGCCCCACATCTACCTCTGTCACCCCTTGGAAATTCTGCCGCATCGTGAACAAGCCCACAAGGATGAGACCCCAGATCTGTTAACGAAGACAACAGGGACCAGATATCCCAGCTGGCAAACCAACTGACCAAAGACAGATGAGTGAGCACAGCTGACATCACATGGAGCAGAGAAGAGCCATCCCAACAGAGCCCCTCACAACTGCTGACCCATAGAATCCAAAGCAAATGCATAGCTTTGGCTCTAAAGCCACTCAGTTTGGGGTTGGTCTGTTAGGTATCAAACAAGACACCCCGTGGAACCCTCCTCGATCTCATTCCCTACATTCCTCCCTGCTCAAAGGGAAATACCAGAATTGTGTTGTGTGCTTTTAAAATGTTACTACCTATTTGTGTTTGTTTTAAAAATATACAATATTGTTTTGCAGTGTTTTTTGTTGGTTTTTTTTTTTTTTACCATAATTGAACTCTGCATTATTTTATGATTTTCTTTTTGTACAAAATTATTATATTGAGATTTACACAGATTGATTTTCTTTGCTTTAGTTCCTTCCATTTCTTTACTATATAGCACACCCCTGCCTAAATGAACTATAATATATTATTCTTCCCTCCCTCCCTCCCTCCTTCCTACCCTCCTTCCGTCTTTGATGAATATGGTGCTGTAACACTCAGCATTTACTCCATCCTCCTTCTGGCATGCCTTGCTGTATGCAGAACTTAATTTCTGAGACTCCCTTGGAGAGAGTGATGCAGACCTGGCCAACCAGGTGCCCTGGCACAAGGTCTGGCAGGCAGGACTGAGGCAAAGGCTGTGGTTTTGCAGTTCCCTGTCCAGCAGAGCCATGGTGGGGTCTGGCTCTCTGTGGCAGGAATAGAGACTCCTGTTTCCAGGCCTGGGCCTGTAGGTACTGAGAGGCAGGGCATGAGGCCTCTGCTAGAACGGGTCACAGCCGGTACTACACGGCTCTGGAGGCAGAAGCCGCAGCAGGGTCCTGGCTTTGGCAGTGCTCAAACCTCCTGGTGGTGGAACTGGAGCCAGCAGCTTGCTGCAGCTCCCTTGGTGACCCTGTTCTGCAGTGCGATGCTCCACCGAGGCTGAAAGTGGCTCACTGTGTTCAGTCTGTGCCCCTCCACTCAAGATTCAAGTTGCATCTGTGGGTCCCTGAGCTTCACTGTTTCTGGCTACAGGAACGGCAGGTTGGTCGCCTATCTGGGCCGTGTGCGTTAATTCAAGGGCCCAGGCTGCAATGGCAGCAGCTACCCAGGGCGAAGCTCTCCATGGCAATAGTAGAAGTGCAAAAACACTTTTTAAAAATCTTCACCACAGGATATTTTTCCATTGATTTTTAGGAAGAGTGGAAGAGAGAGGGAAAGACAGAGAGAAACACCAATGTGAGAGAAACACATTGATTGGTTGACTCCTGCACAAGATCCAACCAGGGCCTGCAACCAGGATAGGTATCCTTGACTGAAATTGAACCCAGGACCCTTTGGTCTGCAGGCCGACGCTCTATCCACTGAGCTAAATCAGCTAGGGCAAAAACACCTTTTTTTTTTTAATTAAAAGAAATTGGGGTTGGGGGACGGAGGGTGATCTCTAACATAGAAAAAAATGAAAGTGCGGGCCTAAGAGCTGTTTTCTTCCTAAACCTTTTGAGAGTTAAGTTGCCGAACTTATCTCCTCATATCACACCCCTCAACTTTAATGTGTATTTCTTCAAACAAGGACATCCTCTTAGATAAATAGAATACAACCACCAAAACCAGGAATTTTACAATGATTCATTATACCTTTCATCTTTTGACACACACATCCCCATTCAAGCTTAGCCAGTGGTCCTAATAATTTCCTTATAGCAACAGATCCAATGTACAGTCATTATATTTAGTTGTCATCTCATTGGTCTCTTTCAAGCCCATAGTTCCTCAGTCTTTCCTTAATTTTCATGATGTGTTTGGGGATTTTGACATATTGAAGATTACAGGCAGGTTATTTGCAGTGGTCGCCAACCAGTGGTTCTCAAGGTCCGAAAGGTTTGTGACCGCTAATTTACAGAATGTCCCTCAATTCGAGTTTGATGTTTTCTTATGTTAGATTGAAGGTAAGCCTCTTCAGTTGAAACATCACTGTGTTGCCCTCACAGGCGCCTACCAGGTAACACATGCTTTCAATTTGACCTGTTCCTAATGATGCTCATTTGCATTGCTTGATTAAAGTGGTGTCAGCCAGGCTTCTCATTGTAAAGTTACTCTTTGTTCCGGTGAAAAAGCATTTGTGGGAGGTGCTATCTGACCATGTAAATATCCCATTCCTCATCAAGCTTTCTATCAATTAGTCTAACAATGCATTTATTTGTACAGGCACCTGACCTCTTTTACTCATGGGCATGATCTTTTATTAGCCTTGTGCTCATTTCAGCTTGTCACATTTTGGCCAGGGGAAGGCGCTTCAGGCTGGCTTCATGTCCTTTGACACGCCCCCTATGCACACTCCCTTGCTTTCATCATGTACTTTCTGGCCCACCAGCCCTGCGATCAGCCATTTCTCCTGGTCTCTTTCAGTAAAGGATGCTACTGAAAAGCCAAGTTTGTGCTAGATGTGTTCATTGCTATTGCAATGTTGCTGCTTCCAGGCCTTTTCAAGCTCCTCAGTAGATAGAGCTAGAGAAATGTGTGTGTGTGTGTGTGTGTGTGTGTGTGTGTGTGTGTGTGTGTGTAATAAGACACAGAGACACTTGTATCTGTATTTGTATATCATTATATATGTTGAAATCCATGACCTTACACCAATATCTTCCATTCCGATCTAAAACCACAGAGTTCATTCTAAGTTTCTCCCCTTTCATATTTGTGACTTCTTTCTCCAGCTGTGAGCAAGTCAGCCCCTTAGTCTGTGTATTTACTTATTTGATCCCTTCTCCTGTGTGTAAGAAATCTCCCATGCCTGTCCCACCTCATCGCATATGTCCTTCTAACCCTGCTGGGTTCAGACGCTCCTGCCAGCACATGAACCCTCCTGTGAACCACTCCCCCCACCCAGGTGCCACACCCAATTCTGGGCTACCTGCCACCTGCACAGATGACCTCCTCACCCATTTCTGCTCCTGCACCAACACCTTCCTCACCCTGCTTCCTAATATCCTGCTCTATCTCCCGTCTCTCTCCACTCATCCTGCCCTGCCTGGTGACCCTCCTTATACTGCTCAGGCTCAGGGTGATGGAGTTTGGGTGTGAGGGAAGAGGAGGAAGAAAGAGAAAAGGACTGCATATTTGTTCTTTCTTTGTTGATTAAACTATTATATATGTGTCCTTATTTTCCCAATTGCCTCCCCCATCCCCACCCCACTCATGCCCTCACCCCCCTGGTGTCTGTGTGCATTGATTATGCTTATATGCATGCATACAAGTCCTTTGGTTGATTTCTCCCTTTTACCTGCCCCCCACCACCTTCCCTCTGAGGTTTGAGCATCTGATTGATGCTTCTCTGTCTGTGGATCTACTCATCAGTTTATATTGTTCATTACAATCCACAAATGAGTGAGATCATGTGATATTTATCTTTCTCTTGACTGACTTATTTCGCTTAGCATTATGCTCTCCAGTTCCGTCCATGCTGTTGCAAATGGTAGGAGAGCCTTCCTTTTTACTGCAGCATAGTATTCCATTGTGTAGATGTATCACAGTCTTTAATCTATTCATCTGCTGATGGGCACTTAGGCTGTTTCCAAATCTTAGCTATAGTAAATTGTGCTGCTATCAACATATCCTTTCTGATTGGAACTGATTTTTAATCCCACTTCCTTCTCTCCCCCTGGAATCTTGCTCTTCCCTCTTCTGTCTATGAACCTGTTTGTGTTCTATTCCTCTCTTACTGGATTCTTCTTTCAGATTACTCCTGTCCTAAAACCATCTTCCCTCAAGCTTCTTTTCCCCTAAATCTCCGCTTTCTGATTCATTTCACCACCAAAATTCTCTGGAAGGGCGTCTCTAGACACGGCCACTGAGATCTGGCTCCTGCCTCAAAATCCTACGGAACCTGCTAATTACCACCGCTGGTAGCTTCTTTGTGGGACTTGCTCTCCTCTGTTTGACTTAGAGTCTCTGTTTTTTTGTTTTTTTTTTCCCCTGGGACTGTTCTCCCTCTGGTTCTCACCCTGCCAATGACCCTCCTTTCCTCTCTGTTTCTTCTGCTGGCAGTTTCTCCTCTGCCTCCAGTGGTGGGTGTTTCCCAGCAATCTGCCATTGGGCTCTGCTTCCCTTTTTAATCGATACTTGCTCCCTGTAAAATTTTAGTTTGTCAGTTCCTTCTCTCGTTTGTAGGCGGATGACTCCCAAATTGACACAACAAGTTATACCTCTCTCCTGTGCTATATAGAATATTTCCCCATAGTTACCACGAGATATTTCTGTCTCTCCGGGTTTCTCACAGTCCATGTTTATGCTTGGTAATATCAATACACAAATTAATAAAGCATAGTTTGTGCAAAGAAGAGATTTTATCCAAGCTGAAAACTAAGTAATCTTTAACATCATCTCTCCCTAATTCCCAGTCTCTAACCCATTTTTCATATCACTGTAATACTCTGCTTTCTGATACATGTTCTGATGATACTCTTAGCCAGAAGCTTCTAATGACTTCCCATTTTTCGTGGTAAAAATGTGGGTTTTCCAACATGGTTATCTATAGCCACTCCTTGCCCTTCATCTTTCCAGTCAAATGAGATGCCTATTTTTATACCTTTGTGTCATTGTTCGTGCTACTCCCTTATAGAGGAATGCTCTTCCTCACCTATTAAAATCTTACTCTTTTTAAAGTTAAAAGAGAGCTCCACTCTCTCTTTTCTATATCTAACAGAATGACACCTGAGATTTCCTTGCTCTGTGAGTTTTCTTTATATTCCTTTTTATGGCAACTATTCTAATTTACTTTGAATGGTGGTTAGCAGTGCCTATGTCTCTCTGAGCAACTAGACGACAGGGACTGAATCTTATTCAAGTTAGTTCTCCTCTAGGACAGTTGTTCCCAACATGTATGGTTCACAGTGCTCTTAATGTGTTGGCAATTTTTCACAGTGCCAATGGGCCAAAAGAAATATCATTTGTTCCATTTATTAAATAGTTCCCCCTCCCAAACATAAGTATTTATGTCCTCACAACTCAGTAGCCTTTTGAAAAAACAACAATATATACATTAAAAGGAAAATATTTTTATTTCATTCTTAAATAAACCATAAACTATATAATAAAAGCCTAAGTGACCATTAGCATGGAACAAACAGTCGCTATGATGCTCATTGACCACCAGGGGCAGATGCTCAATGCAGGAGCTGTCCCCTGGTGGTCAGTGTGCTCCTACAGGGGGAGTGGCCACTCATCCAGAAATTGGGTTCACGGCTGGCAAGCGCAGCGGCAGTAGTGGGAGCCTCTCCAGCCTCTGTGGCAGCTCTAAGAGCAGCGAGCTGAGTAGTAAGGAGCAAGCAGGCAGGTGGTATGGAGCGAGGGGCCCTGGATTGTGAGAGGGGTGTCGAACTTCGAGGTTAGGGGTCACAGACTGTGAGAGGGCGTAGGCCAGGCTGAGAGACCCCTCCTCCAGTGCACGAATTTTGTGCACCAGGCCTCTTGTTGCTTATAATGTACGTTGTGCTTATTGGGCATTACACACATCTTAAATCTTAGAGGTTAAAAGTCACCCTGTCATTTCTTGATCTACATTGATTTTCACACAAGACTTGCTTTTTATCATAGCAACTACCCAAACCCAGCTTCACTGTAAAGGACGTAGCACAATCTAACATTGAAACTGTGATCTACTGTGGGCTAGTAGTTCTCACGTTGCCTGGTGCACATTATTGTATTTTTCTCAAAAATACAAGATATGTTGCTTCTCTGGAGTTAACTTCACCACCTCAGTGCATCTCAACAGAGGTTGGGCACAGCAGCTCCCGGGCAGGCACAGCGTCTGTGCACATGGAACCCTGGCAGACTGGATTAGGTTCTGTTTTGTGACTATGGATCATTCGATAGAGATGTACCTCATATCTCAGGCCATAAAGGGCTTCTATAAAGCACACAAATGTCTTTAAAGAATATGTAGGATTAGGAGAATTATTGCTATGTCAAATTTAGCATGATAAATCCTTAAGAGCCATCTTTACATTCATCTAGTAACTGCAAATAAAACTGTTTGATTTGCGACTTTCAGGAGTGGAGTGGGTAGCAGAGGATGTTAACTTGGAGTCCATTTGTGCAACATTCTTTGTTTATGTGAAGTTTATACATTCTTCTGAGGGCAGTGCATAAAATTTTCAACAGATCCTTAAAGTGATCTGTGACCAAAACATTAAACAAAAATGCAATTTTAAAATCAGCCATGACATGTTACTACTAACATCAGTGATGATATGTTGCCAAAGTTGAACTTGTTGATACAAAAGAGTTTTTATTTTCCCCCAGAATTGACTGCTTATCAGTGTCAGAATGAAGCAGAGGATTATGTTTATTATTCGTTCATTCCTTTCTCTTGCTTTATAAAGGTACCTCTCCTAACTAGAAATAATTTAGGATTTTGGTTAAGTCAAAATGAACAACATGGTTTTTTTCTTCTTTTGTTTTGTGGAGATTTTAATTTTCCTGATACGCTAAAGAAAAAAATTCACTCAGAAGATAACATTTTCCAAAATACATATCCTTGTGTAATTCATTGTCTCTATATGAGATCCTGGCTAAATTGATGGCGTTTAATACTCTCTCTTGATTGAATGGATCTTCTAAAAGACTGAAACCTTTAATATGAAAAACGAATGCTGAAGCTGTTACTACATGATCTCAACCCCCTGGATTAAAAACAAAGCAAACAAGCAAACAAAATCCTTGTAATGTATTGGATCATTATAAAATATTACTGTGTTTGGCATTGTGTAGTCCTAATATCTAAATAATTGCTTCAATAAACTCAACAATAATAGAACAATAACATTATAAACAATAACATTCTTGTCTTTCTATCTGGTTCAGCTCATTTCCAAATCTTCACCACTGCTGCCTTCTCCAGCTTAAAGGAAAATCTCCTTTCATGAAATTGCTGTAACTTTCTAATCTTAACAGAAATTTTAAAGAACTCATTTCTTTATCTGGCCCTCAGACACTAATGCTTTTAAAGGAATTACCTCATTTTCAGCCTGAAATTTGGATTTAATTAAAATATCAATGGCATATTGCACAGACCTAGAACAAACTCTCCCAAAATTCATATGGAATAAAAAAAAAGATCCCAAATAGCTGCAGCAATCCCGAGAAAGAAGAACAAAGTTGGCAGGATCACAATACCATATATCAAGCTATATTACCAAGCCACGGTTCTCAAAACTGCCTGGTACTGGCACAAGAACAGACATATAGACCAATTGAACAGAATAGAGAACCTAGAAATTGACCTAAGCCATTATGCTCAATTAATATTTGACAAAGGAGTCAAGAGCATACAATGAAATCAAAACAGTCTCTTTAATAAAAGGTGCTGGAAAATTTGGTCAGATACATGCAAAAAAAAATGAAACTATTATAGATCACCAATTTACACCATACCCAAAAACAAATTCAAAATGGCTAAAGAACCTGAATGTAAATGGGAAACCATAAAAATCCTATAAGACTCCTTAGGCAGCAAAATTACAGACATGTATTGTAGCAATATCTTTACAGATATAGATCCTAGGGCAAGAGAGACTAAGGAAAAAATAAACAAATGGAACTACATCAAAATAAAAACCTCTGCACAGCTAAAGAAACCACCAACAAAACAACAAGAAAGCCCACTGCATGGGAACATATTTACCAGTGTTATTTCTAATAAGGATTTAATCTTCAACATTTACAGAGGATTCATACAACTTAACAAAAGGAAAATAATCAATTCAATAAAAAAAAATGGGCAAAGGTCCTAAATAGACACTTTTTGAAAGAGAACATTCAGAAATCCAAGAGACATATGAAAACATGCTCAAAGTCACTAATCATGGGAGAGATGCAAATCAAAACAACAATGAGGTGCCACCTCACACCTGTCAGAATGGCTATCATCAACAAATCAACTAATGATAAGTGCTGGTGAGGATATGGAGAAAAAGTAACCCTTGTGCACTGCTGGTGGGAATGCAGACTGGTGCAGCCACTGTGGAGAACAGTATGGCGTTTAATCAAAAATTTAAAAATGGAACTCCCATTTGACCCAGTAATCCCACTTCTAGGAATATATCCCAAGAAAACAGAAATACCAAACAAAAGGATATATGCACCCCTGTGTTCATAGGAGCACAATTTACAACAGCCAAGATTTGGAAACAGCCTAAATGCCCATCAGCAGGTAAGTGGATTAGAAAACTATGCCACATCTATACAATGGAATATAATGCTGCTATAAAAAAGAAGGAATTCTTACCATTTGCAGCAGCATAGATAGAACTGCAGAGCATTATGCTAAGAAAATAAGCCAGTCAGTGAAAGAAGAATATCAGAATATTATAGTCTTATGAACAAAAAGTTAGATACAGGGGCAAAGAAGTAACAAACAGACTGTCAAATTACAGCAGGAAGGATGTGGAGGGTTGTGGGGAGGGAGGTAAGAGGTCAACCGAAGGATTTGTATGCATGCATATAAGCATAAGCAATGAAAGCAAGACACTTGGGACGGGGGCATGAGGGCATGTGTCGAGGGGTGGGGGGGAAGAAAGGTCAGGGGAAGATCAATGGGGAAAAAAGGAGATATGTGTACTACTATTTGTAATACTTTAAACAATAAAATAAAATTTAAAAACATATATTAGTTACCTTTCCCCTTATGGTTGAGAATAAAATTAACCAACTATAACGAAATAAAGTGAATGGGAAATTCTTACTAGAAACATTTAACCAGAAGGACCCAGATTATTATTGTACTTACATGGAATTTATCAGGTAACAGTTTAACTCATAACTTTATTTCCCCAGTATAAATCCAGAACTAACTTATAATGTGAAAGAAAATTAAAGAGAATAAAAGAAAAAGCTTTAAATAGGAAATGTTAAAACTATTGTGAAAATCGCGAGGCACCTAAAACAGGAAAGATAATGCTAAAAGAAATAACAAAACATCCTATATAATAAAAGGGTAATATGCAAATTGACCTAAAGGAGGAATGATTGGTTGTATGATGTGCACTGACCACCAGGGGGCTCGATGCTAGAACTGTCCCCTGGTGGTCAGTGTGCTCCCACAGCAGGAGCATGGCTCAGCCAAAAGCTGGGCTCACATCTGGCAAGCACAGCAGCTGTGGCAGGAGCCTCTCCCACCTCCGAGACAAAATGATAGGGATGTCCAACTGACATCCTCTGAGGGCTCCTGGACTGCAAGAGAGCGCAAACCAGGCAGAGGGACACCACCACCCCTCCCCCCACCCCACCCCCGGCCCAGTACACAAATTTTGTGTGCCCGGCTTATAGTGTGTTATAAATGACCTGCTTCTGAGCATAATCTAAAGCTTCTATCAGGATGCTAGAGTGGATTAATTAATACTGTATTTAAAAAAACTGCCTTGTATGCTACGGAACATGTCATTTTTTTTAGAAAGAAATAAGAATCTGCCAAAATTCTATAAGAAGGCAGGACTGTACAGCATTCTACAAGGAGGCATGGCCTTTGCCTTCTGATCCATGGGGAATCTTCCACTGTGCACCTTTCCGAGAGTCTGGCTTAAGGGACCAGGAGCATAAGCAAGGGCCTGCATAGGCTGGAAACTTGGCCTCAAGATCTGGCATTCCAAGAGCTCCTCGGCTCTACTGGAAAATTGCCCAGCTGGATGGAGACAGGGCACTGTCCTCTGGTCCTCAGGAAGAAAGAACAGTGATGCCAGCTACTACTGCCTCTTCCCCTGGCATCTACCTTTCTCAAATAGCCACATAAAAGAGAGCCTTGGTCAACATCAGTGGGGTGGGTGGAATTAGCTCAAGCAGCAGAGTGATCTCAAAATGGTGAGAACACATCATACCAGACACACTCAATTGCTATTTGTGTTAAAATTACAAAAACATGACTGGTTGTTGGTAAAACTGTAGTAGTTGTGTGTTTAGATTTATTGAAGTAATAAAGAATTGGCTCTGCAGTCTCATGACATTTTACTGGCAAATTCTGCTCAGACTGGTTTGGACCTGATTGTAATCATTGTGTAGGCTGAAAACTGGTTGGAACATATTAAAACATGGGATGTTTTAATCCCGTGGAAATCACTCCAGCCAGCGAATGGCCAAGTGAGTTGCTTCAGGGTACACGTTAGGCTTCAATGTGGCCTCCCTTCCAAATGCTCAGCCTCTGAAAGCAGTTCCAAACCAACTGCAGCTCAGACTCCTCAACTAGTTCTGGCCAAGTCACTTAGAGAAATCACCATGTGATGTATCCTCCACTCTGGTTTAACAGGAAACTTCTAGGGAGCAGGCACCATTTTTGTTTTTCCTGTATGATGTCTATGCACTGGGCTCTAGTATGTATAATAGGTCTGGGAAGAATGAGGTAGCACTCCATAATCATTATTTGCCAGGCACTGTGTTAAGCATTTTTATATATGATCCCAACATTCTATGTGATAGGTATTATCACTTTATCATTTGATAGGTCACTCTTTCCCCCCCTTACAATACTCTGAGCTTTGGAAGGAAGTCATCACGCATAGTCCACACTCAAGGAGTGAGGAGCTATACTCCCACTTCAAGGGCAGAGTAGCTACATACTTTATTTGGAATTCTGCAGGGGAAATTTGTCTCTTTTACACCATTTATTTATTTATTCAACCATTTGCTTACATTAATATGAACTCACGGATTATTTTATATTTTGAGTTATAATCTAATATTCTTTGATTTATTTATTTATTTATGTAGTCCAAACTGTTTCATCTTTGGCCATTTGGAGCTCTTTACGTTGGTCCCTGTGTCCCTTTGACATGCCCCCATCACTGTAGGTCTTTTTGTTTGAGTGCTTCCTTACTTTGGGTCCTCAAACTTTTTAAAGTGGGGGCCAGATCATGGTCCCTCAGAGAGCTGGAGGGCCGGACTATATGAACTACTAATTCCTACTGTAACACCTTGGCTGCGCTCACTGCCCAAAAAACCTGGCGGGCAGGATCAGACTCCCCTGGGGGCTGCATGTGGCCCGCGGGCCGTAGTTTGAAGACCCCTAGCACCACAAGATGTCCCAGGTGTTTTTTATATATTTCCTGTCCAAACCCTAGAGTCACTTATTTCCCCAAGGAGCTCTCGTATCCTCTTTAGGAGTGGACACCCAAAGGATCTTGATGACAAACAGAACTCATGAAGGATATTAATTAGGCAGGCAAGTGAGATTAGATCTGCATTTTAGAAAGATGACTTCTGGCTGGATAAGGCTGAGACTACAGGCAGACAGAATGACGATTGAAAAAAAAAAAAGAGACTACATGCAAAAAAAGGTGATGACTTGAATTACAAGTGTCAGTGGATAGACATTTAAGAGATAGGTCAACTTACATTCCTAAGCAAGCCGCAGGTACTCTAAATCCTGAGACTCATTCTATGCTGGCACAAAGCACACAGAAACTTTCTGGATGGATATGAAAGATAACAACACTAATCACTGAGATTTATTGGTTACTTACTATAAACACTTAATGATTAATAACTCATTTAGTCCTCACAATTCTTTATACTAAGTATTATTATTGGACATTGAGAGAATCAATAAATGTGGCCTGCAGTCTCATAATTAGTGAGTAGCAGGCAGGGACATGAGCCCAGGGCCCCTGACTCCAGTTCTGTACTGTTCAACATTTTTCTGTAGTGCCTCTTGCTTAAAGATGGTTTCAAAATTGAGAGTTTCTTGTTGCCAGATCCAATTGTAGCTGCCTAACCAGCTGCCAGGATTTCTATCCTGCTGCTGCCTGCACTGCTTCTATTCTCTCTGATTCCTAGCTATCCTCCAAAGCCAAGTCATCCTGTTTGACTAGCACCTGCATCTGTGCCTCTGCGGATCTGCCATCTGACCTAACTCTATTCCACATTTTCCACTTCAAAAGCACTTAGTGAGCACTTGTTATTGCCTGGCACTGTTATAGGTGTTGGAATATAGAGGGAGTAGGAGGCTGTCCTGTTCTCAAGGGTCTCACAATGTGTTTGTGAGTGCATGCATGTGCACATGCATACATGTAAAAATACAGCACAGTCTCTAACTCTTCTTACTCTAGGACTATCTTCCAACCTCTGGTACCTGTGCCACAACACTGGGCTGCCCTCTTGACTTGAGACGATCCCCTGCTTCCAAACCGCAGCATCCAGGTCTATGCCCAGGTCTACCATCTCCTGTGTCTGTCCTGTTTTTGCTTGTCTGTGGGCTTCCAGCCAGTTGATCTTGCTCCACCCACTCTGGGACCCACGTGGGCAGCTTCTTCTCTCTCATGCTGGTAAGAGGGTCAGCCTGGGGTGTGTGCCAGGCCAGCCCAGTCTCCAGACTGCTCTGTTCTGAGTCATGCTAATTTTGTTTCCAGTGTTTTGTTTTGTTTTTTCCTCGTTCACAGTGACTATTAGGAGCTTCAGACTCTTTTTCACTCCAGAAGGAGTAGGAGGTAAATTAGGGATGATTAGCAGCCAGATTTCTTCTATCACTTCTTTCAGGCCCATCTGGATTTTTCTACTTGACTATTTTCTTTCTTTCTTTTTTTTTTTTTTTAATATATTTTATTGATTTTTTTTACAGAGAGGAAGGGAGAGAGATAGAGAGTTATTATAGAAATGTAGATGAGAGAGAAACATCGATCATCTGCTTCCTGCACACCCCCCACTGGGGAGGTGCCTGCAACCAAGATACATGCCCTTGACCTGAATCGAACCCAGGACCCTTCAGTCCACAGGCTGACGCTCTATCCATTGAGCCAAACCGGTTTCGGCTACTTGACTATTTTCTGATTTGAGTCTGAGTCATTCTGCCATCAAATAATGAGACCATTTAAATAATTTGCATTATTTATATGATGTTTGAAGTTTCAAAATTCATCTCATATACATTAATGTCTCTCCAAGGGATGCTGCCTGGTTTAGGGAAAGATCTTCTCCAGGTAGAACCTAGTGAAACTGCTGCCATGATGAATATAGAGAGATACCAGATAATTCCTTGTGGAACTTTTTTTTTAAAGGATGCCAATAGCTTTTCCTTCATTCTTTTCAAATATGTGACATAATATTCAGTTAAGTGACACATTTAGTAATCATGGTTTTCTTCAACACCAATTTCTAGCTTTTTAAAGCATCCTATACTTGAATTTTCCTGAAGCAAAGATTTATCTGGGTTCTTTTCCTAGCCTTACTACATTTCTGGAGAAGTAGAAACATTCTTTTTTACAGACTTTAAGCACACATGACTCTCCCTTTCACCTACCACCCACCTCACTCTAGGATAGAATTCCTAACCACACTCTCATAACCCACTTTCAGAAGTTGTTTGCAAAATATTTGTAGCAAATAAGTGCCAAAGGAGGAAAGTAATTGAATTTTGATACATATAAGTGGATTCAAAGTTGAACCTAAAATAATGTAGCCTCTATTGTTTTAGACAACAATTTGCTTTCCTGCATGGGAGGGAAAGTAGAGGAGTCTCAGCAGTGTGGGGCAATTTTATCCAAGACAGTGGACGGGTTGTCCTGAAGAAATAATCCTCATGGAGACAAAAATGAAGAACTGTTTGGAACAGGGCCATCTTTCCCACCCCGGGCCTCTGTTCCCTCCTCCAGAGCAAGAGCTTTCTCAGTGGCATCCATTGACTACAGCGAGGCAGAGTAAATCCTGGCTCCAAGCAGTGGCCCTCACCCACTTGTCCTGTCCTATTGGGTAGAAGCTATTTGTGGCTACCCTAACCCTTCACCATAAAACTTGCAGAGACATTATAAGGTGAAGATCAGCTGTGCACTGGACAATGAGTGGGCAATCTCTCTCAAACATATCCTGTGGTCCAGCCTCCCTGACAGGGATCCCCAAATGACAGGGAGTGGAGGGGCATGGGGCACAGCTGGTGACACATTCATCTGCTTTAAATGAGTGGGGAAGCAGGAGATGAGGGAAGCAGGAGGAGATGGCCTTTTAAAGGTCTTTGGTTTTAGCAGTGGAGAGAAGAGTAGCTGAAAGGGTTGTGTTATTGCTTCTTTTCTTTTGGAAGAGTAACCAACTACCTGTTCTTCCTCTTCTCCCACCCATGAGACAAGCCCACACAGATCCTTTTCATAAAGGCCAGAACATCAAAAGAGAACTTGGAACTCTGAAGCTGACCCTTTGCACCAACCCCTGTAGGCCAGCTCCTGCTTTGATCGAGGCCTGGATCTCAGGCCTGTAGTTGTGCTTCCAGCTCTTTAATCAGTGAGCTTCAACATGGGGCCAAAATGTTCAACAGGGAAGCTAAAGCCAGGGACTTTAAAACCAGTTGGGAGGACAGTAGAAGGAGAATATTTTGGCAAATGCTTTGCCTTGGTCCCACCTTTCTGCAAATAGCCATGGGAAATCCGCAGTCAAGCAAATTCTGTCATTAGTTCCTTTCTGTTTCAGAAGTCAACATTAAGCAGGTCTTCCTCCACACCTGTCCATTGCAGAGGTACTTTCAACTCTGCAGGTCAGGGGAGTGAACCATCAGAGGCCTGGGAAAGAGATTTGAGGTCAGTTCTTCTGTCTTGCATTTCTTCTTTATTTAAAAAAATTTTTTTGGTTAATCCTCACCAGAGGATATTTTTTTCCCATTGCTTTTGGGGAAGGGTAGAAAGGAGAAAGGGAAGGGAAGAGAGAGAGAGAGAAATATTGATGTGAGAGAGACACATTGATTGGTTACCTCCTGCATACACCCCAACTGGGGCTGGGGGAACTTGCAACACAGGTATTGGCCCTTGACTGGGAATCTAACCCATGACCCTTCTGTGTGTAGGCTGATGCCCTAACCATTGAGAAATAGTGGCCAAGGCGCCTTCTTCGTTATTTAAAATGCATTTTCTCCCAGACAAAACATGGAGCTGGGGGTAGAACAAAGCCCTTGCTCTGTCACCCTTCATTCTTTCTTAGAATATTTTGAGAGAGGAATTGATGCTTGAATCGGTATCAACCAGCTTGTATCTACATGGCAACAATTTGGAGTAATATTGTCAAACACAAGAAGGAAAGGACAGGAGAATCATAGAGAGGCTGGCCCCACATTGAGCCACAGAGCCGTCCTTAGGCTCACCTACCTTTGAACTTCCTGTTCAGTGAGGTAATATACATCCCTAATAGCCACTTTTATTCAGACTTTCTGTGTCTGGCAGCCAAATACATCTTTATTCATGTCTACTTTTACCATGGCTCAGTCTCTCACATTCACCTGGTCACTTCCTTCCAGAACAGGAAAAGAAGATGTGGGAATAGAAATTGCAATCAGAGGAGGTAGAATCCATATGGCACATGATTTTTCAAAGGGTGGCACTACCTAGCCATGACTGCAGGCTTCCGCTTCCACAAACCCTCAAGGCTTTGCACCTGATGCTAGAACCTTCTAGCAGACAATGGCTATGCAAAGGTTGTGCTGACAGGGAACTAAATGGCAATGTCCCTGAGAGGAGAGCTGCGTTGATTCTTGAGTAGAATACTAACTTCCATAGGAAAAAAACACCCTCACCAAAGTTACTTGAAATAACATATATTAATACAGTTCCATCATAAATAATACATACTGTTAATATGGCTTTAAATAATATATAATGCTAGATTTGCATAATAAATAATACATAAATATGCAATCATCCCGCGAAGTCATATGAAATTAGTAATCACGAAGGAAATTTAACCTACTGACATGCTACGAGAGGAAAGGCTTGCAAGCGGCTCGCAGGGCCTTACCCAGTGCTGTTGGGTATGTTTTAGCCGAGAGCAACACCGGACTGACCCAAGTGCTTGACCTGTATACCTATGACTGCACGACATAACTAGTCAGAGACTGTTCAATGTATAGTCAATAATGAGTTTCTGGGGCCTATACAGATAACTTTGTTTTTTAATCTCTAATTCACTACTGATTGAAAGAGTTATTTCCTAAAAAGTCAGGCAAAGCATTGTCACCGCGTCTATCTAACACTTCCATTTCTCCAGGAGTCTCTGTGTGTTTCTATTTACTAATAACCTTAGTAACCCTATGAAGTGGACAGCATTATCTCCATTTTCCCACTCAGGGAATGTGGGGTGAAGAGGCAAAGTGACTTACCCAAGGTCACACAGCTCTTTGATAGCAGAGAGGCACACAGCTCTCCTGAAACCAAAGCCTTTTGCTTTTCCTCTACAACATGGCTACCCTCCTCTCATTTTAAATGAAGCTCTTTTCTGTGGATTAAGATCCTGGGTCTCTTAGAACTCTGATTCAGCAAACCTTTGAAGAATCCCTCTTGTGTGCTAGACATCTCATGTTGTCCCTGACAATAATCCTATTGGGTATTAATATCTTCATCTTACAGGTTAGGAAATCAAGGCTTGGAAAAAGGAAGTGACTTACCCAAAGCCTCCGAGTGTGAGAAAAAGCCACCCAGCCACAGCATGGTATCTCTGGTGAAGGGCGATGACAGGTACCTTCTGCTTTTACATCAGGCTCTTCTCCACGGAGAAGACCAGACTTCTGCCCAGCAAGACTCAGTGGCTTTTTTCTGGAATAGAAAAGATGATGGTGTTCTGAGAGTAGAGGTTGCTTTCAAGAAATCTGGGGATCTCAAGGGTGAACTTTCTACTTTACAAATTTTCAAAGGGCTGGTACTGAGCGGCCTCGGGTCCATCAGGAGCTAAGCCTACTCATGGCACTTCACAAACACTCCATGCTTCACTCCTCCAGTGTGAAGTTGGTAAAAGTCCCCCTTCCTCTGGTAATGACATTCTTTGAAATGGTGCTTTGAGATCAGTTCTTCTGGGAAAGACATAACCTACTGAAGAGTTACTGAGAGGAGTTGGAACCATAAATGTCGAGCCTACCCAGGAGAGTAAATATAAAGCACTTGCATCTTTCCAGCTGAATTATAGCTTATCAAGCTCACATTAAACCTTTAAGCCTTTTTTTTTCCTTAGGTAAGAATAAATCTAAGTTGACTATTCCAGCATATGTATTTGTTTTCTCTACGCTGTCTATAAACCATGTCCAAGATGAGTATTTATAAGCCTGAGCAAAAACTAGACAAACAGTTCTGAGAATAAAGTGACAACTATAACAGTTCATGATAAGACAGTCACAACAAAGGAAACGCTATGCATTAAGCAATTTTTCTTGCAAATCTTTTATACGTGTGTCAGGCTGTGTGCTGGCAGAGTGAAAGAAAATAGATAAAAAAAGAATGCCCATATAAGAAAGAGTTTTTAGGCAAATGCTGTCTTGTATGCATAAATCAAATAAATAGTGATAAAACACACACATACACAAAGGAATAGCATAGATTTCTATGGAATTTTATATAATGAAGTTTTTTTTAAAAGCAATTTTACAACTATGTATGTTTATGGAGTACTTTATAATTACTTGCTCATTAAATCTGATAACATTTCTGGCAAGTAGGTCCATACCATTATTTTAATTTTATAGCCCAGGTAACTGCAGCAGGGAATTGTAAAGGAAAATTCTCAAGGTCACACAGCCAGGGGCGGGCTGGTCAAGGGCCTTACTGAGGAACTTCCTCTTCCACAGTCTTGAGTTGCAGTTCTGGGGAAATGGTTCAGCTATCACTTAGCTCCCTCCTTGATGAAGGACAGGTTGGGAGTAAACCTGGACAGCTGGGGTGAGTGACAAAGGCAAAGGCTCCTCCTGGCCGTAAATGTAGAAGTACTGGTGGTTGGCACAGACATTGGCATGAGCATCTCAGAAGGAACGTGGACCCCATGAGTGTGGTGATGCATGCCTTATGATGCAAGCACACATCTGCAATAGAGCCTCAATGGAGATGTTCATGATGGTGAGTTTAAAGCTGCAGTTCACAGCCAGGCTGTAATACCTGGGTCAGGGGAGAGCGAGTTTAAAAATAAACCAACACCCCAGGATCCATTACATCTAAATCTCTGGGAATGGGGTTTGGACAGGGATATTTTCCAAGAGCAACCCATGTTTTCCTAACAAGTGGACGGATTTGAGAACCATTGGTATAAAGATCCTTCCAGGTCTGCTATACATGGTATAGGTTGTTCACTGCATAAGAACCCTTGACTCAGGGGCCAGTGAGGACTGCAACTCAGCTCACACAGTGAACCCTAATTTGGAGGTGACATTTATTTTTAAAGCAGAATTACCTTTTGTCTTATTCAACAGGGACCCGGTTCATCCCCCTACTCTTGGGTATGCATTGCCATATAGCTAACATAGTTCATTTTCAGCTTAATTTTGATGCATTCATTAGAAATTTTATTTACCAGTGACTACATTCTTGTCTTTTTCATTTTGCTTATCAATACTTCTATGATACTCTGCTTTTGTTTTTCTTTTTCCTTAAATCTAGTTTTATTTGATTCAGGTTCTATTTTTTACTTCAAAATAGTATGCCTTTATTTTATTCAGAGGGCATTTTAATGAGCCAAAGTTTCTAATCTGTTAAAATCATAATTCAGAATATCAAAATTGACTTTATGCCTTGCCCCAAACGTTTCAAAGTGTATTGTATAATATATCCATCCATTCACTTCAAATTTGGTTCCTCACGATTCTGGTAGATGACCTTCCTTCCCTTCCCACTGTGGCCATGGCAACTCTCTCCATTCAGAGATTGTGAGGCCAGCACCCTGACTTGTATCCCCTGTGAAAAAGGAAATGTTTCTTCACTTACACTTGCAAAGCCTGCAATAGGAATGGGAGGAAATGGACATTCAGCTTTTGAGCAACTTCAAATCCCACATCTCCAAGCCTCCCATCTTCATGAGCTGGCCTGCAGCAACCACACAGCAAATAAGTCTCAACCTTCCAGGGTATGAGACCTTACACTGGTAAACTCCAGAGAGGCTTTACCCAGGCCCCCAGGCCATGAAATCATTCGCTTTCTTTCACACCCTCCTAGAGTCAGTCTGCATATTTACCATGAGACAACCTCCCCTGCCCCCCTCCCCCAAGCCATGGCACCGTGAACACGCATCCACCACACACAGGTAGCACACTGTGCCCTGTGCTCTTGTTCACACCTGCTCCTCCCCATAGATGGAGCTCCAAGAACAAGAGCAGGACCGCCTTTTCTAAACTCTCCATCCCTGGCCTTCTATGAGACCCATGGTAGGTGATCCACATGTGCTTGTTATGTGAATGAATGGCCTAATTCATTCATACTAAAATTTAAGCCTATTTAATAGTAACTTGGAAGGAATTATTTGGAAATACTGTATTTGGAAATAAAGAATAAGTACATCCTATATTTAAGTCTTCCAGCAGGCAAATATGACTCTGTTATACCCAGCTTTTGATGGCCTCACTTCCCACCAATGTGAGCTATGGCTTGGCTTCCTAAGGCTGAGTCTGGCTGAGCAGAACACAGCCATTCTGCCCCAGCTCCACTTCTTCCAAACCAGTCACTTGAAAAAGGAAGGAAGAGAAAACTTTCATGTGCTTTGTTAAGACTGAACAACCAGCTTATTGATTAAAGATTACTATTATTTCAGTCAGTGTCTATAGCGTCCTATGGCTACAACTAAAGTCTTCATGGCTCTTGCCTGTTCCCAAAGGTCAATAACTATACCTTCTGTGCTGTGTTCTCCAAGGGACCAAAAGTGGGGCTATTAAGAGTATATGGACAAAAACAGACCCGGAGACAGGGAAGCATCAGTAAGACTGTTAAACCTCAGAAGGAAGATAGGGAAGGGTCGGGGAAAGAGGGAGAGATCAACCAAATGATGTGTATTGCATGCATATAAGCCTAACCAGAGGTCACAGACAGGTGGGGGGTATACATGGGGAGGGGTTTGGGATGGGAATGGGGGGATGAGGACAAATATGTGATACCTTAATCAATAAAGAAATAATAAAAAAAGAGTATATGGGAGGAACCAGATACACAAAAAGGTAATGGGGTGTGAGGTGTGAGTTTGCTGCACCCTCTGCCTTTGTTGGTTCCATCTCCAGGATACACAGGAAGCAGGTGAAGATTTGCAGCCCATTAAAGAGAATCACCTGGTGGAGTTGTTAAAACACAGATTCCTGAATCCCAACTAAGAAGTGCTAAACTAGAATTTTTGAGAACATATAGGTAAAATTGCATACCTAACTTAGTGCTCTGTATATAACATCTGTGTTAGAGCACTAGTTAAGTATACAATTTTACCTATATGTTCCCAAAAATTCTAGTTTAGCACTTCTTAGTTGGGATTCAGGAATCTGTGTTTTAACAACTCCACCAGGTGATTCTCATCATGAGAGAAGGTTGGGAAACACTGCCCTAAGCTGTACCATAAAGGAAAGCAGAAGGGAGAGTCTGCAGGCTCTGCCCTGCTATGCTACTGAGAAGTTACTAGATTACACAGGCATCCAGCCATAAATTTGCTTCCATTGGCATAAATCACACAAATATGACAGAACTGAACATGTGCTAAAGCCAAATGTGCATATTGCGAATCTTTTGTCATTTCCTCAACCAAATCTTGAAACAGTAATTTTATAGCCCTTCTCTTTCTTTGAAAATTTACATTTTCTTAATGGCCTTGAAAGGGGAAGGGATCTGGAACAGCTGTAGTTGAAGCATTCATCTCCCCTGCCCTCCCCTGCCAGTGTCAGTGACCTCTGACCCCCATGAGGGGGTCAAGCTGCACAGACACTGGTTTTGCTGCTCCTTTGAACTCAATTGAATTCATTTGACAGTTGAGGAAGCTGAGACTCAGAGAAGTTAAGGCCGCTTCCATCAACGGGTTGCTTGAGTATCCATTGAGCTCCCTGATGAAAGGTCCTTAGCTTGAGCTGCCTTTCCATAGGCGCTCAACAAATGTGAAGTGCCTCCTCCTGGGACTGACCTTGCTGAGATGCTGCTTTTGCAGCATTCTGTGGTCCTGTGTCCTGTCTTTTCTCTGACTCCATCATTGTCCTGGCTGCCCCTCAAGGCCAGAGCCCATGTCTCCTCTTTGTCTCGTGGCTCTTCTCTCAATAAATGTTGCTGACAGACTGGCTGACTGCCTGACTGACTAGAGACGGCATCTTTCCACCAAGGGCAAGTGTTCTTTGCTGCCTTTACTTAGTGCTTAATGTCAAATGGTGTCACCAGCATGATGTCATTTTCCTGACATGCATATCAGGATTATTAAGACGGCTAAAGAGATCCAAAATGTTGGAGGGTATTGGTCCTAATTAGCATCATAACATTAGTCACAGGGCTTGAGTGTCTTACAGGTTTAGAAATCTTTTGAGTTAAACATGTCAATTTAACCCTGATTTTTATGTAAATGTCCTCAATTTTTATGACATCACTTGTATACATATTAGAGGATTTTGAACTGTGGTTCCTTCCTATGACTTCAACTTTGGGAGACAAAAATTAAATGTAAGAAGCATATTTTATGCTGTTTAACAAATGATAAAAGCAAACAAATAAAACCATCCCCTTTTCCATTTGAAGACCTCCCTTTTCTATAACAAATGGTCAGCTGGCTTTGGAATCAAAAGTGAAGCCCTCTCTGTCCCAAGCTACATTGGTTGTCATTCTTGCCTATATGGTTTGCAAGAGGGTGGGAGGAAACATGTAAGTTCAATCAGGTCCTTGGACAGTTTTCTCTTATGAAAACACACACACCACATACACACACACACACACACACACACACACAGATCATAGTAAATCCTGTTTTATGAGGTTTATAAAATGGTTCTAAATTTTAAAATAGCCCATCCATCATCACTTCCTTTTGGCCTGCCATTCTTTTAAAAGCTGCATCACCACACACATTCCCCAAATGCTGCCCAGTAGGTTATCATTGCCTTGCACTTTTGCTCTTTTGTTAATTTTGGATAAAGTCCTAGAGTGTAGCAATATTATTGAACTCATTTCTGCTTAGGTCTCAAGTTTTCATAGCTCTTCTATTACCAAGTGGCAGTGCACCCTATAGGCACAATAAATAAATAATACAACACCGAAGCTATAACAAATCACAAAATACATTATTAAAAAATTAAGAAATAAATATCCCCCTCTTACTTAAATAGAGATTGATTTTATAATGTGGAATGCTGAGGAGAGCTGCTCCGAGATATATTAAAGCCTGGGGACACGGAGAATACACTGTAATGGGCATTTTGCTCCCTCAGCCAGAGGAAGGAAGTCCTCCCAGTGAATGGATGTATTTGTGAAGTGGAAGCCGAGATTCTCTGTTTGTTCACAAGCCAGGCATGATGCACGGCGCCTGCACCACAAAGGCTGGAGAAGACCTGCAGGACACATCTGTCTTTCCTGATCGCACACTGTGTGTCTGGACGAGGCTGATGCAGACAAATGCTTTCCTGAAACTGAAGTTGGAGAAATGCTGTTTCTTTTCCTTTCATTTTAAATCACAATTCCAGCTTCCAAAAAGATGTCCTCAAACCAGGATCCTGCCAAGTTTTTCTCCAAGGTGTTTTACTTAACGAGGAGAGGATATGGCATAGATCTCTCCACAAGGTGTACATTTCAAAAGAAAAAAATTAAATGGGATCCCTTCTCCAGAAGCGTAAAGATTTTCTATGGAAAAGACAAAATCTATTGGGTCCCTGGACTCTTAGGAAGTCACTCTTGTGCTGTTTACCTTGAGGCTTGTTTGAGGCCATCGACTTTTCAGAAGCCTCGGCTTCTGGACTGAGGTAGCTCCCTCGGCCTCTACTCTCATCCATCCTGGAATAGTGTGGCATTTCTCTGTCCAGCTTTAAATGTCTCAAGGCCGAGCAGGTATTGCTGACTCCACTGCCCTCTGCAGAGGCACCCGGTGCTTCTGCATGAGGGGAAAGGCAATTGCTAGCAATTGCCCTTTTTTTTTTCCCACCCCCAAGTTATGCAAGAAGGTTACTGTGCTGGCACATAGAGAGAACCACTTCATTTCCTTATGTCACTGCTCTCTGTAAAGGGCACTGGGGAGACTCAAACATCCCATGCAAAGAGGAGTTCCCAACTACTGAGGAGTTTTGAACAGACCACTAGAAATGGGTCGCTTACCATGAGCTAATCCTTTTGGGGAAGAGACAGTGAGTGAGGGAGCCCTCTGGTTCTAAAGGCTTTTGGGGCACTATTTGCCAAGACCTTGACTTGCCTTATGTTTTATATGACCATGCCCTTTGTCTATCTCCTGCTAGTGCATAAGGCACCTATTGGCAAGGATCATTCTTTGTGGAAAGATTTTCTCACCTACAACCTGAAACCTTTGGAACATGCAGACATCCAGGAGTCTGAGCTCACAGATACTCTGCCATCTTTAATGCACAGCTTCTGAGATTACCCTGGGCATTAACACCTTGCTGATAAATGGAGAAAACAAAAGTAGAAGAACACAGGAAGGTTTTTCATATGTCAAGCCTGTTGTGGTATATGTCATTTTTATGCATGTTCCACTGGCCAGAACACAATCTTACCTATATTCAAGTGGGGCTGGCAGTGCGTCACTTAACTGCTGTCAAAGCACTATTAGAACTGCCTGTTCACTTACTCAGTAACACTGTGCCAGGTACAAGAATATGGTGATGACCAGGATCAACACAGTTCTTGCCACTGGGCATGAGCATGATGGTGGTAAAGGCTAAAACCACAGAAAGAAACACATCATCTGGCATCCCTGAAATCCTTAAAACCCAGTGTGGAAAACTTAAACTTCCCACTCCATGGGAAGTCTGAGAGTTTTACAAAGATCTTGATGAATTCTTCGGGATTTAAATGTTCAAGATTGACCTTTGCCCTTGGACTTCTGCTTCTGTACCTGCTAGCTCCATTCTGCAGTGAGTTAGTAGAAATGCAAAAGGCAGCCCCTTTCTAATTTTGAATATCTCTGCACACACACACACACACACACACAGAGAGAGAGAGAGAGAGAGAGAGAGAGAGAGAAAGAGAGAGAGAGAGAGAGAGAGAGAGAGAGAGAGAGAGAGAGAGAGATTTCCCACTCACTACTTAAAGTGCATGTGAATAAGACATATCCTGCTAAAACTTTATAGGTTATAGGCAATTTCTGGATCACAATGCAGTTCACAAAGTAAATAGCTTCCCATCCATGTTAGTTCTGCAACTGAGAGAGAAACACATAACTTCTTGGCTTACTGGACTTCTTGTCACCTGCTCTACTCCTCTTCTCTCTCTATCCAAGGAGTAAAATTTCCAAATCCTTTGCTTGCCTCATACAAAGCACATTTGGTTCTCTTGGTTTGCTTGCGCCCTACCTCCACCCCCTGGCAGTTCATCAAGGTATTTTCCTGAGAGGTACTGGGAAGATAATATTTTCAGGAAATATGTCACTAAAGCACTGTTATTACTGCCTATTCACTTACTCAACAACACTGGGCTTGGTACAAGAATGTAGTGATGACCAGGATCAACACATTTCTTGCCTTCGTGGAGCTTACACTTGAGCAGGGGAGATATTAAAAAACAGTGACTTCCAAGATAATCACAATTTGTGACAAGTGTTATAATGGAAACAAATAAAAGGATGCGATTAAAAATATTGGAGCATGGAGCCTTTTCTATATAGGATACTCAGAAAATCCTTCCCAAAGGAAAGAAGTGTCATTTAAACCAAGATTCATGAGAGGGAGCTAACCAAGTGGGGAAAGCATTTTATGCAAAAGGAAGAGCAGAGACCCTAAGGGGAGAAGAGAGTTTATTGTGTTACATAACTGAGAGAAAGTAGGTTTAAGAACATGGCTGAGACCCTCTATCTCTTCAACCAACCCCTTCTTCCACAGTGCTGATTTGCAGCTGGGAAGTGGCTGCCCAATCAGAGATGGCATCCCAGCTCACCTAGACAGGTAATGCCATGTGACTCTGTGTTCAAATGATAGTATAGGCCACACTCATCACCCCCTCAATCTTACCCTACCGTATTTTCCAGCGTATAAGACGACCCCCTAATTTTACAGTTAAAACATAGGTTTAGGCGTATATTCGCTGTATAAGACTACCCGCCACTTCCGAGGCAACACCAGTTCTTTTTTTTAATAGACCGCCTCTCTGACTCTGGCCAATCTGAGCAGGCTTTTTACTAGAACACAGTGTACATGTTCTGCACCCGAAGCTACACTGTGTTCTAGTAAAAAGCCTGCTCAGATTGGCCAGAGTCAGAGAGGCGGTCTATTAAAAAAAAGAACTGGTGTTGCCTCGGAAGTGGGGGGTAGTCTTATACAGCGAATATACGCCTAAACCTATGTTTTAACTGTAAAATTAGGGGGTCGTCTTATATACCGGAAAATGCGGTATTTCTATTCCTTCATCTGCTGGCTGCATATTGATGACATCCAAGGAGACCTTGAAGTCATTTGATGAAGACAATAGCGTTTCCATCAGTTTAGGTTCCTGGAGTCTCTGGACAGCCCTTGCTCCCAGCTACCAACTGAGTATATCAGGTGAATGTTTCAGTTATGTATTGCTGTGTAACAAATTACCACACAACTCAGTGTCTTAAAACAACATACCTTTATTATTCATTCCGTGAATCATGAATCTAGGCATCAATCAAAGATTTGTCTGAGTCTGTGGTCTCAGCTAACATCTCAACTGGGGAAGACTCTGCTTCTAAGCTCACTTCCATAGAGATTGACAGGATTTAGCTCCTCGGGAGATGCTGGACTTTGAGCCTTGTTTCCTTGTTGGTAGTTGGCCAGAGGCTGCCCTCTGTTCCTTGCCACAGGGGCCCTTCCAGCTTGCTCATTAGAGCAGGAGACACAAAGTGCCAGAGAGAGGAAGTGCTATTGTAGCAAGACAGAAGTCACAGTCTGGGGCAGTCTACTCATGGAAAGGGCGCCCCGTCACTTTACCTTGTCAGAGGCATGTCACTAGATCAGGCTCACACTCAGGGGAAAGGAATTACACCCGGGTATAAACCCCAGGAGTCAGGGAAGCCGTGTCAGAAGCTGCCTAACCACTGTCAGATGTAAACCTGTGCTGTGCTAAGCCACTGGGAGTCAGTTACAACAGCTGGCATTACCTTCGGTAACAGGGGAAAGTGAGCTCAGAGCTAGCCAGGCCATGCAGTGCCTTATAAACACTGATAAGAAACTCACTTTTATTCTAAGTGCAATGGCAGGCCATGGGATTTAAGCATGAGAGAGAAAGAATCCAACTTTTGTTTCTTGCTACTATTTACAAATGCATTGGAAGAAGAAAGAGACCCAGGAGGCTGTTGTCATCTGATGCAATGTTAGGTAATAAAGAAAAGTGGGCCTGATGATTAATTTTATGTTTCAACTGGGCCACAGTGCCTGGATATGTGCTCAAATATTATTCCTGATGTTCACAGGAGGCTCAAAGTCCACTGGTCTAAACGTTCATCTGTTTTTGGATGAGATGAACATTTAGACCCGTGGACTTTCAGTCAAGCAGATTGCCCTCCATAATGTGGGTGGGCCTCATCCAATCAGCTGAACACCTGACCTTTACTGAGCAAGAGTGAATTCTGCAGCAGATGCCTTTGGACTTGAACCACAACATTGGTCTCTCTCCTGGGTCTCCAGCATGCCAGCTCACCCTGAGGATTTTGGACTTGCCAGCCTCCATAATTATGTGTCAGTTCTTTAAAATAAAATTGTCTCTACTCAATATTTATACATACATTTTAGGGTTCTGTTTCTCTGGAGTCAGGACTTATACAGGAGGCACATCCAATATTGAGCAGGATAGCAACAGCCATGGCAGCAAATTCTGCTATTTTTGACTTCCTGTTCTGCATGCCAGGCACTCTGCTAGAAGTTTTATACAGATCATCTCATCCAATCATCCAACAAATATAGATTTTTACACCCATTTTACAAATGAGGACATCGGGACTCAGAGAGTTAAACGAGGCACCCAAAGTCTACCTAGTAAGTGGGAGAACTGTGGGATCAATTTGTCAGGAGCCTCTTTTTTTTATTTCAAGCGATCACAATGAAGAAAATGAATGGCAGCAGGAACAAAAAGTCAAGTTGGTACTCCCATTCTGAAATTCCATTGTGTTGGTGGTCAAAGCAAATTCGTTAAATTCAGTCCATTTTCCTTATGCATTTAAATAACGTGCAATCTGTAAAGGGTCCTTCTTGCTGCAAATGCATGGCAATTTATTTTTATACTGCCACTGCAAATCTGGTTTTTCAATTTTTCTGTTTTGTTCCCATAAGCACACTTGTACAGCCAATTGTTAACGGATTAACGGCTTTGTGTGAAATCCATCCATCAGCTCTGGTTTACCTGCGTGGCTAGTAGAGTCTGTTCACAGGATAAAGCAGAGGAGTGCATGAACCTGGGGAGGCCAAATGGAGCATTGGGCCCCCTGGTAAGCATTTATTGTGCCTCCACTATGGTGCTAAGCATTCTGGTCTCTGCCTTGGCAGCAGCAAGGAAGCTTTTGAATCTTTTGGGGTTTCCGGAATAAAAAGAAATCCCCTCAGGAAATAAACACATCTAAATTGCAAAATATTTAGTCTCAGAAATACAGCCAATTTGCTGTGTCCAAAATTTTTCTATCTATCTATCTATCTATCTATCTATCTATCTACCTATCTATCTATCATCTATCTTTCTATCTATGAATCCATCTCTCTAACAGTTTCAAAGCAATGCTATCTCAATAGCAGTACTTTGAAATAATAGCAATACTTTGAACTAACTTGATGGCAACATCTACAATGGTAACATCATTGGAAAGGTGAGAACGGTTCATCCCCAGGTTTTAACCCTCTCCCCCATCTGCACAGCTGCACTCCAGCTTCTGTTAAATACATTCTGCATTTTAATTAATTTACAGTAGAAGAATAAAGACCTGGTGAATTTATATACTCTGACTTTCTCCATACATTCCTCCCACTTGGGTCAAAATTAACAATGATGTTTTCCTGTGTTCCTGTCCCCAGGAGGCCACAAAGACATTATCCTATATAACAAAAGCCTAATATTTTAAGAATGCTAAGTGTCTGGTTGTCCTGTCATCCGTTCAACCAATCAAATCATAATATGCTAATGATATGCTAAGGATGCTCAACTGCTCACTATGATGTACACTGACCACCAGGGGAGCAGACAGTCAACCAGTCGCTATGATGTGCACTGACCACCAGGGGGCAGATGCTCTGACCTGTAGGTTAGTTTGCTGCAGGAGTCTGGCCTATCAGGACTGAGTGAGACAGGCCGGACATGCCCTGGAGCCCTTCCACAGTCCCTCTCCAGCTGGCCAACTTCCCATGTTCCTTCCTGGTCCCAATTGTGCACCTGGCCTGCACCTTCTCGAAATCCGGGACCCCTCTCACCTCCACAGCAGCAGCAGCATTAAGGGTGTGTCTAAAGCTAGCCATCAGACATCCCCTGAGGGCTCCTGGACTTTAAGAGGGCACAGGCTAGGCTGAGGGACATCCCCCCCACCAGGGCACAAATTTTGTGCACCAGGCCTCTAGTACATAATACAAATCTAGAGTCTTCTTGAGCCCATCACACCTCTTTTGTGTCACAGGCGAGTCACTCTCATCATATATAAAGAGGCAAGAAAAAGTTAAGTAACAAAAGGTGCTGAGAAGGCAGTAAGCAGATTCCACTGCAGAAGTCGAGTAAATGTGGAAGATGCAGAAAGAACTAGGGGAGGCATTACAGAAGATCTTACAAAAAGCAACCAGAGAGAAGTGAGTAATCTGGAAGAGAGAAATGCAACTCTGCTTTCTCTCCAGAAAACCCCTCACCTGAACCACAGCTAGAGTTCTGTAGGAGGAAGAATTCAGAGACAGAGGCATTTTGGAGAAGGCACTTTGCCCGAGGCATCAGCAGAATGCATTTGTCATCTGAAGGCAACACATGGAGAATGGTACCTCCAGCTTCTCAGTGTTGCACAGAACTGTGCTGTCTGTCACCAACAGGAACAGAAATGCTAGAAAGAGAAATGCAAATCACGAAGTCTGAATAGTTCAAAAGGAAAGGTCCCTGAATTGTGAAGAATGAATTTCTGGACTTACAGACAAGAAGACTTGCTACCTGTCTGGGAAAGCACATCCATTTTAGTACAAAAAAAAGTAGCCTTTTAGGTGGGGACCGGCATGGATCCACACTAGAGCTAGGCAGTGTGGGTCAGCATGCAGAATTAGAATTCAAGGGCAGTAAAGACACAGGTAGCAAAACCCTGCTCATCTGTAAGGGCACATCAGTGGTCGGCCACATGTGGCTCTTTGGCCCCTTGAGTGTGGCAATTTTCTATCTCTATCAGTAAAGACATCAATTTATCTTTGCAAAAGACTTACTTTGTTTAAAAAAAAAAATGGAAAGGATCCCTTTTTGACCCAAAGGTGTAGCAAATGTGCGTACATCATTTTTAAAGAAGGCCGTCACCCATTAATAATGTAAATGCCTTGAATCGACATTTCATATCTTGTTTAGTAATGCAGATCAGTGTATTTTGTAGCAGGACTGTACCCATTTTTTCCCGCTAAATGTGATTTTTTTTAACTTAATGATATCTGTACATTGTTCTTTGTTTTGGGGATGTACTTGTGTATGAATATGTGTATGCACACACACCCATGGGTTCCATCTTAAAATTACTCATTGAAGATCAAAAGCAGAAACCAGATAATGACAGGATAGATGGGGAGGCATAGCTGTACCTTGAGCTGGGGGCAGGGATCTACAAGGAACCAGATGGGAAATGCAAAAGTCTACTCTGCCCTAAAAACCCGCATGTGGTGTTATTTCAGGTGGTATAACACAGATTTGGGGCAATCAAATGGCAAATTTTGTGATTGCCCTGTCTGAGCTCTGAGGACCAGACCACACACAGTGGGTGAGCGTTGAATTTTCCCCTGGAAAATATAAGTAGTAAAGCCAAGAGAAAGAAGTAATTCTCTTCTCTTGAATGCCAGGAACAAATCCATCCTTTTGAGTGAAAGGAGCATGTAAAGGCACTGCTATTGTGGGCTGGCCACTGTAAGTGTCTGTGGGCTGAGGAATCCAAGAAAGGGTCATAGCTAGAGGAAAACCATTTGATCAAAGGACAAAATCTAGAAGCAGGAGTATAGCTAACATCTAAGTTTTCCTCTTCTGTGTTGTAATTCCCTTCTAGTATCCCCAAGCTGTCTGTAGAATCTTGTTGGATACTACTGGCTAGTCAATGTGCACTCTGTCAGGTTAAGAGAACTGTATGTGTCTATGGAAATGAAGTGAAGAGAGCTGATGTAGTTTAGATCATTCAAATGTAAGTTGCAAGAGCTGACTTACCTGCAGGGTCTGAGGTAGCATCTGGAGAAAAGATGGCTAGTGAAGGTGACAAGTGACCTCCAAGAGAAAATGAGGAATTCCAAGAAATTACTTGGCAGTGAGAATCCAGTAGATAAATAAAACTCCAATGGCCTGTGGATTGAGGCCTCAGACCTTGTCAGTTGGGTTTTAAATGAGATAATCCATAAGCAGCAAAGACAGTCATGCTCACCAAATAGTCCCTGTGCTGCTCAACACTTCTGAGACCTCCCTGGTTAGGTGCAGCCATGTGGCCAGTTCTGTTGAGTGAGCTGTGAGAAGTGAAGAACCCAGGCATAATTTTCCAGGATCTTTTCACCTTCTGTGGCAGCTAAACAGATGACATATTCCAGATAATGTAGCTGCAAGATTAAAGAGCTGACATCAATGTGGGTCCCTGCATGTGGAGCAGAGCCTGCCACCAGCCTCTTTGAAGTATATAAGTGAGAAATAAACTTTTGTGTTCATTAGACCATGAGATGTTTGTGTTTTTTTAAAAAACTCCAGCATAACCTAGTCCAGTGGTAGGCAAATCACGGCTTGCGAGCCACAGTATGCTGCTCTATTGAGTTTGCCGACCACTGACCTAGTCTAGCCTCATAAACACATTATGTACTAAGATTAGCATAGTACATGATACAAAGTAAACACTTCATAAATGTTAGCAATTATGAAAACCATGCCCTGCTTGCCTTCAGGCCCATTCCTTGCCTTCCCTATGTCCCGAGGTCCCTCACAAGAGGACTGAAGGCATCAGGCTCTATTTCCAGGGCTCTGGTGCCTGCTCTTTTCTGGTTTGGGTCAGGCAATGGGAGGCATTCAGGAGTTAGGTAAACAGGAAGTGAGAAGTCAGGATGTTTCTCCCCCTTTCTGCCTCGGATGCCATCTCTAGGAGAAAAATGCATCTTTAAAGTGGAAAAAAGTTAATCTAAAATGCTATACTCAGCAACAGTACCCTTGAAAAATGAAGGCTAAAGACGTACTTTTTAAAAATCTGACAGAATTTATCACCATCAGACCTACATAAAAGAAATACTAAAGGGATTCTTTATGATTCTAAATGAAAGCACAGTAAGCCGAAGCCGGTTTGGCTCAGTGGTAGAGCGTCGGTCTGCGGACTGAAAGGTCCCAGGTTCGATTCTGGTCAAGGGCATGTACCTTGGTTGCGGGCACATCCCCAGTAAGGGGTATGCAAGAGGCAGCTGGTCGATGTTTCTCTCTCATCGACGTTTCTAGCTCTCTATCTCTCTCCCTTTCTCTCTGTTAAAAATCAATAAAATATATTTAAATGAAAGCACAATAATACAGGCAGAAATAAAGAGCAATAGAAAAGGTAAAAATAGGGTAAATCTAGGTGAACACTGAATAAACAATAATAATAAAATCATATGTGATTAAAAATATGTGAACATGATAAAGTTTTTGTAAAGTCCTTAAATTGTGATTTATTGAAAATGTACTCATTTATTTTCTTAATACTTTGAAAGCATTTTATTACACAAATTATATTCAAAAAATAGTTTCTAACAGTGTAATCATCTAAAAATAAGGCACCCCAAAATACATACAATATAGAGGAAAATTTTTTAAAGAATTTAAGTAGATACTCATTTAAAAAGAACTCTAATAAGTCAAAGATGCATGCTGTAATCTCTAGGTAACATTAAAAGAATAATAAAATAAATATAATTACCAAGATATTAGAAAAGGAAATAGAATAAGAGCTATTTGATTAACCTCAAAAGTATTAAGAATAGAGAATAAAAAAGAAAAAAAGACAAACAAAAAAGTAAGATGTTATATTTGAATGCAATATATCATTAATTAAATTAAATGTGAATGGATTAAATATTCAATTAAAAATATTATTAGACTTAATAAAAACAAAACAATTATATTTTGCTTATCTGAAATACATCATAAATATAAAGCTATAGATAGTTGGGGGAAAAAGGATGACAAAGAGAGACTGTGAAAACAAAAACAAAAAGGGAAAAAAAGAATAGCTGAACTAATATCTGATAAAAACTGATAGTTTTTATCAGATAGTCAGGTCAAGATGTTGCTACAATAGTCTTCTAACTAGTCTCTTCTACTAAAGTTTTGATACCTCTAATCAAATCTTCAACTATAGCTGAAGTTGTTTGTCTAGAGCAATAGCTTGATTTTATTATATCCCTATTACATCCCTTCAGTGTTTCCCATCCTATCTAATAAAAGAGTAATATGCAAATTAACTACCACTTCACTATACCCACAAGCCTTGCCCAACTGCCAATAAGGAGCAAGTATGCAAATTAACCCCAACCAAGATGGCTATGACCACAGAGAGAGCAAGAGGCTTGGGTTTCACCAGCAATGGAGGAAGCCAAGCTTTCCACACACCCTGGCAGGCCCAGGCCTTCACTCAAGACTACAAAGTTTCAATTATAGAAGATAAATAAATCCCAACAAAAATGGCAGCAGCCACAGAGTTGGAGAGAGCAGGAGGCTTGAGTTGTCCCCAACGATGAAGGAATCCAAGCTTCAGCAGCCCTGGCCTGCCTTGGCCTCCACTCAAGGCTACAAAGTTTCAATTATAGAAGATAAATAAATTCCAACAAAAATGGCTGCGACCATGGAGTGAGCAGGAGACTTGGCTCCACTCCAGGGTACAAAGTTTCAATTATATAAGATAAATAAATCTCAGATACCAGGGCCTCCACTTGGGTTGGCCTGCAAACCACCACAGGCCCCTCGCCCAGGCTACCCCACACCCCAAGGGAACAAACCCCCACTCTGATCTGGGACACCCTTCATGGAAAACCAGCTGTCCCCCACCCATGCACCTCTATCTTATCTAATAAAAGAGTAATATGCAAATTGACTGTCACTCCAACATACAAGATGTGGTCAAAGATCCTGCCCCCATGTGGACACAAGATGGCTGCCTGTACCTCAACTCTTCTTCAGTGTGTCTAACTCTTACTCATACTTCAGGTTTAAGCATGATGTCTATTCCAAAACAAATATCCCAGTCCCCTAGCAAGCACAATACAAGTGGAACCTTGGAAAACACTACTATATTAGGGTTTGCCCTCTCTCTTATTTGAGTTTTGGAACTTTGAGTCTAACATGAGAAGAAACCTATGCTGGCCTACTAAAGGATGAGAGACCACATGGAACCAAGACAAGGCATCCAACTGAGGCTCATAGACCAATCTGCCAAAAATGAGACATAAAGCCATCCTAGACCATTCAGTTCCAGCTAACCTGACCCCAACCAAAAGAGCCACTTCAGATATCCCAATTATCTCAGCCAACCATAAAATTATGAAATAAATTAAATGAATGTTATAAATTTCAAGTTTTGGATGGTTGGTAATACAGCAAAAATAATCAGTACAATAATCAATCTTTATGTGAAATCTCATAGTATAGATCTCAAAATAACTCAGTATTATAACTATTCTCTGAAATAAAAACTCTTCTTTTGAAGTAAGTATACAAAAGCAAACTGAAATTTTTGTATGTTGAACACCTCTTACATTGACTCTCTTTTCATTAATAATTTTATATTTTATAATGTGGTGATGATATTCTAGAGTGTATTAACTTTTCATTATCTTTGATGCTTGCAATCCTAGTAGTTCTGGCTTCACAAATGCTTCATCAGGTATGCTAGTTTAGCTACTTACAAGTATGCAGATATTCTCTATCTAAAGTTGCCATTTGGTCATTCTTAATTCTCTTGTTTATTTGAATCATGAATGTCTGTGATAAAGACAGCCTTTGAAAGAAAAACATGGCTGCTCTTGATTTTCTTCTACAGGTCTTTATTTGAGCAGGGTGGGGTAGGACAATAATGTTTTAACTACAGTTAAAATTGGGGGAAGGGTATTGGAAGGTAGAATCAGAAAATATGAGTTGGTAATTGGTGGAACTGAGACTCCATCTCTGGTACTCTGGACAAGTCCCAAATCTCTTTGAGCCTCAATCACTTTTCGTATGGGGCTGTTCTGAGTATGTCAGTTAGCTTTGTAAATGTTAATATATTTCATACAGCTAAGTTATTATTACAAATGAGCAGCCCTGGAGTACTCAGATGGTTTTGTGCTGCAATTAAAATTAAATTGGCATGAAGCACAAAAGTGAAGTGGTATCCTCCATATATTGTCTTTGCAACTCCACGCTTTCTCCTTGTCTTCCTAGACAGACTTCTTTAGTTGCATTTGAGCCAATTCAACAATGGAGACTTGCTTTGTAGCATCCCTAGTATAGCTAGAAAACCCATAGCCATCGACTTAGCCTATAACATGTAGCTTGCTTCTTTTGACCAAACAAGCCAACATATTTTAAATAGAGAACCATAGAACCAATGTTTAAACCAATGTAATAACCATTTTCATTTCTTATAATGTACTAGAATGGACTGGGTGGATAATGAGAGATGCAAGTGACCACAGGAATTCTTTGTAATCATTTGATAGCAGCAGTGGTGGAAAAGACATTTATTTTATGTATATCTCTTTTCCCTTTTCAAAAGTGACAGCGACAATAATACATTCAGCACTCTGGCTGAGAAAATTGATTCAGGGCTGCCAGCTTTTCAACACCAAGTGTGTCTATATGTCTTCGGGTTTTGTGTAGCAGGTTCAGCTCCTATTTCAAGAGCCTTTCCATGTTGATAGTACCTTGTTACCTGAACTACAAGGTACCTTTGCCCTGAGTGAGCAGGTCTATTCATTTGTCTATTGCTGTAATTTCCCAGCAATCAGCAAGTCTCAACTCCCTCTCTAATGATGACTGGATTTTTTTATTTGCCAGGCAGCCGGGCAATATTTGTCAATTTCCCTGCTGCTTGCTTTTAAGTGATCACTGATCTATAATTCCTCTTCAGTTTATCACTCAGGTCTATTTTATAAGATGACTATTTATGAGGCAATATGAATGTTGGCTGGCCTTGGACAGTTACGGCAACAGTTCATTTCAAGTGTCCCATTGTTATAAATACATTTTACTCTCCACTCAGCTCATCACAAAGTGGAAATAAACAGAACAATGAATTTTCCCCCATAGCTTTTTGGTTATGTGAGCTTGTCTTGTCTGGGTTTTCATCTCCCTATCAGCTTACATGTAAACTCTCAACTCATAAGACACCTAAGAAATAGCTACTGGTTCTTTCTAAAATTCCAAACATTAGGGCAAAAAACATTGAGTGGCTCTGACTCAAAAATGGATGAAATGTCTGTTGAGTATGTATTCAGATTCAAGAATTAAATTTCAGCGCTGTAAAAACAAACATTTGTAAGATTTTTCAAATACTCTTCACCTTTTATTTCCAAATATAATTTGCATTTGCTAAGTTTCCTGTGTGTGTGTGTGTGTGTGTGTGTGTGTGTGTATTTAACATCCTGACATTTGAATCTCATGAGAGTCTATTAGGTGTTCCTTAATAAATTATTCTAAATCTCATTAATTTCTTATCTTCAAGGTGTTTCCTTTAATGAAAGAGCATTGAATTATAAATCCTTCCAAGGTACTTATTAGGAAATTTTGCTTTATGACCTTTATGGCCATTATTTTGGCAGAACCATATGAAAATAAACTCAGTTCTTGGAGTGTTTAAACAGGAAGAGTGTGCTCAGGCTAACTTTTCATCTAAAATCATCTAAAACATACTCTAAGAATGGAGAAGAGTCATTCTGTTTAGAAAGTCAATCTTTTTAATTTTGCCTTTTTTTTTTTTTCTGGGTAGACTAAACAAATAAGTTACCACAGGCACTGTGCATTTTTTTCTGTTTCTTTCTCTTGGGATGAAATATGAAATAATCTACAAAGTAATTTGATCCAGCAATTAAAAACAAGGACATGAATTACAGTAACAACTGTCACATAGAAAGAATTAATTCCCTCATAACACTGCTTGATGGTACAGACCCTGGGTGATTATGAACAGATTGTAATTGGAAAAGTGCCAAACCAATTCAGGTATCTCCAAAACACAAGGGTAAGCCTCGACTTGCAAACAGAGAACATTTTTTACTACCCACAGGAGTATCTTTTTGCATTTGGCGCTCAGATGTTTATCTAGCGATTACTCAATGCACCCAGCGATGCAGCCATCTAAGGTACTGCACATGGCAATGCCCACTGATCCTCGCTTCGGAGAGTTAGCACATCATTTATGGAAAGCAGACCTTCTGGAGGCTGTGTTTCCAGAAATGATGTCCCCCTGAGTATGGATTATTGGCTGTTTGTGTTTAGTGGTGTAGTATGTCATTCTGAATAATGGACATTAGCTGGCTGGGGTGTCATTGGGCAAACCAGGTGGAGGACATTGATGCCTGCTGCTTATTGAGAGAAGTTTTATTTTCCCAAATGGCATGCAGACTTTATGACCCTTTCTGATACGTGATTGCTTCTGGTCTAAGGCAAAGCACTTCATTGAAGAAAACTGTTTATATGCACTGTGGACAGACTTAATTTGGGGAGTCAGAAGGATGACCCCCCACCCCCATTTACAAAAATAGCCCATAATAATTTGTTTAAGCATAGCAGAAGATGAAGAAGAAAACAAAAGTCCTCCATAATTAATCTACCCACAGGCAACCACCATTAACGTATCGGTGTATTTTTTATGGTCTTTTTCACATTTTTTGAAGTTGGGATTATTCTTACTATACAATTTTATATCCTGTTTTGTTTTATTCTGTTTGCTTAAAATTTGTCAAATGTATTTTACTATATCATTGAAAAATTTTCTGACGCACAGTTTATAACAGCTAGAGCAGGCTATCTTTTAGATGTGCCAGAATTTACTTAAAACAGGCTCCCGATGTTGTTTTCATTTTTTAACCACATATTTGTACATAAATCTTTGTCTATATTCTTCTTTTTCCTTTGGATGATTCTCTAAATGGGGAGCCAGTGGTTTCAAAGGCCATGAGCATTTTTATTTTTATTTTTTGGCACATTTCTTTCTCTTTTTTTAACGATACTTTTATTCTCTTTTCTGACTTCAATACAACACATTGCAAAAACAAAGAAACAAACAAAAACCTCTGACATTTAAAGAAGAAAACAAAATTACCACTATTTGTCTTTGCCTGCACACACAATTCTTTTTTTCTTTCCTTCTTTCTTTCTCCCTTCCATCATTCCTTTCTTCCTTCCCTTCTTTGTAAGGAGAAGAATGAAATCATACTATTTAAAAATGTTTTCGTAATTTGCTTTTTTCTCAACTTGAAATATATAGTAGACACACACACACAAAAACAAACAAACAAACAAAAACACCCATAACTTTTTTAAGGCTTTTGTTATATGTCAAACTGATGTCCAGAAAGGCCCCATCCATGCCCAGCCTCATCAACAGGACATTAAGTACCCATCTCATTCAATTAGCGCCATCACCAAATACTGCTTCCATTATAATCTTTGCTATTTATGGTAACTTACTTTAACTTTACTTTATATTTATTTGCACTTTTGTGAAGTTAAATGCTTTTTCCGTTTTGGACCAAATTCCCTCTTTCCTAATTTGTCTGTTTTCTTTGCCCATGTACTTGCTGCAGTCTTCTTTGCAAATTAGTTTGTATGAGCTTTGATATAATAAGTAGTTTGGGGCTAGTTTTTCATAGTGGCAAAGGTTTTTTCTTATTTATTTTCAGCCCCTTAATGTTATTTATTTTAAATTGGATTTTTAAATACTACTTAAACTTTTTTTCTTTCCCTGTGTTACTTTTCTTCTGATTTCAAATGTAGACAATCCGTTCCCATACAGAGAACAAGGTAAATATTCACCTTTGATTTTCTCTTTTTGGTTTTTATTTTCATCTACCTGGGACATATCATGGTATATAGCAGAAGATTAGGATCTACCTGAAATTCTGTTTCCAAATATTCAACGTTTCCTGTCAAATTATTTTAGTTCTTTTAGCACATGTAAAGTTTTTACATTTACAAAGGTCTGATCTGAATTGTCTCTCCCTCCTAGACTACAAGCTTCATGCAGGTAAGCAGATATATTGCAGTCACCTCATGCCCATTATATACAGTTCTCTGATTTGCCTAAAGAAACTTGGGGGAACAAAGGAGAATTGGAATTCTTGCAGAGAACTGAAAGCCCAGTTCATGCTGATCTTGCCAGGTTTTATCATCCAACCCCTAAAATGCTGCAGTATAAATAAAACATGGTAAATTGAGCCTTAAAGACAAAGAGGATAGGAAGAAATGTCAAATCTATGAAATGCAATTTGAATAGAAAGAAAGGAGTCTATTGAAATCTGGTTGAATTCTAGGTATAGTACTTTCCTAATGAATAACCAACGCCCTTTAATTTTATGTTAAATGCTTAATCATGGGGGTTTAATTGTTCTTATTATGGTTTTAAAAGAAAATGCAAATGTTAGATGTACTGGCCATGTAAACAGTGAGGAGAATATATTTTAAGTTAAATTTCTCCAGAAAGAGAGGATGCTTTGATTCATTCAGGTTTCAAAGCACAAACTCAACAGCATTATTTGCTTAAAGGTTTTGACTTCTCAAAACTTAAAACTGTAAGGCAATCTTGAGTTTTTATTCTCTGAGTCTCTTTTTTTTAGTACACTATTAAAGGGACTATAGTACCATTAGTTGAGTTTGTAGAGACAGGTCAGAGGGCTAAGAAGAAATAAGCAGCTTTATTTCCAAGGTACTTCCAAGGTGAGGGTGCCTGACTGTGTAGGGGCAGGGCTGAAGGGAGGTGGGAGAGGGCAAGAATTTGTCCCAGAGAGGTAGTCAGAGTTACCAGATTATGTCACAGAACTGTCTTGGGTGCTAATATGTAAAAAGAAAAAATTAAAAGTGCTTAAGCCTGGGTCACAATATCATTTGGAACTAGCACATTCTGAAAATGCACAATTCACTCTTCTTGCCTATTATCCCTAGAGTTAGCAGATTTCTTCTGAAATCACAACCAGCCATAAGACAGTACTGCTAATTCCTTATGCTGATGTTATTAAAAACCCTAATTCATTGTTTGGATAACTTACCATGCTCTGTGCAGCAGTGTTAATGCAGAGAGGGGGAAATGTGCTCTCAAATTTCCTACATCATGGAAATTCAAAACAAAAGCAATATTGCTGCCAATCAAATAGTCAAAGCCATTCCGATTCGAAGACCAGATTTCCTGGTTTAAAAATTGCAGTCTGTTTTTGGAGGATGCAGAGCTACGTGGAACAAGCGTTTGTTGAACGCTTCCAAGTTCTAGTACAGCCGCTCAAGGTTGTCCACGGTGGCTTCTGGAGCTGCAGTCACCCCTGAAGTGTATGAAGCGATGGGTCTCAGCTGCCTGTTATCGGAACTCATTTGCCTTCCCTGAACATTACAAAGCTTCGAAAAATACACATCTGAATGACACGGCAGGTATATTACCATAATATTCATCAGCATTACTAACTCTCCCCGATGAATAAATATACCTATATCATGGATAAAAGATACTGTAAAAGACATCCTAGTTTTAGACACATGCTTTTGGCTGTATCCTTTTGAAAATCAGAATAGACAAAAGGTGCTCATTCCTGTTTAAAATCTGGACACCCTCCCCCAAACAGCAATGACAGAAAACACTAAATAATTCTTTATATGTTGTAAAATAGGAAGCATTGTGGGGTGTTTTTTTTGGGGGGGGGAGGGGGGGGAGGAGTTGGACAAAGAGCAAATTTTTCTTAAATAACGACATCCTTTTCAACCAAGTTTTCCTTGGAGCCAGACTTAAGGATGGTCTGCGGCTGACGGAGGCCTGTCAGCATCTGTTTGCAGCAATAAAAATCTCCCTGCGTCTGACTCGCATCCCCTTTGTTCCTGTGAGGTGAGTTCATTCGGGGCTTCCCTGGGGCCATCAGTGTCCAGGCGCTGTGGCAGTGCTCCCGGAGAAGCGGGAGATGGCCTCCCTTTATCTTCAGAGCATCTTTAAAATATAGATGACAAGAGAGCGGCTGGCGACGGAGTGCAGCGACGTGGTGCTCCGAGAGCACGTGCTCTACCACCACATTAATTCATCTCGCACCATTTTCTGTTCTCATTATCATCTTATCTCAGGAATTAATACATTCTGCCATTTCCTATTCTGGTGACAATCGAGAGAAATCCGTGAGGCTGAATACATTTTGTACCACTTTGTTCACTTAAAATGTTAAGATGTTTTCACGAATGGATCAGTTTAATGCTACTTCCTCTACTTTACCTGGAGAAGAAGAACTTAAAACAGTTAGGAAACTTAGCTCCAGCATTGGTGGGAAAGCATGACTAGTACCAAAATTGGTTAAAGGGGAGAAAGCAAGATATAGTTTTATTTGTCTCTGAGTTGGCTCTTGTTTTTAAAGATACTTTGACCTCCCAGAAATTGTAAAGAGAACAATAATTTTTAAAATAAGTGAGGTAGTATTAGTTATGTGACAAATGCCTCCAGAAATAAAAATTTCTCATCATGAGTCACACGCTTCCTTTTAAGTGAAGCAAATAGTTATCCTTCCATTACAATTACATTTTTTTTAAAAAGCCTAACAGTTGAAAATAAAAAGAAAGTTTAACAAAGATTCAAATTTAAGAAATTTGAATCTCTCAGTACTGCAGTTACCAAATGGCTAAGCCTTCCTGAAGAATCAAATTCACTTACTCACCAAAATCAAACTGGTAAATGTGTAGGGGGATGAGGGTGTGGGGCTGGGCTGGGGTGGTGCTCAAAAGAATAGAAAACCACACAGATTTAGCTAATATGACAATTTTTCTTTGTTAAATTAAGGGACTAGTTCTTACTTTAACAGAAAGTCCAACCATAATAATGACCATAAACTGTGCTTCAAACATGACGAAATTAATGATTTGCAAGGGGAAGATATGCAAGCTGAATACCATTAGAATGAAAAATACCATCTGAAGCTATTTTCACCTACTGTCACTCCCCCTCCCAAATGCTCTAGAGTCTAGAGCACATGTGTCAAACACAAGGCCCGCGGGCCAAATCCAGCCCGCCAGGCCTTGCAATGTGGCCCGCACCGCGCTGTCATCACTGCACTCCGCTGTCAGTTTATGACATTGTCAGTTTATGACTGTTCAGTAAACCATTCGGCCCGCGATTTAGGCTGGATTTTAGATTTTGGCCCCTTCTCTGATTGAGTTCAACACCCCTAGTCTAGAGTCTAGACCTTTCCATAGGGTTTTGTCCCTTTTTTCAACAACACACATTTGTGACATGAGTTGGGTGCATTCTATGTCTGAGAAACAAAATAAAGTTTTTTTACTTTATTTCAAATCAAATTAGCTGATTTGGCCACAAAGTACTCAAGTAAAAGCCCTTATCTCTTCCTATGTAGTCCATTACCTTCCCCATTGTCCTTCATGGCTATTGCAGATTTTAAGACCTCCTTTCTTTCTAGTTTCTCCATATTCTCTTTTTAAAAAGCCCCATAACTTCTCTTTGCAGAAAAAAAGTAATCCTAGGACTCCCCTGTCCTACTCTCTCCCACAAATGCATCTACATCTACTCCTTTCTTTTCTTCCCTCCCACCAATCCAAAAGATGGGGAGGGGCTCCTTCTCACCTCTGGGGCACCGCAGTCTACTTGGTCACAGTCTCAACCACTCAACCACCTCCAGGACCTCACTCTGTCAGTCCCTGACTCTCCTCTCTGCACATCCAACCTCCCTTCTGCTACATAGGCTGGACCCTGAAGGATACACACAACCTCAAGCCTCTCAATTCCTTAAACTATAAAAATTAAAACATGTTTCAACATTTAAAACCCCCGTACCACTCAAGTTACCTCCCTATTTCTTATTTCCCTTCACAGCCAAATTTCCTCTCCTCCCACTAATTTCTAACACTTCACCACGAGGCTTCTTCTTGTTAGGCCACGGACACTGATTTTCTGACCCTAGAGCCCTAATGGCCTCAGTGTTGACATATCTAATGGACATGCTTCGTCCTTCTCTTACTCCTCTGATGCACGGACACTGTAGACTACATATTCCTGCTTGAAATTGTTTCTTTTGCTTCAGAGACACTGGACTCTCTAAATTTTTGGCTCTCATATGGTTGCTCCTTCTATCTCTTTTGTTGGTTTTTTTGCTCGCCCCTAAAACACTGCCATGTCCCAGGGTTCCATTGTCATCTGAACGTCTTCGCTTTTATGTGCTTTATGGATGAACTTGCCTCAAATCTGTGGCCTCTCTATTTCTTGTATCCAAATCCAAAGCTTTCCTCCAGCCTTGCCTGCCAACCCCTGACTCACCCCCTTCTGCGTAACTCTTTGTGTATCTTGGGATCACTGTGGCTACTGTCACTGACATCACCACCTGTTCCTGAAGTCCCAGCCAGATCCACCCTGGCTGATGTGTGGAGGGTAAGATATGGGTCCTCATGTCACTTAGTGGACAACTCTCCAAGTGATGATTTCACTTTTCACGACTGGGCAGCTAAAATAAAAACAAATCTGAATGACTCAATTTCTGCTATTTCTCAAGCACTTGTATTAGAACATATTGGAAATTACCCAATTATGTCAGGCTGTCTTACAAATAACCTAAAAATTCATGAGATCACCAACCATGTTACCACATCATAGGATCCACCCCACCCCCACTCAAACACTAAGTCTCTAGTTCTGGGATAGTGAACACTGCTAGAATTTCCCATGGTTCAGAGTCCACTGGGTGGCACTGGAACAAGAAGGTGAGATAGAATCAGGGGATAGTTCTGAAGATGAGAAAATGATTAGCATAGCAGTGATCTTTCTTAAGAGTTTTCTAGTAAGACTCGTTTTGCCTGTCAGGAGAGCAAAGAATTAAACATCTTACAATCAACTCTCTAGACACTTAACATCCATTTTATACTTAGGGAAGATTTCAACCAGCTACAAGTGTATAATTTAAAAATTCAGCTTATTCAGCAGTGTGAACAGGGAGAAGGTAATTGCATGTCACCAATTTAGAAGCATCAATCGGAAGAGAAGTTATCCAAGATTCCTCATGGTATTTAGCATAAGGTTAAAGAGAAGGAAACATCTTTTATAAATATGTGAAGAAAGAGGCTAGTTTATATTTAGTTACCCCTCTTATTCTAAAGCTACACCATTGTTGCTATTCGAAGCTTAAATGCAACCTACAATAAAGAGGAAAATGTACAAACATTGTGTCTAAAATGTTCAACCAAAGTCGATTTTAAACATGCTCCAAGGGGGCCTCTTCTGAAGAGACAGCTTTGACTTCTTGTGGTTGGGATGAGGGAGTTTTAAAATAAACCTAGCATCTGAAAGAACTCAGACTCAATGATGCCCTTCAAAGCAGAGCCTTGATTCTCATTGGAAGTGGAGTAGCTGATTTGCCATTCCCTCTCCTGTGGACTAAACACAGATGGGACTTTAATCAAACGTAATTTGAAATGGCACCTGTTAATAAAACGTTATTCTGTGTGAAAAGCAAGACTTTGTGACTGAACATAGGACTAGACATTTCCAAGCCTTCCATTCGTTTCCTTTAAATTTCCCAAGCAGGTTTTCAACAGCCTGGGAGAAGAACAGTCCTTAGCTGCTCAGGGACCACCTTCATCAGCAGAGGCGAAGCAGTTCACTCTCCCATCTCATTCAATCCCTGTTCTCGGCTGCGTGCGTGACAATTAACTCTAATTGTAATGGCAGCCAGCGTGATGGAGACTCTGGGCTGTTAGGGACGGAGTTGAAACCACTATACATTCATTTCCCCAAAGACCAGGGACCTTCAGGGGGTAATGGCTTTGTGTCATTATATCCAGAGCCAAAATTCAGCTGATAGACTAAAGGTTAACACTTACTGTTTTCCATTACCCAGCAGCCCAGGCTGGTAGTTCCTATCCATGCTGCGATGGCCTCCATTAAGTTTTTTGTCAGATTTCTTACTGTTTGAAGGTTCGAGCACTTTCTCTTTAGTGGTAAACAACTTTCCCCCCCCCCAGCAAAATAAGTTTTAAAAAGGGTGAAAAAAAATGGGGAGGGTGTATTAGACAAGGCTAAAAGAAAGTATAACACATTTTTATATATATATATATTGTAAATTATATATATATATATATAAATGAGAAAAAGAAAAACATAAATATATGTCAGCTCCAGGGAGAAAAAAAAAAGACAACCTTCTTATGTTTTCCTACTGTATATTACAGCTTATGTGAGTAGCTAGAAAGACAATAACATATTTCTTTTGTATTTCATCATGTAACCAAGCTTAGGACAGTATTATGAAAAACAGAGGTGTAAATAGATTATCTATTTAAACCTAACCATTCAGATATAGTCCAAGGATTACTATAGAGAGTTGTTAAATGGATCCCTGGGCCAATGGAAGCTATATCTCTCTCTCTCTATCTATTTATCTATCTATTATCTATCTATCTATCTATCTATCTATCTATCTATATCAGTTCCCATCAGACTCATTTCCAAATCCTGTAGAGTTTCACCCAGCCAAGTTCCAAGTGTCTAGATCCTTACAGACTCCGACTGTGTGCTGTTATATTGGTTGTAATTCAGGCCAATTGCTGCACGTCTCCAGTGAGAGGAACATCAACATAGGAAATAAAGTTAAGCAAAGTGGTGGCCGAGAATTTGTTAAAAATAAAAGAAAATTTGGTCCCCAAGAGGGAGAACAAACATTCTAAGCTACTTGGACTATTACAAACAGAATCTCTGATAACCTCACAGTGCCTGGGCTAAGGGATGACAACAAAGGTAGACACACACCCCAATGGCTTGAACAGAATCATGGATTGTGTCTGGCAGGCCCACAAAGAGCAAACAGGTCTTTACAACACACACCGAGGGACTGGGGAGAGGCTGGAAGGCCTTTCCTTTCCTTCTCCCTTCATTCTTTTCTGCCTTATATTCGTGTCTCTTTGATTTCAGTCCTATGGAGGCAACTCTAAAGCTATTGAAAGAGGATTGACTATTGCTCCCACCAGACATATGCCAGCCACAACCAAAACCAGCTTTACTTAAACCTGTGGCTTCAGAAGGAGAAGGTAGGAAAAAGGGAAAGAGAGAAAGAAAAAGAGGTAGACAGCATGCAGATGGTAGGAAATCAACTTGAAAGTTTCTATATAGGAGGTATTGATTCTACATCAAACAAGGCAAACAGGCACTTCAGAGGGGACCTAGGTTTGAGTCAATCATGACTAATAATCTTTGAACAGGGTGATTATGGCCGGGCCTGTACTTTAACAAGGCTTAGACTAAACAATGGGGACTTTGTGTCCTCTTTTGTGTTTATTACATTCCTTTTATAAAAATCTGCATAACATATTAAAAAACCTTCATATGCATGCCAGTTTACATTGTGTCATTTCCATGAGTGCAACTGCTCACATACTGGCAAGAAAATATGAATGGTCACTGTGACCGCATACTTGGTATCGTACCAAACATGTTATTTGTCTTATCTCAGTTTATTTTCACAACAACTCCATGAGAAAAGGTCCTCTTGGGATGCTTATTTATGAAATACCGTGCAGTCCTCTCATTTCACCGATGAGAAAACTGATGATGACTTGCTTGAGGTCACATAGCCAATAAGAGGAGACGGAGTTAGGACTCAAACCTAAAATTTCTGGCCACAAAACTATTTTCTTAATTCTTACCCCATACTGCTCTGAGAGCAAATGCAAGGCCTGAGATTGCTCCTTCAGTTTAAGGAGGAGCCTGGAGGATACTATCACCCAGTTCTGATCTGCTAAATAAAGCCCTGCTCTCTCAGCAGGGAAGGAGAGCTCCGGAACCCTTCTCCATCGGCTCACTAAATCACTGGCAACTCTACTGCAAGGGCTGGAACAGCAGCAGACAGTTCTGATCTCCATTTGTAAAAGTTAAAGCTCTATACCCAGATCTCAATCTTTTGGTTAGAGATCTGTATGTTTATGAATAAACAGATCTATGAATTCTTCCTGTATAGTGATTCTTAGAATGCCTATTCTCATATCTCAAAAAAGGAACTCCCTAGATTCTGTATGCCCTACAAGTATTTTCTTGCCCCTTCTTATAGCAAACTCTTCATATGAGTGGCCTTCTCTTGCTGCCACCCCATTCTCATCTTCCATTCTTCTTCAACCTACTCCAATTGGGCTTTTGCCCTATCAAACCACAGAAACCTCTCTTGTCCAGATCACCCACAAACTCCATAATGTTCACCATGATAGAGAAGAATATGTGAAAAATAGGAATCTACAGATTAAAACAACAATTTATGAAATATCTTCATTGAAATTCTTAAGCTGATTATAGAAGGCAATACATCATTAAACAGATATACATTGTGTTCTGTAAGTCATCTTATAACCACAAGAGTTTCTTTGTCTTACTCCACTAGTATTTATTATGTTCAAGAAAATTGGTAAGTGGTTTAAACCATATTTAAACAAATGTACCCTCCAATCTCACTATTGCCATGATCACTCTCACATATACTGAGATTATAGGAAATTTGCTGAGGCTACCTAAACTAATAAAATGTCACAGGAGCTTATCTAAATTGCTTTGCTTACTCATGCTCAGATAGGAAAACAGGTTAGAGGGTTAATGATTCACTGAAGATTACGCAGCTGGTATCAGTAGACCTGGGACTAGAAGCCAAGTTTCTGAACTCAAGCTGGAGTCCTTGTGTAATACCGTGGCCCTTTGATGTATTTCAAAACAGGAGTGGATTTGGCATGAGGAAATGTGCCTTTTATTAGTCAGTGATAATAAGACAATACTAAAAAAGAATGTGAATCTCTCTAACCCACCTATTCTCAACCTAGTATATGCTTTGCTACTTGGGAAGAGGTCCAAGTAAGTTGTTAAATATGTTACTTATAGTATTGGGTTTGCAAATGTTTTACTATTTTCAAAATTAGTTCAACTCAAGGTTATACCATTAATAACATTGCTCAGTTGCATCCCAATATACTCTCTTGATTAGTAAGCAGATAAATAGCAGGTGGAGTTAAAGCTAGCGCACCTGGAAATCGACTAATATGCAGCTTGTCTTAGCAATGCTGCATCTTTCGTCTGTGTTCGCCAGTGGGGATTGGAATGTCCACTTGTGAATATTACCATAATGTTCTGCAAAGCAGTGGCTTCATGATGGCCAAGAGGCAGCTCAAATGTTCCTTCTGAGACATTCTCACCCTGCTTTGCTTTCTTGCTATTAAATACACTAAATATGAGGCAGAAGTTTCTTTAGAACAGGAAAGTTTGGAAACAAACCTTTGGTTGGAGGACCAGTAAGTGACATAGCTCTTTAACCAAACCTAATTCTATCTGGTCATGAGCCAGATGAACCAACTACTGGCAGGATGGACACCACTGGAGAGATGAAAAGATGCTCCCTTTAGACTAAAGAGATTGGTTTTATTAGGAACCCTGAACGTTTTCTACTCTTTTAAAACATGGTACCATACTTAAAATGGGGTTTTCCCACGTTTCCTTAACCAAAATTTTGTTTTAGGTTCTGAAATTAGCAACAAGGGGGTTGGGAGGACAGCTAACTTCCTCCATTCCCTGAAGACCAGACTAGCCGTTATGCCTATTTTCAGAGATAAGTGAAATATTTGCCAAATCATTTGGCCCATTTCATCTCAAAATGGGCCAAATTACCTATCTAGGCTAAAGAGCCTTTTTAAAAGAAAGATAAATGTCCTTCCAGACACATTTGCATGGACCCACAGTGCCATCCAGTGGCCCATTATGTTGGTCACAAGTGTGCCAAGCTCCAATTGTCCCCCAAGGTATGGATCCAAGCTGGCCACCCTTGTCTTGTCAGTGACTCCTGTGGTTCCCAGGGCCTTTGGGAATTGGGAAGGGGCAAGGCATGCATTTAAAATGAGCTTGTAGAAAGAGAGTTGGTGTCAAGGTTTGGATGTCACATCTATGGTGTCCTGAGTGAATGTGAGTTGCCTGTAGGACTTTCCAACTAACAAACATCCATGTACCTTCTTCCATTAACTCAACGCAAAGAGAAACCCGTTAAAGACACCCAGATCTTTGTGTTCAGTGCCTAGGTTTCCTTACCTTGAGGAAGCTGGGGCAGCAACCTACTTTATTTTATTCCCACTTAATAAACAATCTTAATCTTTTCATTCCTTGCTTGTCTAATTTTTCCCTTAAAATGTCCATATATATATATATATATATATATATATATATATATATATATATTAGAATTTCTCTTTTAAAAGGAGTCCTAGCCCATATAAGCTGATGACAAGGCAGTAAAAAGAAAGAAAGATAGATCCAGAGACAGAGAAACATCTATCAGACCGTCAAACCGCAGAGGGAAGGTAGGGGACAATGGGGGTAAAGGGGAGAGGTCAACCAAAGGACTTGTATGCATGCATATAAGCCTAACCAATGGACACAGACACCAAGGAGGTGAGGGTGTAAGTGGGGGGTAGGGGACAGTGCGGGAATAAGACACATATGTAATACCTCAATCAATGAAGAGGGGAAAAAATAAAATTTGGAGGGAAAAAACACACACAAAAAGAAAGTGAAGGAGAAGATGGACTTGATTCTCTTCTATTCAGACAACTGAATGGTCAAGCTCACACTACCTCTTCTAACGTTAGTCTACAAACTGTAGAGCAACAGGGATTCTGAAAGGCAACTAGATAACAACATCCTATATAATAAAAGCCCAATGACCAAACAACAGAACAACCAGAACAACTGGTAGACCAGTCGCTATGATGTGCACTGACCACCAGAGGGCGGACATTCAATGCAGGAGCTGCCCCCTGGTGGTAAGTGCACTACCATAGTGGGAACACCACTCAGCTGACCAGGATGAGTGGCTGCTCCCATTGTGAACCCCGGGCCCACAGGCAGGAACCCGGACTGCAATTGTTGCCTCCTTGTGCCAGGCTCTTCCTCCTTACTCTCTGCTGCCTCCTCCAGATGCCCATAGGCCATGCAGAGCCAAAGGCTTAAAAGACAGGCTTGCAGAGCTGACCCTGGAGACTTGGAGGCAGGTTCATGGCCACCATGGGACTGAGGCCTACTCAGCTGCCTCTCAGTGCTATTGTCTCTGGGCCCAGCCCTTACTAGGTGCCCTGGAAAGGCGAGTGCTCTGGCTCCTCGGAAGATGCCAAACTAAGGAGCAGCTGCTCAGAGGGCAGGTCCACAGCCACTTGGCTGACCAGGATGAGTGGCGCTCCCATAGCAGGCCAATCCCTGTAGACCCCGCCCCTCACCAGTGCAGAAATCCAGTGCACTGGGCCTCTAGTGCTATATAATAAAGAGGTAATGTGCAAATTTACCATCACTCCAACACACAAGATGGCCACTCCCATATGGTCAAAGATGGCTGCCCCCATGTGGACACAAGATGGCCTGCAGAGGAGGGCAGCTGTGGGTGATCAGACTAACAGGGGAGAGCAGTTGGGAGGGACCCAGGCCAGCAGGGGAGGGCAGTTGGGGGCAATCAGGTGGGCAAGGGAGCAGTTAGGCATTGATCAGACAGGCAGGGGAGTGGTTATGGGGTGATCAGGCTGGCAGGCAGGCAAGCAGTTGGGAGCCAGCAGTCCTGGATTGTGAGAGGGATCCCAGATTGGAGAGGGTGCAGGCTGGGTTGAAGTACACCCCTCCTACCCCTGTGCATGAATTTCATGCACCAGGCCTCTAGTATTACTATAAAGAGAGATTCTTTTTTTGATAGTAGATGTGCAATGACAAAGCATGGAACTGGGCCAATCAAAAGAGCTGAGAAATCCTTTACATACCACCATCAGGTTGGCTCTGAAAGGTGAGAGCTCTCACTGGGCAACAAGAATCTGGATGGGAATCACAAATCACCACAAATAGTTTATTCTCTTCCCATTGGCTTTCCCAGTGTGGCTTGACAGAAGCCTGTAATGTGGTTCAGCTTCAAAATCTCTGAACCTGTCAGACCAGATTTAGAAATTTCAGTTTGTAATTTCTTCAGCTTTTTTAAAAGATCCCATGAAGAAATCATCACCTCCTTCAGGCTATTTCCTTCCCAAATAAATTAAGTCCATTGAGTTCCAATCATGATAGACCTGGGTACATCATACTCACTGGGGCTATATCCTCCATTTTCCATTTGCTATTCCATCTTATTTGGTATCAATCCATTGTATAAAATAATCAGAAATAAAGGAAACTTAGAGATCATCAAGTGGCCAAAACATAGTCCAGTATTCCCATTTTACAGGCATAATAATTGAGGCCATTTCCAGTTTGCATTTTCTAAGTGAGTACATGTTTTTTGACTATAAGAAGAAGACATAATAGAAAAAGGTCAGTTTGCATTTTTCACAATAAAGAAATATTCTCAAACTTGGTATCACCAAATAACATAATTGAAGAGTGTAGTGAAAAGATTAGAAAAATAGTGAAATTATATTTGGTACCCCTCCTGCTACATTTTAGGACAGAATATGAAATCTTCAGTTATACATGGAATGACATATCCATGTGTGTTTTGGAACCTGGAACTCTGGTGTCATTAACATAGTAAGGCTGACTCATTTGGACTTTGAAGCCTTGTAGTGGGAATATTGTAGTTTTCTGGATTGTTCCATCTGAGATGGAGAAAGGCTTAAAAGACAAGTTTAGTAAACGCAGTTTCCGATCAAAGACTTGGGAAAATTGTATTATATGAATGCTTTCTGAGAAGCAGAAGGTCAATTGGGAAGAGACATGGGAAAACTTACTTAAAGGAATCTTGATTAGGCTACCAACTGCCAAGAATATCCTGCTTAGCAGATTGCAAGTGACTCCATATCGGAGGTTTCCTGTAGCATTAGCCACAGAACAGAATAATCTGGGTTAGCTGAGATTCAGGAGAGGGCTCTTAAAGTGACAGTTTAGAGTGTGTATTCTCTTTTAGAGTCTTGGGACACATCTAGACAAAACAAAAGTTCTTTAGTTACAGAGCATGAATACCCACTCTAACCAGCTCAAATTAAAAACCTAAAACAAACAAAAGACAAAACATTAGGTCATTATTGATAGACCTCATCTGGCCATGACAGACACCCATGAACATAAAGTAAAGCCAGCTGGGCCTTATAGGGCCTGAAACTTAGAACTTAAGAGTCAGTAACTGAGGACCTAATATCTGACCCCGCCTCCCCCCCCCCCCCCCCACACACACACACTTCTTAATCACTACATCTATTGAAATCTACATTGGTAAACCAAAGATTCCATCATTGTAGAATCTTGCATTCCAGCTTTCTTTTCTTTCTCTCCTACATTTCTACACCTCACTTGCCATCTGCCCTCTGTACCATTCTTCTCTTTACAAATGAACTTCTCTGGCTTATTCTTAGTCTCAGCTCCTCTAAACTTTAGCAGGGATTGACTTGGGTGCACTGTATTACATAATCCACCTTTGATTCTCTAGGGTGTACCAACTAAAAATATACAGTTAGCCAGTCCATAGATCAGCTAGCTTTGGGTCAGAACTCATCTCTGATCCAAGTTGTGGGGTACAGGCTTGGTTTCCCAAACTGATCTCTTGGTCTCAAGCAATTGATGGATGTAGTCATTGACGGGATCATTGATGGACAAAGTTCCTGAGAAAGTGGACCGTAGTTAAGGTGAACAACCCAAAATATATCTACTACTATATTATGTGCTTTATTTCTATGAATTTATACAGACTTGCTCTGATAAATTTTAGAACATGTCTATGACTACTAAATCTTCCTTTGCTTTCATCAATTTTAAGGTGATGGGGTCAATTTCTGCCAAAATTTTTATTATTTTCGCATCACTGGCCAGCTTTTCTTTTTGGCCAGAATTGAGAATGAAATAGAAATTCTCCTTGTGCTTCCTCCAACTTCTACTTTATGAAGCTCAACAAGACGAGTCTAAAATTTACCGGATGCTCCGTTTTTAGCCAAATGACACCTCCAGCATATGTCCAACTAGCATAATGAGGTATTTCAGCAATCTTGTTTCTGTACCAAATTTCTGGGAAACAGTATCCATATTTTAGTCTAAGAGTCTACACATCTACATCCAATTTTAAGGCTATGGCAGTGGTGGATGACAATCATATTACTTTGATTTCTCCTTCCTCTTGTCCGCTGGCAAATGTTCTCTGCCAGGTCTCATCCTTAGGCTTACACATCTTCCTACAATGCCCAGTAGGGTTGCTTTGTGGATCAGCCTATACAAATGTCAGTTCATACATTTAATCCTTTAGGAACAGATAGGAAACAAATATGATATAACAAGACCTTATTGATGATTTTTTATTTGTCAATGTATTGCCCATTTTAAGGGTTTTTCCCATGGGCTTGTTATGTGTGATGTTAAATCTTTCCCAATGCCTTCATGCTCCAGAGATTTTACATGGAGTCTTAAAGAATAGCTCAAAATCTATCTTGTGACACTTACGTGATATGGATTTAAAAAATGGGTCAAATTGGGTGATGCACAATTTTGCATTTAGAACTATATAAAAAATCAGGTAATGTGTTCAGACTTAGGATGCCATGCTTAGGAGAAACCTCTATAAGCATCTTGCTGGAAATCGGAAGGATGAACTAGATCATCTGAAATTAAACTAGACCAGATTCAGTGAGCAGAATTACAGACAACTGACATCAAGCTGCACAATATTAGGTTCTCCAATTTCAACTTTAAAAATAGAGCTGCCCATACACTCACCATGACAATCACTTTGTCACATACTGGTACAGCTGTTATACAGCTATCTGATTCCTGGCAGAATAATTTTCTTCATCAAATCTGTCAACACTGGAAATCCATTGTTATGATAGCAGCAGAATTTTCATCTTCAGGGAAAAATATAGGGTCACTGGATGACCAATAAACTTTGGACAAGCTTAGGGCCTTGGAAACAGATGATTCCTCCAGCTGATACTATTCTTGAACAGACAAGCCTCTAGAAGACTGTGATCTGAGAAGCGTCTTTTAAAAGGTACCTTTATCAGCCCTAGCTAGTTTGTCTCAGTGGATAGAGCATCAGTCTGCTGACCAAAGGCTCCAGGGTTTGATTCTGGTCAAGGGCACATACTTCAGTTGCAGATGCCTCCCTGGCCCAGGCCGTGGTTCGGGTTCGTGCAGTAGGAAACCAATGGATGTTTCTCTCACATCGATGTTTCTCTCTGTCTTTCCCTCTCTTCCAGTCCCTCTAAATATCAATGGGAAAATATCCTTGAATAAGGATTAAAAAAAAATTTAGCCAGATAGCCACATACAAAACTTAGGTAACCTATAAAATGTGGTCTTTTTTTTTAATGGACAACCTTTTGCCTTGCTAAAATTCAAAAGAAGTCTGTTACTAAAAGAAGAAGGAAAGAATCCATATGGGGAGATAATTAAGTGTCTGTTACATAGTATCCAAAGAGAAATGGAAGCATGGTGAGTCTTTGGTGTGGTGTAAAAGTCAAGTTTTCTAGATTTGATATGGGGCTTCCTTCCAAATGACTCCCAGAATGTCACCAAGTAAATGCTTTCCTGAACCAACCACTTCGCAAACTATTTTAGTACAGGAGATTCAACCATGGTTATACAGTACTTTGGAATTTACAAAATTATATCAAAACACTTCATAAACAGAAGCAAAGTGGCCAATACAATTTTAATATAAAATCAACAGGCTCACATTGAAATGGGAGGGGCAGAAGCCTGAAGAGTGAGTAGATGTTGTGATGGAACCCATTCCAGAATAAAATAATTTAAAAGCCTTAGCTCTCCAGTGTTTTCTTCATACCTTGAATCTTATGCTTCCCCAGAATATTTGCATTTGAAGCCCTTGGTCTTGGCTTTCAGTGTGAAATAAGGATATATAATAGAACAAGGATTTCAACTTCCTTCCATTGGTAGAGCAGTTTCAAACACACACACACACACACACACACACACACACACACACGCATACACACACAATAGGCCAAAGAGGAAGCCCAATGAATAATGAAGGGCAAAGGGAAGCAGCGGCTGAGGAGAGAATCAATTTCATGCAAGAACTGAGTACAGGAAGGGGAAGTATTATACACAGCTAAAGATGGTGGATGCCAGAGAACATTTTTCCTTCTGGCTGCTTTCATCTTTCTTTGGTATTTTCATTCCTCTCAGTTCCATTTAATCCACTCTCCCTTACATTATGATTTCTATTTCAGTAGATTTTGACTAATCTTATCTTGCATCTTTTCTTTTTTTAATATATTTTTATTGATTTCAGAGAGGAAGGGAGAAGGAGATAGATAGATAGAAACATCAATGAGAGACATCAATGATGAGAGAGAAGTGGGGACTGAGCCCTCAACCCAAGCATATGCCCTTGACTGGAATCGAACCTGGGACCCTTCAGTCCACAGGCTGATGCTCTATCCATTGAGCCAAACCAGCTAGGGCTTATCTTGTATCTTTTATGTCTCTCTATATAGGAGGTCCCTTCATAGCAACTTCGTGTGTGTACATGTGTAAAATTCCTATAGCATCTCAAAAGGTAATGAGTGAATTCATTCAATTAGAGTTGAGAAGACTGTTCTCTCTTGAGAGTTTTTCAGGCCCCAATGACAAAGCAAAGGAGCAATGGATGTGATGAAATTCCTCCTTTGGTTTAACCACCAAAAAGCAATGCCTTTTCCACTCAGCTGACTAAAGCCCCCAGGGCAATCTTGTAATTATACACAACTCTGCTCTTACAATGCGGTATGCAGATTGATCTCATTTATCAACTCTTCACATACCTAGGATGATTTTTTAAAAATCTATTTTATTGAATTATTACAGAGAGGAAGGGAGAGGGACAGAAAGCTAGAAACATCGATGAGAGAGAAACATCGACCAGCTGCCTCCTGTACACCCCCTACTGGGGATGTGCCTGCAACCAATGTGCATGCCCTTGACCGGAATCGAACCTGGGACCTTTCAGTCCACAGACCAACCCTCTATCCACTGAGCCAAACCGGTTTCGGCAAGGATGATTATTTTAAATACACTAACTTTTGCTACCTTAAAATAAAGGTGGATTGTTCTTCCAATGGATTCTATTTGGTCTGAATCAGGTTATGTCTGACTGTACAACTCAAGCTCCAGGCAGAAATAGTGCTTTTCACCAGCCTCATCTTTCTCATTCTAGAGCACTGATATCATTTGTTTCTAGTGCTTTCTCATATGAACCATCATCCCAGCTCGACGTTTTAGCATTGGAATCCTTTGGAATATTCTCTCTCCTGAGTTCCAAGTGCACTGAAATAGCAATGCTAACAAGAGGAATCTATACAGAGCTGTGGGAAGTACATGCTTCCAGATCACATTGGGACTCCTGATGCCTCTGTCCCTCCACACAAATCCCCTGCACCCCCGCTCCTTCCAGGTGGGCTGGGAATTAAGGCCTCTTCCTCCAGGCCTGGGACCCAAGCCCAACATGGGTGCTAGCCTCCACTATTGCCTCCAATGAGGCCTTCTCTTACAGAACAACACAAGGGGATATTGTGCTCCCAAGGATCTTTGGGCATCTGGTTTTTCTCTGGACTTCTACTTCCTCATCTTCTAGCACCACACACCACAGGGACCCAGCCCCAGGAACAGGCTTCCAGCTTCAGGCCTTCCCTTAGTTCTGACAGTTCTTCAATTTAGTCCCTTGTCCCCTATAAGATAGGACCCTTACTGAACCTGCCCTTGGCAAAATACCAGATGCTTCCTCCTACCAGGTGCCTAGGGATGGAGTCCTACCACTTAAATATAGATTCCTCGGCAAACAAGAGCCCCCACACTCTTGGCTACTGAACCTGAATTTCCATAATAAGAGGAAAGATAGTGCCTATTTACTGAATGCACATGCTAGGCCCTGTGCTAGGATTTGTTTGTTTAGTGGCAGAGGGTCCCACACATACTGGCTCTTATCTTCGCTCCAACTCCCTTAAGAATATGTACTATTTCACTCAAGTGGTATCATATATGCATTTAATTTAGGCTAATACAAATATACAACCTCTCTCAAAAATGAATATATGCAAAATGAAAATTCTCATACATTATCCTTATATACTGTATATATTTATATATTTTTATTTACTCTGCATATTCTGCATTTATAAACATATATTATGATATAATAAAAAAAGCCTAGGCCCAGGGACAATCACTGATAAATAGCACTGAACCTATCAGGTAGCCCCTCTGGACTGTCTGCTCGGCTATGTCAGAACCCCATCCTACTTAACCTGGGACACCAGGCAAATGTCCCCAAGTTCCACTATCTTCCTGCCAAATCCATAATATCAAGGATGCATAATGCATGAGTTGCCAGATGCCAGTCTACCAGCAAGAGCATCATCTTATTTGCTATGGTAAGTGAAGCAGTGAGGCACATTTACATTAGTTATCCTGGACACTACTTCCTCCCAGCCCCAGGAAGAGGGTCATGGTCAGCATCTTACAGCTAACCATAAAGAGGCACAATTTGAATGCTTTACTTGGAAGGTCAAGAATATTAATGACTATCATTTCCCACTCCTTTTCTGGTGTCTCCTGTGACTAATTGCCATGAGTTTGAGCAAATCGTCTTACCCTATGGGCCTCAGTTTCCTCATCTGCATAATGAGGTGGTTAATCTAGATGTTCTTTAATATCCCTTCCAGTTCTAACATTTTGTAAGACATCCCCCCTTATCCATAGCAGAGATGTTTCAAGACCCCTAGTGGAATCCTGACAGTATGATAGTACCAAACCCTATATGCACTGTGGTTTTTCCTGTGCATATATCAATACATGTATGATAATATTAGGTGCAGTAAGAGATTAACAATAGTAGCTAATAGTAAGATAGAACAATTATAACTTTACTGTAATAAGATTTATGTGGATGTGGTCTCCTCTCTCTCTCTCTCTCTCTCTCTCTCTCTCTTTCTCTCAAAATATTGCAGTGTACTTACCCTTCTTCTTGTAATGATGTGAGATGATACAATGATGTAGGCATTGTGAAGTAGCATCAGACTACTACAAGGGTAACTTGAACACAAGTACTGTGATCTACAACAGTCGATCTGATATTTGACACAGCTATTAAGTGACTAATGGGTGAGTGGTGAGTAGCATATACTCTGGGCAAAGAGATGATTCGTGTCTTAGCAATGACGGCACAAGATTTCATCACACTACTCAGAACAGCGTCAATTTTAAACTTATAAATTGTTTATTTCTGAAATTTTCCATGTAATATTTTTGGAAAGTGAATAACCATGGATGACTGGCACTAGATAAGGGGGACTATTCAAGTTCCTTTAACAAACAAAGGTTTTTCACACCACACACCTGGTTCCTGTTGTTGCCCTAAGACAGGGCCCACAACTCTCTAGAGAGCTCTCACACATGACAGGATGGGACATCTCTCAGCCCAGCCTTGTGGTTCCTCCACACCACACTCTGGCACTTAGTTGACATGCTCTTGGTGAAATCAAGAGGCTCCCACATTGTGGGGAGACTCCGTCTGGCATGAAAACCATGGTGGGTGTCACTGGAGAGGATGACTTCTCTCCTGTCAAGAAGCAATGGCATGCTTCTTTGTATATTTTGATTCATTTATTTCACAACTGTGCACAAAGTTGAAATAGATAAAGGGAGAGGGGGAAAGGGAGGGACAGGCAGAGAGAGAGGAAAGGAAAGAGGACACAGAAAGATTAAATCTTACCAAAGGCCAATTTAAATTTGCTTCTGGATATAAGACAGTTTCACAATGGAAAAACTGTGATAGACATGGACAATGCTTCATCTCTGAAAGACTCGGACTATTTAGGACCAGGGGCACCCACAGCAGAGAACTCCTGCATTTATGCTTCCTCTCCCCATAACTGCCACCCAGGTAACTTGGATGAATCTGAAGACAAAACTTTACTGGACCATTTACTTGCTCCTCTGCATCCAGGCTGCCCTGGGGCCAGGTGTTCACTTTTCTGAACCAACACATTTCATCAAACTGGTCTAATGTGCTGCTCTCCCCAGCGGTTAGCTGATCCTCTCCTGGGACTGTCTAAAAGCAGATTACCTTCATACTCCTTTTTGATGCTAGATAAAATCCAGTTCAAGAAAACATCAAAAATCAGCCTTTCAAGAGAGAAGCAAAGGGGGCAACCAGCCAGCTGCATGAGGAGCAGAGGAGAAAAAGGAGGGGGGCTGGCCACTGCTTTGGTTGACGTTAAGTCAGCTGCTCAGGACTATAGGGCCAAGGGACCACTTTCTTCACATAACCTCTGGTCCCTTGGCACCTTCCCTACAAGGTCTCTCTGGATTCCTACCTTCTTCCCCCCACTCTTAGAGGCTGGGACTGTTAGCTCTCACTCTTTTAAGGCACTGACAACTGGTAGATTTGCTACTAAGATAAGATCTCCTCGGGACTATAAATTCCTTGAAAACAAGGATTACTTGGAAATCCTTATATGACTTATTACTAAATGTAAGTTAATATAAACATAATATGCAAATTTAAAAATTCATCTACATATGAATATAATGTATAATATACATATTGCACTATGTCTGGAATGCAGTAAGGACTTAATAACTATTTGGCAAAAGAAAGAATGGAAGGATAAATGAAAAATTTACTAAATCTGTTTCTATCTCCCTTACTTTTTTTTGTTGTTGTTGATCCTCACCTGAGGATATTTTTTCCATTGAATTTTAAAGAGAGTATAGACAGGAGAGAGAAACATCCACTGGTTGCCTCCCACACGCACCCCCACTGGGCTAGGGACCAAGCCTGCAACCGAGGTATGTGCCTTTGACCAGGAATCAAACTTGGGACCCTTTAGTAGTTCTGAGCTGACTCTCTAGCCACTAAACAAAATCACCTAGGGCTGACCACCTTACTTTTTCTCTCATCCTATGAGCCTTTGTTTTTTCTTAAAGGAATAATTTACCAAAAAAGGAAATTCTAAAATAAGGGACACGTGACTTCTGACTTAGTCAGCTCAGCTGCTATATCATAGAGTGCATGGTTTAATCATAAATATTTTTTTCAAAAATATATTTTATTGATTTTTACAGAGAGGAAGGGAGAGGGATAGAGTTAGAAATGTGGATGAGAGAAAAACATTGATCAGCTGCCTCTTCCATACTTCCTACTGGGGATGTGCTTGCAACCAAAGTATATGCCCTTGATCGGAATCAAACCTGGGACCCTTCAGTCCTCAGGCAGATGCTCTATTCAATGAGCCAAACCAGTTAGGACTTAATCTCAGATATTAATTTTCTCACAGCCTGGGTGCTGGAAGTCTGACATCAGGGTGCCAGCATGGTTGGATTCTGACGAGAGCTCTCTTCCTGACTCGGAGAGGGCCACCTTCTTGCTATGTGCTCACGTGGCCTTTCCTTAGCCATGGCAGAGATCTCGAGTGTCTCTTCCTCTTCTTATAAGGACACTGGTCCCATCATGGGCCCCCTCTCTCATGACCTCATCTAAACCTAATTATCTGCAAAGTCCCAACCTGCTAATACCAGCTCATTGGGGGTTAGGGTTTCAGCATATGGTTTGGGGGAGACAAACATTTATCCATGACAACTTCTCAACTAGCTTCTGACCAGACGTGGAGGTGGTTTCGCTGCCACTCCTTGCTGCTCTTCCTGGGCTCCTTTCTAGTATTTGAGGAGCATAAAATAAGCAGGTGAGGACTCGCTCACCTCCCTCCCCTGCATGTTCTGTGCAGCAATTACCCTCTTGTGAGTATCTCTCCACTGGCACATTAGAAATTCAAAAAGATGCACCTCATCACTGACCTGAACAGAATTGTGGCAGCTGATAAGGCAACCAGCTACAGCATCTGCAGCTGGGGGCTGACGAGGGAAGGGCTGGGAGCTGCTCCTGCCTCCCCGCATCCCCGGGCACACAATTTGGTGGATTATTGACAATGCTGAGTGATGTGGACAGCATTTATTCTCTTTCAATTGCTGCTATAAAATGAACTTCATGCCATCTGCAAAATTAGGATTCAGAAGCAGCTCTGGATATTAAAATATTTGTGGCTGCTCCTGCTATTATATAGGATTTTACATTTTATGGGCTCCCTATGGGACTACACATGTAAATTAAGATACATATTTAGAAAGCAGTAAATAAACTTCGGAAAGCAGCGGTACAATTAATGAATGGACAGAAAATTGCATGTGGGCCGGGACCGGTTTGGCTCAATGGATAGAGCGTCGGCTTGAGGACTGAAGGGTCCCGGGTTCGATTCCGGTCAAGGGCATGTACCTTGGTTGTGGGCATATCCCCAGTAGGGGGTGTGCAAGAGGCAGCTGATCGATGACTCTCTCTCATCGATGTTTCTAACTCTCTATCTCTCTCCCTTTCTCTCTGTATAAAAATCAATAAAATATATTTTTTTAAAAAAAAGAAAATTGCATGTGAGAGGAGAAATAATTTTTTTATACAGTCAGAAGCTAAATGGGCTTTAAACATTCTCCTGTCACTACCATTAAGACATTAATAGCAAACATGATATACTGAAATTCATGAGCAAGAGTTTTTTGAAACAAAATGAATAAGTGACTCCATGTATAACTGAGAGATCCAGCAGGTGATGCCTTCCTCTGCCTTCCATCCCACTGGACTACAGAACTTGTCTAATTATCGTAGACTCTCCAACAGAGCAAATGTTTTGATCAAAAGAGTTATAAAGGAAATATTCCAAGGCCTTCTTCTAATGCCACCGGTTTTCTAGCATAATTATGATCCGGGTCACTTTTTCTTTACCCCACATTCTTACTGAAGACACAGCCACAGTGCGATTCCAAAGTGCCTTAACAAATCAGGGCCAGTCACCTTGGCACAAAGTCCCGAGGCCGAGGGGTGGGACTCACAGGCCCTTCCCATCCAGGACCATCACCCTTGTGAATGACTGAATGGTGTTCACTCTGAGCAAGACTGGCTGTAAAGGGACAAGCCCCTGACTCTGGTCAGATTTCCAGGAAACTGCAGTTCTCACGTTTCACACATCCCTCCTTCCACATGCCCTCAAAGATAACACAGAGGAAAGCTTGCCTCTTGTCTTCTCTAGCAGGAAACTACTGCATCAGCCCATGCTTATTTATTATGCCTGCCATCAGGTCCGATGCCTCAGAAGGAGTAGGTGTGACAATGTGATTCTGGCCGTGATCTGTCCCCATCCCACCTCCCCCAGGCTAGCCCTCACCACTAAGGCTGGGGGATGGACTGCATGGAGGAAGGAAGCAGTGGGTGACAAAAGATGACTGTTTTCACTTTGTGTCTGTCCAGGATGAGGCCACCACTCATGCCCTCACTCCCCTCCCAATTCTCTTTCCTTCCAACTACACTTCCACACCAGTTAGGCCTGGCCCGGAGAGCTGGTCTCCTGTCTCTCCCAATTTGCCTTTGAAATGCTGCTTGTACTGAAGGTGGTTAGAGCCCCAGGAGGCCATTCCCTGAAGTATCGCTGAACCAAAACATAATTCAAAAGATAGAAAAGGTTTTGGTCTGATGCTTTATATTAGAACAAGAATATTCATGGTAATGGCTTGCCTTCTCTTTGATTCCTATCCTTCAATAATATCAAGCCATTTGTACACAAGTAATTAAGAAAACTCTCCTCTGTGGTAAATTACTAATTTAACTCCCATTTTAAGGAGAGGCAGAAAGAGGCTTAATGATTCTTCCCAGGGGAGACCAGAATAGGTAGCAGAAGCATTGGGTATGCAGTGATTTGTGGCATACGATCCCTCCTGCTTGTCTCTAATCCCCAATATTGGGCTTACAAAATTGCTTCAGAGTGGAGTTGGTCTTAAGTCTCTGGGGTGGTGTTGCTGTGTTCTATTCGAGAGCCGCCCAGTTCTGCTCGGAGGCAGCTGCATTCATAGCTGCTGGTGAATATTTTCCTACTCTCCTTTCATCACATGATGTATATCATTCCCCTCGCTGGCATTTCCAATCACTGGGAGCAGTAGAAGCACAGGACGAATCGGAGCACTGTAATTTTCCCCCTCATTGATTTGGGGGGAGGGAGCCAGAGGCTGGGGAGGGGAATGGGTAAGGTAGAATGCTCTTTCAAATCTCCCAACCACAGCACAATTCTCTGGTTCTTGCCCTCAGAACTGCTTATTCGAGCTCCCTCATGGCTCCATCCACCTGCCCTCTGCCAGTAGCTTCACCAGCCTGGGATGCCTCCTTCTCAGAAAGGCCAGAGTGGCCTGGTGACCTGGGCACAGGGCCTGGGCTCTGCCTCGCCTGAGCTGGTCCCTTCCTGCTCACGAACTCTCTAGCTTATCAGGAAGAAGTTTGGATTCGGAGTGGAATATGACATGTGAATTAGAGCGGCATTATTTGATGCTAGTGGTCATTATTTGTAATTATCCTTTTCATGTTGGAATGCTGCGGATTGAGGCTGTTGTTACTGGAAGAAATGTTATTACATTTCTATCTCATTCGTGTGAAATTTAAGCTGACAAAGGGGGAAAGACAATTACTAGGTTGCTTCTGAATGCATATTTTCACTCTGAGGCTGAACCAAGAACTCGGATAATATTGGGTAAAGCTATACAATTTCTTTGTGAAATAGACAGAACTTGGAGATGGGAGCTGGAATTTATAGTTGCTATTAAAATGGTTGCTGGAGTGCTTGAAGGTAACTATGAGTTGTGTTCTTAAGTAACTTCAGTAACTATAGCAGTAATTAGCACAGGTAGACACACATGAAAGTACAACATGCAAGAAGATAAATATACTGGCAACCATATAAACAAAGCACTCTACAAACATAAACTGCTATATAAATGCTAATTAATTACATAAGTAGGCATACAGGAGGGGACGGTTTTTCATATGATGACGAAGATAAACAGGCAGAGCATTCCTTTGAGAACCAGGCTTCTCCCCTCCTCCCATCTCCTGCCTCCTGCAATGGTTGGCCCTTGTCAGAGAGGGTGGGGACACTGCACCTCTCCTGTCCCACCAGCCGCCACCAGCCACATGTGGCTCCTGATGTCACTAGCCCCAAATGAGATGTGCTGCAGGTGAAAAACAGACACCAGATTTTGAAAGTTTTTTTTTTTTTTTGGTGTGGGGGAGAGGGGAGAAAATAAAATAAATTAGTGGTTTTTTTATATTGGTTACAAATGGAAATGATAATATTTTAGATAACTTGCATTAAAATATATTATTACAATTGATTTTACCTATTTCTTATTACTCTTTTAACATGGCCCCTAGAAAATTTAAAAATATATCCGTGGTTCACATTTATTGCTTGAAATACTTTTATTTGGACTACACCACTCTCACTATTGCACCCGTTTGCAGGAGCTGAGAGGAAGCTATAGACAGAAGGGTACCACTAGGCTTCCTGGGCCAGTCTGTTCCCTGGGCCAGTCTCCTGGCTGTGAAATATAAGGGAGATAGATGAGGTGGCTTCTCCATGTTGAGAAGGATGGTGGTGAATCAAATCAACAGGCAACTCCCATTACCCTGAGATGCTTGCCTCTTGGGGCACCAAACATTTATTAAAATAAAGGAGCCTGAGGCAGGTGGGATATTGGGGCTATTTACCTGCAAAATGAAGAGGAAGCAAACCACATTGCTCCATTTTGGTAGGCAACTGTCTGACAGCCAGACCTATCAGCTAATTTTTCATGTGGGAGAAGGGACTGGGGGCAAACCTGAGGGGTACTGACCTGGGAGGAGAACGGGAAAGATTTGTTCAGTGTATCTTCTGCAGTAGCTTACCTCAAAATTCACCACACACTGAGTTTACAGGGCACCCATTTGTTGTGAATGAAGAGGACTAGTAAGAATTCATTCATAAGCTATGTCATCTAGTACAGTGTTTAATTGTTGGGTAAATGTTGATAATTTGTGAGCTTTGGGTTAAGGTGCTATAGTCTTTGGTGGGTTATTTAAAGCACTCAAATTTCTTAATTTGCATGTTATTTGCATAAACTTGCATATTAAGTTCAGAAGGCTGTAATTCTAAGTATGCACAATTAAACTGAATTAAATTGATTACTGCAACACCTTACAATTGTGTGCAAATCTAATATTCCAAGATTAATGCATGTGATGATATAACAGATTTTTCAATCATAGAATCCCATTCCAACCCAGAAACCATGAATACATAGCCTGCATAGAACCAGTAATACACACCCTCCTTTTTTTATGTCCTTGCCCCAGGATATGTTTTTATTGATTTTTAGAGCGAGAGGAAGGAAGAGAGAGAGAGAGAGAGAGAGAGAGAGAGAGAGAGAGAGAGACTGAAATGCTGCTCCACATACTTATGTATGTATTGGTCTATGAGGACAATGCTCTAACCAACTGAGCTACCCAGCCAGGGCCAAGAGAATGTTTTTAAATGTCCTATCTTTCTTAGAAGTGTTTATCTTGTTTATCTTTCAAAACATTTAGTTCTCACTTGGTCCAACCTTACCCTGACTTCTATTGACCAATAAGAGATCTCAGACCCAGAGAGGAAACGGGGCTGACCCAGCACTGTAAAATGTTCCCTGACCAGGCCCACTCCTCACAGTGGTGGTGCCTGGCCTTGAGTACTGGAGAATGTACTATAGGACTGGGCACCTAAATGTCACAGGACAAACTGGCAAGTGGTGAGTAGTCTATCTCACTCTCTTGCCAGACATACCTTGTTAACAGCCAGTAGGCCAGACTCCACACTAGAATCCTGGGGTTTCTCGGGGTACCCAGAATGACTCAGAAGGGAGATGTAAGCTCAGGAAAGGCAAATGCCTTGTCCCCACAGCTTCCTCCCTAGTGGCAGAGGCACAGCCTAGAAGAATGCCAGAGTTGGGTCCTTTAAAACACTACCCTGGCAGGGCACCTCCTGCTGGCATTAAAGGGGAATTCTTCTCCAAGCCTGTCTCCCAGTCCTGTATGTTCTTTCCATTTTACAACACTGATTTCTGCACAATTTAATGTTTCCTTAACCTTATGTTACCCTGATAACAATTATTATTCCTAACAAGGGAAGGAGTTCTTTGGACTTAGGAAATAGCAAATAGTGTTGAAGTGCTAATTTCCTTGGTGCATTATTATGTCATTGCTTTTCCTCTGTCACACTGCAAACATACAAACACACACATGCACTAAGACACACACACACACACACACACACACACACACACACACACACACCTGGATAATTCTATGAGTTAGGAATCCTCCACGAGGCATACTAATCAATCCCTTTCCTGTCATTTGTTTGTTTTTAAATCACTAGAATGATGCTTATTTGCATGTCATTTTCCTAAATTTGCATAGCAGATGCAAGAGACCCTCTCTGTTCAGGATCCCATACTGCTGTAGAAATGTGGCTAGCTTCCCCAGTGTTGCAAAGGAACACAAAAGAAAGCTTTATTTCCACAAACGTTTATTACAACGAAGCTTTTAAATGCTAGCGAACATAGAAGGATTTTGTTTTAATTAAGTACGGCAGGAGGAATTATTATAAAGCCATCCTTTCTTATTGTGATCTTATTGAGCTGCTTGGAAACATGAGAGCAGTTGACCTGCATTGGACCCAGCTGGCATGGCTCAGAGGCTGAGCATCGATCTATGAACCAGGAGTTCACAGTTCGATTTCTGGTTGGGGCACAGGCCCAGGTTGCAGGCTCAGTGTCCGATGTGGAGAATGCAGAAGGAAGCTGATCAACGATTCTCTCTCATCATTGATGTTTCTACCTCTCTTCCTATCCCTTCCTCTCTGAAATCAATGAAAATATTTCTTTTAAAAAAAGAATGTCCTGCATTGGGAAGGACATTTTTAAATGATCCATCTAGTAGAGTGGCTAGAGATCCTTCAGGATGTCTGTCCTCAGAGACTCTGAAGTCCTGCTCTCCCAGTGGTTTGCTCATCAGGACTCCCAAGATAAGATGCCTCATCGCTGGAAACCCCTGCCAACCTGGCTTGGCTCCATGTTCCCTGCCCTTAATGCCACCTATTCAGGCTTCATTTCTGGAATAATGATTACTCTGTATATGAATGACCACCTGATCCTAATCACCCAAAAGAATTAAGAAAAAGATTTTTATCAGTCCTGTATGTAAATATGCATATGCTTGGGTTGTAGGCTCAATTCCCAGTAGGGGGCATGCAGGAGGCAACCGATCAATGATTCTTATCATTGATGTTTCTCTCTCTCTTTCCCTTCCTCTCCATCTAAAAATCAATAAAACATATTTTTTTAAAATATTAATATATTTTATTGATTTTTTACAGAGAGGAAGGGAGAGGGATAGAGAGCTAGAAACGTCGATGAGAGAGAATCATTGACCAGCTGCCTCCTGCACACACCCCATGAGGATGTGCCCGCAACCAATGTACATGCCCTTGACCGGAATCGAACCCGAGACCTTTCAGTCTGCAGGTCGAGGCTCTATCCACTGAGCCAAACCGGTTTCGGCAATAAAACATATTTTTAAAATTAAATTTAAAAAGATCTTCTTCTGGGCCAGTGCTCAGGGAGCTAACATGCATGAGATCAGAAATCATGGGTTTCTTTCCTGTAGAGGAGTGGGCAGACCTCCACCCGCCTGGGACTCAAGCTGACTGGCCAGCTCCTGGCTCCACCAGAATGGGCTTTGTGGTCTTGTCCAATTTGCTTGGCCTTTCAACCCAAATTTCTGGACCTCTAATACTGGGATATTAACACTGTGACATCCCTGCTTACTGTATAGAATAACAGAGATGAATAAATCATTTCATGTATCATTTTTGAGAGACACCTGTGTTGGGCTTTTATGAGATTGTGTCTTACAGATTTTATATTGCCTAACATCCAGCCTATTTGCAAGACCTACAAAGTCAGCCTGAAAACTGTCATGAATCCTTCATCTCCACCACCACTGTTTCAGGCCAGACCACCATCATTTCTCACTTGGTCCACTTTACTACCTCCCAACTGGCCTCTCCACTTCCATTTTTGTTCCCCCTCAATTCAATTCATTCTCCACACAGTAGAAAAGTAAGTTATAATGTAAATCAGATCAGCATTAAGCATAATGATTAAGCATAATGAATGATCATGCCATTCCCCCACATAAAACTCCTCATGGCTTTCTATTGCAGCTAGAATGATATCTAGTTTCTGTGCGCTGGACTATTGAGCCCTGCATAGTCTAGTCTCTGTCATCTCTCCCACCTCCTCTCAGGCCAGGCTCTCCCCTTGCTCAGTGATTCTAACAACACTTATCTTCTTGGTTTCCCAAGCACACCCAAGTCGTTCCTGATTCAGGTTCTTTGAATGTGGTGATTTTTCCCATACACTGTAGCACTTTTCTCTTTCATTCTTTAGCATTTAAGTTTCAATGATATAATCAAGAGTTCTCCAACAATCCTACCTAAATATAGTTTCCCCCCACCCATTTCCATTACTTTCTACCTTAGCTCTTTTTTTCTCCTATATTAAACTTGCCATAATGTTTATTTTTTTTTTCTGTTGAAAAATTTCTGATGAAACTTCTATTTCATCTGTGTCCTTCAGTAAAATGTAAGCATGAAGACAAGAATGAACAACTTTTAGGTTGTTCCCATTGCATTCTCACTGCTTAGCACAAAGGGAATGAATAAATAAATGAAAAACTGGACCTCAATACTACTTCAAGGCTTTAAATAATCGTTTTCCTCAAATTATAATTCCAGTTTGATTTGAAGATTTTGGGCACCCTTGAGACATCTACTCCTGTGGAAACTTCAAAATGCTGTCTTTAGTAGCATTTAGGTCACACTCCCGTACAGGCCACAAAAGTTAGATACTCCAGAAAATGAATGAAGTTGAAATGACATATGTTTAAGTTGACTTCTCCTGCCCAAATAGCGTTTTATAGAGATAACAATCAACCCAATATTTAATTAGGTCCAGGTCTCAGCTTCTTCGAAGCCCCTCTTTTCACCATTGTTTGCCTCTAAAACCATATCTATTCACGACTACCTTTTCTTGTTGCCATTTAGACATCAGATTCAGCTCCTGTCCACATGTGTTGGTCTTCTTCCAACTGGCAGGGTGTTCTGTCTGTGCTGTGATGAAGCACCTTCAGGTAGAGGGCTGCCTGTCTTGTACCTGCCTGAGGAAATGAACCAGACACTGTTGTAACTGGAAAGGATCTTGGATATTCCCTTTGTTTTATAATGAGAAAATCAGAGAAGTGAATTAACTTGTCCAAGATCACACAGCCTTGTAGTCAAAAGCCAGAATCAGAACTTAGGCCTAGGCCTCCAGAAACCCTGTCCAGTATACAGTGGTGTAGAAATAATATTCAGAATATAGTATCTTTAGAAAAATGTTTCCATGTAAATATCATGTAGACTGTAAAGTAAATAACCTATTTAGAAGAACAATGTAAATATTTTATAGGCTGTGGTATAGCTGTCAAGTTTGAAATTAGATCTTCAGCTCCTAAGCAATGCCACACACATGTGGTATGATACAATACGCTGGGGTCTGGGCAGCCATCCCTAAATTGTGTCTGCAATTTCCTAGAGTGGCAGAATTCAGACTGCACAGCCAGCTGCTTTCCGCTCCTCATATTCCCACTGCACAGCTGCCAAGGGCATGCAGCCACAGGAAAGGGGGCTGAGCAAAGAGAATGCCACCCCTAGGGGTTTTGCTGCTGCCCCCGGGGAGTGGAGTTCTGGCTTCCTAAAAGACTCAGCCTAGAAAAAAAAAATCAAAGATGGCCAGACCTCCCAGGCCATTTGGGTGCTGTGAGCACACTGCTGACCAGCCCATTCAGTGTGAAGGTGAGCGGAACCACACTGTGACAGTAGGGAACGGGACCGTGTGCTTTACCCTGTGGCTTAGAACTACCTAGAAACTTCTTACTCTGGAATAAATTTCTTTCCCTATTCTTTCCCTAAGATCTTTCTTCCCCATTCCTACTGCACTCACCATATGTCTGTTAGTTATAATGTTGAGTGACAGTGGCAAGTAGGCACAGAGAAACTGACCTTCAAAAAAGAAACAGTACTTTATTGCCCTTAATAATTCTCGCCAAATTCTGTCCTCTAAAGGTAAAATCCTATTTAATAAAAGCCTAATATGTTAAGTGTCTGGTTGTATGTTCAACCAAAGGGTAATATGCTAATGATATAGTAAGGCTGCTCAACCACTCGCTATGATGTGCAATGACCACCAGGGAGGCAGATGCTCCGATTAGTAGGTTAGCTTGCTGCTGGGGTCCAGCCAATCAGAACTGACCGAGACAGGCTGGACATTCCCTTGAGCCCTACCAGGGTCCCTCTCTGGCTGGCCAAACTCCCACATCCCTCCCTGGCCCTTAAAGCAGTTGCTTCTCAGGGTGATGTGCAAGCAATACCTGCCAATTGTAAACTCATTAGTACATAGCTCCTTTCTTTTGCATTTTTGTCAACCAAGGAGTTCTCAGCTCTCCCTGCTCCACACACTTTATGTTCTTTTAATCTGAGATTATAGAGAAAGAGGAGAGCTGTGCTCTTGCTGAGCAAAACTTGAATCTTGTTGCAAAAACACAGGACCTGGAGCTGTGGGAACACTGAGGAACCAAACTTGCAATGTCTTTCTCCCTTCCCCCTCCCCAAAGTGAGTGGGGAGGAAAAGACATTGAAGGAGCTTCTGTTAAGGTGAGTAATTTACCTTCAGAGTTGTATGGCTCAACTGTGATGCATGGGATCTGAGCTGTGAGACACTGAGCAATGACACATGCTGAGGTCGCCTGGCGGAGAGGCACTGAATGATTGCAGCCGTGTTGGGTAGAGGCTGCTAGCAAAAACAAGATCGAGCTAGTGCTGCATTTTGTTACCTAAACCATCTGCTGGGCAGCTTAGGAAGCAGAGGACCATTTGCTAAGGGACAAACTGATGTCACTTTACTCTCATGTTCAATAAAAGAAGAACTCCGCCAAGAAGCAGACAATAAACAGACTATTTTGCCACTTTTCATCAAGCAGTTTGGGTGATGTTTACAGCCCCTTAAGTATTATTCTTGCATTATGTTTATACTGTGGTAGCATCTGTAGAACAGGAAATATGTTTCTAAATGTTAGATGCCATTTTAAGTAAAGTGTTTTTCATTAAATCTATTGTCGACAAAGTTTTGCCTGAACTTGTCTAGTTGCTATTGGGAGTTATCCGTAATTTCCTCTGCCTCTCCTGCTCTGAGCCTTTCATGCACATCACCTCATACACCTGACAGCTGGTGGTAGATGGGTGCATTTCATTATGATGCCCAGACTTGGACTGCACGGCAGAGCTAGGCCACCTGGAGCTCCAAACAGGTGATCTGCGTACCTCAAAATAGAAGCAAAATCTTTAGAATTTCCACAGGCCCCATACCTACTTTTATCTCTGTTTTGGGGGTGGATATGGTTACTCTGCTATAAATGATGAATATTGCTTCTGGGGAGGCTGGTTTTCCTCAGTGTTCTGATCAATAGCTGTTGATCTCACACACACACACTCACAAATGATGATTCCTCATGCAGAATGCTCAATCTCCTTCACATTTTATCATTGTCTTTGTCACCAAGACATCTATGCATAGCGAATGTTACGAGATTTGTAAGTGATTTGAGGATAAATGTTTGTGCTAAAAATGTGCAACTTCTACTTCTTTACCAGTTAAACTGCATGAAGTTTGTAGTAAGCAGTGAGATATATGAACAATTGTGAGGAGCAAAAAGGAGGATACAGTGTTTAGGCCCTTAAATGTCATTTGGCAAGTCAAGAAGTGCTGGTGAAGGGCTTCTTTATGAATATCATTTGCACAATAATTCCACAGTTGTCAAAACTTCCCATATTTCAATTTGGAAACAATAGCAATCACTAATATTCTATACTAGAGACCTGCCTTCAGCCCAATCTTCCCCCTCTCACAGTCCGGGAGCCCTCAAGGGCAGGAGGCAACCCAGCAAACAGGGGAAGGCAATGCCCCCATCACATCTTTGCTGAGGCCACTGCCAGCAGTGCAAGCCTTGACTGGCCCTGGTTAGCTGGGCAGCCACAGTCTGAGGCTTGCCTGCACCTACGACTGACCCTGGGCAGCTGGGGGGCTGAGAGGACTGGGCGCTGCCATCTTGTGGCTGTGGGTGTGGCCATCTTTGAGGATGTTGTAGTCAATTAGCATATTCCCTCCTTATTGGCTGTGGGTGCCGCCATGTTTGAAGGCAGGCCAGTTGATTAGCATATACCCTCTTTATTAGATACGATTAGCCCTCTCTACATGCCAGAAACCATGCCAGGCTTTGACTGTATATGTCACTAATCTCCAGAGAATCCCTAGAAGGGAGATACTGTTACTGTTTTTGCTTTATAAAAGGGGGTTTAGGGAACAGAGTGGTTAAGTAACAAGCCGGTGTTGCACAGCTAGCAGATGGCTGAGCTGGAATTTAAATTTAGGGACTCTGACTCCAGTACCTGTGTGCTCAATGTCACTAAGAAGACCTCCCTCACAGCCCTGTAATATTCTGCAAAACTCTAGTAATGTCTGCACCAGGCTTTTTATTTCATTTATAAAGTTTACATTATTGAGTGATGAGTTGTAAGACTGATAAAAAGATGAATTCCAATCATTTCAGATATTCAAAATGGCAGCTTTAGGAATAAGCAGGAAGTGGGAAGACATAACCATGGTAAGTCCTTCAGACTGCCCTCAGGGGGACCTGTCCACCCCGGCCCCTCTCTCTCTGCTTCTGTTTACTTCAGAGAAGCCTTTCAGCTTCAGAACCACAGGGATCAGGGGACAAATATAAAACTCTCCCAAGTTAGCCACAGAGTGGGTCTCTTTAGGGGCCAAGATCTGGTCTGTATTCAGTTTCAGGCCAGTAACCCTGGAGAGTGGATTTTCCCAACTGTGGTCACTTGGCTTAACAGGTGTCCCATTCTCAGACCCATGTAAAATTGCCTCTGTCCTACCCCATCCCAAACACTTCCCAACCACTGCTCTGTTTATTATTTTCTGTAGTATTTATGACTTTCCAGCATGGCCTCCCTCAGGTCTTGTCTTGTGAAACTTTTTTGGTCAGTGAGAAAAGCTTAGATTCAGGGAGGTTACATTGGGCCCTTTTTTATTATTATTTTCACTAATTCTATATTTTGGCTTCGGAATTTTGTTTGTCTATTTAACTCAATAGATTTATACACAGAGAAATTACCTTGAAATTGTCCTGGGTGGGGGAGGAGAGCAGCTTTTATAGTAAAGTTTAGGCTCTAGTAGAACTATTAATTTTGATAACTGTGTTTAAGCCCCAGCCACTGGCTAATGTGTACCCTTGAGAAAGTTACCGATTCTCAGTGTCTGCATCTGGGAAATGGAGGCATGGATGTCCACACTGCTATTGTAAAGATAAATGAGCTAAGTTAGATAAAGTGTGCCTAGCAAGTTGGCACATGGCAGGCGCTCACTAAATAGTAGCTACTTTTATTATTGTCCAGAATCATTTGTAGAGGTGGCCCTGGTCCTTAAAGTTTAACTATCTCTTGGAGGTTATCATGAATCTCAGCAGGAAGTTCAAATCTCTTCTCAAATCCTAAAGGTCCTTGGCAAGGACCTTTGGGCATTCTTTTATTCTATAAAAGACTATATATTAATCAGCCCTAACAGTGGTTTCTCTCTAAAGAGCACAGTTCTTTTTCCCCCAAAACTTCAGAAGGTTTTACAAGATTTCACCCAATGACAAGGAAAGAAGGTCTCTCAGATACCCCTCCTCAAATGGAGAGAGTTGGATCTCCCAGTTAAAGTTACAGATAGAGAGCTTGCTTTGGCAATACCCTCACCTACAGTGGGCAGGGTGGGAAGCAGCACTTAGCAATACACAGCAAAAGTGTAGATCAATGTCTTTGAAGAGGACACTGGAGAGAAGTTGGAAAGCCAACATGTGATCAATAACTCATTAGCCAGGCTATGACATCTCAACTACCTCACAGCATGACGGTCATGACATGACATCAGGTACCATCTCTCTTTGCTCACTAGCTGGCTTACCTGCACTGAGGAGCTGCCCATTGTTTATAAATGCTGCAGTCGAGTCAGGTTGCTACGCCTGCCTGCCTGCTCCTTGGCTGTCTCAGGAGTCCACAGCTATTCTACTCAGCATGGGGTCGGGCCTTAGGCATCATTAAGGCACGTCTTTTCCCACACTGCTTACAGCTTTCCCACTTAGTTCCAGAATCCTTGTTACCTATTGTTTGAACTTACATAACTTGTATATGTGTTGCTGCAGACCCTGCTTGAAACTATTAGACTGTGGCTACTTTCCAAATTGTGGTCATTTGTGACTTCCAGAGGTGAGCTGAAACTGTTCAATCAGCCAGCTGTTACAAAGAGTGCAGCAGAGAGAAAACTAAAGTCAGAAAACCTGTTTCAGTCTCTGTGTGACTTCACCACATCATTACACATTCCTGATTCTAACATTCCACCTATGTATAGACCATCTTTCAATACCTGGTGCTACAGGAGATGTAGAAGAACAAGGCAAGATACCTGTCCTCGAAAGCTTAACATCTGGTTGAAGATGCAAGATCAATATGCTTGTGATGAAGGGAATAGTGCAAAATAGGGCAAAATCCAGTGTTAAAGTGTGTAGCATAGATATTCGTAGGCCTCCAGGTCCCAGCAGCGAAGTTCAAAGATCTTCCCTGGAGCTGCCAGGGAAGGTCCCCAAGAGGAGAACCGGCTGGATTTAGGTCTTAAAAGTTACACCAGACTCTACATGCCAGAGAACAGTAGGGTTAACATTCCAACTAAGGCACTCAGGACAAACCGTGTGAGGGCTAAGGATTTAGGGAACCCTAACCACTGTGGAGGACATTAAAAGCCAGAGAAAAGAGTTTATGTGATCAACTTAGAGGTCATGTGAGGTCACGAAGCATTTACATAATGAGGAGACAAACAGCTAGCAGGTAATTTATAGGCCATTAAATAAAGTAAGTCCTGGCCTTTCACATCCACTCTTTCCTTACCAGCTCCTCCACACCCACCCCATCCCACCTCCCATAGAGCCAATGATTTGAAACAATGTATATTTACTTTGTAACAATTCATTATTATCATTCATCAGAAACACTGGGTTGTCTACTAGGACTCCTGATAAACATGAGCTGACCCTGGATTTTTGCACCAAGCGATATAATTACAGCCAAAAATAAATCAACAGCATGCTTTAATGAGCCTATGTTCACTGAAGAATTATACAGCTTACGTTTTTGAAATACAATCAATGGTCCCAGATTGGGAATCAAGGATTTAGATGAAACTCCTTATTTTGTAGATAAGAGAAGTGAAGACCAGATCTAGCCTCCCCCAAGACCTTTAAGTGATTTAGAACAAACACAAGGATACACATGGGTGCCAGATCTAGTCCAAGGACTGTTGGCTCCAGTGGATGAGAGGGTGAGACTGCAGAGATGCTGAGAAGCTAAGAAAAGCACTCATTAAGACAAAAGCAAGCATCTGCATCAGGATATGGTGAGGAACAAATGGATCCCAGGCACTTTGAAGAAAGAATCAAAACAGACTTGATAACTAGAATTGTGATACATAGAGGAAGATGTATCTGTTACAGTTCTTTGAAAACCACAGAAACTGACTTTGGCTGTCAACAGACAAAAAAGCAAAAACCAACAAAAGAAAACAAAATACCACCATAATAATGAAAGGCTATGGGCAGCTCAGTACCTAAGAAAAAAACTGAAAAACCATGGGGACCCAAAGATCTAGATTGTAAAAACTGTGAGTTTCTTCGGGACCCAGTCACCAGAGAGATTCCAGGTTGCTGTTTCAGTAATTTTTCGCTGTGCTCCTGATTCAAATTCCGGGTTTCCAGGCAGAGTTACAAACAATGGTGGTGGTATTAGTCAAAGCCAGAGAACTGAGACAAATACAAGGTCTTGGACGAATCACTTTCTTTCCTGAGCCTGAAAATTCTAAAACTTCCAACTCTAAAGTGCTAAGAGTTAATAAACTGGAGTTCTGTTCTTTAATATTTCCTGTCTCTCAGTTAACCTCATGTTTTAGGTTAGATTCTCCCAGAATCACACTCTAAGACAAGGATTTGAGTGCAAGCGATTTATTTGAGAGGTGATCCAGGAGGTACCGGCAAAAGAAGAAGGGGGATGGGAAAGTCAAGGCAAATGTGTCATGAACAAGTTGTCATTGTGATCATCCAGGGCTCAGCTCCATTGGGAAGCTTTGAGAGACTGCAGAGAACCCACCTTGGGGTAAGGAGGCTGAGCTATTTATCCTCCAGTTTTCTTTGGTCACCAGTAAAGGCTGCTTCCATAGGGATTAATTTATGGCCTGTTCCAAATGAGCTGAGCGAGCTCCCAATCTGACAAGAATTGTAGGAGCTGGCAGTAGAAAGCCAGTGACATGTAAGGGGAGCAGTGGATGCCAAAGCCCTATGAGCAGGGCATCAATAGCAGCTACTGTTCAAGTGTCCCCCCCATTGGCATCACAGCATTTCACCTTGGAGCCATATAATATTCCATCAGAAGAGCCAATCGGGACCATCCGTGAGACATTCACAAGCAATGCTACAGAGCTCAGAAAGAGCTTAAGTCTGTGCCTGCCTTCCCTACCGAGTTCCTGCTCCACTTCATGGTCTCTCAGATGCTTCATTTCTGTGGCTACTTGTCTGTTTCACTCCTGAAGCTGGTGCTCCTTTTCTAAATGGTATTTTAACACCACTGTCCCACGATAGCTAGGATGCTCCTCTCTGCTGGAACGTGCAGAGTAGATGAGGGGGGACAGTGTTCCAGCTTAAATTAGAAGCATGGAAACAACACTGGGAAACTCTTTGTGAGGCTGTGCCTCTTGCTCAGTAGAAAAATCACCCTTCAGGAGAATCAATGCTCATTTTGGTGAATGAGTAGTGGCAAAGGTTTTGTTCTGGTTTTGCATTCACTGCCTATGGTGGCATTCTGCCTCTGCTCTATGAATCTCAAAACAAAAGTGTGATGAGGATGTCATAATCGGGTCATGGCAGATCCATGAGCTCATGGTTAACCCATTACCTGTCCTGAGGGGCCCACCAGTTCATAAGTTCCACTTTCCCAACCAGGCCTTGCCCTGCTGCTCCTAAGATAGTTACTTGAGCTGCCATTTCAGTTCAGAATGTAATGGGGACACTATTACAGAATATTTTCTGAATGTGCCATATGTATTAGTTATTGTTACTCAGTCACATTATTATGCATATTTTTACAATCCACTTATCTAGCTCAGACAAATTGGGGAAGGTTGGCAGATATGTCCCTAAAGTTATTTCCCTCCTCATCTGTCTGTCTTTCTTTGCCTCAGTAAGTGACATTTGATATGTAATTTATATCATTATATACATGAGACAAATCAAAATAAAATAGAGCCAGTATTTATATCTTCCATTTATTTAATACTCAAACAAGAATTTAAAAAGTGATGGAAACCAGACCCTAAAACATATTATGTATAGGAGATTAATATATTATTTTAAAATTCCTTTATAATTTAGTAAAACCCCTAATTATGGGCTTCAATAGTTTAACTGAGACATGAACCCATCTCTAATCAGCTCTATTTCTGACATGCCCTGGTCTAGATATTCCACCTCAGAGATCCAACTATACTCTAGTCCCCACATTTTTTGCCTGCTAAGTCTTTAACTCAGTCATTTCCTCCAACATGAATACCTGCTCCCAGGGTGTCTCCTCAGTGTGGCCTCTGTGTCCACTCCCCTTCCCACTTCCACCTCTAGAAAGGCAATGCAGAAGAGAGGTTGAAGACATGCATAGAGTCTGGTAGACCCATCTTAGGCAGAAACAGGTTTAAGTCGCAGTTTGTTCTTTATTAGTTGCATGACCTTAACCTAGTTAGTTAAAACTCTGAGCATCAGATTTTCATCTATTCAATGAGACCAACTACTCAATTCCTAGCATCATTTATTTCCCAACTCCTAAGCTCCATGCATAGCACAAAGGTGTTCTGATGTTTCCCCCTTGGCATCAAATTAAAGTCCTACTCATTAAATCATCAATACAAATAAAAAAATAAACATCATGAAATTTGTTTCTTGTTACTTGAGGTCATCATGTTACTTGAGAGGAGATCTGTATACTTCATGCTAAGAAAAAAAAAAATCAGTTCTCAAAAGCAAATACCGGTATACCTGATGACCTTGTGCCTTCTCTTTACTCACTCCGGAAATCCAACTAAATTGATGGGTAAGGAATTAAAAGTTGCAAAATTTACAAGGATTATATATGCTTCTACTACACAGAGCTAGTCTAGACCATAAGAGTCTGAACATCTGCGAGCAATATTATCAACACCTGGGCAAGCGAGGATACTCATTAGGCAGAACAATGGAGGAAGGGACTTGTTTGCTTTGGAAACAAGTTGGGAGTGGCATTACCATGGTGATAAACATAGCCTTTGACACTAACCCCAATCTGTGGAATAGCTGAGGTTATGAGCCTTCCTTTTTTCCCTCTGAAAGGGTTTTTCTTGGAGACTACTCAAAGTAGCCATGGTACTGCTTGTCACTATTCCTCACAGTGGCCCTAATCCATAGTCAGAGATACAACCACCACCATTTATTGAGGCCTTATTGAGCACCACAAGTTGGACAGGTAAAATTGTGGTTCTCATCATTTTCACATCATTGCCTATACAGGAATTGATCATATCTTCACAGCACATTATTGTAAATGTGTGAGGCTGCCTGGGCTGGATGTGACTAGCTTAGAGCTCCAGCTACTCTAGGAAGAAACCCTGAGGACTGAGTATCTCAACTCCTCTTTATCCCTTTTACAGTAGAAAAGTTAGTCCTAGCCCTGACAGATTGTTTCACTTACTTGCATAATAATATTTGGAGATAAATATTATTTATCAGTTGTTTCACAAGTTCATATACTTAGTAAATGGTAAAGACAGGATTTGAATCTGATCTGTTTGATCCCATGCTATCTTTTCTGTATCATGAATCAACCTGCTTCTCTAGCTGCTGATGCTGACTCTAGCAGCTCTGGAGATGTGGTAGGGGGATCTTGCTAAAATGGGAGGAGGCCAGGGTTTTGATGGCCTGGCTGGCACCTGGGCCGGGCATCAACAAGAGATGTCCCTATGTGTTTTCACATATGGATCTGAAATGATTAATCTTAGGGTCCTATGAGGAAGTCTGAAGAGAAACGCAGGTTGACCATTTATAGGTGGCATCTGTCCAAAAGGGCTAGACATCAAGGTACAGGTAACAGATCACCAAGGAAAGGCAAAAGAAACCAGAATGAAGTGAGTGTCAAAGCAGCAGGTGAGAGGTGGGTACTGACATATCCCTGTGCCAGGGACTTTCAAACTTGAAGACATCAGAATCAGTTGGACGGTTTGTTCAAACACAGAACTTCAGATTCGATAGAGTTGAGGCAAGGCTGATCATTTGTATTTCTAACAAGTTCTCTAGAGAGATTCTGATGCCATTGATCGGGGACCAATTGCCTTAGCAAAAAAGTAAATGTGGCTGCTTGCTATGGAAGGATACAGTCTTGTCAGGGGCAGAAAGGGAACATATTAAAGGGCAGAAATCTAAAGTGTTACAATTCTTTGTCCCCAGCCATTTACACTGCCCTCACAATGTACCTGAGTTAACGTTCGAAGTCATTAGAATGACTTCATTGACTACATTTAAGCAACACCTGCTGTCAGCTGTCAACCAGCATCCTAGTGCCCCAGCATCCCAGGCCTTTACCATCCCCTAGCTAAGAGGACTGAAAGAAACATGTATTAGTACAGCCATTGGTATGTTTACTCTTTGATGTCTTTGCCAATAATCCAGCATTCTTCTATTCCATATTTTTTTTAAAACCCAAAGCACAAAAATACAATTTTCATTATAAACAAAACAAAAAAAATAATGGATCTCCCCTCCATTAGCTAAAAAAAGAATACTTGATAGCAAATCCTTTCATTTGAGTTCTGGGATTATTCATGTGACGACATCATTACAATGATGTAGCATCTTGAGTCTTTTAAGGGCACCTCTCCCTTAGCCATGATTTCTTTCTTTCTTGTATCCCAGGCACAGCTAACACAATTAACTGTGTGCCGATTGGAGGCCCCTGAGCTGTTTCAATCCCCATCTGGCTCCATTCCCTGTTGGATAGCTTGTCAAGGCAATCTGCCTCTGAATTGGAGTGCACCTCTCTTCACTTACAGTCCTTCAGGGGGAAATTGAATTTCTTCCAGAACAGGAGTGTTGGTTGTTTAGAAGGATCCAGGTAAGGCACAGGCAATTGCACCTTTATCCCTAAACTTTAAAGAAGCCATAGCTTTCAAAAGAAAATAAATCTTTTAATCCTTCTACAGCTATCCTCCCATTTACTAAATAACTGGCATTTAAAAGAAACCATTATTGAACATGCCTCCTGAGCCCTTCCATAAGTGTTAACAAGAACTTCCCCTAAGAGACAAGGGCTCCTGTCTTTCCAGAGTTAAGTCTCACTGTATTTAAGAAAAAGTCCTATTTAGTCAAAACGGGAAATTATTTTTATTTCTTTTAAATGTCTGTTGTCCAGAAGCAACCTCAAAATAATACCAAATTGCATCATAGGCAGTTTCAGGTTGTTGCTAGAATGCATGTTCCAAGGAAGATGGTCCATGTGTATCCTGGAGAGACCACCTGGCAGCATCTGCCAGTTCCAGTGAATATCAGAGTGATGATGTGTGAGGGTCCCAATACCTGCCTCTGTCATAACCAGTTAGTAGGTACCAAGGGGAAAATTGTATCATTAGCAAAAGTGACCAAAAGAAAAATGCTGGTGATCTAGTAAGCAAACTATTTTCCTGATTTCTGTGAGCCACTCTGCCAAATTAATCAAATCTGAGGAGGGAGTTATGGGAATCTCTGATTTATGGCCACTGGGTCAGAAACACAGGTGACAATCTAGACTTGTGATTGGCATCTGAAGTGGGAAAGGGAGGCGGTCTTGTGGACTGAGCCTTTAATCTGTGGGATCTGACACTATCTCCAGGTACATAGTGTCAGAATTGAGTTCAATTGTAGGACATCTAGTGTTACAGAATTGTTTGGTAGAATGGGAAAAAAAAACAAACACCTGCACATTTGATGATCAGAGTACAGAAGTATTGAGCCTGGAGAAGAAACACACAGAAATATTTTCCCAAAACAAATGTACACATTTAATGCTATTCCAATAAAAATTGCAATGAGATTGGTGGGTGCATTATTCAGAGTTCTCAAGAGAAACAGAACCAATAGAATAAATAGAGAGAGACATATGAGAAGATTATTATAGGAATTGGCTCACATGATTATGGAGGCTAAAAAGTCTTGCAATCTGCCACCTACATACAGGCTGAAGACCCAAGAAAGGTGGTGGTATAATTCAGACTGAGTTTGAAGGCCTGAAAACCAGGGGCACTGATGTCCAAGAGCAATAGAAAATAATTGTCTCAGCTCAAGCAAAAAGAACTAATTCTCCCTTCCTCTGCTTTTGATTCTACTGAGGCCCTCAATGTATTGGATGATGCCCATCCACACTGATGAGGTCAATCTTCTTAACCCAGTCTACAAATTCAAATGCTAATCTCTTTTAAAAACACCCTCAGTAATATACTCAGAAATAGCATTTTACCAACTATCTAGGCATCTATAGCTTACTGAAGTTGACACATAAAATTGGCCATCATAGTGGGGTTTGTGGGTTAGAGGAAGTTGATAAAACTACACAAAAGTTTATTCAGAAAAATTGCTGAGAAAATTTGAGAGTGATAACTCTACCGCATGTAATATCAAAGCTGTTAATGAAGCCATAAAAATAAAAACTGTGGGTGTCTTGATGTAAAAAACAACAGACAGAAGAATGAAATTGATTAAACAGTCCTAAAACTGAGGCCAATGTAGGTAAATTTTTTTTTTTTTTTGAACAAATGATGTTATAAGAACTGGCTATTTTAAAAAATTTCAAATGCTATCCTTATTGATAGAAATGATACCATCACCACCACCATCACTCCAATCAATAAGAGCAGTAATTTAGCTACGAACAAATTTTAAAATTTTACAAATCAAAAGTCACTCCTTACTACTGTGCCATGGTGCCCAAAATTTGCATGGAGAATCTATTATAGGAGTCTAGGAATGCAAAACCTGCAAGAGTCAAAGGTGATATTCAGCAAGTGTGCGCCACATGGCACTTCTCATTCATAAATAGCAACTGCCTGAAACCCATCCAATGCCTGCCTTCCCTTTACCACCCACCCACCCACTCACAAGATTCATTCTGACTACCCCAAGAGCCAGCACCTAGAGGAGCGGCACCTGGCTGGAAAGAGCCACTAGGCTGTGAAGCCTCCACCTGTGTCTTTCTGATCTGTCAGTGCCTGTGTCAAGTCAACTGTTACTGCTCCTGATAAAACGTATGACAAATTGAGCCACTATTAAGGTTTAGTTGATGTAGTAAATGCCCTGTTGGGCAAAAAGTAGGACCCTGAGAGCATAGGTGAAAAGCCAGATCCCACTTTGATGGATGCTTAGAGAAAAAAAAACAAACAAACACAAGGTCAGCCAGGAAGCTACTAGCAGTAACTCAGACAGCCAAAGGGTAACCAGTTAGTTTCTGATTTGTAGAGAAAGCCTGCAGAAGAGAAAAGGGAAGGGGGAAAGGAATATTGGAGACTCCTTAGACTAGACTTCTTCAACTTTATAATTTTGCCAATGACTGACTAGGTACCTAGGTCAACTTTTCTCTTGTCTACCACTTCATTTTGAGTAAATTAAAGTTGCACCAAGCCAGGAAACCAAAGCCCTCCTGAGGGTGTGAGTGAAACAGACAAGCACGAAGTGTGGAGTCTTCGTTGGCCAACCTGTCTCCTCTGGTTTGTGAGGGGAAGAGAGGAGGGAAGGCATCAGGTGCATGGGCACTAGGAATGCCAATGAATATCCTGCTTTGCACCCTGATAATTGTCCCAACTAACATGCCAGTAGCACCCCAATGAGAAATACTGAGGAGGAAGTTTGGTGCTATTTTACCTTTACAAATCTTGCTAGCTGAGGTTTGGTGCTTTTTTTGTTGTTGTTGGGGTAGGAGAGGAGCATTTCTTTAATAAAAAATAATAGAGTTCAAAAAGTTTTTTTTTTTTTAACTCAAAGCATTTTTTTTTTTATAAAACTTTCTTAGGCGTTAAAAGAAAAAAATTCTAATAATGACATTTTGTGCCAAGAGTCATTAGACCAAAATATCTGCCTGAAGCAAAATTTTATGGCCAAGTTATGAATCTGGAAACAGAGCCTTTACTATTGTGATAGGAACTGACTGTAGTAATAAAAGTGAATTTGTTAAATAAAATATGTTTATAATTCACTGGGCTCAGAATCAGGTAGGTGAGAAGAAACCTCTAGTGAGTTGTTATGATTTTGCAAAATAGTAAAGAGCAGTTGGCTCTGTAGGCAGGTAAAGGAGAGCATGCCCTATTGTCATTATTACAGTATGCGATTTCATTTATTCATGGGGTACCAGGCATATGTGGCCCTTTTGAGCTGCTAAAACACAGTGGACAAAAGCAAGAAAATGAAATGAAATCCAGGCCTTAAAGAGATTGCAATTGAAATGAGTGAGCAAGTCCAGTTGGCTGATGACAAGAAAAATTGGGAGAACATTAATGCAGTAAGCTTTTACAGATCCTGGTGGGGTTTTGCAGCAATTTTCAAAGAGAAAAGGAAGGACAGGATATAGATTCATTTGGAATTTATTCTGAGTGGCCAAGGCAATGTGAAAGAAAACAAGGCCTAGCCAAAGAGTAAGAATCTCATTGGGGCATATAAACTAGAACCAAACAAAGGAAGGAACAAGGTTTAATATTGCAGAGGATAGAATTCAGAATCCTTTTTCTATAGGAGAAAAGCCATGGCTGGTGTATGAAGGGAGGAAAGGCAGCTCCAGCTTTTTCCACAAATGGATGACCTATATAATCATATAAAAGTGATATGAGAATCAAACATAAGTAAAAGGCATAAAAAAGAGAATCAAAACTTAGGGAAGGTCATGCCTCCAAATAAGCCCAGATGTTTCTAGTTTCAACACATTTAAGATCAACACAGATTTATAAAGAGAAAGAATTATTAGCTGAATTAGGTTCCCCCAAAATTCATATATTGAAGGTCTAACCCCTAGTGCCCCAGAATACAACTGTATTTGGAGTTAGGGTCTCTAAAGAGGTGATTAATTTTAAATGAGTCCATTAGATCAAACATGTCAAACTAGTGGCCCATGGGGCACATGCAGCCCACAATGAATATTTTTGCAGCCCAGCCAACATAATGGTATGTAAGAAATGTTTTAATAAAAATCTATAACTTAATTTTTACAGTATCCTGTTATATGTAATTATTAATAACAAACTACAATGTTCACTAATGACTGATTATTATAATTGTGTTGCATTTGTTTCCCTTACATGCCTTATGCACAGGCGCATCATTTCTCTCCACTAATACTAGCAGCAAATATTTTTGCAGCTGATTGTCCCATCATTGGTCTTGTACTGACCAATGATGGGGCAAATCCGCAAATGCACAACAGCAAATATTTCGTTTTTGGAAAACAAGAAAAATGGGTTTATTTGCATTACACTTATTAATTTGTGCAGTTATTCAGTGTCTGGTAAGTTAATGTTCAAGAAAAAATATTAATTTTTATTAAAATATTCTATTGTTTTATGTTAATGATTACTCATTTATTTCAGCCCTTTGTGTTCAGTATCTCTCTATTGAAATAAACCTACGTTTCTATGAAAATTGAAGCTTTTATTTTTTTTGTGGCCCAGATAACTTAAACCTTGTTTATTTGGCCCATGTTAGCCTTTGAGTTTGACATGCTTGCATTAAGATGGTCTTTATTTCAATCTGACTGGTAACGTGTAAGAGGAAATGTGGATACACAGAGACACCAGGGATATGTGTGCACAGAGAAAAGGCCATGTGAGAACAGATTGAGAAGGTAGCCATCTGCAAACCAAGGAGGGAGGCCTCACCAGACCTTCTGACATTTTTATCTCAGTCTTGCAGACTACAGAACTATGAGGAAATAAATTCCCATTGTTTAAGCCACCTAGTTAGTTGTATTTGTTATGGCAATCCCATCAAACAAATACAGGAAAGCGAAAGAATAAAAGAAAAATTTAAATACAAAAAAAGAGAGAGAGAGAAAGAGAAGAAGCTCATATAAGTAGTAGGGTTTAAAAATTACATAGAAATATGGTAGATTTTTATGACCTTAGAAATCATCATTTATAGTAGAGAAAACTGAAAGCCAGAGAAAGCAAAATTAATGTGCTAAGTTACAAAATTAATGTGCTCATTACACTACCATTAAAACTCACATATCCTGCTGAGACCAGTTTGGCTCAGTGGATAGAGCATCAGCCTGCGGACTGAAAGGTCCCAGGTTTGATTCCTGTCAAGGGCATGTACCTTGGTTGTGGGCACATCCCCAGTAGGGGGTGTACAAGAGGCAGCTGATTAATGATTCTCTCTCATCAATGTTTCTAACTCTCTGTCCCTCTCTCTTCCTCTCTGTAAAAAAATCAATAAAATATATTAAAAACAAAAACAAACAAACAAAAAAAACCCTCACGTATCCTGACAGTGATCCTGAGCTACCTCTTTATTCACCTCATCACCTTTGTCCCAGTATGGCCTTCATGGGTGCAGGCGTGCACAGCTGTCTCCACTCTGGGATCCCCCATGTACTCTTCTGCTATGATGGGGGCAATCTTTCTGAAACCCAAATATCGTCTTGTAACTCTCTCACTCACAACCCCAACAGCCATCCTTTGTCCTCAAGTTCAAACTCCTCCCAGGCCGACTCCTCTTCCTCTCTCTGAAAGTCATTATTTCAGGTCCCCAGGCAGGGCTGTACTCTCTCTTCCATGCAGCCCTCCGAATACTGTCCTTCTGTCTGAAGCATTCCTGACCTTCCCTCACCCCCTGCTCTTTGAATGCTAAGTTCCTATCATTTTTCAAGTCTTTAACTCTTCTTTAAAGTTCACTTCTCCCAAGAAGTGAATTAGTTGCCCCTTCTAAATTTTCTCCATATTTCCCCCCCCCCCCCGTAACGCTCATCATATTATACATTGTAATTAACACTCCAATAGACCATAAACTGGATAAAGGTGAAAACCAGGTTTTTCTTATGCTTAATAAGTATAAGTTGAGGGAATTATGTATTATGTATGTTTTGGAAAGGTTTCATTTGCACTGCCTCAGATTTCGGCAGACATTTGTTAATCTGACTAGCCCATTATAGCCATATAAATGCTTAATGAATACTGAATAAATGACAATGCAGATAATACAATATGCACTATCAGGCTATAAAAAAGGGGCCACGTGTTGTAGCTGTTTCACACTTCACCAGCAATTTGTTCATCTGACCCATTTTATCCATCCTCACACAAAGCAGCAGTGAGGCCACAAAGGGCGTAATGGGAGGATTCCTGGAGGTCATCAAGGAAATGGACCTGAGAAGGGGTTGAAAACCTTGAGAAAAAAAATGGGAGAGCCTTTGGAAGCCTATGGAACAGGTATTTCTAGAGCTGGCCTACCTCTGGCCATGTTAGCATCTGCCAACAGCATCCCCAGGGAGCTCAGGAGAAGGGAGGAGGAGCAGAAGTGGGCCTTTACCAAACAGCCTCCAAATCTAGCCAAAGCCCCAGACACTGAAAGGTTAGGTGACTTACCCAAGGTCATGAAGCTAACCAGGTGGGATGCAGGGGCTGGGATTTGAACCCAGGAAGTGTGGCTCCAGGGTAGGAGCTATTAGCCCCTACAGTGCATGGGAGGATAGATTTCCTGAATTCTTCAATTGTGAGAAATGGTGGCCAAGACTTCCTCACTGAAGCCTGAGTTCTTGCTCCACCTTCTTGCACATGAGACAGACTGGAGGGGTCCAGTAGGCCTTTACAGAAGGAAAGATTTTTCTCTCTGCAGGCCTGGATTTGTACCAGTGGAATGTCACCAGGCAGAAAAGGCAGGTGGCAAATTTAAGCAATTAGCAAAAATCAGAACTCACAGTCTTGAGAATAATTAATGTTGTCTTCTAATCGTTTTCCATATTGCTTAGAAACTTTGCATATTGCTTACAAGAAATGTCATCTACGCCTCACTGTTTCCAGAACCCGACCGTGAATAAAAGCACTTTTTTTTAGAACTCTGCAAAAGCATCATTTAAAGGATCTTTCCCTCAATTACCAGCCAAGTACACACACTTGCTTGCAGATATGATACTCCCATGCCCCCCACCCACCTGTTTCTCTGCCTCATGGTAGACTGCCAGAATAACGAGATATCCTAAATAATGAAAGCCCAATATGCTAAGTGTCTGGTTGTCCATTCAACCAATCAAAATGTAATACACTAATTATATGCTAAAGCCACTCAACTGCTCGATATGACATGCACTGACCACCAAGAGGCAGACACTCTAACCTGTAGGTTAGTTTGCTGCTAGGGTCCAGCAGATCAGGACTGAGCAAGATGGGCTGGACATGCCCTAGAGGCCTTCAGCAGTCCCTCCCTAGTTAACTTCCTGCATCCCTCCCTGGCCCTATAGTGCACTGGAGGGTCCCTTGGCCTGGCCTACACCCTCTCTCAATCCAGGACTCCTTAGGAGAAGTTGGACAGTCGATTTCTGCTCGATTCCACAGGCATAAAAGGCTAATATGCAAATGGTTCTGGAAACAAATATAAGTTCTTTGGTTAATATTTTCCCAACTCCTGATCATCCCACCAGTTGCCCCACAAGTTGGCCCTGATCATTGGCCAGGCCTAGGGACCCTGCCCATGCATGAATTTCATGCATCAGGCCTCTAGCTAATAAACAATAATATAAGAATAAACTGTTTCGTGTACTCACAATGTAAACCTACTTTTGCCCAACCTATATAATCCCTCAATTCAAGGAAACTTCAATGCTTCTGATGCTAAATACAAGAGAGCACTGAGCTGTTCCAATGCTGTAAGGAAACGAGTATGTTTTATACGTCACTAATGCAGTACCTTCCTAAAGAAATTTCAAGGGTAATTTGCAGTGCATGACACATTTTCTTTGCATTCTGCCTTTAAAACCTAACCTCCAGTAAGATAGAAATAAGTCCACTCTATGTTCAAATTGTTATGGAGAACTCCCTTCTGCCTCTTCTATCCCTCCACATAATCTCTCACTTTTTGTTCTCAAAGTCCAAAGCCATGAGGTATATATGATGGTAGGAAATAGGGGTTGATGAAAAGGCTAGCCAGGGTTCAGGACATATGGACTTTTTTAGTGGGATATTAACTAATCTAGTAACATTCTTCATAAATTCTACCAGCATTTTTAGAGCAGCTGCTTATGAGTCAGACTCTGTGCTAGAAAATGAGTGTAGAATTGTGACTTAGCAACTCCGTGTTACTACAGAAGGAAGTACAAAGTACTTTGTTTTCTCTGCCTCATCTAATGGGTACTACAGTCTCCATTAGCATTTCACCATGATGCTCTCATCATGAAATTAAATTCACTTTAATATTAAGTGCATTAGAACCATTGGAAATATTACTTCAATGGCTTTACTTCAATAGCTTTAGAGAAAGAAACAAGCTCTTGCATTCTTCACATACTCTTTTATTATGGACTGAATGTTTGTGTCACCCCGCCCCCACAACACATTTTATGTGTTGAAGTCCTAATCACCAGCCCTCTCCTATCATGTGTCCTGTGTGTTTTTTTGTTGTTTTTTTAACTTTTCACTCATAGGAAATATTAGACAAAAAGCACTGATGGCTTGTGTTTGTCTATCAAAATCGCTGCCTGAACACTTTGTTCCCCATAACACCACTCAGTGTTCTTTGCTTGCTTTCTCACTGACAGCTCACCTGTCTTTAGACCAGTCTAGACCCTGCTTTCTGAGCATCCCACACTCCTGTTTGTTTACCTCCACACCACTGCTTTCTGTTCCCTCCCCCTGGAATGTCCTCCTGCCTGCATTCACCACAATCCTATATTCACTATCAAGGCTCGTCTTCACAGCTATGAACTTGTCCCCAGTCTCACAAAGTAGATGTATCTTATTTCTGCTTCCTTTGAATTTCATTTGAACATCCCTTTTGGGATTTATCTCATTTTCCCTTCCATTGACTTATGTTTGTTGTGGCCTAGCTTTACTGCTAGACTGTGGGTTCTTTAAGACATGAAGGCGCAGCTCTATCACTTTTTCCACTTCGGAATGATACCACACAATGCTCTGCCCTTAGTTGATAAGGGAAGATCCTTGAATGATTTTATATTTTTCTGAGTCATTTAAAAACAATCTTCAACCATACCTTTTCTTCTTGACTATTTGGAAGCATCATTCACTCACTGAAGATCATAGTTCATGCATCCCATTGTGAGCCAGACAATCTCGATGAGAAATGGCCAAAGTGAAAAGTCAGAATGTTTCATTTAAACATCCAGATTCCCAAATTTCCCTTGCATGCTAAAACACCTGATGACACTGTACATTCCTCGAAGCTATCGTCAGAAAGGGTAAATTCTCAGCTACCCTCTTTGGGTGAGGCATGCCCACTACAGTTTCCACCCTTCACTGGGCCTCTTTCACTTAAGTCATCCACTGGACCATCCAAGTATTAGAATTTGCAAGCTTTGATCTAAGTCATGCTTGGCCTTTGCCATTCTCAAAGAATCTAGTATTGGATGTTATTAGAACAAAAACTCTACACTTTAAGCCTTTCGTGTCATCTTTTAAAAATATCCTCCTGTGAATATTAACACTAAAAACCCTGAATAATTTTCTGATATACTTCTTTCTGAAAAGGTGACTTCAAGTACCTTCAGAAATTGTAAATCGACAGCACACAAAGGCAGCATGAAAGTCACTTCAATGAATATAAAAATAAAACAAAATTGTAACATGTGAAAATGTCAAACCCTCATTAAAATACTAGAAATGTTATTTAATAAAAGCATCTTGGAGATTCACACTGTTAAACTGAAATGCTGAGGAACTTTATGCACATATTTTAACATATAATCAAAAGAAAGAACTGAACTGGGAACAGTAAGGAAAATAATTTTGCCATATGTACCCCAAAATGTAGTAAATAAACAATGAGCAGAGATGTGTTTTTACAGTTTGAATGCAACATCAGGTCCCTGGAGCCGTGCTACAAGTCAACAGTGTGTATTGTATTGAGAAAAGGAACTCACTTTATTAAGCATCAGGAGCAAAATCCTCCACAAATGTCTTCTCTAATAGAAATCACCTTCACTGCTAATTTGGAATCTGCAGCAATAGCCTTTTATTAAACTATTTACAAACAGCATTTCATACGTCAGAATATATAATCATAAATCAAGTCCAGGTTATTGCATTAGCCTTCAATAGACTCAGTTAGAGAACCTCAATGGAGATTTTTAAATGCCCTGCCTTCCAATTTACCCATAATACCTTGCAACACAACTTAATTTTGATATTGAGTTTTTCATAAAAGTTCTATCTTTACTAACTCAAATAACAAAATTTAAATGAAAAACAAAACATGGTAAGGAGTGGAGGGGATTAATAGGGATAGCCAAGGGACTTCAGTATATCTTCAAATTTAAGTGAAAATAGGAGATATATGGAAAGTCAATGAAGACATGAGACAGAAAAGTAGGTTCTCATGTTTAAGCAACAGAGCAAGTGAATTTTCACCAGTGTGGCCTACTGGCTTGAATAAACAGAACAGATATTTGGAAGAAGTTAACTATCACATGAGGGAGTAACAGGCAGGCATTCAAGACAAAATCAGTGCTATAATTGGAGTTTGCAATGATCTTTGAATGCATTTCTAACCCAGCGGTATAACCTCATGAACAAGGGCACGGGCTTTGGAATCAGATTTCCTGGTAACAAAGCACAAGTACTCTCAATCCCTCTGTTTCCTTACCTGTAAATTAGAAATAACAGTGCCTACATCATACAGCTGTTATGGGGTTAAAGGAGTTGTGCATGGGACACACTTAGGAGGATTGTAGTTACACTGTCATCCTTCATGTTGGCATCCCAGCAGATTGATATGGGGAAAAGTCCACATTTGTATTAAACTTCAGAACAAGTACACTCAATCTATTGACTTATTTCATTTGAAATAAGAAACTTGTATTGAACTAAGTCATAAAACAAAAATCCAACATTTTTGAGCAAGGAAATAAAAAAGATCTTAAAATAAAAATAACTGAGTAAAGCACTTTAAGCCATATGTAAGCTGACCTAAAACCACTGGACCAGAATAAAATCAGAAATATAAAAATGTTTTCACACTAAAAGTAGAAAAATTATTTAATTAGTTTCAGTCCCTGGGAGAGAAATGATGAAAAGAGGCAAATAATTATGTGTACAAAGTCAAATGATTAATTTATGTTTAGGGACAAACTGTGAGTCCAATTTTGTTGTTCAACTTTCCATGTTCCTAAGTGCTGTCCTCAGACCCTTTGACCTAGCCTTTCCATTCAGCCTTTGCCATAGCCATTCTTATGTAGGGGTATTTTTACTTTCTGCTCACAGTGGATTTGGTAGCATTGGGTTGTACGTGCCAGCAGGGTATTGACTTGGACAAAGGAGGTCCCAGAAATAACTTAACTGGTCTGATGTGGAGATGATAACATCAGGCCAGGATTATCAACATGTAACAGTAGTTTCTGATAACAAGAAACAAGAGGACCAACCAAATATAACACCTATAGAGAGAGCAAAGATCAGGCCAATAGACAAGAACCAGAGGGGAAGCAAAAGGAGCATCAAAAGTTCAGGTCCAGAACCAGGCATCTGAAAATAGACTGGTCAATAATAGAAGGTCAATAAATTAATGACTGTAAATAAATGAAAGGATCATGGAAATGCCTGGGAGAGATACAGTATTAAAAAGCTTTCTTTTGTATTGCCATTAAGAATTAACTTCAGGAGAAATTAATATAGTGGTGTAGGCAAATGCCTATACTCGCCACCTCCCACAACCACAACTAAAATACAGAACAACCATCATCCAGAAAAAGTTAAAGAAGTTCATCACCACCAAACCAGTATTATATTTAGATGATGAAGGGTGTTTTTTAAAAAAAGGAAGAAGAAGAAAACAAAAAAAAGGTAAGTGAACAAATAAATACATACCTATCAACAATTGAATCTAAAATTCAAAATAAATGAATAGGAAATCTAATGAACAGAATAAATGGTGAATAAAATAGAATCAGAGGCTTGGAAATGGAACAGACTGATGATTCTCAGAGTGGAGGAGTGTGGAGGTAGGAAGAGATTAAACAAATATTTTATATGCATTACCTATGGGCACAGACAATAGGGTGGTGAAGGCATGGGGTGGGGCAGGAACTGGGTGGAGGGAGGCAATGTGAGGGGGGAAGAGGGATATCTGTAATAATCTCAACAATAAAGATTTTTTAAAAATTAACTCCAGTTAAAACCATAAAATTTCTCCAAGATATCCTAAAAGCATCTGATCCCAGTAATAATAGTGGACTTTGCCTATTGCAGTGGACTTTAATGAATAGGTGTATGTCATTTCAGAATTTGTCAAAATTCTATTCAAAGTCCTGCATAGAATTTGAAAAACACTTCCACCCCAAGTGTCCTCATTTTTATCTTGTTTCCCAAGAGTAAGTAAACTTTTGGTCCCGCCATTTATCTTGACATATACGCCCTAAGTACTACTATATATCCCACAATTCCATTTAAGAAGCAGGAACTCTATTCCATTTGTCAGCTGCCATGACCAGTTTTCAGGGAAAATGATAAAGTAATCAATGGCCCATTAAAGTATAACATGGGATCCCTTTATCTACCTTATGTTCCTTCACAGCTGTTTATAAAGGACTTTGCATCTTACTTATCAGGAAAATCAGTATGTTAACTTTTCCCCCTGGCAAATCAAAAACTTGAAGTCTGAGTCTAAAGAGCTCTCAGTGCCCTACATAAAATAAACTCTGGCTGCTGTTAACACTATGAAGATAATGTGTAGGTAGAAAACTGAAAGGAGGGGAGTGGTTTCACTTTAATTTGAGTGGATATTAAAGTTTCTTTTGCAGTGGGTAGAAGAACTTGACAAGTTTGTAAAATCTTAGTACAAACTTATCTTTTCTAATAAAACCCCCATTTTTGAGAATATTAGTTTTAAAAGAGGATCCTGGAAAAACAAACAGTGGGACAGGTACAAGGTGTATGTCTGGGGGAAGGAGGAAGAATGCAGGAGGGAAAACCTTGATAGCAAGGACTCTTTTTGCCCCTTCCTGAGAGCCCCAATAAGGAGCCTCCTTTAAGACTAGAGGGAGCAATTAGTGTGACTGGCTAAGGAGAAGCCAATGCAGGTGCATCTTGCTTGCTTCAGTAAGACATAATGAGAGAACAAAACAAATTATTGCTTATAAAACTTAAACAGCTTATTTTCCTTTTTTAAAGTGCCCTTTTCTACACCATCTCTAAGCAGGTCTTTGTAACTCCACCTCCAAGGACAGTTCCTGCTAAGTCTCACAGAAGTTCACTATATTGCTACAGTATTATTCTCCGGGGTTGAAATTCTCCAGGCTCTATCTCATTTCATTCCTGGCCTTGTTTAGGAAAAATCAGGGAGAGAAGGCAAAGGCAAAAGAAGGGTAATAATTTTGTTATAGATTTGAGTTGATCTTTACTAAGAAAAGAAACAAGACTGTATATAAAAGAAATAAAGCCACCCATCCATATCTCAGTGACTGTCACTATTCCTCATCCAGGTTTTCCTTGGAATTTTAGGTGGTGCTCCAGTGCTCTTTAATTGGGTGCTACTCTAACATCTCCTCCTCATTTCTCCAATGGCTGCAAGTATTGGTTGCTGATAGCTCCCTAACAATTGCCGTTGACCATGGAGCAACCACAGCCAGTGACTGGTTGATGCAGGGACACAAAGGCCTTTCCACCCTACCAATGTGCCTGATAGGATCAACTAAGCCTCAGGTGCATTGCCAATCTTCTACCAATCTTGACTTCCTCACTTCCCTACAGGATGCATCTGACAAATCTGTCTCAGACTGGGTTTCGAGAGACCCCAATCTAAGACATGTTTGGAAGCACATCATATAATTATAAGAGAGAAAATACACTGGCCATGTATGTCATTACCACCAGCCATTGACCAGACAGTAATGATGTCAAGAGATGATTCTAAAAGGAATGATTCTAAGCAGCAGATTTGGACAAAATGGAGTTGGTCCTTTCCCCATAGACAAGAATAGATGGCAAAAGGAAAGAAGCTATCAAAACAAGGGCACACTGCTATCTAGAAATAGTTTATGATTCCCCCCATTGCTATGTAATTGGGATGTTCTCTCATTAAATATAGAATAACATATAGTCCCTCATTGAATCCAAACAATTTCAGTAATGTTATAACCCTCAAAAGCTCAGCATGAGTAGTTTATGTAAAGCAGTGGATAGCTGGGATTTAACGACTGTCTTGGGGCCTGGTAAAACTGTGTAGTGTTACTTGGATGATTGTGTCCAGGAATAATTGTTTCATTCATATTGAATACCAGGAAGGCTTTAGGAATTAAATAATTTATATTGAATTAAGTTAAATAATCTAGCCAACAAACCTAATGAATCATGAACTGCACTCTGATTGGTGGAGAAGACACATTAGCCTCCAGAGAGTAGCTGCTTTCTCTGCATAACTGTCCAGGCATGCTATAGATAAATTTGCAATTTGGCCAATAGAGTTGCAAAAGATGAACTGAGTATACAAGATAGATACTGAATTCCCCAGAGTCTGAGCTGACCAGTGATGGTGAATACTAAAAACTTATTACAGAAACAATTTCAAGTTAACCCTCAAATTTATGAAATCAATGCAAGTTATGCAGCTTGAGAAATTAACCGTGCTATTCATCGTAAGATCGCTAATTAATGTTAGGGAGAAATGTGTCTTTAAAGCAATAAAATTAAAACAGAAATGCTTGGCACAAGAACAGAAATATAGACCAATGGAACAGAACAGAGAACCCAGAAATCAACCCAAGCCATTATGCTCAATTAATATTTGACGAAGGAGGCAAGCGCATACAATGGAATCAAGACAATCTCTCCAATAAATGGTGTTGGGAAAAATTGGTTAGATACATGTAAAAAAATGAAACTAGACCATCAATTTACACCATAACAAAAAGAAACTCAAAATGGATAAAGGACTTAAACATAAATCAGGAAACCATAAAAATCTTAGAAGATTCCAAAGGCAGAAAAATATCAGACATATATCATAGCAATATCCTTATCAACACATCTCCTAGGACAATGGAAAATAAGGAGAAAATAAACAAATGGGACTACATCAAAATAAAAAGCTTCTGCACAGCAAGAAAAACTATCAACAAAATAAAAAAGCCCACTGAATAGAACATATTTGCCAATGTTATAGCTCAAAAGGGCTAATCTCCAAAATTTACAATAAACTCATACAACTTAACAAAAGAAAGATAAACAATCTAATAAAAAAAATGGGCAAAGGACTTAAATAGACAAGTCTCGAAAGTGGACACGTAGAAGGCCAAGAAACATATGAAGACATGCTCAAAGTCACTAATCATCGGAGAGATGCAAATCAAAATGACAATGAAATATCATCTCACACCTGTCCAAATGGCTATCATCAACAAATCAACAAATGACAAGTGCTGACGAGGATGTGGAGAAAAAGGAACCCTCGTGCACTGCTGGTAGAAATACAGACTGGTGTAGCCACAGTGGAGAATAGTATGGAATTTCCTCAAAAAACGAAAAATGGAACTCCCATTTGACCCAGTAATCCCACTCCTAGAAATATATCCTAAGAAAGCAGAAACACCAATCAGAAAGGATATATGCACCCCTATGTTCATAGAAGCAAATTTACAATAGCTAAGATTTGGAAACAGCCTAAGTGCCCATCAGCAGATGAGTGGATTAAAAATCTGTGGTACATCTACACAATGGAATACTATACTGTGGTAAAAAAAAAAAAAAAAAAAAAAAAAAGAAAAAAAAGAGGAACTCTTACCATTCGCAACCACATGGATGAACCTGGAGAATATTATGCTAAGCGAAATAAGCCAGTCGAAGAAAGATAAATATCACATGATCTCACTCATTTGTGAACTATAATAAACAACATAAAACTGATGAACAAAAACATCCAGAGACAGAGCAGCATCAAACAGAATGTCAAACTTCAGTGGGAAGGCTAAGGGAAAAAGGGTAAGAGATCAACTAAAGGACTTGTATGCATGCATATAAGCATAACCAATAGACACAGACACCAGCAGGGTGAGGGCATATGCTGGCAGGTGAGGATGGACAGGAGGAGGTCAATAGGGGAAAAGGAGACATATGTAATACTATATGTAATACTTTAAACAAAAAAAAATTAAAAATGGATTTAAAATAATACAATAGGGATGCTAGATTGGTTTTTGTCAAAATATTGAGCATCTATAAAAATAAATGGAATAGTCAAGAATAAAAATAGGAAAATTTCTATGACATACAAACCACCTTTTATTTGCTGTAGCCATTGAAATAGTAAATACAGAGTTAGAATATTATTTTTCTCTGGGGATTGTGAAGAATATCATGTAAAAGCTAAAGAATAAATGAAAAAGATGACTAGGTATTTGACATGTTTTTCATAAAGACAGTTAATTTAAGAGTTTACGTGAGCTCTGCATGATAGCCAGATGGGATGACAATCTAAGTTGGAGTTTGCAAGGTTTGTCCTCCTGAATCTTTTTATTTCTCCTTGGAGGCTATTTTCTTCTAAGAAAATAGTCATGGCCTCAAAAGTCCTGCAGGGTCAGTGCTATGAGGAGAAGGATGACTTCCTTGGCACAAATAACCCAGATCCATAGAGCAATGCTCTCCCTTCTTTGTCATTCTGTTTTTTTATAGAGAGTTGAAATCATGATTAAAACAGCCAAGCATAAGATTTACTAATCGCAATGTTTATTAAATAAATACATAACTTGAACAAAGACACAAAGAGACCTGAGTGTCTTTCTAATCTTTAATAGTAGCAGTCACTAGATTTTCTAAAGCTGATTTTTTTCTGAAGGGTAGAATATAACTTTCCAAATTATTCCCAGGCATTTTCAGTCTAGACTTTAGACTTGTAGGTCACCTTATTTTTATTATTTTTTGTATTGTTCTACTTAAAAATTTTATTGTTAAAAGTGTTACATATGTTCACTTTTTTACCCCCATTGACCCCTTCTAGCCCTACCCCTCTACCACAGGCCTTCAGTTTTTTTAACTGTTGGTTGTTGTTTTTATTTTCCTTTCTTTAACAAAAGACTTTTCTTGCCTCCTTACCATCTGGTAGAGAAGAACGACTAGAATCACCTTTCCAAATTTCTAGTCCAAAGCCCATGCTATTTCATTTTTAAGAGTGTTCACATCCATTTTCAGCACACATTTTTTTCTCGCCTCATAGAGAGGATATGTGGCAGGATAATAAGAAGCTGGGAAAATTCCTGGGCAAGTGGAATGGAGAAACGGAGACTAAAAAATTAGGCAAGGCCAAACAGTTTGGGCAGCTTGCAGCCAGTCTGTGAATCACAAGACCTAACTTCTCCAACCAAGGATACTTGAAAGCAAATAGTTTATACCTCTCCTCCCTAACCAGAGAATACATAGCTTAAATCACTATGACCTTGGGAAATAGAGAACAAAGACCCAATCAATACCATTTGTGCCATATAAATCCAAGGACAGATAAAGTCTGGGGGACATAAACAAAACCCCAAAAGCATTTGGATGGTATCACTTGGGGATGTTAGGCAGGAAAGTACCTACTAGGGCAGGAAATGAGGGGAGAAGGGAAGAAGGGAGAGTTTATCTCACCCACTAATCAAAGAAATTAGCTGTCTTAGGACTTGCCAAACAAGATGACCAGATATATGTACAACATTCTGAGATAAGCCTCAACAATGAAGAAGGGTACTTTGAAACCTAGTCTTTTACACAGAATATCAGGCAGGGGAGCTTTGAAACCTATAGGAGGGAAAGTATAAAACCCTTGAACCACATTGGGTGGGGCACTCAAACTTGCTGACTTGCCTGCTTGTGCTTTATGCCAAGTGTATTCTTAATAAATTTGCTTGCTTTCCTTCAATGGTGTTTTTTGTCACTTGTCTTAATTCCTTCTTGGAAGATTGACAAGAGCCAAGGAGTGGGGAGCCCCCCTCCCACTTAGGGAGCTCTCCAGTAACAGATGCACTTATAGGAAGTTGGGTATTACAGATATATTGTCAGAGGGGAATAAAACTGAGGCTGTTTCTGAAAAGTCACTCTTAAGAAATAAAGTAATTGAGGTTATTTACTTAGAAATGTATTTTAATAAGTATTAGTAATTTTATAACCTATAATGCTACATAGTACAGAATCAGGAAGTTTTGTGGTTACCAGTATTACATGGGCAGAGAGAAAAAAAACTTCATCTGACAGGAATGCAGAAAGAAAAAACCAGCCAGTGACAGTTGAGTTAAATAGGTCTTTCTGCTTATTTTACTTTGTTTTGTTTTCACTCATTCTGGCATCTTTTTAGGTAACCTTAGAAGAGGTGATGATCTTTCAATTTGATACCAGTAATAATAGTGCAAAAAATCACAGAGCTAGTGAATAGTAGCAGTTGCATCGGAATGTAGACATTACCTTTTGGTTGGAAGAATTTAATGTAATTTATTTGTTTTAAATGTGTTTCAACATTTAAATGTTTGACTCTACTAAAAGACCAAGAAGCCCATACACTTCCAAAATGCTCCTTAGGGGAGTACCATGCCTGGTGAGAATTGCTGGTTTATCCTTTGCTGGTAAAGCATCGTAAAAATAAAAGCTAAAGAAGCTGCAAGAAAGGACACGAGAACCAGAAAATTACATCAGAAACAAATACGACCCAGTGGGAAAATGTTCACTTCAGGGATCTTGCAGCGGAAAAGGTATTCTGCAGCCCAGTGAGCAGGAGGGCTCATGAGTTTTCCCATGCTACCTGGGACGTTTACAAAATGAGCAGTCTTCAAACCTAACTCCGCAAAATGCAGCTGTGGTACTCACAGACTCACTCACAAAGTGTTAAAGATACAAGGAAACTTACAGATCAGTTGCTTCAACCTCTTGGTTTTATCAATGAGGAAATGGAGCCCACTAAGGGTAAGTGCGAAGCCCAAGTCTCCCTGTTCACTAGCCCTCAGCTTAGCAGCATGAACACACCAGAATCAAGGTCCAGGTTTTGTTTGGTTGGTTTCATTTTTACATTGAGAAATCAATCGCCTTCCGAAGACTTAATGTAGTTAAGTTGATTATCAGTTTAGCTTCATTTTTCATTGACAAAGTCTTAATAGTTATCCCCATTTTTATATTTTATGTAAATCTTAGCTAGCCCTCACAGTGTTCTATATAGTGACTAGTAGACTTAGGGGTCTTAAAGGAGTTAGCATTTTTTTCAGATGGCAATGTTTTGCCCCAAGAGTTGGTTTCTTACTTTGAAACACACATTGGGAGGAGAAAGAGAAGCTGAGGGCCTTCTTTGAGGGCACAGAGTTGCACCTACATTTCAAAGACAAGTGCTTAGGTATAATCCACACACACACACACACACACACACACACACACACACACACAAAACAAGTTATTTACACACTAATGCCATGAATCTACACTCATTTTAAATGTAGTAAAACATTTTGTATTTCACAATAACATCTTTTGTTTGTTTGTTTTAATCCTTACCCCCTCGGGTGAGGATTAAAACATCAATATGTTTTTATTGATTTTAGAGAGAAAAGAAGAGAGAAATGTCAATGTAAGAGAGAAACATGTACCCTGACGGGGGATGGAACCTGCAAACTTTTGGTGTACAGACAACCCAGCCAGGGCATAATAACAACTTTTAATTGTTATTCATTTTTAATGTTCCTCTTTTATTTGTTGTGATTTTATCTTTTTCATGGGGGAAAAAAGTTTTATGGCCAATTAGTTATGTGGCAAAATGCTTATAGCAAAGATGTCTATGACAAAGATGAAAATACTGGACATGCTCTTCTAGACTGCAGATGCTGTCTTCTAATCATATGCCTTCACAAGGCAAAGGGTGGAGAGCTCTCTGGAGCCTCTTTATAGGGGCATCGATCCCATTAGAGCCTCTTATGATCTCCGTAAGCTCCAGCTCTTAATGCCATCACATTGGGGATTAGGATTTCAACATATGAATTTTGGAGGGACACAAACATTCTGGTCCATGGCACTGTATTTTATCTGCACACTATTATTGAAGTGAAGCTCTGCGGTCATGTTTTTAAACAGCTTGTCCTTAGCTAAAAAATCATGGTACTTTTATATCAGTGAAGCACACCAAAATCAGGATGATAGCTCTTGAGAATATATAATCTGCTAATAAATAGGGTATTTCAAATATATTAGCTACGTTAGCTACATATAGAAATTCCATTAAACAAAATGCAGAGAACTACTAAAATAGAAGAATCTACCTGTTAATTTTCCTATATAATAAAAGACAATATGCAAATAGATCAAACAGTGGAACAACTGGAACAACTGAACAACCAAATAACCAGTCACTATGATGTGTGTTGACTATCAGGGAGTGTGTGCAAAACATGGTGGGCATTGGTTGTGGCAGGATGGTGGAGCAGGTGAACGGGGGCACCAGACCAAGGTGGGGCACCAGTCGCTGTCATTGGTTCTATTTCTGGGGCCTGTGGAAGACCTAAAAGCAGTCACAGCTGTTGTTAGTCAAGTTAGGGATTTCTTTGGTAATACAGGTCTCTTAAAAACTTAGCAGGCTTCTGTCTTTTTGTTCCCTGTCATTTTTATAGATCTTTAGCCAAACCCAGAGGTCCTACTTTAAGTCTGGGAAACTTATCTCCTGATACCAACACTGTGGGTTCTGCCAATTGAAGTGGCACTAGCCACTGCAGAGTCATATGACCTTTAAAGAACCCTAAATTATGCAGACAGTGGATGTCAAGGGCCAGGGGCCACACTTGACCATTTTACCTTTGCAACCTAAAAAAAATAAAAATAAAAATAAAATAAATCTTTACCCATTGCTTTTGTTTCTTTACAGTGATATCCAATGGACTGGAATACGTGGAATATAAGTAGGATGGAAACTCAGACTTAAGGGAAAAGTAGAATAAGAGGCTGAGAATTTCTCCTCCATCAACCAGTTAGTCACTACAGTTTATTTTTCTATCGTGTACATGGGTGTTTGGGAAATGCCTTCTATAGGAATGTGGTCAAATAAAGTGGTTAATTAAAATGACTACAGTTCAAATACACCCACAAATCTATATGGCAAATGTCAAGAATCCTCCAATCTTTGAAAAAAAATTGCTCTCCTGAAGAACCAAGAAACTTTTCTATATATTCAATGTTTTCTCCTTGAGTCTCTAGAGAGACCTCAGGAAGTCAGGCATGGATGTTTTTAAAATGTTATTAATATCGGGTGCTTGGGCCGAGCAAGCAATGGGCCCACTGATCATTTGAGGGACTGTGTATTCTAAATGTTAATATTACTTGGGAAGATTACTTTGTGGAGGTCATAAAAAAGAGAACAAATCACGGTTTGCCTTTGGAGAAAGGAGGATAAAGGAAGATATGTCTTGTGTATCTGTAATTAATGGGGTTTACAAATGACTCAATCTGCTTCCCACCTGAGTCCAGGGCTTGGGGAGCAAAGTGATAAATGGCCAAGTGGACGATTTTAGCCAAAGGTAACTCTGCAGTGCAACACAGAGGCTTATTATTATTTTTTTTTTATCTGCAAAGAATTTAACATGTATCTGGCTTTCAGTAGGACTTCTTGGTAGATGAGAGAAGGAGGTCCTGAAAATGAGCATATCCATTATTTCTTATCTTTAAAGTTCTAGGCATCATTCTTTGGTGATGCAGTGCCTCTGCCATGATTAAGACTGTAGAATTATTAAACCACCTTGAGTCACAGAGATGATGTAGAAATGTGCCTATGGAGAGTTGTCCAGCCAGGTATTCTCAGAGGAAGAGCTATCCAGACACACACACGCACACATACACACACACACACACACACACACTTACCCAGCATGACCTCCAGAGAACAAGCATTACTTTCTCATTAAGTTTCACTTTCTTCTCCATTTGCTTTCCAAAATGCTTTTCTTATATTTTTAACCTAGTTCTTATGTTTCATGACACACACAGAGAGTTAAAAGACACACATGGTTCTGTAAGAAAATCATTGTGATCACTGTTCCAGTACTTACACCCTCATTAAGCAAAAACATGTTTACAATATTTTTTCTGGATCTTTCCATTTTAGACATTATCTATTCACTTCCCACTCTCTCTCACTGCCTCCCTCCTCCCACTCACCCGTGAGCCTTCTCCATCTCCCAACATTCCCATCAGAGTTGCAGAGCTATGACATAATTTTGGTTGGAACAGTTTGAACGTTGACGTTATAACTATAAAACTTCTGGGCCTTGATTTCTTTTCTTGCATAACTTTCTAACCTCAAGGGAATTAACAGTTGTGTGTGTGAGTGTGTGTGTGTTTGCTCAGATTTTTAGGAAATTACCACTGAATCAACCCCAAACTCTCCCTAGGAATCTAAATCTCTCCCAGAACATTCAAACATGGTACATAGTCAGTCTTTCAACTTCATCTTCTTGGAAACATCTCTTTTAGCACCTCCTGATCTAGTCCAGTCCTCAATTTTTGGCCTCTCCCCCTAGTGCTTAGTTTTCCTCTGACAACGGTGGAGATCTCCTTTGCCTCTTAGATAGTTGTTTCCTAGGTCCCATCTCTTCTGTCTTGGTTTACTGTCTCATTGTAGTGTCATGCCATCTTGGGTGACTTCCTAAAAAATTAATGCATAAGAGGAAACCTGAGGCCTTGCACATTCCAAAATGCTGTCAGCCTAATGCCTTCATCTTTGGTCAATGGTTTACCTGAGTACATTATATTAGGGTTGAGCGTCCTGAAATGATCCTCTAATTCTCTTTAATTTCTCTCCAATCTTTCTTACATTTTTATTATACTTCTGAAAGATTTACTCAGTTTTATCTTTAAACCTTCTACTGAGTTTTTGTTTCTTCTAATATATATTTTATTTCTAGGAACTTTTTCTTTGGTCTCTGATTTTTTTTTCCATTTTTTTATGCCATGTTATTCTTGTTTCAGAGATACGGTATCTTTTTTTTTTTTTTTAATTTCTCTGAAGAGATTATGTTTTTCATGTTTGCAGACCTATACATGGTCTCTGTTTCCTACACATTGCTTCTTCCTACTGTTTTTGGCTTCTGTCTTTCACTTTATAGAGTCTTCCAATGTCTTGTGCTCCTTATCTATCCTCTTATGGGTACAGTGGAGCACTAAAGAGCTGCTTGGAGGCATAGGGCATGCATAAGCCTGTCAGCAGGAGGCTTTGTTCTGCATAGGCTGACCTGGCTGTGCATTTTTTGGTGAGCCCCTTATGTCGGTCTCTTTAGGGATTTTCTCCTGGGCTGCTCAGACTCCCCAGAGAACAATCTTCCAGAGTGAAATTCTCTCCCCCCCCCCCCGCCCCAGTTTACAACCTCTGATCTATATAAAAGCGTCTAGCACCAAATCAGGCACATAGCAGACACACAACCATTAGATCCAGTATATTTTCACGTTGCCTTGGTGCAATTTTGAAGTTGGTTCCCTCAGGTACTGATGGGAAGAACCCAAGAATTAGCAGCTCCTCCAGACACCATAGAAGTGGGGAGATTTCCTCCCTGTGAAGCAGGAATTCTCAGTAAGGTAGTTTCACCTTTGGGGTTGAATGCTGCAATATCAGCAATAAAAATTCAAAGTGATTTCAAATTTTGAACATATTCTATGATGTCACATGTGTTATTTATTTTATAAATGTGATCTATATCCTATGTCTTCCTCTCCACTTGTTAGTTTTTAGTGACCTCTTTCCCTTTTGGTTTTTACTGTGAAGGTCTTTTTGTATTTATCCCCTTCTTCCATCTATTGGCTTGTAACTTCTATTTGTAAAACTCTCTGGCCTTCTTTAAGAAAAACACCATTGAGAAAGAGTTGTGAGTAGTCAATGATCAGTGACACAAAAAAATGTGGCTGAAAAAAATGCTGATCCATTTAACAGATGCATACAGCTATTATACACCCAGAAGACTCCAATAGCCTCAAGACTTCAGGAGCTGATCTTACTTTTCAGAGTCAGTATGAAAATTGGGAAAAAAGATTCTCTAACTAAGCTAGCAAGTTCCTTTCAGCCCTCACCATAAATTAGGTTAATATTTTCTAAGGGAAATGGCCCAGCAAGATGACACCCAAAATTAGACTATAAAGGCCATTCATTTTTCTAAATACTCTTAATGTTGAGTGAAATCTAAAAATTTATTAATCAGAATCATTATTATTTTTTAAATGTCCCATCCCTCTATCACTAGAAAGCTAACTGGAGCTTAAAATTATATGCCTGGGTACAAAGTTTGTGTACCCTTAATAACTGTACTTAAATGTCATAATTATACTGTCCTACCTGCCCTCATTGTCTAGCTAATGACCTTAGCACTCCATGGAAGTTCCTAATGTCTGTCTCTGCTAGGGATAGTCTAATTTCTCTGCATAAAAAGTTCAAATGAACTTGTTCTTTCTACCATATGTCACACAAGATACATTCGGTCGTTCAACAAATATTTATTGAGCATTTCCATGCCTCTAGCACTGTGAGAGGTACTAGGGCTACAAGAGTGAGCAAAAAAAGGACTCAAGTGCCACCTCTATGGACCTTATACTCTAGGGGAAATGTGGGCATTAATCAAATATTCACAAAACTAAATGTATCATTATAAAAAATATATAGTTGTTCCAGGGCACATCACTAGGGAAACTGCTAGGCTAGGAGAATATCATAAAGGCAAAATTTGGAAGGTCATTTGAAGGAGATGTAGGTGGTCACTAGGCAAATGGAAAGGGAGAAGACCAGATTAGGGGGCGGGGGTGGAAACTGGCTCAGTACAAAGAACAGTCTGTGCCTGGGTAAGTATGCACTTTTGAGGAGCAGAAGAAAGGACAATAAGGCTAGAACACAGAGTCAGGGGGAAAGTTGAGGCACAACTACAGTGGTGGTCAAATGGTCACCACCAAGCAGGACTTTGCAAGGCAAAAAAAGGACTTTGGTCCTAATCCAAGAGGCCATTGGAAGTCACTGAATTGTTTTCATAGGGAATGGTGCAACGTTAAAGCATTACATCTTGCAAAGGTCCCTCTGGCTCACTGAGAAGAGCAGATTGAATAGTGAATGCAGAGACTGGTTAGTGAGCTACTGCTGTGGTTTAGACCGGTGGTTGGCAAACTGTGGCTTTTGAGCCACATGCGGCTCTTTGACCCATTGAGTGTGGCTCTCCCACAAAATACCATAGCCTGGGCTAGTCTATTTTGAAGAAGTGGCATTAGAAGTTTAAGTTTAAAAAATTTGTCTCTCAAAAGAAATTTAAATCATTGTATTGTTGATATTTGGCTCTGTTGACTTAATGAGTTTGCCAATCACTGGTCTAGGCAATAGTGATAAATGATGATGGGAGCTGGGACCAGTGTGATGGCCATGATGGAGTGGATGTAAGGAGAGAAAGGGAGATGACATCTTCATTTTTGTATTGTGGAACTGGACAGGCACTGGTGTCATTTACTAAGGTAGGAAATACTAGAAGAGGACATTTTAGTTTGGGCAAGCTAAGTTTGAAGTATTTTCGAGGAATTCAGTGGAAATTTTGATTGCCATTTTGATATATGGGTCCAGAACTCACAGGATGCATTTGGGACATGGATAGAAATTGGATAAACATAATATCATGATCAAGAAAGAGACTGATTAATCCAATGTTTCTCTAGGCCAGTAGTCGGTAAACTCATTCGTCAACAGAGCCAAATATCAACAGTACAACAATTGAAATTTCTTTTGAGAGCCGAAAACCGACTTCTGCACATGGGCCACAAAGTTTCAATCACACTGTATGTGTGCACCTGCAGATGGTATTTTGTGGAAGAGCCACACTCAATGGGCCAAAGAGCCACATGCGGCTCGCGAGCCGAGATTTGCCAACCACTGCTCTAGGCATATGAAATACCTACATTAGAATTCCCTGAAACTCTCTGATTAAAATGCAGATTTGAGGAGCCATCTCCAAACTATGGAATCAGAATTGATGGGAGTAGAATCCAAATCTTTATTTTTGAACAAGTGCCCCAACTGATTTCTCAAGTATCTATTTTTGCAATCCATTGACCTAGAGGCAGAGCTGCCCTGAGGAGCTCCATTTACTGTCTCGGTAGAAGAGGGGGAGCCTGCAAAGAGGTACTTCCATGTGTTTCATTCTCCTTTACTTATTAAAAACAATAAAAAATAAAGCTTGGGTTTCCGTTTAGAGCTGATTAACCTTCGAGATTAATCTCACAATTCACATAAAATTAAAACTCCAACTTCCCAAGGTCCACAGGAAAGTCAGCTCCAACTCAGCTAACTCATGCTGATTACCGTGGTGTGAGCCCTTGTTCTTTGTCTCCTGGGCTTCCTTCCCTCTCTCTCCTGAGTACTGACCTTCTGACTCTTCCCTTTCCCTAGAAAGATAACATTTCTAGTGAGCAAAATGTCACATTACCTTTGCTGAACAGGACATTTCAAATAAAATATTAGCAATAACAATTACCTCTAAGCCACTAATCCATCAGAAGCTACTTTAAACCACCAAAGGATTTAAGGCAATTCCTTGAAAATATCTCAGGCTTAATAGATTATGGTACTGGGCGATGAAATATATTGGCTCACATTGCCTTAACTTGAATTATGTGGCATTTTCACCAATAAAAAAATTCATGACACAAACTGCTTCAGCAATTATTTAATGTAAAAATCAGAATATAGAAATATATATAATAATGATTATGATGATAATAATGATGGTGATGATTATGATGATCCTGTAGCACACATCACACTGTGGGTATGGCTACTTCTATAACCAGGGTATTATTGGCAAGAGAAACCAGTAGAAAACAAAATAGCTAACCAACGTTAATAAAGTGAAGATATTTGCCCAAAGACCCTTCCCCAGACCTCCCAGCCCCCCTCCCTCATGCCCACTGATCTGGGAAAGTCTACTGACTCACTGAGTCAGACATAAACAGAGGCACATTTATAGCTTAGACTTTCCAAAACAGGCTGAAAGCATTGTGAGCCCAGATCCACATCCTCTTGCAGAGGTGCTTCTGTAATCTCTTGATCATGGCTCACCTAATGTTCATTTTTTTGGCAGCATAACATACAAATGAGTATCTCTTGCCACCAGTTCTCCCAGGAGAAACCAAACCCAGCCCCTTGTGGCTCATCAGTGTAGTAAGAAACAGGAGAGATGGTTCAGCTATTTTATGTCCTTACATGACAGATGGGCAGCACGCATCTTTCTTTGTGTAAAAATGTCACTGCAGCTGAAACTGGGAAATGATGCAGATTAGCTTTAACCTGGGAGGACTGGCAGGAACTCGAGTGAAACACCCTGTCCCACATTCCTGGAGCAATTGGTCTCCAATCCTGACAAGCAATTGATAAGCAATGAAAGGAAAATCAGAGTATCAAATACCTGGAGTATTTCCAGATGGATGATATTCAATTAACTGTGATTGTTCTGTATCCTAAAGAAATGGACCTGGAGGCATTGCAATTTTTGTAGCTTTATATATAAAACAGATTGGAGAGATTATGAAAAAAATTCACAATAACCAAAGGATAGTTACTGTCCCTTAATCATTTTCTATTAATTTTTTAAAAATATAAATACAGGCCCTAGGACTTTCCTTTTCCCACTAATATAAAAGTATATCCATTTGTCTTTTTACATACTAAGTGATACATTTTGAGTGACAATAATGAGTGAGAATAAATGTCAGTTTTATTCTACTACCAATAGTTAAGAAATATGAAAGAAACATTACATAGATCTTGGCATTCCCTGGGAAAGTTTAATATCTGGATCCAAATGGAGACAAAAGGAAGAGAGGAATAAAACCAACTAACATTTTTTCTACTTTCTTTTCTAAATTCCTATCCTTTAGCCACTTTCAAAGTTATTTATAAATAATAGTAATTTACATTGATAATGTCATCCAGCAATAACATTCTAAAATACAAGGTTTACTCACTTTATGCAGATAATTTATAGGGAAATTCTACTTCTGGGTAATAGTGCTTTGGCAGTGTAATTTCAGTATTTTCACTCACATTTTATTGCTTCTAAGAGTAACTTGAAATACGAAGAATATTAAATAAATTGCTTCTAAAGAGAAAATTGAAATATGCATATGGCTATTATCAAAGAAAGCATAATAAATAGTCCAAGGTTTTAAAATGGGCAAAGAAAAGTACAGAGAGGAAGCAGTAAATAGGTAACTAAACAACAAGAAAATGTTTAAGCTCAGTAGGAAAGTCTGTAGGGTATGGGGAGAATACATCTATTTGGGAGCAGTAGAAACATGACCATACACAATGCTGATGTGGCTGGGTGGCAGGAGCACTCCAACTGCTGGGGCGGCTTCTAGAGACCAAGAGGAGAGCTGGGTTCAACCCATGCAGTCTAACCCTAAAGCCACACTCATGACTAGATTAGGATGGAAAGATTGGGGAGATACTTTGGAATTAAGGTTAGTAGAACTGTGTGATAGATCAAGGGAGGGTGATGAAGAAGGAGAGGTAATTATAGATGAAGAAGGAGAGTCTGCAGTGACTCCCAGATTCATGATTTTGATCACAGAGTGGACGATGGTGTCATTAGGCAAGAAAGAAAATACAGCTTCTAATAATTTCCAAAGGCTTCCAAGAATCCCAAGAAATAAAACTACAAGAAAAATAAAGCAAACTTTTAGAATGCCAGAGTAACTTGGCACGTGCATTTTTATTGCTTACTCATTTAGAATGACTGCTGACAGCTATTTTAAATTTTCTCCCTCCCCAATACGTTTTTTTGTTTTGTTTTGTTTTTGTTTTTTTGTTATCCTGTTTCCCAATAATAATTATTCCCCATTACTCAGCTTTTGGGGTAGGTAGTTTCAGATATCTGCAATGATAAGGCAGCCCTCTCCCTCCTGTGAAACGTTTCTACATCAGACATTTCTAGATGACCAATGGAAGTATCACATGAGCATATACGGGGAAGCAGGCAAGAATAGGAATGTGAGAGTAAAAAAAAAATCTGCTCCCATCAAATGGAGGCAATGGCTTATCTCTCTAAGCAGCAGGTTTCCTCTTCAGTAAGACAGGAGTCTCATACGTACCCCACAGAGAGTGATGAGGGCTAACAGTGAAGCAGAAGAGCATCCTCTGTGTGCTTCATTCCGGGGTCAGAGATGACCTTTGCAGAGAGGTGAAACCGATGGTTCCTGTGTGCTGTGTCATGTCTATGAACCTTAAAGCTCCCCAGTGCTCTGCCAAATCTTAATCCAGGTATAAAATTGCCTTTTGCTACAAGTTCCCATCTGAGCTGACAATTCAGACAGTTAACTACCTGATGGAGCATTTTGCTGAGTAGGTTGTGTTGCAAAATGAGGAACTGGGAACAATTTTGCTGCACATTAGACTAGGTAGGAAGGAAAGCAAAAGGGCAAGTTAGCACCAAAGGGAAGATCATGCCCTGCAATATGTAAAAGCATGACCCCATGGATGGAGGAATATATATATTCTATATATAGTCCCAAAAGAACTTATACAGTTTGAATGATTATAAAGTCAGCATTTATTAACATAAAGTTCATTTGTAAAATTTAAAAGAATCTACAGAAATAAATATTTTTTTTGTCAATGTCTGTTTTCAAACTGATGACTGTTCTGGTCCAGGCACTGCTGATGACACAAAGCAATGGAATCCCAAACATCAAGAATCATTTTGTTCAGTATTTGTGCGCCCTCAATTCATAAACTGTCGCCAGTTTTGTACAGTAAACTTTATTATTTATGTATCCCCATAAAAAAGTCTAGTGGATAAATTTTCTTTGTTCAAAGCTTTACCCATTACTTCAAATGAGTTAAAGGAATGAAAATTAAGTGAGTTATCAGCTGTTAAACTGTATACACATTATTTGGGGGATATATAATCATCAGGGCACTTCTATTTAGTGACATTCTGCTCAGGGGAAACCTTTCAAATTAAAAGTACAAACTTGGGGAACTTTATAAACCTTAAGAAACATGATTATATAGTAGTAATGGCTACATTTTAATTATTAGAAAGTTATTCCATTTCACTTTGACTCTTTAATCTTGTCAACTGTGTTGTTGAAAGTATTACAGATGTCTCCTTTCCCCCCCATTGATCTTCTCCACCTGCCCCACCCCTGGCCTTCACTCCACTATTGTCTGTGTCATGAGTTATGCATATATGCATGTAAATTCTTTGGTTAAACTCTTCCTAACCCCTCCCCAAGGTTTTCATATTTTTGAAAAATTGGAAAATCCAGCAAATCAGGACAGGCTCTATTTCCAGTTCTATCCATGGCTTATGAAACTCAAAAAAGCTACTCAACTCTAATGTAACTCAATAGCTCACTTTGTGAAATAATACTAATAGAACTACTATGTTCTCTTGATTTCATAAGAGAATGTCCATAACTGTGAGCTCCTTATAGAAAAATGGGAAAATATAAAAAGCAAAATTTTTATTGTTATCATTGGAACTGGGGTCTTTATTATAGACTTGTATAAAATACAAAAGTAATAATCTCATGTTATTAGGTTATGTGAACAAAAGACTAGACATTGAGGGTCAAAATGAACCATTTCCCATCTGTCAGGCACACCAAGAAGTTCAATTAGAGTATGGCCTATAGACTAGGACTGTAAGGGTGCTGACCTTTTTAAGCAGTTATCACACAGAGCACAGGTGTTGCAGCTTCCATTCTGACTGGATAATTATATGAAATTTAATATCTCTCACTGTTTCCATGATTGAAGAGATTTGCTAGAATTTTCCAAGCCATAATTTCAAAAACATTAGAATTGCATGTTTTACTGCACTTTTGGGGATCGTTTCTAGGCTGAGTATTTACCGAGAAGCATTGGGAAGTGTCTGGTCTTGCAGATCCCAGAGGAGATGAGAGCATTCTTTCCTGACTTCCTCACCCCAGAACACTATTGCATTTCATATTGATTAATATTAGCAATATCTTATTAATACAACTTTGTTTTCCACTATGCTTTTCTCCAAAGGGTCAAACACACTATATTAGTGAGTCTCATAACAGCTAGGAGAGAGAGAAACTATATTCTTGATTTATTTGAATGAAGAAAATGAGGCAGTGGGAAGACAAGTTCCTTGTGTATGCACTTTACATATTGATAAATATCATCATGCTGGTTCTTTATGAAGTAGAAGGAGTTTCGTTGTAAGAGAAGGATGCCGGAATAGCATTCTGGAAACTTGGTTCCTCACTCTGGCTCAGCCACAAGCTGGTCAAGTTCCTGGGGGCACCAAGCCAGACAGACTCATGCGAAAGCTACAGACAGGCCAAAAATGGGATGCCCCTTCGAACCTAGACCCTTCAAATACTTGTATAAGATTTACGGGGAAGGCTGAACACTAGGTGTATAAAAGAGATAGAGGAAAAATGCATACATTTTCGTTATCAAAACAAGAATGTGCAGTTTATTGGTTCCATCCTCCTCAAAGGCAGTTTTGTGGCCCTGACCTCCCAAGTACCTCTTGAGGTTGTCACATCCCACACCCTGTGGCTCGTCTCCATTTTCTTTTCAACTCTATCTATTGTGCAGAGGTCTGGTAAATGTAATTCACTGTATCTCCTCCAGGTCTGTATTTAGCACTCTACAAACTGCTAAATGCCAGGAAGTGCCCAGGCTGCACTGCTTCCCTCCCAATCCAGCTGTGCCTGAACATGTTATTTAACATCACTGGGCCCTGTTCACAGAGATTTTAGACTAATTTTAGCAGTGAAACTCTTGTTTAAACAAAATCTAGACACAAGCTCAATACAAAAACAACAACAACAACAACAAAAAAGACAAACACACACACATAAAACCTGGAGGAGATAGGGAGCTGCCAAAAGCCCACTTGTTCCCTTCCCTCATCCCTCCCTATTGTTGCTCTTATATTGCAGGAGGAGAGCAATAAAGTCTGAAATGGTCTCAGAAGCACAGTTGGAAACCATTGAACTAGACACTCTCTAGGGTGAATTTCAGCTCTCACATTTTATAATTCTGCTTGACTATGTTAAGAGACTTGGGGTAGATAAGAGAGGGGATAGGAAATAAATGGAAAGTTATATAGTGTCACACACTTCCCCCAACCTTTAGTTAGTCAGTTGATCTACAGAGGGTAGTTGTACATCATCACTGGGTTGATCCCTTCTTAGTGCAGAAGAGGAGAGAAGTGGGTGATTCCCTCCTGAAAACCAAGAAAAGGAGAGAAACTCTAAGCAAATGACTCAAATCACTCAATGTTTGGGCTTGACCATACAGGAACTCCTCCTACTATACTGGGGACTACTGAGCATCTCCACCTGAAACCACTGGGCTGCAGAGCCCCTGAAGCAGCTGGAGTATTTACAAAAAAAATGTTGAGGGGTAAATGTCAGCATTCCCACAATTAGCCACAGGGAAGATACACGACTTTCCCCTGGGTAGTGTGGACACTATGGAAGACACCTGAGCCTAAGCCATTTAAATGGTATCCCTCAAAACTCAAAAAACTTCAAAATGGGCCATGTGGTATATAGTCTCCAATCATTCCTCATGCCTCCCATCAACAGGTGAAGTCTATTTTCTTACTTCTTGAATCTGAGCTGGCTGATGACTTGCTCTGACAAAGAGAATGTGTTATTTTACACTTAATTGAACTAGAAAAAGAACAACAAAGTCCAAAATGAGTAGAAGAAAGGAAATAATAAAGATCAGAGTAGAAATAAATAAAATAGAATCTAAAAAAATACAAATGATCAATGAAACCAAGAGCTGGTTCTTTGAAAAGATAAACAAGATTGACAAACCTTTAACCAGACTCATCAAGAAACAAAGAGAGAGGACCCAAGTAAATAAAAAAGGAGAAGTAACAACTGATGTCAAAGAAATGCAAAGGATTGTAAGAAAATGTTATAAACAACTATATGCCAATAAATTGGACAAGATGGAAAAAAAATTGATAAATTCCTAGAAACATACAATCTTCCACTACTGAATCAGGAAGAATCAGAGAATCTAGATAGATAAATTACACCTAGTGAAATTGAATCAGTAATAAAAAACAAAACAAAACAAAACAAAAAAATCACTCTAACAAACCAAAGGTCTGGACCAGATGACTTCAAAGGTAAATTTTACCAACCATTCAAAGTAATACCTATCCTCCTCAAGCTATTCCAAAAAAAAAAAAAAAAAAAAAAAAAATCAAGAGGGAAGATTCCCAGCTTGTTTTACGAGGCCAGCATTATTCTAATTCCAAAACCAAATAAAAACACTACAAAGAAAGAAAAATTATAGGCCAATATTCCTGATGAGTATAGATGCTAAAACCTTCCTTTTCAAGAATATATTTTGTCTTTTTATTTTTCAAGTTATCTTTTGTGCCTTTTAAGAGCACATAACGAGTTTTTATATAGATTCTTAATACATTTCTTATTTGTTGCTATGCGAATGAAGTCTTCCTTTATTTCTTCTAATTGATATTGTTTATACATATAAAGGGTATTTTTCTACCTTAGCTGTGTACCTATTGACATTTCTCATTTTTTCAAGTTAAAGTACAATGTAGAAATATAAATTAAGTTGAATTGGGACTCTTTCTCATGCATTTTCCAGTTTCCAATTATGACTTCGCCTCATCTGGTTCTATCTCTGGGCATGAGAAAATACACTCTTGCATTTCATCCTAACCTTTACTGGTTTATCTCCCTTCCTTTCTTCTTTCTTTCTTTCTTCCTTCCTTTCTTTCTTTCGTTTTCTTTCTTTCTTGATTAAGGTATTACATGTGTCTTTATCCTCCCCACAGCCCTCCCCAGCCCCGCTCATGCCCTCGCTCCTCTGGTGTCTGTGTCCATTGGTTATGCTTATATGCATGCATGCATGCAAGTCCTTTACTGAGCTTACTTTGAAGTGGCTTGCAGACCAAATTTTTTGCTATTTAGTGAAGGAGACCTCACTATGATTTCTTCTATTTGCCACCCATTCTTTCTCATCCCCTGACTCTTCTTTTCTTAGCATTGATATTAAAATTGTCCAGGTTACTCATAGCTTGGATGGTTTTATCTCGGAATTTTAACCTTCTAGACTAGAGCTCCCTTCATTGCCCCCAAATGTCTCGTGTCTAGGTTTGCTCCCTGCTAATCCTAGAAAATGGCTCAGGTTGCCTTTGCTCTGGCTGCCAAAACGCATGCTTCCCGCACCTGCCAGGGAAAGAGAAACCACAATGACTGCCTCCTCCTTTACCTGAGGGGCCTTCCATGACTAGTCCCTCCCCACCCCCAAGAAGGAAGATATCTCATAATTGCCTTTTAAGTTAATCATTGGGCTCCCTTCCTTCCTCCAGAAAGTTGCCTTGGGATCAAATCTCTTGTTCAGAATCCTACTTTTAAAATAATAAAAACATAACTGAGTTTTAAAATAGACTTAAGACAGCAAAGTCTAACATATGTATGTGCTAGAAGTGACTACATATGTTATAATTTTGAGAAAAAAAAATAAGTTTATCCATTCTCAACAGAACATTTTGCATTATCACCCACCCCAAATCCTAAAATTCTACCATCATTCCTGCACTCTATTGTGTTGGCATTACCTCCCCGCTGAGGACACTGTATTCCAATGGGGTGACCTACTGAGTTCCCAAACATTATAGTATGAGTGAGATTATCAGATTCTTTCTTCTTTTGCCAAGAGTGATCAGAATAGTTTCAAAGTATGGTAAAAGACTGTGTTAGTTATCTATTATTTATCTATTGCTGCATAATGAATTACCTCAAACCCTGGCAGCTTAAAACAGCACACACTTATCTCCCAGTTTCTGTGGGTTCAAAATTTGGCATAGCTGGGTCCCCTGCTTTAGGTTTTCTTATAGGTTGAAGTCAAGGTCTTGACTAGGATGTGATTATCTCAAGACTTAGGCGGGAAAGGATCCACTTCCAAGTTCATGTGGCTGTTGGCTAGATTCAGTTCCTCAAGGATTGGTGGACTCAGGGCCTCAGTTCCTCTCTGGCTGTTGGCCAGAGACCACATTTGGTTTCTTACTACAGTGGGCCACTCCAGCATGGCGGCTTGCTTCATCACAGCTGCAAGATGAACGGGCAGTGGAAAGATGCTGCCTGTCTGGAAGTCACCGTCTTTGAAACCTAATCATGAAAGTGATACCCATCACTTTTCAGGAATTACTCAGACATGAACATCAGGCCGTGGGAGTCAACAGGGACCTCCTCATTTATACCTGCAGGTCCTCCCAGGGTCCACACAGGGACAGTGCTCATCACTCAGTGCTCATCTGCTCACCATGAAGCTAGCGGTGCAGAGATCCCAGGTGTGAGCAATTCCTAATTAGCTGTGAAGAAACCTGACTTAGAGAAAATCCACAGGCCTCACTTTATTTGACACAGGCCCACTCTTCCCTCATTGACTAGCAGGTAATAATATGGCAAAGACATTGTTTTCTTTTCTTCTAGTATCTCTGTTCTTTCTTTGGTATAGGTGCTAATAAGCAGCAAAATATCTCTAAAATTTAGGAGTCAAGGCAAATAAGGGAGCAAAGGGGCTAAGTCATTTATTTATTTCATCATCAGCCCTTGGATAATCTACACTGACTAAATTGTAATTCCTTATTTTAAAAAATGGGAGCCAAGCAGACACCTCAACCCTACTCAGAGAAATAATATTGTAAGAAAATACATAGATAATAATTTGCTAAGCTATTTATTACATGCCTGGCTACAAAGGACACAGACTACAAAGCAGAATGAAATCTTTACGTCAAACTTCATTCTAGCCACAAACAATGTCATAATCCAGAACATTCTCTAAGCTTTTATCATCCCACCAGAAATATACCCATCAGAAAACCAAAAAAAAAAAAAAAAAAAAAAAAATGAATTGAAATAGTTTCTAGCCCTTTAACAATTTTAATCAAATGTTTTCTTTAGAGTACAAAAGCTATACCTCAGGTGGAGGCAGAAAAAAGAAGAATATATTTATTATATTTGTACTTCCATCCATATAATTTTTAAGTTTTATTTGTGAATGATGTAACTTTCTAAAGATTTCTTATTTTCCTCTACAAGTGTTATGACAAGACCAGAAATAGAGTGTTAGTTAATTCATTTCCCCTGAAAAGCACAGAACTTGCACACACTTTCTTGTTAAAGACAAATAGTATTATCTTCACTTTTCAGATGAAAGGAGAGACCTAGTGTCACCCAGTGAGGGAGGGAGAAGGCAGAAATTCTGATTCAGAATCCTGGATGAAAGGCCTGGGCAGAGAGGCTGGTAGGCTAACCTGGACAACACAGATAAACCCTCAGTAAAGGTGGGGTTTGTATCTGACAGCAACAACTGTGTTGGGGAGGGGAGGGATCAGGCCCACACATTTCTTGCTTCTCCTATTTGAAGCTTCTGATCATCTCTCCTGCATATTCAATGCTTGGAAAACTTGAAAACAGCTCATACCTCCTAGTACCAGGCCTTCCTTTTTTCCCCAAGCAGGAAGAGTGTCTACTCACCCTTCCACTCTCTCTCAGCAGAAGTGTGGCTCCACTTGTTCCTTCATTGGAAATATTTGCCCCTCAACCTAATCTCTAGAAGATATATTATTATTATAAATAAAGTTATCACCAACCTATTTCAATTCCATGAAAACCCCACCCTGTTCTGAGCCAAATCACACAAAAAGTTTATTGGAAGACAGTAGCCACTCTTGCTTGCACATTCAGAAAAAAATGGGTGTAGGGGGAATGTGTTTTAAAACATCCAATTTGGGCACTGTTTAATGTGTAATCTCATCTAAATGGTTCTCAATTTAACATGTGACAGGATGGAAATTCAGGAGATTCTTTTCATTTCCCAAAGATATGCTTATTCTTTTGGGACACATTCCTGGTTTTCTTTTCCATAATCATTTCTGACATATTACTTATCAGACTCCAAGTTCCCTCTAAGAATGGAATTAAATAGTCAGCCTCCATTAGAAATGCTATGAACCACCAAACAATTTTAAGAGCCTTACTCTAGACGTCACAAAAGATATGTATTGTAGAATCATTGTTTCAGGGCTTAAGATGTTACAAAGTCTAATTATCAATATAACTGAACATATAAATAAGCCAATGATTATAAATTATTATCTATATAAAATAAAAGCTGTGTAATGCATTGCACACAGATAGCATCTTTTACTAATAAGACCAATTTTACACACACACACACACACATACCCAGACATTCACAAATCTCAAGTAGATTGAACTCTTTGTAGAAACTGCAGCACATTTTTGCAAAGGCATCTCTAAATTAAAACTGTGGTTCTTCTATGTGGATACCACCTTCTGGCCCAGAAATGAGTCATCAACCCAAAAAAGTTGTATCTAAATTTTATCAAGCAATAGAGAACATTTCATTCACAGCATGTTCTAAAGTCTCTAATCTGTCTTTACCTGCCTAACCCTTCTCTGCACTGCTACCTTCCCTATACAAGGAAGAAATGGGTAACAACTGTAGCCGTACTTCACTTTCCTCTTAATAGCTCATTTTATAAAACAATAGCTGCTCCCACATAATCCTACCTAATAAAGAGGGAAATGCTAATTAACTATCACTCCATCACAAAGATGGCTGCACCCACAGCTGAGGCCAACTTCCCATAAAGAGCCTGCAGGAGCAATCAGAAAGGACATGAGGCTATGCCCTTCCCCACCCAGCAGGGCTTGACAGGGGATCTCAGCCTGTGTCCCCCACTTGGTGAGGCTTGATGGAGGGCCTCAAGGCATGCCCCCCACCCAGGTCTGGGCTGGGGGGCCTCAGGCTATGCCCCCTGTCCTGGCATCAGGCCAGGGGACCTGAGGCTATGCCTCCTGCCCAGAAGGGCTTGACAAGGGTGTGACTGGCTAGGTCTGGATCTAGCCCAGTGTGGGGATGGAAGCCAGCCAGGTCTGGGTCTCATGTAATTTTGAGGTGCATGTGGGTGGGCGGGGACTTGACTCTGGGTCCTGTGGTGGGCCCCAGACTCTGACAAGAGGAAGGTTTTCATATAAATTTTACTAATTTTCTTTCATCTCTGACACTTCTATTATAGAGTTAGGGCAAATAGCAATATTAAATTACTTTCTCTAATTAATCCTTTTAATGTGCATGAATTTCATGCACCGGGTCACTAGTATGGAGATAATTCATAGCAAACTTGATTGTGGCCCACCCTCCTAAAACCTTTGTGAGCATTTGTAGTATCTAGGTAAGAAGGGGGTCATCTTCTCAATGAGGCCATCATTGCAACACTTATTTTTAAAGCACAACACCATCATACTTTGATCCCCTTATTATGCTCTTTATTTTCTTTCTTTCCATAGAACTTATCTTCTAATAAGCTGTGAAGGGTAGCAAAATATACCATCCCCAAATATGCCACTTTGGCATAGGATTATTTTGAGCTAAAGGCAACTGAGAAGAAACCAATGTAAGCAAAGCTCTCTGCCCTCCCCCGATTTGCCTAAAAGCAAGACATATCGGGGTGACCTTCTGTAGCTCACCCATCATCTTTGCTCTGCTCATGTCTGTCTAACTGCCCACCGCAGTTAGCACTTAGAATTTGAAGTGGTAAATATTATGAAGTTAATTTTAAAAAAAAAAATTGTAAGAGAATACAGGAAGAAGGAGAAATCACAGAAATGGGTGAGGCAAGTAAAAGATTATTACCAGTTCTTGTTTAAATACTTTGGATGACTAAACCCTTCAAACATAACTCTCTATGTGGAGATAATCCTTTAAAGGATAAGTGAGCGAGAAAAATGAGGGTGAGCCTGGTAAATTATTTCAAAGCTCAAAAGCCGAATTTTATGGAAGAAAATCATTTGATGTAGATGGTCTGGGACTTTTTATTAAGTGCTGGCAAGAGCAGTTGACCTGACAGCTAACAACACTCAGCCCGTGATTTATTCAAAGATCTGATGCAGCAAAGACACTGGCAACTTGCACTTCATGCTGCCCAGCACTGGCTTTAGTCCACACTGGAGGTCCACCTCTAGCGCTTAATATCACCATTCATCATTCCCTCTTCACTGAGCTGCTTCCTTGAGTTCAGAGGCAGCAGGGTCTAGTACTGGTTAGCAATCCTGCTCTTTGAAATCTGTAGTTCAAGGTAAAAAGCCACATACTTTGTGACTAACAGTGCACAAAGGTACTCAACTACAATGATGGGCTTTCCAGCTATCAAACAACTCTGCATGGGGAACTGGTGATCCACCCTGGGAGGGTGTGACCTACTCAGTCACTATGCAATGACCAATTCTCAGTAGTTCCCTTAGTCTTCCTGAACTTACCCTGACCTTTTACCATGTCCAGTTATTTTAAAGGACTGTCAGAAACTGCAGAAAATTAGAGGTAGTATTTATAGACTTTAAATGAGTTAATCTCTCCTTACTTTTATTTATTCCAAAAACTAGCTAGTTCTGTGGTTCTTTCTTTTCCTTTATTGGGGGAAGGGGGGAGCTTATATTCACTTGTATGCATTTTTAACGGAAAGACCCAATAGCTTCTTTTTCTACTAACTCTCAGAAATGCATCAAGGGTATGAATAAATCTGAGCTCTGATCTGACCTTTATCTTTACGAGCACAATAATAATTTATAGGGCTCCGTCCTAAGTGTGACATTTCAATGAGCTGGGTAAATATCATTACCTGAAGCCAGGATGCAGACTGGGGGCAGGAGCGTGCAGACATTTTTCCGAGGAGAATCATTAATCTGATGGTAGGTACAGTCCTGAAATCAGCAAAGGTTTCACTCATCAGCATTATATTGGTTAACAATTGACAATAAGGCAAAAACAAAACCAAAGGGGGAAAATAGGGTTTCATTTGGCTAAAGAACAAGAAAATCTCTAACCCCTAATCTAGCTATGTCAGCTTGATTGACCACTGCACAGCCTCGATGCATGAATAATCACTCAGGCTCGCTTCCCTCTCTGTGCTTGTAGAGGGAAGGTCAAGGAGGCCAGACAGGTTATGAATGGACCAAAATCCCCACGGGCATGAGGGTCAGGAAAGGGGGAAATTTAGAAAGAAGAAAAGGAAAATTAATTTATGGCTCTGCTTGTCTTCAGAGCCCAACCAACATATAAATCATGGAAGATACTTGCCATTCAGTGCTCTGGGAAAGCAAGATATCATATGTCCTTTCTTCCTACCTTCCCAAATTCCCAATGCCACTTAAGTCTGACTTTTCTAGACAACACATCTTGTTGCATGAGCAGCCTGAAGGAACAGGTCATCAGGTTTGTTTTCTACCTTCATCTTCTCTGACGTGAAGGAAACTCTAGACTTGTAAGAACAAGTAAACATTCCCTCAGCCTGGTTAGTGGACAGAGCTTCAGCCTGCAGAACAAAGGGTCCTGGGTTCTATTCCAGTCAAGGGCAAGTACCTTGGTTGCAGGCTTCTCCCGGCCTGGGCCCTGTTCAGGACTTGTGCAGGAAGCAACCAATCGATGTGTTTCTTTCACATTGATATTTCTCTCTGCCTTTTCTCTTCTTCCACTCTCTCTCTAAAAATCGATGGAAAAATATCCTTTGGTGAGGATTTTAAAAATAAATAAATCAAAGAATTAAGGGTAGAAACCTTTGAGCTAGCTGGAAATATTTAACACCTATATAATATATATGTTTCTTCCTATGTTTTCCTATTTTTGTTAGTGTAGGTGGCCAGCTAGTTATTAACAAAGGAAGGAAACAAATGGAATGAGACATTAAGTGTGACTAGGAAGTTATAGCATTCAAAGATTCCCTAGGAGACAGCTGCATCCTCTACCAAATGGACCTTAACCCTCAAGCAGGCAGGAAGAACCTGCTTTCTAGTCTTCCTGGGGGGAACACTCAACCTATGAGCCGGTATTACTTGGGGGAAGAATAAAACTGTAGGTGAAATTCCTTTGCTGAAAGCATTGACAGTGGAAGCCTGGATAGTCCAGGGGGAGGCCTTCAACTATGAGGCATGCGCAGTAAAAGCCAAAATGATGACTTAAAGCCGTGATCGGCAAACTGCGGCTCGCGAGCCACATGAGGCTCTTTGACCCCTTGAGTATGGCTCTTCCACAAAATACCACAGCCTGGACGAGTCTATTTTGAAGAAGTGGCATTAGAAGAAGTTTAAGTTTTAAAAAATTGGCTCTCAAAAGAAATTTCAATCGTTGTACTGTTGACATTTGGCTCTGTGGACTAATGAGTTTGCTGACCACTGACCTAAAGGGAAGGAGTCTAACTTGGGAAAATCTGGGGAAAGGATCAAATAGGATAAGGGCATGGAACTCAGAAGATCCAAGAAAGAGATTGGTTAAGGAGAAGTCCCAGTATAAGTCCATTAAGAATTAAGAAGAAGATTGGTTAGTTTGAAAGGAAGCTTTCTCCTTCCATACCCAAGAAAAAATAATCAAAGCTTCACCAAGGCCTGATGCTGGTTGGTTTGCATGCGCTCTTTGTAGCAGCTAAGGCGGCTGGAGCGCAGTTGGGAGCAGAGACTATGCTGGACTACCAGAGCTGAGAGTGATGGCATTGGGATTCTGGATCCTGGCCCACACCAGGCCCACACTTTGTCCACAGAAGACAGAGCCGAGCCACCTGGTTGTAGATGAGACATTGGGCACCTGGGATCAGTCCTTTGTTTTCAATCCAATAAATCCTACCACTGTGCCTCAAGTCCTCGTATGCATAAGTCCCCACAATGCATTTCCCATGACTCCGTGAAAGAATTCCATTTTCAATGGCAACATTTTCATCCTATTACAAGAGGCACAGCGTCACTCCCATTTCCTGTTTCTTGTCAGTTTATTCTGTCTCCAGCAGAGAATGGAAGTTCTCCCTATATTACATCTAAATGTACAGAAAGCAGATTCTCCAAAATCAAAACTTCTATTTAAAAATAATGCTAAAAAAATAAATAAACAAACAACAAAAAACCCCACACACAATATGTTCTGATAGGAATTTGAGCTTTAATAGAGGAATTGCCCTCCTAGGGCTAAGAATGCAGAACTGACTAAAACCATCTTCATGTTGCAGAGTAACGTCCTGGTTCAGTGGTTTCTGCCTCTAAAGCTTCCCTCCTCCTCCAACAACTTCAAATACCATGCTTTGGTAGATTTCAGCAATCTCTTGACCAAGCCTTCCTTTGTATCGGAAGAAAAAGTTTGCTTTTGTAAATACATTCATACACTGTCTTGCCCATAACCAACAGATTAAATACACACATATCACTTGCGAGAGTTCCAGCTGTTTAGATTTTCACCCAAACATGTGAATAAAAACCGCAGGCAAAACAAGTACTGTCTCTCATACCTCTTATTATTAACAAATAGCCCTTACCCTGCTGATGCCCGTTCTTAATTGGACTATGCTGTGAGGAGCAATTAAGCCTAAATGGCCACTTGCTGAGTGCTAGTGAACGAAATGCTGCAGCTGGAGGCATTTGCATTCTCCAAATAGAGCACATATGCTTTGCTTTGCTTTGTGCCCATAAAGAAAGTACATTTACTTCTTTTTGTGTGCTTTACAAGTGAAAGGGGGCCATTGTTTCGTGCACTAGGTGGAAATTACTTAAGGAAATTCTTTAGGCATAAAATAATTTTTGTAACTTTTGTGAAAAAATAAGAGATGTGGAAATGAAAGAGCTTTGTTCCTCCATGAAAGAGCGCAGTAACTGTGAGAGAGGCCTCTCCCCTCCCTCCATTCCACTGCCTGTCTTCACTGTGTGTACAAAGGACAGATCAGAACTGGCAAAATGAAGCAATGAGACAATTCCCTGAACACAAACAGATCCTCACCTAATTGGCATGTAAAGGGGGAAGAGAAGTTTTAATAAAGAATATTCAGATGCATTATTTTTCAGTGTGTGTTCTTGTTTTTGAAAATGGAGTAGAGAAAGAATAAAGAGGTTAAGATAGGTCTGATCTGCCCCTATCAACAAAGAAAGGTTATTTCAAGTTGCCCCAAGATGTTTGAGATATAGAGTGAAGAAATAAAATGGAATCACTATAGTCAAACTGCCAAATCACTAAAATCAAGTAGGTTGAGGCATGAGGAAATACTTATATTCTTGATTTAACTAGTCAGAGAGAGTAAACTTTGTAACTTTCCAGTCCGGCCTCAATACCTAGATATACATCAGACCTCCAGATAACCCTCTGATTAACCTAAATGACTCAAAGATCCAGACCACCTGACATTCACTTGACATCTATTATCCAAACCACTGAACATGACCAGACCTACGGCTGGCATCCATCCTCCAGGCCACCTGGCATCCACCATCTAGACCACCTGATATCTGACTGAAAAATGTCCTGGACAAATTCTAGGGCTAAGAATGCAGAACTGACTATTCTCAAAAATACACTTTTTACTATGCATTAGCGGTGAACAGTACCAGATGTTAGACCTCCATCCTTGAGTTCTGGCTAAGGAAGAATTCAGAGCTAAGACTCAAATACAAATGAAAGTTTATTTATAAAGACCACAGACGTAAAGAAGTAAGCCATAGAAGAAGGGAGCCAGTGGGGCTGCATGAACTCAGGAAACAAGTTACAGAGGTGAAAGAAGGGCCCTTGGAGCTTAGGAGAAAAGAAGGACAAAAGACTGTGCATGAGGGGAAGGAGAAGAATGGGAAAAGGCACGTGTGTGCTCAAGTGGGAGATAGAGCATATACTAGTATTGGGTCCTTCCTCTTTTTTTCTTTTTTTTTTAATATACTTTATTGATTTTTTACAGAGAGGAAGAGAGAGGGATAGAGAGTTAGAAACATCGATGAGAGAGAATCATCAATCAGCTGCCTCCTGCACACCCCTACTGGGAATGTGCCCACAACCAAGGTACATGCCCTGACTGGAATCAAACCCGGGACCTTCCAGTCCACAGGCCGACGCTCTATCCACTGAGCCAAATCAGTTCCGGCTGGGTCCTTCCTCTTAAAGCCGTTTATCTGGAGGTCTCAGGGGAGGACCTCAATAGAATATTCATCAGCTTTCCAGGTGTGTCCTTTCAGGGTTGTAGTCTCCACTGATTGGTCATCACCAGGGCAGGGGGTCATTAGTCATCACAACTGGTCCTGATGTCAGCTATGCTGTTGCCCTGCCTAGCCTTGCTATTTTTCTGAGCCTGGAACTAAAACAGCTGAGGCTTTGATGTTATCTCTAGGGCTTAATGCTTATGGGAATGGTCACACAAGAGAGTCGTATAAGGCTATTCTCTAGCCCACTTGTTCCTCCTCTAAGGGGTCTACCACATGACTATCAATATGCTAGGGGAGGAAAAGTCGGAGGACGATCTGAACTGTATGGCCAGAGATGAGAAAGGTCAGGTGTCTAAACCGCATGACCAGTGATATGCTAGAGGAGGAAAGTTTACCCTGGAAGTGAGAGCCAACCTTACAATTGTCCATTGCTAGGCATCTGGGCTTTTGACCTGGTGGCCTTTAGTATTTGGCCTATCATTCCAACTTTGCTCATGTCTATCTAACTGCCTACTATACCATAAGAACCAGTAACTTTTCTTTCTTCTTTGGAACACTTCCAGAGTTTTGCCTGGTAGTGTTTCTGATTGCAAAACCTAAAATCCTTGAATAAATCTTCATCATTTATTTCTAGGCAAGGCCTCCAGACTCTTTTTGAGTTCATTCAACACATTTCTCAGCTATGGAGACACATGCTTTTATTAGACTAGGTTACTGATATATGTGTTGTTTTCTTTTAGTATGGACAAGGGCCAGAGGAGATAAGCTGGTTCTCAATTGTATTTAGCACAAAGTAATTCATATACCAAAGGGGCATACTCTGGTACCCATCATTCTGGTATCATTGGTGCCCAACCTTGGAATTGAAAGAAAATGAGAGTCAAATTGAATGTGAGATAGAAGAAGCTTTACTGGATTTTGAAGTGATGAGATCAGGCCAAAATATTGTTAAAATAACAAGAAAATAAGATTTTACTAGGATGGTTTGAAGACCGAAGAATGTAAAGAAAGATTTTATATTCAATTTTTTAAGTTCAACCATTCAATAATGTGGTTAAATTTATTTTTAATCATCTTCTGATTCATTAGATTTATATCTTCCAAGAATTCTTGGATACCATATTGCCTAAATTCTGGCATTATTGAGATTATATGTGTTTTTAAACTTGAACTTGTATGGTTAATAAATTATTTACATTTGGTTTGCATTGCTTCACCATCTTTTGGCATTGAATATTGCTATGAAGAAGTCTAAAGTTAGTTAGACTTTCTCCTTCTTTGTGACTTAAATTATTTTCCTTCATGCCCACATAAATCTTCATCTCATATTCAGTGACTTTTTAAGGTTATCTCTGGATGTTGGTTGTGCTGTGCCAATCTTTACTGGATCATGCTTACCCTTCAATGTGCTTATTCAAGCTTTTATTAAAGAAAAAGGTTTTATATTATTGAAATTATTTCTGTTCCATCTGTTCTGTTCTCCTCAGAAATGTCAACGAGCATAAATTGAACCTTTGTTTTTCTTCTATATCCAGTACTTTTTCTGTAATCTTTTTTATGTCTTTGTTCCTTCCCATTTCATTTTAGGTAGGTTGTCAAATCCACCATTATATATTTTTACTTTTCAGTTCCATTTATTCTTTCTGTGTTGTTTTTATATTCTATTTCTGTTGTTTTTATTTCCCATGTTTTCCTATTGCCTTTTAATTTTTCTCTGAGATTTTCTATTTTATTTTTTTTTGAAATCTTTTTCTGACTATAATATTTGTTTTGGGTAACTTCTTTGAGACTCTAGGAACAATTTCTTTGTACCCTTTTTCCAGTTTTATTGGCAATTTTTCTCTAATGTATATTTTACATCAACTTTATTTCTCTCTTTCCCATTCCATTCTCATTATTATTATTATTATTATTATTATTATTATTATTGCAAAATCTATCCACAGGGCTTCAGTCTGATTATTAGTAATATTTGAATCATTGAATAGCTTGCTGGTTCTGTGTTAAAAAATAAAATTATCTGTGATTTTGCTAGAAAATGTGATATGACTCTCATACTCTCACTCCAACTTTATTTCCTATGCCCTGGGGCACTTCTCTCAGCTCTAGGCCAACAGGAACTTCTGTGAGGCATTACTATCTTCTTCGCCTCACCTTTGGGAGCCTCTCCCAACCTGGAGTTTAGAGCATTCATTGAGATTTTTGAAGAAAATACTGAAAACTGTATTTATGGGTGAGTAACCTAAAAGTCAACTCGGGCATATAACGTAAGAGAAAAATGAAGAGTCCTGGCTGGTTTGGCTCAGTGGACAGAGGTCAGCCTGTGGACCAAAGGGTCCTGGGTTTGATTCCAGTCAAGGGCATATGCCCAAGTCGCCGGCTCAATCCCCAGTAGGGGGCGTGCAGGAGGCAACTGATCAATGATTCTCTCTCATCATTGATGTTTCTATCTTTTTCTCCCTCTCTCTTCCTCTCTGAAATTAAAAAATATATATATTTTTTTTAAAAATGAGAGAAAAATGAAGGCAGTAAAAACAATTACTTTAGCCCATGAGTTTTAGTCTTCCCTCCCTACCCCTAATATATCTCAGCAACACATAAAGCAATCTTCATCCAAAGTTTTAGCTTCTCTTTTTTAGGAATAAAAATGTGTGGAATTGCCCTCTGACTAAGATTAGAGGAGTGAGCGCAGTGTCCTTGTACCAGGCTTAGAGAACAGCCACACTAGACCTCTCTGCAGACTATCTGGGGTATCTTATTGCTTAACATTGGCTATCACAGTGCAAGCATTCCCAGGTTTCTCTCCACCTTTATCTCTGACTTTCCCTCACTTGTAAGAAATTGGCTAGGTGGAATTTTCCCATGACCAGCTTGTACTATCTAGAATTATACTCTAGAAAGACTGGGGAGGGCCACAGAGGAGGAAGGATTATGTGCTGTTTCCTATGGTTAATTTTCCACTTCATCGATGCATTAGAACTGCAGGGAGGGGTGATGAGATCATAACTCTCTCACCAGCAGTGAAACAGTCAACTTATTGAGTGACATTTCCCATTCAACACAAAAAATCCTAGAAGGCAAAGTGGATAGAGAGGAAGACCATGAGTGCAGACTTCAATTTACCAATAATCAGAGCAAAGGTAAAAACCCAGATTGACTTATCCACTATATCCCAAGCTGTTCCTCCCCATAGAAAAATGTAAATAGATAAAAGAAACAAAGGTCCATCCTTATTAAATGATAAGAAAAACAAATCAATATAAGCCCCCACCCAGTTCTGAATAAGGGGAAACTCACACACCGCAACTTGCTTTTACAGGTGTTGTTCTAACATTCAAAATGGAAATAAATGATAAATTTTGGCTAAAGATTGGTGAATATAAAGGTGTACACTTCCCCACACCCCCCCCCCCAAAAAAAAAAAAAATCACTGACTCTTTCTCCCTCAAATTCTCTCCAGGAACTCTGGATAAAGAATTCAGAGTTGCTACACATCACCAGGTCCAACTTGGATGTCAGAAATGTTTCTCCCTTGTTGAACCACCAAGTTGCCTGAGATTTCTCCAAGAGCTAAGGCAAGCATTAATCACTACAGGGAGAAACTGGAAGAGCTCAGGAGGCCAGGGTCTGGAGCAAGAGTGGGGTTTCTCAGGCAAGAACTAGGAAGCAAAGGATTGCACCAGGAAAGATGCCTGAGAGTAAAGAAAGATCCCAGGCTTGCAGGGGGATTCCTTCTACTCCTACTTCTTCCTCTCATTCCCCTGGATCCCTCTCTTTCTCCTTGCAGTAGCAAGAACAGGAGGTATGATAGAGGTCTCCTTCTTGCAGAAGTCGCCCTCTTGTAGCTATGGAAAAGTACGGAACAGCAAAGTCCTCTGGGAAACATTCAAAAGATATGAAAAAACACAGATGATGATTTGACCAAAGTTGACATTTAATTAAAATGTTATCAATGAAGAAATGGTTATGAATTAAGATAGCACAGAACACAACGAAGATCTGATTGTCTAATAAGACTCACACACCTCAGAGAGCTTGCCCAGTAACAAGCTTTACTAATAATTTCAAAGATGCAAATAATAAAGAGGCACAGATACAGCAGGGCAGGGATCCAAAACCCCTAGCTACACTCCCTGGGGTGTTTTCACCCTGAATCGGAGATACCTAAATAATAAATGAGGAACCTAAGGAAGGTATACAGCCACCTTACTTACCCAGGAATTACTCAATGAAGAAAACATCAGAAACATCTCCATTTTATATTCAGATATTTACATAATTTACATGACATTTTCCAGAAAGCCATGCCCTATAAATCCGTAGTTCTAGGTTTGTTTACCTAAGAAATTCTAGACACTGAAAGACATTCTGCTAAAAGCATTCCATGGATAAGGACTCTTCTGCGAGCAAACAATCATTTCGTTTGTTGGGAGATCTGTCATTAGTGTGTTTAAAGATAAGACATCCTCCGAAAATAATACCTAGCGCATGGAAAGATAAGACATCCCCTGAAAATAAGACCTATTGCAACTTTGGGAGAAAAAAATAATATAAGACACTGTCTTATTTTGGGGGAAACAGGGTATTTGTCTTGCCATCTTTCTTACCTAGGAATATGCCCCTTCACCCCAATGAAGGAAGAGAATGCATATTTCAAAGCATATTATGCTACCTCCAAGTACTTTCATGAGATCATAAAAGTTTACATTAAAGAGGATACTACTTTTGTAATACTAATCAATGACAAGCACATAAGCTACAGGGGTTACAATATTATTTCAACAATGTGTCAATGTAAGAAACATCCAAACATGCAGAGAATTTTTCTAAGTGTTTACTTGAGTCAAACTTGATGACAGATGCTGGGAAGCATGATCAAAAATGCTCCAGGAAATAACAGTTCTGCAGTTACTCTTATGCATTTGAAATTAAGAAGGAAATGTAAGGACAATTACATGAAGATGGGAGAAAGCAAGGTAGAGATCAGATTACAGGCTTGTTAAGATCACGAGTTAGGAGGAGGGGTGTGAAAGAGGGCGTTTCAATGGTGTGTTAAAGTAGATGCACAGAAACAGTGGGCAGGGCTTGCTTACAGCAAAGACAAGCCTTTTAGTAAAGAAGCGTTGGCCTGGAGCATGACTACCCAACATGACTTGCCCAGTTAGGAATTTATGGTCAGATCTCCCTGGGAGGTTACTTTCTATAGAACCCTTTTATTAAGTCCACATATGTAAAAATATTACAGAAAAACTAAAAGATAATTATATAGAAAATTATGAATATTTTAAAAAGATTATTTCTGGGTCTACAAATTATAGATCATCTTGGTTTTTGTATTTTCGGTATTTTCCACATGAACTTTGTATGACCTTCCACCATTTTCTTTTCAATTAAAATTAAAGCATGCAGGAAAATTTAGGTAGCATACTGGACAGAGCATAAAATTTTAAAGCAAACTGATTTGGTTTCAGACTCTGGCTCAACTACACAGTTATGAGATCTTGGACAAACTAGCCCATTTCCTCAGCTGTAAAGTGAGAAATATAATAGTCACCTTTCAGGGTTGTCATGAATTATAAGTAGAAACATCAACCACAAATGTTATGCACCTCCTTAGCCAGGCTCTGCCAGCTAACCACTCATTGGAGGCCGATCAGTTACTTGCCTGGATAGAACCTCCTTGGCTACCTCTACAGAACTGGGCCAACCAGCCACATGCTCAGAGTTGCTCTGTCTTCCTGCCATTTTCAGATTTGACTGAATCCCAAGACCTAGGATTTCACATTCCAGCAGCAGCTGAAGTGTGAGAAAATTAACTTTCAGTTGGACAAATTTTAATGTGGAAAAATAGATATAAAAGAAATATAAGAAAATAAATTGCCCCTACCTTCTGCTCTCCAATTAATGACTCAGAGGCATGGTTTCTCCATAGAGTCTTTCTAGAAAAAGCCACACATAGTTTTGCAAACATACATGCTGAGTGACCTGCCTTGTCTTTCTATGCTCACTACAAAGCACTAACCAATAAAGTCACTTTGCATTGCTTTGTACCTCTCCTTACCTTTTCTTCACTTTTGCTGCCATGGGTTTGTACCTCAAAATAAATGACTAGTCCTTAGCACAGAATTTGTACATAATATAACTTAAATTATTATACAAAAAGTGTTATTAATATTATTATAAAAACTTATACATTCCAAATCAAGCCATGGTAACATTAAAAATGAAGAGTAGGAGTTAGGATGAAAGTAGAAAATAATTTATTCATGGATTAATTATGTCCTAATACTTTTGTCTGGTCCAAGGAGAATCCAAGGAGACATGCATCAGTACTGTCGTTATCTGATATGTGGCATGCTGACACATTAGCAACACAGAAAGATGGAGACAAGCAGGGTGGCAGGGAGGGGCTGCACATAGCAGCCCGAGGTCTAGAAGTAAGTCCAGAACTATACCTGGTCCTCTGGGAACAGATGTGGAAGCTGCTAGAGAAAGCAGAATCCATCACTCTCACCTGAGGATTCATGGACCAAGCCAAAGTTGACTGGGACCCCAGTCCTCCTTTATGCAATATAGTGTCAGATAGGGAAACTGAGATAGCAATCCACGCTTCAGGGGAAGCCACCATTCCAGAGCTCAGGGCTGCTCTACGGTGTCCCTCCAGCCCACCAGCCAACACGCCTCAAGCAGCACATTTAATCATAGATCTCACTGGTCTGGGCTGCTAACCTATCTTCCCGACTAGTTGGATTAACTAAGGATAGGGCTGAGCTTGCAGACAAAGACATAAAACGATTCACATGTGAGAACTAAGAGCTACAGAGGATGATAAATAGACCTATGTCAGAAAAGCAAAGCCAGAGCACTTACTGCAGAGGATGAAGGAGGCCAGAAGACATACCACACTATGGCCAACTTACCTTTTGAAGCCTTGGTATCCTTTGTGTCATAAGATCAGAGGGTCTTCATTCATGCCAGTGCCAACTTCCTGCAGGGACATTTTAAACCCAAATCATTACTGAAGTCTTGTCCAAAATAAGTCAATTAGGAAATATGGCCTAGACACACAGCCCCTTTAAAAAAAAAAATATTTTCTAGGGTTCCTTATCTTTTTCATGCAGAAACAGTGTATTATTAGAACAAAACTTCTGCCAGTCTTCCACTCCCAACAAATATTTCAAAATTCAGTATCATTTGCATCTTTTCACATCAGTATATCATCCATCTCATGGCTTAACATGATGATACGATGCTAGAGGACATTATTATTTCATGTTTCTATTCTGAGAAAGATGTCTCTCTTCAACTTAACTACTAGCTGACAAAAATAATGTTGAACATCTGCAAGAGATAAAACAACTTGAATCCAATTTCCTTTCATATAGATTAAGAGCCCCATTCTCCTGTCATTTATGTAACATATAACTCAAATTTTTTGCAATATTTAAATGAGAGGCTAGTTTTTCAGGTTTGTCATGCAGATGACATAAATTTTTTATTTTGTCCCTTCCACTGATGTAGTGGATATATGAAACCCTGTCAAAATGTGGCAGTTCAGGAAAGAAAAAGGGGAATCACAACTAAAAGACAAAAAGACCAGTAAAAGGGAGAGGTTGTTAGAAAATCTCCGCTTTTAAGAATGCAAAATAAATAAATTACTCCGTGAGATGTTCTATCAGGATATGGGACTTTCTAATAGAACTTGAAGATATCTGCATGAATCAAAGAGTAAATGGTCCATAATTTGTAATTAATTTAATGGTCAGGATGCTTAAACAGAGATGTAACAATTGTGACTAAAATAAAGAGCAGTTTGATTGGTTCCAGTAACTGGAATGTCCAGGGATCATTCTGGCTTCAGGTAATGGTTGATCAAGGACTTAATCAATGTCACCAGGATCTACTTCTTGTCTTTAGGCTCTATTTCCTTTCAATCTCTGACATTCTTTTTTCAAATGAGAGACATTTGGCTACAACAGCTCCAGGCTTATGTAACAAGTTTAAAGAAAGTCAACTTGTTGGACCTGAAAATGAATCAAGTAGGGAAAACATAAACATGCTGGGTTTTTTAAGTAGAAGAAAGTTTTTTAAGTATATTTTTATTTAGTTCAGAGAGGAAGAAAGAGGGAGAGATAGAAACATTAATAAAGAGAAAAAAATCATTGATTAGCTGCCTTCTGCATGTCCCACACTAGAGATTGAGCCCACAACCCAGGCATATTAGGAAATATGACCTAGACACACAGCCCCTTTTTAAAAAATATTTTCTAGGGTTCCTGACAGGGAATTGAACTGTGACCTCCTGGTTCATACGTTGACACTCAACCACTGAGTCATGTCAGCCGGGCTAAAGCAGATGAAATTTAATTCAAGGAATTGGTGGCATGGGTAATGGAAGAATTAAAAACCAGAATGGAGGCAATTAAGAAATTAAAACTAGCAGAAGGTCACTACCATTCTTGGAGCCGGTAGGACAAAGGGAAAAGGTGGTATTATTGGAACCCAGAAACATAGACCAAATGAAGGAATTCAGAACTATGACAAGTCTGCCAAACAAAAACTAGAGTCATAGAGGAGAAATAGCCACTTATGGAAATATTCCCCAAGGTCGAAGGAAAAGTGGAAATTACCCTGGCATCTTCCACCTGCTCTCCAATCTCTTTTCCATGTCTCCTAGTGAACAAACCTAGCTGGAAGCCACTTGGCAAGGCAGCATGGAGTATGTATTGGGTCGGCAACTAAGTAATTGCGGATTTTTTAAAGAAAATCAAAGACAATTTTTTCATGGAACTAAATAACTTTATTCTGTAATGTATTGCCCATTTTGATCAATGACCTTTTGCCATCTTTCAGGCAGCATCATAATCCCACGTTCAAAAAACTTCTGGTTTTTATTAGCAAAAAACTGAATCAGGTACGATTTGACATCATCATCATTATTGAAATTTTTACCATTCAAGGAGTTTTGTAAAGATCGAAACAAAAAGTAATCAGATGGTGCAAGGTCAGGACTATATGGTGGATGTGGCAAAACATCCCAACCAAGCTCCATTAATTTTTGCCGAGTGACCAAAGATGTGTGTGGCCTTGCATTGTCATGATGGAATACAACACCTTTTCGATTTGTCAATTCGGGCCGCTTTTCTTCAACTGCATTGTTTAATTTCGTTAGTTGTTCAATGTAGACATCAGAATTGATCGTTCGGTTGGATGGTAAGAGTTCAAAGTAGACAATTCCTTTGTAATCCCACCAAACTGATAACAAAACCTTCTTTTGATGAATATCAGCTTTTGATGTTGTTTGAGTTGGTTCACCTGGCCTGCTCCACGATCTTTTCCGCTTGATATTGTTGTAAACAACCCATTTTTCATTGCCAGTTATCAGTCGTTTTAAAAATGGATCATTTTCATTACGTTTCTTTAGCAAATCGCAGCTGCTAATGCGTTGCGTTAACTGTGATTCTTTCAGTTCGTGAGGAACCCATGTATCGAGTTTTTGAACATAGCTAAGTTGTTTTAAGTGATTTTCAATGCATGTATGTGATACATGAAGCTTCTCTGCAATCTCACGTGTTGTACTGTGACAGTCCGAATTGATTATTGCTTTGATTAGGGCGTCATCAACTTCAACTGGACGACCAGAGCGTTTTTCATCTTTGAGTGAAAAATCACCAGAACGAAATTTGGCAAACCAATTTTGACACTGCCGTTCTTTTAAGGCTTCGTCACCATAAACAGCACATAACTTTTTATGAGCTTGCGATGCGTTTTCCCTTTGCGGAAATAAAAAAGCAAAATATGACGAAAATGTTCCTTTTGATTTTCCATTTTTCAACGAACGCCAAATGAAAACTACAAAACAGATCAAAAAACTTTTTTTATTGATTAACAGCTGAATAGCCAACTATCAAATAACAAAATGTGTTTTACATTTGTACTACGTCTGCAAACTAAAAATTCAACTGAAGCCATATATGTGTGAAACCCGCAATTACTTAGCTGCCGACCCAATAGTTGCCTATAACATATACTCCAAAGAAGGGAAAGAGTGGGGGAATATATCTGAGAGCACCCAGGCAAAAGACCAACATAGGTTTTATAATACAATTATTTCATTTCTGTCATAATTACCTTCAAACATAATTTGTTTACTCTCCCTTCCCTGATCAATAAAGGATACTGTAATAAAATCTTGGGCATATTTCCCTAATTTACTAATCAATTTCAGTTATTATACTTCTGTGCAGTGCCCAAGCAGCATTGAGTTGATACACTTCTGGGCTTAAGGGGTTACATTTGACCAGTAAGCAACTAAGACCATGGTAAATTCTCAACCAGCACACAGGGAAGTAAATATTCAGGGAAAATTTCAATTATTGATGGACACGTTGTTGAAGCTAAAGGGAGCACCTGACCTGCATACAACAAGGGCTAAAGGAGAACTTTCAGCTAGTGGGGGCTGGTGTCAGTCACATGCTGGGCCAGTGGAGAACTCTAAACTAATGATCAGTCAGGGGTACCTGGTCCAAATACCATTAGAGGCTGGATCAGGGGAACTCTCGATAGGTATGTGCTGGGGATGGAAATTCTGGTATGAATCAGTAGTACTGGGCTAAGGAGATGGCACATGTGACTGAGCAAATTATATACAAGGGACCGAGGGAAAATATATACAAGGAACTGAGAAAATAGGGACTGATGATAATGGGAGGCAGGATTCTCACTGTCTTCAAATATGAAAAAAGAGAAGGCCAGAATAAGCCATGTGATATGACTTTATCTTTTGGAAGTGTCTGTATAAACTAATGGTTTTAATATATATGTGTGTGTGTGTGTGTGTGTGTGTGTGTGTGTACATCTTTTTTCTAGTTCTGTTGAGAGACCTAGAAGCAATAACCTCATAGCAATGAGCACACCTAGCCCCCAGATCTTAGTTTTTAAATAGCTTTTTCCACCGAAAGGAACCAGGTGATGTTAGAGAAAGAGCTGACTCCAGGGCTAGAATAAGGGAAGGACAGATAAGCCTAGAACATCTTGTGCCAGAACATAAGGAAGTTCTCAAATAATGAGAGAAACATGTTAAAAGGATATAAGAGGCAAACTGAAGGGGTTCCCACTAGCCAAATCTGGGACAATTGAGCATTAAAATAAATAACAATAGTATTGGATCATAACACATTGAATAAAATAGGAATCCATGGATCCACACAAATATAAATAAATACATAAGTAAATAGGATTTTTAAAAAGTCTCTACCTTACAGTAAATTGTCAACTAATAAATGTAGATGGAATGATGGAATTAGATAAAATTCTTATTTGTTGATCATCATGATAGTAATTGGTTTAGTCAGGAGTTATCAATAAATAAAAAAAGAGGATAAAAAATTGATGAGGAACAGGATATTTACATAGTCTCAATATAGCACTCCACAAAACACATTAATTTTACAGCAGAAAAATCTGGCAGATAGAATCTTAACCACATGAAAAAAGTTACATCACCAGTAATAGAACAAATCAACATCATGTGCATACTCTCACTTCTCAATTATGCCTGAAAAAAAAAATTTCATTATGTTAATATAATCATGTAAAAGAAGTATATAAATACAAATTTAGGGACATTCTACAAAGTAATGGTTTGGACACTTCCAAATTATGAAGACCTTGAAGGGCAAGAAAAGACTAAAGAACTGTTTTAGTTGAAATAAACTAAAAAGAAATGATTAAATGAAATAAGTGATTCTGGTTTGGATTCTCAACCTGTAAAGAACATTATTGTGAAAACTAGAAGCCCAATGCACAAAATTCCTGCCACCGTGGTGGCCACCTCTGCCTTAGCCCCTGCCCTCCGCAGCTTTGTCTGGAAGGAAGGATGTCCAGAAGGACATCCAGTCTAATTAGCATATTATGTTTTTATTATTATAGACTAGAGGTCCGTTGCAGGAAGATTCCTGCAAGAAAAGGGCTCCCAGTGGGCTTCCCTCCCACCACCGCCACCTCTCCCACCACCACCCCCATGCTTTCCCTGCCACCTCTGCCCCCTAACCCCTACCCCATGCTTTCCCTCCCACAGCTACCTTGCTTTCCGCTTTCGCTCCCTCTTTCTTCTATGCTGTCTTCAATCTTCACTCCTCCCTCCCTCAGAGTAAACCATCTTTGTTGGGTTAATTTGCATACGCGTTCTGATTGGCTGTGGGCGTAGAGAAGGTATGGTCAATTAGCATTTTTCTCTTTTATTAGTGTAGATTATTATAGATGGGTAAAATTGTAATGGGATCTCTGGGTTAGCATAAATTCAGTGTTAATTTCCTGATTTTGATGTGTACATTGTAGCTTTATTAGAGTATGTCTTTTGTTTAATAAATACACACTGAAGAGGTTAGGAAAAATGAGTCATTTGTTTTCTATCCACTCTCAAGTAGATGAGGATAAAAAAGTGTGTCTGTGTGTGTGAGTGTGTGTGTAAAAGACAGAAATATAAGTAGAATGTTAACAATTGAGGAATCTAGATGAAAGATGTACAGTTCTCTATACTATATTTGCAACTATTCATCCTTCCCTATGTTATACTTTTAAAAGGATTCTATAATAAAAGTGCCTGGACCTTTGACCTGACATTGCAGATATTTTAATTTTATACCCATGGCCTACTCTTTCCTCTCAGTATCTGCATGCCTTCAAAGGATTGGCCTTCAGGAGTTTCCTGTGGTAGCCCAACTGGTATGTAGGAGTTGGCCCAAACTTTGTGGGACCTAAATTTTATGCAATTTAGGGAACATTCCTTAAGAAAAATAATAAAATTTGAAATTTGATATGAAAGTGAATACTTATTTAGAAAGGACTCAAGCCACTAAAGTGAATACTTATTTAGAAAAGACTCAAGCCACTGAAGGGCACTGAAGCTCAAATTGCATTAGCCTGGGAGTGAATCAGCCTCTACTGGAATGGGGAGAAGGACCAGCTCTGCCTCCTGGATGCTGTCCACCCTCAAGAGACTTGGCTGAGCACATTAGACAACCTATAACACTGAGCCCTTAGGGAGAGAAATGTTCTTTCTCTTTCCCTATTACTTGGATCTTTCTTACCCAGAGAGAAAAACAAAAAAAAACTACACAAATTTGGGTTTGGGCCTGAGAAAGAAAGCGCAGAGACCACTCAACTTCTCATTTGTTCTAAGCCACAAATGCCTGCCTCCAGCCTTACAAATGGACTAGAAGTATAGCCTTGTAACAGCTGAATAGAAATAAAGTGCAGTGAGAAGCAAGTAAGAGGCTACCATGTGGTTGGGTCTAGGTCTCCAGGGGAACATATCAGTTTTTGGTTGAACACCTTAAGAGTAATAAAGATCTTTCATTTACCTGATACTTTTTGTCTATGTCTTTGAGATCTCGCTAGGCGGGTGAGGGCCAAGAGGAAGTTAGCTATTGCAGGATCTCTTTCCATTAGCCACATAATGTCCCATATATATCCATTACTCATATTAGCCTGTGTGCCGAGATTGAAAAAATGGCTTTCACAACCCCTTCCCCTCCTGCCCTCCCTCTTACTAGTATATAGCAGTAACAAGCAAGCAGAGGTTCTTGTTCTTTCTAAGAAGGTATGTTGTTTGTACTTACCTGTGCGTGAAGGAAAAAACAAAACTGAAAAACAGGGGGAGAAAATGTAACTAGATAATCAGATTGGAAATATTGCTCTCCTCCACTAAGCATTTCACCAAGATGAAACCTGCTTCACTTTTATAATACAACTCATCAAATAACCGAGACAGCTCATAATATTATCCATCAAGCTATGGTAGTGTCCTTGGATGCTACAAAAGAACATGTGTGGGAGATTGCCAATTCGTTATTTTTAGTTCTTGAAAAATTTGACGATGGGGGGAAATTTCAAGAAAATCACCCAGTCCCCAGCCTATCTATAGAGCACTTAAAGCACATCTATCAGAAAGAAGCACCAATTATATCTACAGACATTGCAGGTGACCAAAAGATATTTCCCAGCCTCCTCCCATCCATCCTTCTCACTTGGGCTTATAGAAGAGCTTCTTATACATGTCATCTAGGAGTGTGAAGCCTGTCAGGTGGGAGGAGCATATTTCTATCTTGAGCTTTTGCATTTGTGTGTCCCTCTGGTGGAAGCATTCATCCCCTGATACTCATATGGTGGGTTCCTTCTCATGCTCCAGATCTCACCTCAGATGTCATCTCCTCAAAAGACTCTTTCCTGTCACCCAATCAGAAATTATGCCCATCCCCAACAATCACTCTCTGTTATTTCACCCCATTGATTAAATTCATATCGCTCACTGCTATGCATGGCTATTTATTGCTCATCTCCCCCTACTAGGTAGGAATTTTGTCCTGTCCATCACTGTATTTCCAATACCTAGCATAAGGCCTGGCATGCAATGGTGCTCAATACACTGTCAATTCAACAGCTGTGGGGGAACAAAGGGGATACGAATAGAGACTCGTGAGCTAAATGAATAAATAGGTTGTTGATCATTTCTTTCAATAAGTTTTTTTCATGAACATGGCCAAAGTAATTGGTACCTCCAAAGGGACTTATGATGGGAGGACAAAGTCTGAAATAATTCTCAGAATGAGAGATTATATTGTAGTTTCCATAAAAGCAACTTACTCTTTCTGTCCAATTTGTTCAGTCAGCCTGAAATATCTAGGAACACAAAAAATTATGAAAGGACCAGAAACACTTTACTGTGGTGTCTGAGAAAGTGTGTCAGTAATGACAAGAACTCATGATAAACAACCTGTGGTAAGAAAGTTGAAAGGGGCCTGCGATATAGATAGAACTCCTATCCAACTCTAGATGCTCAAAGAAACAAAGCAAGGCCCTGGAGCCACCAACCATGAACTGATGAGAGTCCAGGTAATTAATTTCCTAGAAGTCCTATAAGAATTTGGACCAGATTTTGCAGAAAGATTGTTGGATCTGACACATACAACCTTAGAACTGAAGACTAAAACACATGCTACAATAGTTATTTATCAAGTAAGCATCCCCCGGACCCTGTAAGACCCAAGCTGGGTGTTAGTTATGAGACTAATTACTTTAGGCTGTGGGACACTACCCCAGAAGACAATGATCTGCTCCAAGCAGTGGTTCTGATGCTGATCTAAGTCTGGGAAGACCAGCTGACCTGAGGATACACTGGAGGGAGAGACCTAGAAACTCCCCGAGGACAGTGGTCGGCAAACTGCGGCTCAAGAGCCACATGCGGCTCTTAGGCCCCTCAGTTTTTAGCAAAGGCCAGCTTTGGAGTACCCTAATTAAGTTAATATCAATAAACCTACTTACTAAGTTTAAAAAATTTGGCTCTCAAAAGGAATTTCAATCGTTGTACTGTTGATAATTTGGCTCTGATGACTAATGAGTTTGCCCACCACTGCCCTAGGACATGAGGCTGCTAAATTCAGATTAGGCCTCTAAACTCAATCCAAATGGAAGGAATTAAAATTCTAGCTCCAAACATTCTGAACCAACTGGTGGGCAAAACAGTAAGCCAAATCCAACCTTTCCCTGATCTGTGTCCTCCTGCCTCCCTTCCCAATCCTCATTTTATGTTATATGGGTCTACAATACTCAGACAACCTTTCAGATAAAGTGCTTATTGTAGATGCATTTTCTACCACCCTGATTTTTTTGCACCACACTTACTCTTATCCAAAACACCTAAAAGCCATTGTTGTTTTAGAACTTAGAGCTCTTGACAGAAAATTCATATGATCCATGAGATAACCTGACTATAACTAAAACTTTTTATCTGTCTCTGAAATTATGTAGGTCCCACAGATGAATCTGTAACACTTGCAACCAGCAGCATGGAGAGCGGAGTGCTATTTTGTCCTGTGTATATTGAGAAAGGCAGTATAGTCCAATTATTGAGATCGATTTTAAAAGGAAGAGCCATATTCACAGGTGAGGTGCATTAAGATGCAAATTACTCTCCGCAGGGGTGGAGTGTTACCAGTTATAGCTAAAACCAAACTGGATGATCTCATTATACCCTTTCTCCTTGCTCCCTTGGTTGCTAGCCCTCTAGCTAAACAAGATGGGGCATCTGTTACTCCCCCAAAGAAAGTTGGAATGTCTTGGGAACCCAAGGTGTGCTTGCAAAGGTCACCCTTCACATTTTGCAAAGCTGCTGCTGCTATTGTCAGTGTTGGAAACTGCATTATGACGCCCAGATAGCGTAACAGCCTGTTGCAAAGTTTGTACACAGGGTTCTCCATGTCAATAATGGTGCCAATAGAAATCTCTAGTTTGGAATTCAGGACTAATCATTAATGAAAAAGCGTATAACTCTGAGATATTCAGGCAGATACTTATTTTAAACGCACTTATCCAATTATAGGTAACGTCCATCTGAAACAACTGTGGTTAGGACAAGGCAAAAAAAAAAAAATGTGGCCTTGAATAAACTTTATGTGCTGGTTATCTAAACAGCTTAAATTCACTGATAAATTGGCAGCTTTCCACTTTACTCCATCCTATTAATAACTAGACTCAAATAGGATCTAGAAGTTTGATATCTAAGATAATATTTTTGAAGAAATTCAAACAGTTGTAGTTAAAAACATAATATTTCCTAACAATCCAATAAATTTTTTCATGTATCTAAACACGGTTATTTTCCCCTTTCTACTTCTTTCCCTATAAGATTTTATATAAATATTATTGGTGGTGGATAACTTTATAACTTCATCTTTAGTTACAGAATACTTTCATGGGTCCATGACTCGGTCTGAGGAAAAAATTGTATTTTCCAGAGGTGAAGACAATGGCTGTCAGGACTTTGTGGCACCCCTTTTGGAAGACTGGGAGCAACTCTATTCTAAGAAAGGCTATTTCCATCTAGTTAGGCAAAAGCATAAGTTGTTATTGTTGCTCTACGGGAGTTCAGTGGATGCTGAATAGCTAAAAGAAAGGTTGTGACAATTGTTAAGCCATTATATTATTATATATAATGTGTATTATTACATGCATTATTGTTATTACTAGAGGCCCAGTGCATGTATTCATGCACCAGTGGGGTCCCTCAGCCTGGCCTGCACTCTCTCGCAATCCAGGACCCCTCGAGGGATGTTGGAATGCCACTCCCACCTGCCGCTCCTGCTCATCCCAGCCCTGCTGTGCCTGCTGTGCATGCTGCACCTGCTGCAGGCTCGCACACAGTCAGTCCCGATATGGGAGAGGCTTGCGCTGCCACAACATCAGCACTCGTCAGCCGTGAGCCCTGCATCTGGCATTCGTTGGTCAGCTGCACAGGGCTCCCCCTGTGGGAGCACACTGACCACCTGCGTTGAGTGTCTGCCCCCTGCTGGTCAGTGCACATCATAGCGACTGGTCGACCGGTTGGTTGTTCGGTCATCCAGTTGCCTAGGTTTATATACAGAGAGATTATTTTGAGTTCCACACCCATTTATTTGGGCATGGGGAGGGTGTCTGCAAGCCACATTTCTCCTCTGTCTGCTGGATCCAGGTTAGATCCTACCTATAGGAGCTGCTAGAGATAAATTGGAAGGCTCATTCTTATTTGCCTGCTGGCTGTTCCTGTCCACATTCCTGTCCACATTGCTCCCCTCACCTCAGGCAGCCAAGGTTAGTTCTAGCACCAGTTATTTTCCATGTGTAGTTTTTTCCACACCCTCAGAACCATCTTCATCACACCTGCTTAGTGGTACCAGCAGCAAAACCCCAACTTCATGAGTCCCCTTTCTCTGAGCTTCTGGATGTCAGAAGCTCTGCCTTCAATTCCTGAACTAAAGCAGTTGATTGATACCCTCTCCTCCACGTTTCTAGATTCTGATCATTCCAACCTCTTCCCTTCTTGCACTTACTATCTCTGAGGTCTGAGTGTTCTCTTTCATGTTTTTTCAGTACTACAATACCTATTACCAATTTCTTATATTATATTTTCTCCATTACAACAGCTAGTGTGGCCCTAGACAGTTTGGCTCAGTGGATAGAGTGTCTGCCTGAGGACCAAAGGGTCCCAGGTTTAATTCCAGTCAAGGGCACAGACTTTGGTTGCAGGCTCCTCCCCGGCCCCGGCTCTGGTTGGGGCTCGAGAGCAGGAGATAATCAGTTAATGTGTTTCTCTGACATCAATGTTAATGTTTATCTCTGTCTTTCCCTCTTTCTTCCACTCTCCCTAAAAATCAAAGGAAAAATATCCTCAGGTCAAGATTAACAATAACACACACACACACACACACACACACACACACACACACAAAATAAACCCAATTTTTGTACTGTCCCTCTTCCCAAGTCCTGATGGATTCTTGAGTATAATAGTGAATAGGTATCTTCGGGTGGGACAGGTACATGGAGGAAGGAACAGGGGTTGTGTATGGAAAAATAATTTTAAGAAACACCAAGTTAAGCAAAGTTTAACAGATTTCTCTGCAACAGGACTTACCAGATCTTGTGCAAATGCTACTGTGCATTGCAAGTTTCCAAGTGACAGATATTTCCCAAACTTAGTTGAGCATGGAACCCACTTAGTATGAAGAATGTTATGAGATTAATGTTCCATAGAGCAAACATTCAAAAATGCTGAACCCACATAACAGGTCCAGGAACACCAAGAAAAACTTCTCTCATATCAATATCAAGACACATCATATCCTCACTATCCTGTCCAATAGAAGGTAATTAACTAAAACAGACTAAAAGCCTGGGGATGTGCTACAATACATTCAGTTCAGACCAGACTCCCACGGACAGAGGAGCAGAGTGAAGAATAGAGCATATTCTTCTAAAAAAAAAAAAAAACTGATCATCATGCCCTAGCCAGATAGAGCATTGACCTGAAGGATCCCAGGTTTGATTCCAGTCAGGGGCACATGCCCAGGTTGCAGGCTCGATCCCCAGGAGGCAGCCAATCAATATTTCTCATCATTGATGTTTCTATCTCTCTCTCTCCCTCTCCCTTCCTCTCTGAAATCAATAAAATTATATTTAGGTCCAGGAACACCAAGAAAAACTTCTCTAGTATCAATATCAAGACACATCATATCCTCACTATCCTTCCCAATAGAAGGTAATATATTTATTTATTTATTTTAAATATATTTTATTGATCTTTTACAGAGAAGAAAGGAGAAGGATAGAGAGTTAGAAACATCGATGAGAGAGAGACATCTATCAGCTGCCTCCTGCCCATCCCCTACTGGGGATGTGCCCGCAACCAAGGTACATGCCCTTGACCAGAATCGAACCCGGGACCTTTCAGTCCGCAGGCCGACGCTCTATCCACTGAGCCAAACCGGTTTTGGCAGAAGGTAATATATTTAAAATGAATAAGTAAACTGATCATAAAGTACATTCTCATAACAGTTCCAACTTAAAGATTGGCCTTTGATTATCTTTATATTGATGTGTTATTGCTAATTATTAGTAGCAAAAATTCTACCCAGGCCTCTGATCCAGTTAGCTATAAAATCTAACTAACCCTGTAATTATGAATTCCACTGGCTGAGAAATCAATATTTCTTATTTATAAACTAAATATACAATTGTTTAAATGTTTAATATCAAAAGGAATTTGATGCATAAAGAATTACCATATGAGAACCCTTTTTGGTCAGATTCACAGCCAAAATTAAGTAGAAACTGTCCAGTGAATGCAGATGCTGACAACAGGGACTACTCATTGTCTTTTGTTATACCTGCATTCCTATTATTGCTTGCATTCCCATCATCATTTCTGCTATGAAAACCCTTTCCAATTATACTATTAATTCTCTCTTTTCTGAACTCTGATGGCATTTATATTTTGCATCCTTAATTAGGATGTGTCATAAAGGCATTCACATTGTTGTTTATTTATAAACATAAATGCTGTGTTTCTAAGTGAATTACAAATTCTTTGATAGCAAGAACCATGCTATATGGCTACAATAACCACAATATCTGAACATGATCTGAACATAATTTGTTTCTGATTTCTGAACTTATTCATTTAAAAAGTAGCATATGAAATGAATACTATTCTTAGATCTCTAGGACAGCAGAAGGTTAGGAAGTCAATATGAATACTTGTTTGTTTTAGAACATAGTGCCTTGTTTATAAAGGTGCTCAGTGGATGGCAGTTGATGATTCTCGTGGAATTAGATTGGGATGCCATTTGCTATCTCAAATGCAACAGACTAAAGGTGTACTCATCTGAACAAACACTTAATTAAGTTCCAGTTATAGAAAGAATAGGTGAAGTAGTGCCATGCAGAGAACAATGATTTGTAATCAGTCAGAACTCCATTCCGTAAGCCCCCACTTACTGTGTGACCTTGAGCAAGTATTTGTCTTTTCTCAGCATCAATTTCCCTAACTCTGAAAGAAAGATATTAACTACTGCAAGTAGACATTGTGATGGTCACATAACATAAAATTTTGGTACATTTACACATTTGATACACAGAAAGTTCTTAACAATTGGCAGTAGTAGTTGCTGTTGCTATTACTATTATTTTTTTTTTTTTAAAGCTTGTATCCAAGAGCATAGAGACAAAAAATCACCTGCCCAGGTTGAAGTTATTTACCTGCCTGTTCCAGTGTCTAAAATGCAAAACAGAATTCATCCTTCTGTGTTTTAGGATTATTCCCTCTATAATCCAACTCATTAATCTACTATTAGTATTCACTGCTAATAGCTAACTGATGCATTGACTCACTCTTGTAGTAAGCATGCAGTAAGGCATTACTATGTTCCAGACATACTATAGAACATCTTGCCCATGAGCTTTGTCCTCGGTGGACTTGAAGTCTCATAGCAAGACAACTAAAAGCTGAAAGGATAAAGAAAATCAATGAGAGCTCTAATTGCCCTGGTTGACTTAGCAGGTGAAGAAACCATGTATGTAAAATATTTAGATAATTTGAAGTTAAAAAAAAAATAAATCAAGATCTGGCTTTGTTATCCAGAATAATGAGTGATTTTGAATTCCTCAAAAATCTGTGCAGCTTCTGACCACTGTACATGAAACATTGGGACAAATAGGACTGTGGGGACAGATGTTTTAGCCTTCTGATGGCTCCTAAAAATACAAGCACATCAAAAATTGGGGATATCCTTCTCAATATCGCTGAAATTTTTTTCTGAATAATAAAAAGGACTTTGTAAGTACATTCGTTTTAAAAATATTAAAGGTAACAGTAGACCCATTGCAAGACGGAAGTGTTTTAGAGTTTATCATTTACATGCAAATAATAATTAGGATAATTAAGCAATCTTGATGGACCTATATTTGGCCCCTTTCTCCTATCCATTAGTTTTGCATTTTTTTATGCTTGAAAAAAGAATGCAACAGGATGTCTTTCAAAACACTTTGTAATTCAAATTTCTATTAATTCAGACTGACCTTAACCCCAAATTCATCCAAATTAATAAAGCTTAACTGTAGTTTTTCAAAGCCTTTGGGGATGATTTAAGGACATAGATAATTTTCTCCGGAATTATCTGAATTTGTCCCCAAGTCCACCATACAATGGCAGTCCTCCCCTCCCACTTCACTTTGGCTGCATCTACATATTGAGAAATTTGGGGCTATTTCTCCTGACCAAAGCCATTTCATCCTTCCACTAAGAGAAAATCAAGTTAGGGCCATAAATTAGAATTAATTGCCTCACATACTTTATAATTGATGAGTGTGTTGCATCTGATGTGAGATGATCAAGTCTCATGATCTATGTCTGAGTTTGCGATTTATTGACTCAGAGTTTGGATATTTAGCTTCTAAAAATGGATTTAATATGGCCAGATTAGTTGGCCCTTTTCACGAAGGCCATCCCGACTTGATACCCTATAGTTACAGAGGCCCTCCTAATCCTGAAATATCCCTTTAATATTAAGGCTGATTCGACGCTGCATGTGTGCTTCATCAGAATTACAACAGCAACAATTCCTTGTATTTGTATAATGCTTAATATTTTTCAAGGCCCTGTTGTTAAATGTCATACCCTCCCAAACCGGGTTCAGTGATAGGAAACTGAGAAGAATCTCATTTTCCTCATTAAAATAAAGTAAAATATGTTAATACCAGAGGAAATGGAGCTGCCAGTCCCTGGGTTCCACATTCATTAGCAGAATCCTGCTAAAAATTGCTGAGACTCACCAAGCAGTTGTGGACAGTCAAATCAGTCTTGCTAGCTCTCGTCTCCAGAGAGCCCACTGCTCTTCTCTTAGCTCTCCTCCGCAGCTACACAGTGGGCTCTGTCTGGTGCTGGCTGTGAGGAGCAACAAGCCGCTGCCCCCCTCAAGAGGCCCCTTGCCAGCTATAATCAGTGTCACTAGGCAAAGCCCTCTCAACTGCTCTCCGAATCTGAGAACTTTGGGTTTTTCCTATGCTCCCTGCAATCAGTCCAGAAATGTCAGGCCCTCGAAGTGGGCACAGACAGTCATGATTCCTCACCTGCTAAGTGGTTCTGGGACTTGCCACAGTCCTTGAGACCTAACAAAACATGTTCTGCAATCACAGCTTTGCTGAGGTCCCCACCACCAGCGAAAGAAGTCAGAACAGGCTCAACTGGCAGACGCAGTGCCCCCGGAGATGCCAGGTAGCCTAGCAGAGACAGCAGGACGCAGATCAGCTCCTCGGGTAACATTTTACCCGTTTTCACACTTCTCGATCCTGCATGTGACACTGTGTGTGTGGGACCTCGGCCCAGCTCCAGAGGCTGAAAGTGGAGCATGTGTCTGTATGTGCCTTTGTGCCTTTCACCTTACTATCCCCAATCCGGGTTTCTTTAAGCAGTGACACTGCTTTTAAAATCTAAGCATGTTTTAAGACAGTGTGATTCTATGAGATGCCTACATGGAATAGCTCCAAGCCTGTGGTGTCTTGCTCTCTTCCTTCAACAGCACCATTGGTACACCTAAAAAGTACCTGGGCACTCAGTAATAGCACAAGCACTTGTCCACCCTTTTCATAATTCTGGCAGGAGACATAGTAGTCATTGGTGCCAGTAGCAAAACACTTACAGCTCCCAGCCCTTCAGGTATCTGATCAGATATACTGTCCTGCTCTTCTCTGAAGTTAAGCATAGCATGAGAATTACTAAGTAGAGTGAGAGCAGACGTGACTTGTGTCACTTCAAGGGCAAGCAAGCTCTCATCACCAGAGTGTGATTTGCCACGTTCTGGCCCCTGGCTGCAGAGTTGGTGGAGGGACATGTCAAGCCACAGCCTCCATCGTCTGGGCCTAAATGACTGTGATGCACATTCACTGATGTTGGGCACATTGCATGAGTAGGAAATAAAAAGATACTGCACTGTGCCACTGAGAGGGTTGAGTTGTTATTGCACCGGACACTGACCTAACCTGACTAGTATGTAAGTAGAGGGAGGGACTGGCACTCTGTGAAGACCAGCCCATAGAAACTTAGTCAAATGCCTCATCCATGCAGGAAGCTGCTTGATCTCTGTTGAAAAGAGGGTGCAAACCAACTCAGCAGTCTCAATTTAACCTGATAAAGCAGCGGGTGGTTATTGCTGCCACATGCCGAAATATGTGTAGCTTGTTGTCAAGATACTTCCACTTCCTGAAAGTCTCTCTCATTTTGGAGAGGGTGCACATTACACATTTTCTTCACTACATTTTCCGAAACAAAAGAAGATAAAAAAAGGATCCTGCCAAACAGCGTTTATATTTAGCATGCACCATATGCACGTGTGCGGTACAGAGCACAAAGACATGTGGCAGTCGCGCCAGATTGAAATCTGCAGAAGAGAGAGCAGGAGATTTTACATATAAGTGTGAGACCCTCAGTAGTATAAATGTAGGCATTTCTGAGAACAGAGTGGCTCTTTGTGCCTTGACTTCACAAGAGTCTTCAGTAGCCACTGCAGAATGTTCTAGGGGAGCACAGTCTTCAGATGTGAGGCAGTGAGTGAAAGGAGGGCTCCGTGGGCAAGTGGTCTTTGAAGTGGAGTGCAGTTACCGAGGCCCCGCAGGTTCTGGCTAATCCACTGTACTACCTCCTCCCTCCCTCTGCTCTGTGGAGCTAGGTTCTGAATGGGAAGTTTTCTCCTCAGAGTCACAGAGGAAGGAAATATTTTGAGGGGAGGATGGTGTCTCCCAACATCAAAGCCACACTTCCAGCTAGCTACTGAGGGCTTCCTGGCCATAACGTGAGAATGAGGAAGAATGCAAATGAGCATGAGAACGAAGTGCTCAGGCCCTGAAGAGGGCACTGAAACTAGGAAACTACACCTGAGGTAGAAAAAGCAAACGTGAATGTACAACTGGAAGCAGAATGGTATGATAACCACCCCAGCCACTGCAAACCAGGGAGTGACCCTTAGCAGAAAAGGCCATGGCCCACGTCCAGGTTCCACAGGAGAGGTTTTCCCTAAACATACCTAGCTGTTCACAGCCCTTTACTCACACCGCCCCTACTGAGGGCGAATGATTTACGGGGTGAATTCATTTGGAGGGAAAGCAAGGCATGCTTAGTTTAGCAATGACATTCCTCCCCTGGGCCTGCCTCGGCCCAGTGCTAAAGTGACTGGCTTGGTCAATCTACCTATTCATCTTGTCTAATAGATACAGAGTCACCCCCTCCCGTCTGACTTCTATCAATAAGCATGGTAATAAGTTGGTTCTCAATCTGCCTCTCTTACTTCTTTATTCCTCAAATGAGACTCATTGGTGGGCAACAAGTGTTAGACTAAGTAGATTTATCCACCACTACCAACACACTTGGAATAACTAAAGTGCTAAAGGTGTGTATGTTTTGTGACCTTAAGGCAATTATGCAAAGGTTATATCCTATTGAAAACAAAGTGTGTTCCAAAGCAATATCTGCTTTTAGCCTTTGAGTGATTGTTTTAACGTTTTAAAAATTGTAGGCGTACCGACCTCTCCTGAAGCATAGAGTTGCTAAGGAGCCTCTCTGAGAAAGACTTGACACCAGCCCACCATACAGATCAAACTGATATAGCTGTGCTTGGGTTGGTCCAATAACCACCAGGGGGAAAGGGACAGTCTGAGAGGCTTTACCATGAAAGAGGAAGAGAAATTAGACCCAGCAACAGATCCTGCTTGCTGATGGTGAGTGGTGCTTCCAAGAAAGCACTATGGCTGATGCTGACATAGCCCCCTGGAGGTATGGTTGCTCACTGGTAGAAAGGGGCTCTGTGTATAAACCTTAAGAATATCATGGTAATCCCTATAATATAGGGGGCTCAAGAAGACTTCATTTGGGACTTCCCACAGCCAAGCATGGCACATGGGTAGCATTTTTGTTTTCAAATGCAAATCAAGCATTAAAAATCACCAGCCTTGAGTCGTAGCAGGTGAGATCCATTTCCGTAGACAAGAAAATTTCCAGCTCCAGTGGTGTCCAGGTGGCAGGAATGGCAACATCCAAAGTGATGGGGCAGAGGTGTACTTGGCGGTGAAAAGCTCTCTGTGGAACTGCTGCTCCAAAAGTTACAGGGTTGCAGCCCACCTAAGCTGTGTCATGCAACAGCCAGAGTTCCTCACTGGGGATATGAGTGCTTCCGGGGGAAGTCCCAGAAGTACCTGCATTTGTCCCTATATTCCTTGGAAGCATTCCAGTGGCACCACCTTAGTCTTCTGGAAAGTAATAGTTTATAGAAAATTCATTGATATCTGTTTAGACCAGTTTGATGATTATTTCAATGCTGAACTTTTTCTCCCTTACGTCTTTGATTCTACCTTTGTTAAAAGTGATCCATCTGTGCCACCATACATGTTTGACTCACATGGTCTACAAAGCAGAAAATCTGAGCCACCACCTCCCTTCCCCCAGCATTATTTTCCCCACCTCCTCTAGGCATCTCTCAACTCCAGAAGTGAAGTAGCATAAGTATCCACTCAATGATAAAAGATTTCAGGTCACACATTAACACTCAATCATACCTTTATAGAGGCCAGCCTTAAGAGGAAATAGAGTAAGAGAAGGCTTACATGATGAGAATTTAGAGATGCTAGTAAAAGCTCCCCTGACAACACAGTTCCTCCTACTCCCTGACCAATAGCTGAAATTCTATGGCTGAAGAATCATTTATTTGATCTTAAGCTTGATCCCCTACTTAGAATGCAAAACAGAAGAATACATGTGGTAGGGACAGCTGATTGCTTACTCACTATCCATTCTCCCCTACCTTCATACTAACAACCCCAATTTTATTATGGATAGGGATGTATCTGGATAAAAGACGAAGCAACCAGCCTCCTTTATAGCCATGGACAGTCACATTACAGCCATGGACAGTTTTGAACCAGGCGTCACCAGGTAGAACTTCTGGAAACGCTCTTTAAAAAGTAGGCTGACTTAGCTGACCTTTCCCCCTTCCACTTATGTTACCTGAAATTTCTGGGTCATTGAATATGTATATATTTTATTAGATACTGCATCGCTATAATTGAACTCCTGACCCACAGAAACTATAAGGTGATAAATGTTTGTTGTATTCAGGCACTACATTCGTGGCAACTTGTTACAGCAATAGAGAAATAATAGAGTTCTGCTATCACTATACTTATTTTTTCACTCTGGATAGGGGGTACTTATAGACACAAAAATCAGAGTAATTTATGAACCTGCTTCGATGTGGACTAGTGGCCCTCGAAACCTGGTGCACAGTGTTCATCTGGGGATCCTCCAGAGTCCTACAGATCCCTCTCCTTCATATTTCCTTTTCCCATGGATTGCTCTTTCTTACTTCCGCCCTCTTTTAGTGGAACACCTTTGTCAACAGTTTTCTTAGAAAGCATATCTGGGAAACACAGTTTTGAGATTTTGCATATCTAAGATGTATCCATTCTAATATTTTTTTGATTGGTAGTTGGCTGGATATAATAGTTGGCTAGATTAGAAATAATTTTGAAGGCATTACTCCAACAATATTGCTGTTGAGATATTAGAAAAATTATGATTTCTATTACTTTTTATTTTTGCTTTTCTCTGCTGCTTTTATTCTTTTCTTTTGAGGTTTTATCTACATGACAGAAAACATGGTCACTAATAGCTCCAGGGTCTTACATCTCACAGCATTAGTCACTGGTGAGAGTCTGACTCAGCTCTCCACATTCCAATCCCCCCAAATCCTGGGCAGTACATTGACTAGCCACGTTAGACTTAGGTGCCCATTCTTAAATCACTCAATTAAAGACAGGGAATCAGAGTCACTGCACAATCATGCTAATTGTATAGACAGTAGGGGAGGAGGAGACCTCCAAATTATGGGCGCCGATGCTCACCAGGCAGTCTCATAGATGTTCCTGAGAGTAAACCTTCCTTTCCAGGTGTAGGATATGGATGTTAGATGCTTAACAATAGGCATCACTCTCCCCTAAGACACTGGGGCCAGATTCTTCACCTTCTTAAATGACATTGGCCTCCAGATCCTTCTGGGCACCAAGTTTCAGTTAGAGAATGACAACCCAGAGCAGCAAGTGGGTTGAATCACTAACGTCTGTTTTCCAAACTCACAGAGTACACTCAGTAAAATCTCAGTAACTTCTAGTACTTCCACATGACAAATATTTTAATAAAGGACAGGAACAAACATAAAGATTTACCTTAATGAACTTGATTAGTAATTAACTACCCCCAGTTTCACCAGATAACTGCCAACCTTCTATTTCACTGGCTGTGTACCTCTAACTCAAAAGGCCTACATAGAAAATAATGCCCATTCCTAAGTGGCTGGTGAGCTCCCTGAATGCATTACAATTTTTGTGTAGAGTAAAGGAGAGCTTCAAAGCTGTAAACTCTAATGTTAATAAAAATGGGAGGAATATAATTTTGTGTCAAACTCCTTTTACTCATTTTAATGGAATGCTAGCTTCTTAGGTCTTTCTGAGTTCCTTTCAGCTTCTCCCAAGTTATTCAGTATTTCACTGACCTTTTGTTCTGTTCTTTATTCTTGTTCTAGCTATTGCTTTCTCTTTTTAACCGCTGTCTCTTTTCAGCTTTTGGTTGAGATAGTTATCTACACAGAAAAGCAGAATTTCTTCTAAAGAAAGCAAAAATCTAACTCACAAGTTGTAAAAAGTATTTTACACTATTTTTTATAATTACTTTCATTTACAGTATTGGAGCAGCTGAGGAGAAAAATGCTCTAATTGTATAATTTTCTGCAAATACTCTGGGACAAAAATCTTGGTAATTGGATTTTTTTAAACTAGCAAGTTGTCACAATTGGATAGTTCTTAAACTATTTGTGCTTATGCTTCAGAAATTTTGAGTGGGTATACAGTGTACTTTAAATGTCTTGCATCCGCTTGTGGTCTCAATTTTGATTTATTTAACTTTGGATTTTAAAATAGATTGACAACTCTGATTATACATTGTCTCCACTAAACAGACCTCTACTAAGTTTGTAGCATTTTCATCCCAACCCCACACTACGCTGTTGCCATGGAGCTGAAATCTTGATATATGTAGCTCCGCCCTCAAGTGGCTCTGTCTCCCAGAGTGCTTTGCTGTTACTATGGAAATGCCTGCCCATTAATCTTGCTGTCCTTTTACTACCAAAGCACCTTTAACTGTCTCAAGCAATCAAGTGATGTTACCTACAGCAGGGAAAGGAAGGAGAAGACTGCTTCCCATTCTACCTGCAGCACTGATTTTAATCAAGATTTAATCAAGAAGCAGGAGGAACTAAAGCTACTTTAACAGCTTTCTTTTAAACTATACAAAGCAGGCTCCTGCTTGATGCATAGGATCCTGCCCTTGCTCATGCCCTTGCCTGATACCTCTGAGAAAGCTATGTATTTTAAAGCTACTTTTGTATTTAATATACATTACAAAATAGCAAGTGGAATCAGTAGTTCAAGTAGTCACTCATTTGTACTTTTGAAAAGAATGTAAATGCTTATTACAAATGTATTTTGGGCAATAGTCATGAAAAGAAAAAAAAATGTGCTTGCTGACTTGAATAAATCCTTATCATCCTGTAGAACTTGAGGGGTAGTAAACATATGTTAAAAGAAAATTAGCTAATGAGTTAAAGATATTCTTATAACCCTAGCTGGTTAGATTAGTGGATAGAGTGTCAGACCCAGTAGACTGAAGGGTCCCAGGTTCAATTCTGGACAAGGGCACACATCTGGGTTGCAAGCTTGATCCCCAATAGGGGACATGCAGGAGGCAACCAATCAATGATTCTCTCTCATCATTGATGTTTCTATCTCTCTTTCCCTCTCCCTTCTTCTCTTAAATCAATAAAGATATGTATTCTTATAAACTTTGCCACTTTCATCTATTACTTTTAGGTTAGGCATCTATGAAATTTTGAATTTGACTGTATGGTCATTTGTACAAAGTGAAAATGGGACTTATTGGTAATTCTGGAAGGGTTTTCTACGTTATTAAGGGGGGAAAGTTTTGAAAACAAATAAATCTTGGCCTGGCCATCCTGGATCTGAGATGACAACTGTGGAAAAATTAAACTGGCCCTAACAAATGGTGTGTGTCCAATAACTGTTTTTAGAACTAGGAAAAGTTAAATGATATAAATATATGGTGCCTGCAGCACAAAACGGGCTGTTTACCTGTGAAAATAATCAGATGGAATTGAAGTTGGGGAAATCAGCACAAAAATCAGACCCACAGGAGCAAGAGTGGCTGTAACTCTGGATAATCTAAACAAGGCTCACTGTTGCTTTGGCACTCTGCTCTGATGGGGATAAAAGGGGAGTAGAATGAGGCACAAAATTTGAAGAGATTTCTTCAAATGTCTGATAGGAAAGAATGTATGTCCATAAGCCTACTATTTAAATAATAGTGAGAAAAATCTTCCCCTAAAAGAGAAGATCTTGAAGATAGATTAGAATGAGAGGAGGAAAAAAAATTAGATTGTAGGATTTTGTCAAAACAGTTGTAGAAAACATAAAATGACACCTTTGGCATTTGTACATTACGCTTCCAATACCTGATTGGTTAAGTCTGAGCACTTCATTACCTGGTCAGTGGTATTTTTTTTTATCCTCTTGATTTAGTTTCCCATGACTATCATAACAAAGTACCACAAAAAGGTGGCTTATAACAACAGAAATGTATTGTTTCACTATTCTGGAGACTAGGAGTCTAAACTCAAGATATCAACATGGTCATGCTCCCTCTCCCTCTGAAACCTATCAAAGAAAATCATTCCATTCCTCTTCTAGTTTCAGATATCTGCCCTGGATTCTTGATATTCCATGGCTTGGAGATACTTCACTCCAATCTCTGCCTCCATGATCACGTGGTTATCTTCTCTAGTGTGTCTTCATGTCGTCTTCCCTTTGTGCATCCCTATGACCAAATTTCCTTTGACTAATAAAGACACAGTCACAGCGGCTTAGGAGCCCACCCTACTGCAGTATGACCTCATCTTAATTACATCTGCAATGATGTATGTAATGAAACCCCGATTTTTAAGTGAGAACACATTCTGAGGAACAAAGGACTTCAACATACCTTTCTGAGAACACAATTTATCCCGTAACACCTTCTTTCAGAAATAGTATCAAGAAAGGCATATAGAAAAATTAGTCCATAATTATAAGTCAGTTATTAAAAATCTTCATCACCATAGGCCATCTGAGCTCCTTCAGTTTTGGGAGTACACGTTAATAGAATAATAATTATTAAATTCAATTTACTTTCATACCCAGTAGGATACACGTGAAATAAAGATGATGATGATGATGATGATGACAATAATGATAATGATGATGATGATGACAGCTAACACTTACTGAATACTTATTATGAGCCAGGTGGTATTCTAAATACTTTACACATATTAATTCATTTAGTCCTTCTGACCATATCAGGAGAAGGGTTGCTATTACTGTCTCTGTTCTACAAATAAAGAAACTGAGGCACAGAGAGTTTAGTTTAATTGATTTGGATCAGAGCATCCAGCAGAAATGCCACTGCAGCATCTCCATGAGTCTAGCCCCCTTATCTACTCTAATGGCCTGAATGTGACTGCACTGAAGCCTGGAGCTTCCTGATTTAGAGAACAATTTTACCCACTCAATCTTCAAAAAATGAATGCAGGAAAGAACCACTTGTACATCTCCCCTCCCATGTGAAAAGGAATGTGCATTCCTGGGAGGCAATGCAGCCAAGTATCTTGATTTGCCCAGATGAACCTCAAATGCCATGTTACCTTCAGCATCTCTTTCTTATTTTTATGCCTGTAGAATGGGTGTACTTAATACTACCAGTAAGCTTTCAGTACTTTTACATATAGAATACGATTTAGTTCGCCAATCCCCCGCAAAAAAAATTCTGGGTCACTAGTCTAAGAACAATATGCCAAAAAAAGTTTTATGTTATGATTATTATTTACCTAGATATGGGAGCACCAGGGTGTTTTAGACAATTAGGACAGCAATAGAAATAAATCTCATTCTCTTGAATGAATTTGAAGGGCAGATTGATTTGACTTGTTTGTCTGTCCATGTATTTAATCAGTTCCACAGACAACAACAAAACAAATTCTTTGCTATATGCTTATCAGATCGTCAATGTCCGAGGACGACTTTCTATAAAAGCAGCATCCTCAAAAATTCAAATTTACATGAATGCACTTGTCTTACCATTGAAGCCTGAGTGATAGGGACAGAAACTCATTGTGCAATGTAAACATTTTTCCAGAAAAGTTAAAAGCTTAACACATTGTGGGCATTCATCAGTTATGAAATAATAACCAAGTTAACCAATTAGCCAGAAAATTTAAATTAGAGGCAATCCCACACCTTAGGTAGAATTATAGAGGTTAGTGCCATTTTCCATGTCTTGAGACATTTCCCTCTGGAGAGATCAGAAATGAAACCTGCTTTATATGTTTGCCTTCCCTGCCCACTATCTCAGAACTTTTAGAATTCATGTTTACTTCCATATGATCTTACATAGGAGAGACACATTTTGCAGCAAAGGATGATTATCAATGGTAAAGGTTCATGACCACAGGGTCCATTTGTCCTACCATAAGCCAGCTTGTCCAGAAGCAGCAGATCTGACAGAATGCTGCAATAGCCTTTTAGAGATTCAAATAAGACAGCAGGCCAGAGACAGAACCCTCCAGGTTGGGAAGCTCCGTCAGAGGCACTGCACCAACATCTGATATATGGTGCTACACTACAATTGCTAAAACACCTGGGTTTAGCCAAAACCGGTTTGGCTCAGTGGATGGAGCCTCGGCCTGCAGACTGAAGGGTCCCGGGTTTGATTCCGGTCAAGGGCATGTATCTTGGTTGCGGGCACATCACCAGTAGGGGATGTGCAAGAGGCAGCTGGTGGATGGTTCTCTCTCATCGATGTTTCTAACTCTCTATCTCTCTCTCTCTCTGTAAAAAATCAATAAAATATATAAAAGAAATTAAAACACATGGGTCTAGGGATGAAGGAATGGAAATAAAATTGGCCCCTCTTACCATCGCTCTCAGTAATTCACTCTATTTTTGTGCCTACCATTCCTACAACTTAGGTTCTGCTGGATTAGAGGTCCTGCTTTCCAGTGGGGCTATCCTTCCATCAGGGGTAAGAAGAAGAGAAGGAAGAGGGGGAGGAGGAAAAGAGGATGGAGGAAGGAAGAGAGAGAGAGAAAAGAATTTTGCAGGTAGCAAAAATTTACTGCCAAAATTGTTGCCCCCCTGTGGGTCCTCAGTAAACCTAAATAACGGCTCCAGTATACCTAGAAATCACACTGCTTCAAGAATTCTGGTGCCCACATTTTGAAAACAAACTCTCTCTGGCCTAGTAGAATATTATCATTTAGAATCTAGTGTTTTCTCAGAATGCGTGCCTAGATTTATACTCATTACAAGGATTACTCTAAAGTTATGGGGATGCTTAGTTGAAAAAGCAACCTTACTCTAGTGAATTCTAACATTTGAAGAGATCAGCATGATCTTAAGGATTGTAATGATGTCTGTGTTCCATTTAAGGCTTTCCTGTCCCAGAATAATTTAGTTTGTAAATATGAGCTTGCTTGATAAGGGTATACTGAAAAGAAATGTGCATTTGTTAAAGTGCAGAGTGAAAGACTCACTTCTAAAAAGTGGATTAAAAAAGAAGAAGAAGAAAGAAGAACAGCTCTCTCTCATTCTCTCTCTCCCATAACTTTCAATAACTCCATAGCAACTATATATATATATATATATATGATTGTCCCTAGTCTTCATATTTCTCTGACTCAGAGCTTAGTGGTCTTGGTAATTGTGAGTTCTTTTCAGAACATTACTTCTTCATTTGGTTTTTCTGGCAACAAACTGCATGACATGTATCCATAAATATACTAATTTATCTGTGTCATTTTTTTTAGTTTTGCTTTCTTCTTGGATATTAGCGCCCTAATTTTTTCCAACTCCTTGCTCATAATAAATTCCAGAGCAATGCAATATGTTACATCTTCCACACAACTTAGAATTCACTGTTTCACATCTGTCATTTGAAGATAATGAGGATTCTTCCACTACAAAATGACTAAACAGTACATCCTGAAAAAAGCAAATGATGGATTTGTTCTCAAAACACAAAGAGAAATGTCTTGAAACTACTGCATCCAAAACAGTGTCAGAAAAGTAACATTAATTAAATCTTCACATATAATATATGGCTTATCCTACCTAATTTGCTCTAAATTCAGTAATATTCTTAAAGCCACTGTTCTGTTGAACCATTACTGCTTCAATTTTATTTTATCAAGCCAATAATAATAATGATGATGATAATTAGAGTTAGATTTGATTGAGTGCTCATTGTACATCAGGCGTGGGCCCAAATGTTTTGCATACACATCTACAATTCACCACTTCTTCCCATCTGGACACCATCACCTTGGTCTAAGCCATCATCACCTATAGCTTAAACTTCTCGAGTAGCAACCTGATTAGTTTCCTTGCTTTCATTCTCGGCTCTTTACAATTCATTATCTAAACAGCAGCTGGAGTGATCTTTTACAATGTATTTAGAGTACATCACTCCTCTATTTGAAACACTTCCCAAGGCCCCTGACTACTTAAAATCCATTCCAAGCTCCTTATGGTGACCTTTCAAACCATACTTGCTGACCTCTTGGATGCCATCAACCACACTGGTATTCAAGCACCTGCCTGCCTCAGAGCTATGGCACTATGTCCTCTATCTTGAGCTTTGGATCCTAAATGTCACTCCCTCAGAAAGACATTCCACGATGACCCCATAGAAATTAACCACCCAGTCCTTCTCTACCTATTGCATCATTCTATTTTGAAATATTTGCAGAGCACTCACCACCACCTGGTATTATCCTGTTTTCCTATTTGTATCCTGTCTGATTCCTCCTCCTGGAATATTTGTTCCTTGTCTTTTCTGTTCCCTGGTACATAGTAGGTCCTCTAAAAAATATGTGTTGAGTGAATAAGTAAATGAACAATGTAGTGAGCTAAAATCATTATACTTCAAAGGAGATGAACATTATATTTAAACATGAAGAAACCAAGTCTTTGAAAGGCTAGGCAAGTTGTTGAAGCACAAAATTTTTATATGATAAAACCACAATCTTAACTCTCAAATTTGAGTAGTGAGGTTCACAGAAGGGGATAGGTGGGGCAGGACAGGTAAGAAGGCCATTGATCTCTATTGTAAAATTAGGAAGAAAATTGGCTTATATCCACCAGGCCTCTCTTTGGCAATGACAACATCACCAGACACAGAGATAGCACTGATCCATAGAGGAACAGAAAATATTCCAACAGTGGCATATTCAATATTTTTTATCTGGTGACAATATCAAAAGGGACCCCTCTGAGTTCTTTTAAGGAAGGCTCTGGATCAATGATTCTTATTCTTTGGGAGTCATAGACAACTTTGAGAATCTGATCAATTTAAGCACTCTTTCTCTAGGGGAAAAGAAAAGTTTACATACAATTTCAGAAATTCTTAAGCCCAAAGTGTAGTTCTGGTATAAAAGGAACAGTTTTGCTCTGTTTTTTTTCTCAGGAGTTTTTTTGGCCCACTCTTCTGGGCAGGGCATACAGATGTCTTCCTCTCTCTTTAGAAGCAATTGAACAATGATAATGTCCTGGAGGCTGAGCCTTCCTTAACTTTATTTTTTTTAATATATTTTATTGATTTTTTTACAGAGAGGAAGAGAGAGTGATAGAGAGTTAGAAACATCGATCAGCTGCCTCCTGCACACCCCCTACTGGGGACGTGCCCGAAACCAAGGTACATGCCCTTGACCGGAATCAGACCTGGGACCTTTCAGTCCGCAGGCCAACGCTCTGCAGACTGAGCCAAACTGGTTTTGGCAACCTTCCTTAACTTTAAAGAGGAAGCCAACTCAACAAATAGTGTGAACACTTAAAATGTGAAAGGCATTGCACTGGCTCAGAGAATACAGGAGAGCAAGGTGTGGCCCTTGTTTTTAATGGAACTCACCGACTCAAGGGGAACGCAGGTAATTTCACTCAGAGCACCATGGAAATCCACTCCTTCTCCCATTGCAGTAGGTGGTGAGCCTCATTTAATTAACTGCAGAGTAAGAGAAATCCACGGCATCAGACTCGGTCTGGCCAAAGGGTTTCTAGGTAAGGTCCATAAAACACATTTTCAAATATACTTTTTAAGTTTTGTTATATAATATGCATGATTTACTTGAACTATACACACCATCTGGAACCTATACTGCTATCATACTCAAAAGCCAACCTCGGAAGGAATGGGAAAAGGCCGGATGAAGCTGCTTGGAACAATGTGATCTTACCTATTTTAGAGCTGCAACAGTCACATTTTACTAAAAGCTGGAGGCACCTGGGGCTTTGGGGAAAGAAGAATCCTTTTTTTTCCCCCTAAAAGAACTTTTTTATTAAATATTTATAGTAAAGATGTATAAACAGTTTATACTGTTCAATCACATTCCCACAATTTAGCCTCCAAAAATGTGAGAAGGTTGACATTAACTAAAGAATAAAATGCTGTGAAGACAAATACAAGAGGCTCCAAAACCAAAGTTTGGGTGATTAGAGAAGCCCACATGAAAGATAAACAGGAGTCAGCCAGACGTTTTAGCAGAAAGTGGTAGTGATACAGATTGCATCCAGGTGAACAGAAATAGAGCACAAACAAAGGCACAGAGGCCAGAAGATGCTCCAAATTCTGCAGCCCATCTCTATACTGGCCTTTCATCTAACAATAACACTGGTTAAACTTCCATATTTCCAAATAGCTCATCTAGTATCTAATAGATGTTTGTTTGTTTTTTTGCCTTTCTTTCATCTGCAACATAAACAAATGTTTTACATTCTCATTCAAGTATAACCTCAAAACGGGTCCTTATTGTAACACTGAGGGGGAGAAATAAACTCTTCTCATGCTGAAAGATGAAAAAATGCTTTAAGAGCAGTTGAGTTTCCTGGACCATCTATCAGGTTATGAATTCAGGGTGTTTATGTTCAACAGCTTAACGCTTACTCATTATGAGTTTATACCATTCTTGTGTTTATGTTGGTCCAACCACCATTTTAAAACACTGGTCTAGTACAGTTTGTAGCACATTCAAATTACTACACTTTCCAACCATTTCTAATCCTTAGATAACCCAGTAGAAAGCTGTGAGGAAGTAACTTCATGTATTCTCTCTGTGTAATAGTACTTGCTACCATTGATTAAGTGTATTTCTTACTCCAGAAAATTTACTTATGTATATAGCACTTGATGCTCACAATAACCCCATGCAGTGGAAATCATTTTACCTTGGGTGCAGATGAGTAAATTGAAGCCTAAAGACATTAAGTAACTTACCCAAGTTCAAACAGCTGGACAGTGGCAGAATCTGACCTCTAAGCTCTCAGTTACTGTTCATTCTGTAAAACTTGCAGTAAAATGTTCTAATCGCACGTTTTATTGATATCTCTCTCATGGATCATCTCAAAAAAAAAAAAAAAGACTCTGGACATTGAGTATTATTAGTTGTTCCTTTTACTGGAATTAACTGTTATAAGAAAGGAGAAAAGTATCGCAAGCTCAAAATTAAATTGTGAGACAAGATTGCAATGATCCTTATAGTTTCTTGTGGGTCTCATTAACTAGGTCTATGAAATATTATGAAAGAAAATAATTCTGTTCCTTATGAGACATAAAACCATATTACAAAGGATCACTCATTACAACTTCTGGGATCCAGGTTCAAAAAGAGAAGCCTATTCCTTTGGAACTTGAGATTGGACAATACAGAAGCAGCATTGGCCTTAGACTACTCTAACTGAACCTACCTTCTCCCTAGGCTCCTACCATCTTTGCTGGCCCCCTATTCTCCCTCAATTCTCCTGATCTATAGCTCCTGTTAGGCTGCTAAGAATGGGTTGCTCAGGGGTTAGCTAAGGTGTTCTGTCATCTCACTCACTGTTTTCTTTCCAAATCCCTTCCATCCTAAAAGAATCCAGCTCAAAAATCACCTCTCCAATAAAACACTCCTATGCCTCAGCTTGTAATGATTGCTTCCTCCTCTGAATTCCTGACATACTTATTGTTTGTAGCAATGGTTAGGATCTTTCCTTATTGCACTGTGGGTAAGTCGTGTCCCCTATCTTCCATGAAATTGTAAGGGCCTTGAAGACAGGATCCAGGTATTTACTCCTTTATATTCACAGCTTTGTTACCTAATGTAATACTGGTCACATCACAATTTCTCAATAAGTATTCATTGATTTAACTGGCCATTCATCTGCCTTCTTTCCTCAGATCATAATAAGCTCTATGCAGCGAGGGTTGGTGCTCCTTTATGTTTGGTAATACCTTACACTAAAGTGAGTCAAGGAGTATGTGAAAAAGTTAGGTCATGAATTTACAGTGAGAGTTCAACCTGCAATTATGCTTCTTAACATAAGGATTTCCAATTTTTTGTAAAAATTATTTTCTTTTTGTAAAGATAACAAAGACAATAACAATTTGTATGCAGACTGCAAAAAAAAAAAAAAAAAAAAGAATGGGAGGAATTATATCAAAATAATAGTTCTCTTTGGTGGCAGAATTTATGGGTAATTATTTCCTTTGTTTTTAAAACATTTTTGTATTAAAAATACTCTAATTTTCTACCATGAATAGGCATACTTAAAAAATTAGAATAAATTATGTTAAAAAGTTGAAAAATCGAAATCAACCAGCTAACATCAAAAACGTTAAAAGATTCCATTCCCCTCCAAATGCCATTACCTTTTGTTTGGAGAAGTTCAACTCCTTTTGTTTGGAGAAGTTTAACTGCTAATGATGCACAACTATTTTCTCTGGAGAACTTTACACATCCCTTTATTGCCCTTTCTCCTTGGTGACTAGCGCCCAGCACCTCTTGAATTCCTTCAAATTTTGTGCTAGAAAAAGAAAAGTCAGGTGAATCAAATGTGTCACTTTCAAATTGGACAATTTTGCAAATAGATTACTGATGTAGACCTGAATATATCAAACATATTGGATGACACTTTGGTCCAATGCCACAGGCTTTCCAAGTTGATGAATGTAGCCACGAAAGTTGACACTAAAATGAGTTGGATAATTTTAAAAGCAAAACAGATATTAAAATAAGAAAAGTGGGCATCCAGAAAAATATCAAGAACAAATAAATCTGCCGTGTTTGTTACCATCGTTGTAAGTTTGCTGTCGCTGTTATTGCTGTGGTTACTGTTTATCATTAACAATGATAAATAACATTATTCAACTTTCCTTGCAAAGTGCTTTTCTATCGCTTTTTGCTAAGTGTAATTTCTATTATCAGAAGAGAAAAGTCAAGGCTAATGTATGTCAGTGCAGGCTGTGAAATACTCTTCTAACTTTCACTATGTTTGTAACTTAAATGCCCCGCTTCACCAATTAAGTTACAAAATAAGGTCATATCTTTTCGTGTCCTAACCATAGTGACTCTAGGCTCTCGAATGCCCACAATGAAAGAAGGTCAAAACTTTCTGTAGGTTTTCCCCCAATCCAAATAACTTCTGGGACTCTTAGACCATTTGTGCACACGGGTTTTACAAACCAGCCCTAGCGGTCACTTTTCCCAGTCTACCCTTCACACCTTACAATACCAGAGCTTTCACGTCTCCTTGTGTCAACTCAGAATATACTTCCCAAACTACTTACTCTGTGCAGATTCAATCCAAGCATAAACTCTGTTGTCTCCAATTGTCTTAAAGGTACAGCTAAGTCAGATTAGTTAGTTTTGCTGGACAAAGATATAGTGCAAGTTTGGATGTATGGAAGGGAGTGCTAAGAATAATCTACTCTTCCATGACTGTTGCCCCTCTTAGAACTCACAAACCCTAAAGACAACTTCAGAGCCCCAGCCTTGCTCTCAGGTGATTCCATGATAATGGAGGGATCAATTCCTCTTGGACTCTTCCTTCCACCACCTTTGATGGAACCTAGACCACCCAAGGGTCATGGACTCCTAATCCACTAGCTCAAATAGTGAAAATGGTCCTTTCCTGCCCAGAACTCAAAGCCCATTCTTCTTCCACAAGCATGGCTGAGAGTGGAAACAGCCAAGACCTTCAGGGGAATCATTCACATCCACTTACAAATTGAAATCCAACCTTTGTGGTTCAAACAAGGCTACAACATACAAATAGTGCATTTCCCAAAGTCGGGTTGTTCATTATCAATTAACTCTGTGGCAGACACAATGCTCCATGATCCCCCGTTCCCTTTCAGCTTCCTCTTCCTGAGCATACAAGAAGATAACTTTTCCCAGACACCCTAGCATTTAGATTGGACCCATATATCAGTCTGGCCCATGGGCTGTATATGTGGTCTTCTTGGCTGAGACAGAGAAAAGTCCTTGTGCAATGTTTCATCACTCTTTTCCTCTGCCACTGTGGTCATAGAAAGTAAGTTTTCCAGATATAAATGGCCAGGATGCTTCAGTTACTTTCTTTAAGGAAGCTGCCCTAGAGAGCTAAAGTTACCTTAGAGAGATGGCTAAAAATAAAAATTTACTAAGTCCTACTGTTTCATAGTCAGTGTGCTGCATTTGAAGACATATAGTGAGAAGAAAGATATGGTTACACTAAGGAGTTTGGAATTCATCTTCAGAGCAACCATGAGAGCTTGACAGGTTTAAGCAAGGATATACCATGATACAATATTCTTCTTAGACAGATATCTGTAAAAAATATCTGAGAAAAAATATTTTAGGGTAAATACTAAAGGCCGTGGTCCAGGGCAGAGCTGATGATGGCCTAGTGTGGTGACAGCAAAAAATAAGTGGGGATTAAAGATGCAGTGTGCATGGAGAGAATGGATGGATGTGATAGGTACAATCCACATACACATACAAATTTAAAGTCTTGTTAAATACTTTTTTTTTTGCAGAAGACTGCTTGATAGGAATGTGTATTCATGTTTACAACTTAGAAATACTGGTTCGAAATAAAGAAAAAGAAACAGCCTTAGCTCTGAATTGGCACCATAGTGTCCTCTGACAAGGACTGCTCTCTAATGTTCAGAATCATCTGCTAGATCCTTCCTTCTTCACAGTGCAGGGCAATCCCTGCCTCTGATAGAGAAGAGCCTGAAAACTCAACATAGTGGAAAGAACCGCATGTGGGGCTATCACAAATTGTAGATCTTAAAATAAAGGAGCAATAAAATACCTTCAATTCTCTTTCTCTCTTCCCACTTCTTTTTTATTAAACAAAAGCTCTTTATTTCTTCCAATCAACCAACTACAGCTCTCTTCCTTAGCCCCTTATGCTTCTCTAAATCGCTCTTAGAGTAAGTTCCCTTCGGCTTCATGAGAAGAGTTAGACTTAGATGTCAAACCCTATGAATCCAAGGAGTTGAGGATTCATCACCTCTCCCATACACTTCTTTCACCTTGTCCTCACCTTCTTAGCATGACTGAGTTCCCCCATCTCCCTCCTTTATCACACCAGCAAACCTCAACCTTTCTCCTTACACAGTCACTGTACTTAAACATGTATTTAAAATTAACTCCCTTTTATTTATTTTTAAATGACCTTTATTGTTGAAAGTATTACAGATCTTCCTCCCCCACCCTCACCCCCTCTCCCCCAACTTAAATCTCATTGGTCATGCCTAACCTAATAATTTAGAGGAGAAATTTGAGTCCCTAATTAACTTCGACCAACATGTTGGATATGGAAGCATTCTCAGGGCCCAGGCTACAGATTTTCTTATCAGGAAGAAAGCAGAAAAATAGAAGGAGGGGAATTGGGGAAAGGAAGAAGACAGAAGGAGAAGAGGAAGAAAGTAGATAGCTATTGAGGAGTCAGTCCACCAGGTATGTCACAGGTGGCCTAGAGGTCAGAGTGATCTTTTCTGCCTGGAGGCACCGGAAGAAGCTTCCCAGATTAAGAAAACTGAAGGTTAAAAGTTGAGTAAGAGTGACCACAAACACAGGCCCAAACCTGTGCCTCCACAAACTACATCCAGACCCTCTTTCTCTTCATGACTTTGCCAAGAACCATGTCTGTGTTAACCTCAATGAGGCAGCAGGTGCTATCTATCCATTAGCCTAGATTCAAGGTTAATCATTCACTGATTTTGTAATTTTTTAAATGTAATTTTTTTTAAATAAAGAGGTAATTAACAATGGCCTTTAAAATGTTTTTTTTAACTTTATATAAAACTTGGTGCCTCTTAAATAGTTGACAAGTGCCAGTAAAGAGCAATTTTAAAAAAAAACTCCACAATGATATCAGAGAGAGCATTTGGTAACCCTGCCACTGACCCTTCTTTAGAGATAAGTGGGCTCCTAGGAAGGCAGAGTAACCCAGAGCTCTCTGAGCCCAGCGGATGCTGAGAAACGGCCGGTCAGGAAAAAAGGGAAAGTAAAATTCACACAAAGTCCTCACACTGTTCCACTTGAATGGAACATGGTACAAAGACAAAGATAGAGAAAGCACATGGCAAAGCCTCGTAACCTACAGCTCTGCTAAATAGAAAACGCAGAGGCTCACCACAGGGCAACCTCATAAAGCCACTCTGGATGCCATTTTGCTAATTGTGTTTGCTATGACACCAAGCACCGCTTCGCTGTGCTCCCAGAGAGTCTCCATAACGGCAATCACTTGCCAGGAGCAAGAGTGATTTTTATTTGATATCCATACAAAGCAGAAGCAAATGAATTACCATAATGAGAAGCAACATAATGATGTGGAGATGTAGAAACTGCCATTGTGTTTAATAACAACAAAGCTTTCCCTTTTGAATTAAATTTGCAGGGAGATTCTTATTGAAGCATCATTGTACTGTAACCAAGTTGTTTAAGAAAAAAAAAAGAAAAAGAAAAGAAAAAAAAAAAAAGCACTCCAAAGTATTTCAGGCCTATGATTACTGGAAAGGTTGTTAGGAGAATTTTTTTCTTCAATTTTCATTCTCAGTAAAATCGACTTAGTTGCAGCACTACGCAGCTGCGATTTGTGAAGTAAATGGCAAAGCTAAATGTGCCGAAACCCAACATGTTCCCTGAGCAACAAAGGGATGGAAGGCAAATGTTACAGTATTATTGACAACACTGGTAATGCTTGTATAAGCATCTGCTTCATAAAGGGGAACAACCTACATTATAAACAAAAGGAATTTCCAAACAAGGCCTGCCAGCTCAAATTCTGGCTTTGATTTGCATTTTCACTTGTTAGAACAAATATTTCCTCTTTTTACCTTATCCCTCTGAAATAAAAAAATTCTTTGATTTGCATTCTGGAAAATTCCTTATAACTGACTCCTATTTTTTTATTATTTTTTTTTATTTTATTTTATTTTTTACTTTTTCTAAAAGCATTTCCTATGTTTTTCTGGTATTTACCTGTTTCTCACCACTGGGATTTTCAATAATGGATGAAAGTATCATTTAATAACATGGTATTCATTTAAACCTGTTTCCATGATGATCATTATGGGAGTATTGTCCTTCTCTTAGACTGAGTCCAGTGTCTGAATGGGATATGTCCTTTCCCCACTTTTCCCACCCCAGTCCTTTCAATGCTACCATTTATATCCATTTACAACAGAACACCCTGGTTTCACTAATGGACAAACTGATAGTCAGATCACGCCTTGCATAAGACTGAACCAGACTTGAGCAAAATATAAATATTATAGGACTAGAAATCAAGAGCATGGGATATGAGTCCAGCTCAGAACTAAATGTGATGGTAGCAAGTCACTTACTTTGTGTTTGTCTCAGTTTTCCCAGCTATAAAATAGGCATAATATCTGCTCTATCCACATCCTACAAGGTATCATGAGAATCAAATCATATTCATACAATGTTCAAGAGAAACAACAGAGGTCTTTTAGTAAGCCCAAAACACATGTAGGGACTCATTTTATTTATAAGAAACTATAATCTGGTTTTTGTCATTTTATCATCCAATAAATATTCATTGAGTTGCTAGTTGATGTAAGGCACAATCCTTCATGCTATGGAAATGTGTACATCATGGTTTGTATAGCACCTGTACTGAAGAAACTTATAAATAAAATGAAAGAAAAAGCACACCATGTAAAAGACAAGTAGAAAGAGAGTCCAACGTGAAGACAAAGTGGGAGACAATATAACACAATGATCAAAAGCACAAGCTTTGGCATTATACCTTCTGGGTCTGAATCCTGCCTCTAGCATCAACTAGCCATGTGACCAAGTCATATAAGGTCTCTATGACTCAGTTTCCTCATCTTTAAAATGGGCATAATAACAATACCTACCTTATAAGCTTATTGTAAGGAGTAACTGCTAATCCTATATAATAAAGAGCTCATATGTAAATGGTCATCACACCCTCACACCCTCTGGCCCTCGCACCCTTGGGCGGGGCTAGGGGGCTTGAGGCTGGGCTGGGGGACCTGAGTCCTCATCCCCCGCCCTGGCAACAGGGCTGGGGGACTTGAGGGTGCACCCCCACCTGGCAGAGCTTGATGGGGACCAGGGGCTGCACCTCTCTGCCTGGCACCAGGCTGGGGGACCTAAAAGCTACGACTCCGACCCTGTGGGGCTGAGGCTGGGTCTCATGCAATTTTGAGGCGTGGGCAGGGACTATAACAGGAGGAAGATTTTCATATACATTTTACTAATTTTCTTTAATCTCTAACACTTCTATTATGGAGAAAGGACAAATAGCAATATTAAAAATATTTCCTCTAATTAATTCCCTTTAATGTGCACAAATTTCATGGACCGGACCACTAGTATAGTAATAATTCTTAGAATAGTGTCTAGCATATACACAGGACACACTAAACGTCAGCTAGACATAAGGACATCTCAGAGTACAATAATAGAGAGAGGGAGAGAGCACTTGAGATTATGGTCAAGAGTACCTCAGGGGGTCCCAATCTAGGGGTTGAAAGTTGGGAAGGCTCAGTGAAGGTAGAGTGAAGGAGAAAGGAGGGACTACACAGACATTCCAGGCAAGTCAAATGGCTGCACAAGGGGTTAGAGCCAGGTTTGTGTGAGGCACAATTGGGATAGAATGAAGAAAAGGCTCAGTCCTAGGGGTGTCGAACTCAATCAGAGAAGGGGCCAAAATCTAAAATCCAGCCTAAATTGCGGGCCGAATGGTTTACTGAACAGTCATAAACTGACAATGTCATAAACTGACAGCGGAGTGCAGTGATGACAGCGCGGTGCGGGCCACATTGCAAGGCCTGGCGGGCTGGATTTGGCCCGCGGGCCTTGTGTTTGACACATGTGGAATAGAGCATCGGCCTTTGGACTGAAGGGTCCTGGGTTTGATTTTGGTAAAGGGCACATGCCTGGGTTGCAGGCTCAATTCCCAGGAGGGAATATGCAGGAGGCAGCAGATCAATGATTCTCTATTATAGATCTCTCTCTCTCTCTCTCTCTCTCTCTCTCTCTCTCTCTCTCTCTCTCTTCATTCCTCTCTGAAATCAATATATTTTTAAAAAGAAAGATAAGGCTCAGAGTTTCCAAGTGGATACACTGGGATAAAGGGGGCTGTAACTAAGTACTCTAGATAAGTTAGGGACTAATCTCTGCTTATACCCCCATGACCAAAAACTGGAGTGAGCAAAGGGACCTTATTTCAAAACGCCAGCCGACTTCCTCTTTCTCTACAAACTACTGTTAAAATTTACATTTAAAAGTATATTACTTTTATGTTTTGGTGGTAAAAACAAAATAACCAAAATGTCCCACAATAGAGAACTGGATCAAGAAGATGTGGCACATATACACAATGGACTACTACTCAGCCATACAAAAGGATGAAATAGCTCCATTTGCAACATGGATGGACCTTGAGAAAATTATGCTAAGTGAAATAAGTCAGACAGTAAAAGCTAAGAACTATATGATTTCACTCATACGTGGGATATAAAACTGAAATGTGAACACAAACAACAGTGTGGTGATTGCCAGAGGGAAGGGGGTGGGGAGAGAAGAGTGTCCTAATATAAGGCGACAGGAGATTTGACTTTGGGTGCTGGGTACAAAGTACAATATACAGATCTTGTCATATAGAAACCCACACCTGAAACCTATATGTTCATGTTGACCAATGTCACCCCAATCGATTTAATAAATACATGTTTTACAAGCACTTTAATGGGGTTTTTTTTTGATCTTACAAAGATAAGTCTAAAAATACTATTTCTGGAACTATACAGTTCTTGACATGAGATGCTCAGCTGCTGTGCACATGATGTTGAGGCCATCCCACCATGTTTGCATAAAATATAGAATTCTACCTATAGACATCTAGAGAGGGGAGGGGGAAGAAAGGGGCACAAGGAGAGGGCAAGAAACCAGTTAAGAAGTGAAGGCACTTCTACCAGGAATAAGATGCTGCTCTTCTCTTCATGGTTTTCAGTCCCTGTGCCTTAAACAGTATGAGTATATCACTGCAGTAAATGGAATTCTGATATTAAAATAAACCTTAACCCCTAACTACCTACTTCACTGGTGTTCTGCTGAGGAAATGGTGACCTATCCCAAACTTAAGAGCCTGCTAGGCTCTGCAAGGCTCACAAAGAAAGATGTGGCTTGTTCCCCTTCAACTGGTTTCCAATGTTAATTTCTTGTACAGATGCTGCCTTATACACACACTTTAGAACCTAAACCTTAGCAAAGATCCAGCTCCACTGTACAGGTTGTTTTTCTGTATGTGGGTAAAATTTACCCCCAACAGATCATGTTTATGGAGATGGGCTGGTGAAGACCAGGTAGGAAGAGAAATATTAGGCCTTCTTCTACCCTCTCTTTTGGGGCTTATGTGCTATGGCCTGAACTCCAGATAGGAAAGACAGCTAAAGTCTGTCTTAATGAGGGGAGGTAATCAGGCTCCTGCAAAAGGTTGTAGACCAGTAGCAAAGGAAAGAGACCATTGGGGGTCCTGTGGGAGGCCTTGGCCTCTGGACCCAGGAAGGATTCATGTCTACTATTCAAATGAGAGGGTGAAGGAATCTGTATAATAATTTCTTGCATTATCCCTTACTTTTTAGTTTAGTACTTGTTTTAATCATGAAGCATGACCTAGGCCAGTGGTCGCCAATCTTTCAGACCTCACGGACCACCAGCGGTCCGCAGACCACCGGTTGGTGACTGCTGACCTAGGTTATGCTTTGAGCCAACTGGTAAAGAATATCAGAAAATGAAATGAAACAGGAGCCTATGGAAGCCAAAGTCAAGATTAGATCATCCATGAAAAACAGAATAGCTGACTTGGCCTGGCCCCAGGTGCTACAACCCATGATTAGAAAGCTTTCTATCAAAAATATTCTACGTCAGATAATACCTGTCCTCTAAAAACACATGTTAAATGGAAGTCACCGTACATTATCCCTGATTAAAACAACAAGGAAATTTCTCTCAAGGGAAGTAGGACTGGCCTTGAGAAAGAGCATTCCCTTTCCAACCAGAAACCTCTGGGGACTACCCAGAGTCTGCCGTGTCATCCCACAGCATCCCAGTTGTCCCCTCACTGCATTGGGCACTCATTATTGTAACCACCATTTTATTCCTGGAAGGAAGAAGCACAGTGAGAGGCACTATGAACAACAGACAGAACTTGGTTGATGACTGTGGAGAAAATCATAAAACCTTCTTATTTCCTATTTTTCTTCCTTATCCATTCCCAGTTCCATCTCAGTGAAATCTGTCATTATTTCCCAGCTCAGATTTCACATGTCGATAAAAAATTAGAACTACTTTATAAACATTGGTCCTACCATGCCAGGCAATTGGCCAGAAGTTACAGGAGTGCTGTGTCTACTTGCTTTTTATTGCAGAACAGCACATTCCTGGAGACTGTGTCATAAAGTGGATCATTGAAAAGCAAATTACATTTTCCCACAGGAACAATGTTATAATTAGAGGCTGTATTCCTGACAAAGGACTTGGCCTCATGTAAATAGTAGACATGAACAAAAATATTTCACAAAAGTAAAGATTCAAGAACTATAAATCCTTATAATTGTTTAAAATAATAAAATTTTCTCCAAGTATTATAAACCAGGCAGGATTAGAGGGAGTGCACATTGATTATTCAGGGACTCCAATGTACCATAAAGGGTACATTAAAATATAACTACTGTGTCATAAATTAGAACCTGAAACTAACTTTAATATAGTCATTACACACTTAATTAACAACGGGAAGGCAATGAAGTGCCATGGTTAAAACGTGGAACTGGGCGTGCAGAGATCTGAAGAGTAGCCTTGCTCTCCCAGGGGTCTTCAAACTACGGCCCGCGGGCCACATGCAGCCCCCAGGGGAGTCTGATCCTGCCCGCCAGGTTTTTTGGGCAGTGAGCGCAGCCAAAGTGTTACAGTAGGGATTAGTAGTTCATATAGTCCGGCCCTCCAGCTCTCTGAGGGACCGTGATCTGGCCCCCACTTTAAAAAGTTTGAGGACCCCTGCTAGACTGTGAGCTCTATGAGGCTAGAGGCTGGAGCTGTCCAAGTAGGTAGTTTCCTGAGCCAGAGCCTGACTCAAAATCAGTTTTACAATGATTGATCCAGGTTTGGGTTGTCACATTGAGCAAGTAAATCACTTCTCTGGCGTTTCATTAGCTCATCTGTAAAACAAAGAAGATAAACTTCAGCTCTTTAAGGTCCCTACTGGGTCCACAATTCTAGGGCTGCCCTTTTGTTCTCAGAATTCTGAAGAGTTTTTGAGAGTGGTCTACTGTTATTTTGGTGAACTTCAATACGAACTTCCAGTATTCATGCCCTCGTGCAATCTCCATGCACATTCTGGACTTGGCCATATGAATGTCTTTGGCCAATGGGATTTTAGCAAGTGAAATATAAGCAAAGATTAAATGAGCAATTGAAACACACCCTCTTGGAACTCAAGTACCATGCTGTGAGGAGCCCAAGACCCATGTAGAGGCCACATAGAGAAGAATCAAGGATCTGGTAAACTGTCCCAGCTGAGTGACCAGCACCATCTGCTAGTCATGAGAGTAAGCATCTTGAACATTGCAGCCAAGTCAAGCCCCCAGATGGCAGAAGCCCCGGCTGACTCTTATGGAGCAGAAAAACTACCAATCAACCCTATAGGGTCATGAAAGGTAATGAAACAATTTAAGTTTGGGGATGGTATTATGCAGCAATAGCTAACTGCAACTCTAGGATGTGACTTTAATGGCTTTGGGCTTTTGTAGAAAACAGGCTGTCTAAAGAAGATTGAATAATGTCTACTTTTCTCTCTGTGAATTTTCCTATACCAAGAAACATTCAAAATATTTCAATCATCTTAAAATAGACTCAAAATACTAAAGTAGTGTTCAATAAATATTTGTAGTAGATAAAGACGTTTCCTCTTCCTGAAAAATGTTTTTTCCTCTTTACCTTCTCCTGAGAAAGTAGAGTTGTTCAGATGCACAATCAAGTAAAGGTCACAAGGAAATTATATGTGCTGTTCAGTCATTCTACTTGACACTTTGTTGACAGCTCTCAGAACATTCCCTCCTTACTGATAATTCATAAAAACAATTGTCAAGCAAAGCACAGACTGAAATAAGAGTGTGTCAGGGTGTCTGGTAATGAAGAACTTTACTTTCCCTGATAAAGAAACTGCTGACATTCAGAGCTGGGGAAGTGTGAGGATTTCTGTTATGAGACAACTAGAGGCCTGGTGCACTAGAGGGGTATACCTCAGCCCAGCCTGCACCCTCTCTAATTTGAGACCCCTTGGGGGATGTCTGACTGCTGGTTTAGGTCTGATCCCTGCAGTGTAGGCTATGTAGGTGACTAAAATGAAAACCTTTCAAGTTGGACCACCTGCTTAATTTTGATGTGAAATTCCTCTGGGATTATGTCTATTTTGGGCACTTCAAAATATCTTTCAGATTATTTAAGACTAGAGACCCAGTGCACAAAATTTATGCACTGGAAAGGGAGGTGTCCCTCAGCCCAGCCTGCACCCTCTCCAATATGGGACTTCTCAGGGGATGTCTGACTGCCAGTTTGGGCCAAGGTTGGTCTTTACAGCCATGGTCTGTTAGCACTGACATCTCCTTCCCATCAGGCCTAAACCGGCAGTAGGACATCCCTCTCACAATCCAGGACTGCTGGCTCCTAACTGCTCTCCTGCCTGCCAGCCTGATCACCCTGTAACCACTCCTCTGCCAACCTGATTAACAACTAACTGCTCCCCTGCCAGCCCAATAACCCTCAACGGCCCTTCCCTGCTGGCCTGATCTCACTCCCAACTGCTCCTCCCTGCCTACCTGATCACCCCCAATTTCCCTCCTCTGCCAGCCTGATCTCGCCCCCAACTGCCCTTCCCCACTCCCCACAGGCCCTATCTCATTCCTACTGCTCTCTTCTGCCAGCCAATTTGATTCTGATTGGTCAGTTTCTATGCCAGTCAGCATCACTGGGCCTACCAACGGGGCCAGATCAGAAAGGCGGGGCTAATCAGCAGCCCTGGTGGAGGCCTGGAGAGAAATGGAGGTGCAGCTGCTGGCCCGACCTAGAGAGAAAGAGAGAGGCAAGTGCTGATCAACAGCTGCCACAGAGGCTATAGATCAGACCCTGCTTCTCTCTTCAGGTCTCTCTCTGGGCCTGATTCGAAGCCCCCTCAGCAGTCAGTGCTGGGTCACCATGCCTGCAGTCATAGCAGTCAGTGCTGGGTAGCCACGGCAACCCATCGCTGACTGCAGGACAAGCCTCCTGGTCATTGTGGATGTGATGGACCCAGGGTTTTTATATATTAGGATGGGTAAATGCTTCTATATGCTAGGCAGTGTTCTAGATTTTTACATATATTAGTAATTTAATTCTCACATAATTAGGAAATTGGTATTTTACAGAGGGAACTGAAGCACAAGAAGTAACATAGCTTTCTCCAGTTCACACCACAAGTAAGTGGTGGAGCCAGAATTCAGAACTAGCAGTGTTCTGACCTACTAGGCCATACTTGCCACCTTCTGATATCCCAAAGTTTGCTATTTGGCTCCACTGAGTGTTAGTGGGCATAGCACAAGGAAGCCTGCAATGGACCTGAAGGTGAGGAAGAGCAGACTGTAGCAATTATCTTAGGGACCAGCTTTTTCTGTATCTTCCGTCATAATTTAATTAATGTACTCAATAGGCTTATCAAGTCACGGTAAACCTGTTTTTAGCACCTAACCAAATCGAAGACTATAAACTGCCTGTCAACACCCTCACTAGAGGCTGATGAGATACCACACGGGCAATGAAATCAGTGCTTTAGGAGTGTGATCCTGCTGTGCAAAGCTCAGAATTCCAGCTCTCTAGTTTCCACTGGCCTGGTTCATCTTGCTCTGAAATACAGCTCCCTACAAGCTTTAGGTTCTGCATGTATATTGTTATTATCAATTAGTGGCAGTATTTGCTATTGATGGAGCACTTCAGATTCCTTAAGACCTCTCCTTCGGGTGTTTGTGCATGGTTGGTCTTTACAGCCACAGCTCTGTTAGCACTGACATCACCTTCCCAGGATGATTCCTATGGGTTAAATGATTTGCTTACAGCAATTGCAGAAATATGTGCAATAGAATACAAGATGAGCAATAAAGAGAAAGGAAAGGAAGAGCACCACAGACTCCCTGTTTAGGGAAGTCCAGTGAAAACTTCAGAGAATCAGAAGCTCTATTTTACTTATTTCTGTTTATGATCATAAAAGTATTCTTATCAATGAGTCTATTTTACATTTTATAGCTCCTTTTCAGCTAGAAAGATCCCAAAGGCTTTGAAAACTCTGTGTGTGGCTTCTCTGTTTTTGTTAGCCATTGCTCTTTCCTTTCCTCTACTAGCAATGGAGGCGATGACAGTAGCAATGACCAATAGATAAAACCGAAATTTAAACATTTTAGCTTTTCTCCCAATTCTACCCAGTGTTAAAGGGGGGCTCATCTTTGCCCCTGTAATCCATTTCATTTTCCAGGCAGAAAAAAGGCGGCTCAGGATCCATTGGTGAGGGCTGAGTTCCTGCCCATTTGCACCACCGGGGACAATTACAGCAAAATGAAACTGCAAACATCAATAGGGGAAAGGCTGCAAAGGATTCCAGCTAGAACTCTTAAGACTTGCTCCTGTTTGTTACAGTGAAATATAGATTGTAATGCCCTAAAGACACTAAAACCTTAATGCCAACTCTAAAAATGTGAAGCACAAAAGAAACACAGGGTAAGGTCCTAGAGTATGAGATTTAGAGGAAATGAGTAGAAGGTTGAAATAGAAAAACACGGACAGGTACGGAGTGAAAGCAGAAAAGTCTCAAGGCTAATAGCCACATTAACAACTCTGAGCGAGTATCGAATTCCAAAGTCCCCAAGCTCCAAGCCCCAGAAGCCCAAGTACCTTACTACCAACATGCTGTCTTTGGGGCCTGTTTCCCAGTTGTTATTAAAAACCAGCTCTCTATGGACCCAGAATCCATTTCTTGAGAATCATGATCATCTGCTTGAATTGGAAGGAGATTTTTACTTACCTGCAAATTCTAAAGGCTGTATTTGGATTCTAGCTATAGCTAGTTGCCAGAGGGAGAAATTCAATAAATATTCTTTTTTAAAATATATTTTATTGATTTTTTACAGAGAGGAAGAGAGAGGGATAGACAGTTAGAAACATCGATCAGCTGCCTCTTGCACACCCCCTACTAGGGGATTTGCCCGCAACCAAGGTACATGCCCTCGACGGGAATCGAACCTGGGACCTTTCAGTCCGCAGACCAACGCTCTATCCACTGAGCCAAATATTTGGCAAGAAATATTCTTTATTCTTTGTTCCTCTCTTAAAATAAACAACAACAGTGGGTTAGATTCTACACAGTTGGTTGTGCTGTACTTTATTCCTCAATATTTTTTTATTAACAAGTACATCTATAACACCATATATAAGGCACTGTTCTAAGAGCTTAATAATATCACTCATTTGATGGTCATAACTACCTTAGGAAGCATATACTACTGTTTTACAGAAGAAGAAATTCATAGATGAGGAAAATGAGGCACAGAGAGGTCAAGTAACTTGCCTACAGTCACACAGCTAATGACTGGTGAAGCCAAGATTTAAACTCAGGGAGTCTGGCTCAAGTCCATGTTGCTAACCAGCATTATGCTATGCTGCTTTCTTTACATTTGCTAAATTATACTCACATATTTTGAGAGGCAGTTTTTAGTACAACACCAGGAAAATATTATCAAAGAAAAAATGAAAATTTAAAATTTAGCAAAATATATGTTCTTGAATATATTTTTATGAATTGCTTCTATCAAAATTTTATTTTTAAAATCATTATCTTATTAACCTTAAATTCTGAGACATTTTTCTTCTACAGGAAGGAATCATGCATTCATTGGTGGTACTTCATTTTTGTCTTCACAAATTGCATTATAACTTGAAAGAGGGAAAGATGAGTGGAGGTTGAAAGAGTTTGGCTACACAGGAGAACAGAGTGGAGTGACAAGCACTTGGGTTCAAATTCTGGCTTTGTCACTTACTAATGTGAATGACTTTGAGCAAAGTACTTAATCATTCTGTGCCTCAGTTTCTTGATCTTTAAAAATGGAATGATAATATTAACTACCTCATAGGTTATTGTGAGGCTTAACTAAAATTACATACATAAAGTACTTGCAGTCCATGAAAACTGCCAATTAAACTGGGATATTGAGCAGTGGATCGTGAGAACTAACTAGAAGACTTAAAACTGACAGAGCCAGTTTCTCCTTTATGTAGACGGTGTCTACATCCACAAGGACAACAGTAAGACCCGCCCTGCTTTGAGGTGTAACCTGTAATTTAATTTCTGAAGTGCCCACCCTGATCTTTGAGGACCGAACTCACCCAGGGACCTGCTTCCCTCCCTGTGCATCGTGTTCACTCCGTGCAGGGCCACAGTCACACTGCCCGCCAAAGGCAGAGCTGCTGCGTGGCTGCCAGGCAGGTAAGTGGTCTGGAAATGTAGGAGGGACTGAGATCAGGGCAGGAACCAGCCAGTGGGACCCTGGTATCCGGGAAGAGCAGCACATCATAGTCAGCTGGCAGATCACTATATCCCACTGACCCTTTGGGGAGGAGGCAGGAGAGTCCAGCCTGAGACTTGGGCCCTAGAATTGCTGTTTCTACTTTTGGTTGTTTATTCTTTCCTTTTGCTTTTAATTACACAGATACTGGATGTATGCTTGTTGAAGAAAAACTGTGAAATGATACAGTAATACAGTGAAAGTCCTTCCTTATCCACAGCTTGAACACACTCCCCAGGAAAAAAACCTCTGGTTAGCAATATGGAGAATACACACACACACACACACACACACACACACACACACACCACAAAGTGCTCCCTTTTACCAAAAGAAAGGAGGGTGGGGATGAGGAGAGTCACACTGTTTACAGTTATCTTCACCGTGTTTGTTGTGGGTATTTGTTTTTGTTTTTTCACTTAAAATAGATCACATACACCTTTCCAAGACAGAACACATAGCTCATTTTTACTGCATGTTCCTCCATTTTAGAGTTCCAAATTCTATTTAGCCTTTGCCTCAATGATAGTCATTTTGGTTTTTTTTTGTTGTTGTTTGGTTGTTGTTGTTTTTTTTGCCATGGCATTCAATGTGCTTGTGAAAATTCCCATACACGTGTACAAGTACTTCTGCAAGAAAGATTCCTAAAAATGAAACTGCTGGATCATAACATGTATATTTTTAAATTTTTTTAATAGATGTTCCAAGTGGAGAAAAACCATTTCCTAAATCAAATGCAAACTTCTGTTGCTGTCAAAAAGGAAAAGTTGATGAGAATTTTACATTTCAAAGAAAGGGCATTGATGAATACATTTTTGTTTTAAATTAATGTTTTCCTTATTTCAAGTAATTTTTAAAATTCTGCTTTGTAGAATATAATATTAAGATATATCAGAAAGCAAACCACATTCTATAATTAAAGCTTAAAAGATAAATCAGAGAAAGACAAAAGGAGCCAGTTCTGAAGTATTGTGTTTAATAACGATATATGCTAGAACCTCCTCACTGCCTGACATTTCCCTACAGTGTTCTCACTGTTATTCTAAACAGTTGTTTAAGCCCCATACCAGTTTGAATCAGAATCTCCGGAAGTCTGACTTGGGCAGCTGAGTTTTAAAATGTTTGCAGGTGATTTTGAAATATGGTAAGATTGAGAACAACTATAATCCTAATTTTTAATTTCTAAAATGTTAGCAAAAAAGTAATACAATCATTCAGTGGCACTGCAATAATAAAAGCATTAAATAACAAAAGAACATTAAATTTTCTGAATTTTAAATAGATGGAATTTATTTTTTAAAAATCAACTTCAAATATTTTCTTGATTTAAACATAATACAATATGTAGCTGTTTGCAACAAGGATAAGAGTAATTGTGATAGGCAGCTGTATGAGTCTAAAGAAACTAAACATTGGAATAAGTTGTAATGTTGAAGAAAATAAAGAAAAAAATGGAGCCAGAAAAGGTTAATGCATTTAGTGAGTCAAATAGAAGATTTTGAAGCCCAAAGCCATAGAAAAATTCTTTGGAAGCCCATGGCTCTCTGAGCTCAATTGCTAAAAGATGGGTACTGTCCAATAAGAGGCAGATAACAAGCCTTTGCAAATGACAGTGAAATCGCATCATAAGAGATGAAAAAATAATAAGGGAAGAGATTATCAGCACAGGAGGAGGTCAGTCCAGCAGCCAGCTCCAGCAACCATTCATAAAGTCATAAAAGGTGATTGTGAAACAGGGGCTGGGAGGGGCAGTTCAGAATTAAAACCCAGGCCCTCTCTGAATGAGTGAGGTGTCCTTTAACTTTTTTTCCCACTGAAATCTTTGTGTCAAATGAAAATTTAGCTATTTTAACAAGGAAGGTTAAACCAATAAAGGAGATTTTTCTGTCAGTGTATGTGAATAGCTTAATGCAGCATATCCAACGATTCCTAGGTGACTTAGCATTTAGAATTGTTTTCTAATATCTATCTATCTATCTATCTATCTATCTATCTACCTACCTACCTACCTATCTATCTATAATACACAGTATACATGGCTAATATGCAAAGTGTCCCCTCAGGAGTTCTACTGGGAGAACGGGAGTTCAATCGATCACTATAACATGCACTGACCACCAGGAGCAGTGTGGAACATGGCAGGCAACCAGTGGTGGCAGCAAGGCACTGAGGGAGTGAAGGAAGGAGGAGGTAGGGAGGCAGGGAGACTGTGAACTAATAGGCCCTGATTGCTGGCCAGGTTTAGGGGCCCTGCCTTTGCAGGAATTTCATGCACAGGGCCTCCAGTTTTGTTATAAAAAGTGTACTGTACTTTTCCAACCTTTTGTTAAGAATAATGGTAAGGCCTAGGTGGTGTGGCTCAGTGGTTGAGTGTCCATCCATCAACCAGGAGGTCACCAGTTCAATCCCTGGTGGGGGCATGCAGGAGGCAGCCAATCAATGTTTCTCTCATCAGTGTTTCTATCTCTCTATCTCTTTCCCTTCCTCTCTTTGAAATCAATAAACACTTATAAAATATATATATATTTTAAAAGAATATGGTAAGACTATGAGGCTTAGAAAATTCATTTGGTAAAATTCCACAGATACAGTCAACCACATTTTGAAAAGTGAAATAGCAATGGCAAATAGTTATCAGGACAAGAAAATACATGTTAGCTCCATAGATTTCAGCATCTCTGCTCCTGGTCAGGACCAGGCCATAGGGGTTACAAGAACAAACAAATGAGGAGCCCAAAACAAGCTAATCAAAGACTCTGCATTCAATGTAATTAGAAGGATTAGCCCCAAACCAAACAAAGAACTTTGTGTGATAAATAAACAAAGCAAGACAAAAATAGAAACATCCAACAGTGACTTTCCAGCACGATCGAGACAATGACAGAAGCCATTTTGCTAGGAGACCAAATACTTCTGCTTGTGTCTCCTTCAAGCATGGATGCTATATGTTAACCTTGGTATCATGGCATCAATATTAATTTCATTCATGAAATTATATTCATTGTTTCCCTGGAAGGTTGTTTAAAATCTCATGGGCTATAATGCGTATTTTAAAACAAAATTCAGATTCACTATAATTTTTTTAATAAATATACATTATATCACTTTGATAGGATCTTGTAAGCAAAGCAGAAATAGAACAAGAATGGAATAATGTTATCACCAAAAAGCTTAGGAATTCCTAAATTAGGAAAAGTTAGCTAGCATTTCAGAGAGCTCTAAAGTTAGACTCCTGCAATGGCAGGTACACTAGTATGTGAAAGGAAATACATAAAGTTACATGGACACTTGTTTCTGGGAAAGAAATAAGTTGACTTGTAGGAGGAAGAAAAGAATCGGACAAAAGCAGAGAGATGTGAAGGTAAAAGCAAAGATAGACAAAGCTAGAGGGAGCCACAGTGTGATTACAAAAGTCTGTTACAGCATTTACTAAGAGAGAGAGAAAAGAAAATAGGACAGGGAAGTATCACATGGTATACATTCTATGCTATTTCCGTATTGATTTTAGTTTCTATTCCAAGGTACTTTGGCTTCTTTGTGGTGAGCACTAAACAGAAATTAAACTAACACTTGGACTCAAAAAACATTAAGAAACACCCACAGACAGTAATTATTTCTGCCCCTTAATAGTGCCCCTCACTGGTTTAGCCAAGAAGCCATGAAGGCTTCCAAATTTTTTTTTGCTGGACCTCTCCCCCAAGAGAACAAGGGATCTTGATCCATTTTTTCATTGTTCCTCTAGTTTGACTAACCGCAGGCTGGTTTGATGTGTATAAACATTAAGATCTGTATTGAATTTCCAATCTTCACTGTTCACCACTCAGTATTTCAGCATCTCAATAGGCCCATATGTGTGTGCACGCATGCAGGTGTATTTTGGCGACCTTGAAGTACAAACCTTTATGAAATCTTTTGTACCTCTGAGTGGGAAGGAAGAGAGTCTCAGCTATTGGCTACCAGCCTGACCACTTAACAGAGGAGCAGAGGTAAGCTGCTGGGCAGAGGACATGCTTGAACATAACACACTTTCTCTCCCGTATGTGTTGGTTGCCTTTACCTGGTCCTCCCATTTCAGGAATGGTGGGGTCCCACATTGTGACCTTTCCTGGGTTTCTCACACAGCCAGCCCACTTTTAATGTGGAAAGACACAAGGACTAACAACTGATTCAACCTTTTTTTAATGGGGAAAGGTACAAGGACTAACTGTTTCAACCTTTTTCTCTAAGTGAACCTTCTTTTTTTCTCATTCCCTTCTGCATTATCCTGCTACGGTCCTTTAAACTTCTCCCATCATTAAACCTTCTGAGTGAAATATTGAACTGATTAATGTGGTATTTTCCACTAAACTGTTTCAGGAAATGTTGCACCTTACCAGTGGGATGCTTTTGAATAATGTAATCTCCTTAGTATAATTAAAACTAAGTTCTGAAGTTAGTACCTTTTCTCCCTGGAGGCACTCATCAAAATGTCAAGTGTTCCTTCTAGTAGAACTGCAATCCCATAATACAAACAAATATATTACCTGCTGCTCCTCACTAGCAAGAGGCCCTTGCTACGTTTTTGTAGCTTCGTTTCTAACCTGAGCAAGCAGCACGAAAAGTATGGTCACCAGAAACCATTGTGACCCAGTGCCCAGAGCAATGTTCTATACTGGCTACCTGGTTTGCATTTACCAGTACTAATATTTGTTTTGCCTATCTGCCTTCAACAGATGAACTTTTGGTTGTTGTGTTATTATTTATGCATAGAGAACCGTGTGGATCTAAGAGTCAATTGCTCTCCTAAGGCTGTCGCTTAGTTTAATAGGAAAAAATAAATAAAACAGGGACTCAACGCCCTCTTCTGGCTGAGAAGTGCTTAGAGGACTCTGCAAACCTGACTGGCGTTTTGACTGAGTCCTAAAAGTCTGCTTGGTGTATAGTAAATAACAAACAAATAACCAACGCTGTTGTAGAAGTTCGAAACATTATTCACAGCTAAACACAGGGTAAGGTGTGGCCTCGGAGGGCTGGTCACAGATGCCTGGCTTTTAGGGGTTCTGAGGGAGTTAGGTGGGTGGACCATTCTCCAGGTGAATAGAAAGATAATGAGAGAAATTATGTCAAGAGTCCTGTCCTTCTCGGAAACAACATTAAATCACAAACAAGGGTAAGTTCATTCTACAGGCTCAGGAGACTTATTTTCTTCAGTGGAGTCTCCTCTAGCGACCACACTCGCCTTCAAGGAGCCCCATCCCCAAATAAGATCGCCCTGCCAGTCTCCATCTGGGAAGGAGTGGGAGGGAGGAAATGACAAAGGAAGGCAGATACTAAGAGACAGAAGGAGCCCAGCAGGACTTCGAAAAAGAAATATTCAGTGCTGGAACATGCTTCCTACCAAATAATGTTTTCATTCTCTAGAAAACATGCTTCTTTCCAGTCTGAAGGCCAAGCAGGCTGGCACTTCTCTTCTCTGTGGCTGCCAATTAGTCATTAGCAAACAATGAGTGACAGCACAACTGCAAAAGCAAAGAGAAATGGATGGGCAGCAGCACAGGAAAGTATGAGAAGGGTGTCAATGAGAGCAAATTATGCAAGTATCAGCTGAAAGCTGCCTTCTTCCCTGGGAGCTTCAAGGTGAACAAAAAGGTAGGCCACCCGAGCTGAGAAATGCTATTTCCTGGCCACACAGCTGGGCAGGGGCCACCTGAGGACATGTATACCTGGGGACGCATGCACCTGGGGATGTGTGCACCTGAGGGTGTGCACAGCCGTGGCTCTGGTGGGAGTAGGATATTTCCTATACCTAGCCAATGGCAGAAATGTTTGGAGCAAATAATGCTAGCAAATAGTTTTCAGAACATCCAAGTTAAAGCTCTTTGGATGACAAGTGTTAGAAACCCTCTTTAACTTCACCCAAAACAGGAGTTTATTGGGCAGAATTCTGGAGTCTCAGAAGATCCAAGGGCATGAACTATCATGGAGGCAGGGCTGCTTGTGTATCTGGAGCTGGGAAGTAAAAAGCTCTTCAGAAGCCAAGCAGTAGCTCATGCTGCCTGTCTAACTCCATTCCTCCAGGGCCTCGTGGTTTCTCATCTCAGATTTTTCTTCTCTAATTTCTGCTTCATTTTTCTATGTCCAAACATGGAGGCCATGGCCCAGAGTTTAATTGTCCTCTGTTCAAATGATCCATAAAACTGAATAACTGGTATCCATTCATTCCAATTCCAAATTTTCAGGAGGCACAGTTTTCTCCATCCTGCTTGGGTTTATCAGTTTTCTAAGCAGCCATGGAAAGAAAGAGAGGCATGCACTATAAAGATGGCTATCAGATTCACCCCTATGTTATTACCATATTATGCTTTTATTATTATAGATGGGGCTAACTAAAAGATACACAAGACCATTAGCTATATTAGACTATAGTGTCAACCAATGTAAGACATGATCTCTAGCCCTGGGCGATATGCGTAGAGTTGGGAAAACAAGCAAAACACAACAGGAGATTATCCATATAAGTATTTAGCATACTCTATGCCTGGCACATAATGTGGGTTCAAAGAGCATCAGCTATTATTTTATTATGTTTCTTATTGTTAATATAAGGTTATTGTTAGCAGCATGAAAATGATCAGAAACACACCCATATCCTCACTGCTTACATTCTCACCATTCACCTTCCTTCTAGCCCTTGTAGGGATCCAGGAGGCCTGATACTGAGCTGGTGCTGGAGCGTGGGCTCCAGGGGCAGAAGCAGGGTATAGGTCTCTATATCTGAGCTGTCTGGAATATGAAGAATCAGAAGGGGGAGACCCAGCCAAAACCTAAAGAAGTACTGAGAGTCAGAGCCAGGGGAGCCAGGGCCAAAAGCCAAATCAAACACTGCTGGCAAACATGAGTAGAGCCAGGTAGATACCAGAATAGAAAAGAAGCCAGTTTGGGATAAAACAAGGAGGATCCTGGGAGTTTTCCAAAATGGTTCTGGAATAGCCACAGTTTACTTGACAGGTCACTGAGCATGGCTATGTTTAACCTTCAGAAAAATAAAGGGTCAGGGCCCACAAATAATACAGTAGGACCGAAGGAAAACAATGATGATGGAGTCGGAGAGGAAAGCATAATGTGTTATGGATATGAATAAAGAGGATATAAAGACTGTAAAATGGTAGGTAATGTGCATTTGAGGGAAACAATGTTTGCCAGTTCCTAAGTGTAAGTTGTTCAATTCAAAGCTTGGGAAATTTCTTCCTCATATATAATTGTTTTCATTTGTGTGTGTGTGTGTGTGTGTGTGTGTGTGTGTGTGTGTGTGTCTGTGTGTAGATACATATACATATACATATATGTGTGTCTACATAGAGAGATACACAGACATGTTGGTGTTTAAACTGTTAGAGGAATAGGGACCATAAAGTAAATTGGAACCTTTATCTAAAATGACCATGTGCATTCATCATCCGTTTCTTAGAATCCCCTGCATGCTATGAATTCCCTGGAGAATCTTCTCCTTTCAGATAAAGAAACAACTGTTAGATAACCAATCACCCATCTTCCCTTATTCCCCATCCTTCCAAAAATCAAGGAAAGAGAAAGAGAACCGATGTTGCTTAACAGAATATTTTCTGCTGCTCAGTAGCTTGACAGGACAAGGAATATCCTTAGGACTGTTCTGAAAAGGTGATTTTAAACATCAACATTGCTCTTGTCAAGTAAAACTAGCATTTCCTTGGGAGACTCGAATGATTCCTTCAGAGGGGTTCAGGTCTCTAAAGCAAATATGTACCTAGGCACTGTGGTAGAGAATATTTGCCAGTGAGACTATCAATGCCCAGGTACACACACAGTGTGTGTTTTGCTACAAATGTTTTCCTAATAAACAAGGATGAAGCCATCAAAAGAAAGGGAACGCTAATTTTAAATCAATTAAATTCAAACAGAAATGTTTCCTTGGGGTATAGTTGCCTTAAGCACACTAATTTTGGAGAGTTATATTATTTACCCACAAATTGTTTTGAAAGCATTTGTGGCCTTGAGGAGTTGAAGTCAAATGGATCCCTCCAGTAGCTCCTTCCCAGGCCATGAATTATTGGGGATGGGATTTAACCATGCTATTATGTTCATCACCCTGCTCTGGCTGATACAAATGCATGCCTATGTAATATACTGGAATATGGACATGAAGGGGGATGCCCAGGAATCTGGGGATCACGTGGTTCTATGAGTCCCTCTTCTGGTCACTTTAAACCACGAGGAAAATGGAATTGTATCAAGATTAGCTGCTGGCCAGAATAACAGTTTGGGCAGTAGAATGGGCTCTGAACTCTGGGTTTGGTTCAAAAGGAAAGAGAGTCCTCATTTAAAAATGTGCTTCTGACCCTGAGTGGCCTCATGCATGTGGGAAGGAAGACAGAGTAGAGCTTGAGTCCCTGCCAGCCCTGCTCAGTCAAAGGGACAATAAAGGTTTGGAGCCTACAGAGAGGAAAATAGATGGATCACTCCCAAAAGGGGGGGCGGGGGGAGCTCTCAGCGTGACAACCATGATTGGCATCTTAAACAAACAGATCAAAGGTGGTACAAATGGTTGCTCACTTAACTTCCAGGGTTAGGGGTCTAGATTTGCTGTCATTGTTTTTATTGTCTGGGGTGAGTTACTGGATTGAAAGCAATTTGGATATCGTCTCCCTCCATGGGGTTCTGCAGCCAAAAAGAGACTGATGAAAAGCAGAGGTTCAGACGAGTGATTCCAATATTACCTTCCTCAGAGCAATACAAATGATAAGGCTATTACTTGGGAAGAAAACAACTGGCCATAAGAACCATAAGAGTGATTTCATTGTCTCTGATGGGGAAGGGTGGGCATAAACGTTAAGTACAGCTCATGACATTGAGAAATGATGGATGATAGGATGCTACAGTCATGTTTCTTCATAAGGATTCTCAATGTTTGCAGAAGACATATTTTTATAGTCTAGGAGGCAGCAAGACAACTTGGTAGTAGTCTGTGACATTGGTTTAGCACTTTAACTTTTACCAAACATTTTCACATACACCATCACAATGAAGCCTCAAGCTCACATGATAGATAGATGGGATAAGCACTCCTGTTTTACTGGAAAGAAACTGAGTTTCAGAGAGGTAAATGACTGGCCTCAGTTTACCCAGCTGCCACCATGCCCATTGACAGAGTGGAAGTCAGGACCCTGGACATCCATTATTTGTTTCTAGACAACTATTTCATGAACACATATAATACCTAAGTTCCCTTTCTATACAATGGGGTTAGTAATAATAATAAAAATAATAATTCCTATTTAAAAATTAGGGTAGTATGACTGAAACCAGACAACATTTTTAAAGCCTGTAAAGATAAATTAGAACCTGTGAGTAATTCTTTAACCTGTTCTGTAAGCTCCATTTGAATCTAACAGCAGCAACCACCAACTGAAGGATGGTCCCCCCACACACTCCATTTCAACTGCAACCTAAATATAAGGCACTCCAACTACTATACATTCTAAGGGAAGAGAAATCTCATCTTAATCTTGGATTTACGAGATGTTTACAAACATTTTTGAAAAAATATTTACAAATGACAATATTAGATTGTGTTTATGGTTTGCATTAATGACAACCAAGTGTTTTTATGGACTACCCATGATTTATTTTAATCCTCATTCCACCCTTGAACAAAAGTAGAGATGAACATTCTTACCATCTGCCACTGAAGCTCCACCGGGAAGGTGAGCCACTAAGACTCACAGAGATGAAGTGTGATGCTGAGAACACACATTACACTTGGATTGGCAAATTGGAGTTTGAATAGCAGGTCCACCACTTGCTGCCGTAAAAGCCTTGGAGCAAGCTTCTGAATCTCCTTGAGCTCCAGGAAAAAATTAGTGAACTTACAAGACCTGCCAGTTACTTCTCAGCCCTGCATCTCCCCTTCTCCATTTAGCTGTGTAAAGCTAGAACTAAAAACCTACAGCCTATATTTTCCACACTGTGTACTTCTACCTATTAGCTTCTACAATGGGAAGCGTTGTGCAAGCTCAGGCTGGGAGCACAGGAGAGGCTGTGCTTCTTTCTTGCTTTGGCAGCATCTCTGGTAGCAGCTGCCTTTTGACTTTAGCTCCTGCCGTGGGGCTCCCTCTGTGGCTCCAGCACAACAGCAAGTGGTGCTCCAGGACTCTGCTAACTCTATGTCCCTTTTGCTCCCCAGTCCTGGAAGTTACTGGCTTTTGGGTATGGCCTTTTCTTTTTTGTCATTCTTCCAGCACCTACTGCTCCCATCCAAAACATGCGTACCAATTTCTTGTGTTTGAAATATCCAGTATGGGCTTGATTTTCTTAAATGGACCCAGAGTGATATACAAAAGTACCTACACAAGATCTGCCTCATCATTAAAGGACAATCATCAAAACAATTAAAAATTGAAAGACCTGCCCTAATAGGTTTGGCTCAGTGGATAGAGCATTGGCCTTCGGACTGATGGGTCCCAGGTTCGATTCCAGTCAAGGGCATGTACCTTGGTTCTGGATGCATCCCCAGTCAGGGATGTGCATGAGATAGTTGATAGATGTTTCTCTCCTATAGATGTTTCTAACTCTTTATCCCTCTCCCTTCCTCTCTGTAAGAAATCAATAAAATATATATTTTTAAAAATAGAAAGACCTGCCAATGTTACAATGTTGGGAAACACAAGCAGAATCCACTTTCCCATTGCCTCACCTCTGGAGTGTTATGTTAGGAGTGTGTGCTGTGTGAGAAATGTTTCTGATCACAGTGCTTCCAAATACCTAAAAGTTTAAGACTTTTTTAATGACGCATGCACCAATTTAATGTAATTTCCAGAAGAGGGGTGATAAAAATACTGGCCTACCTCATAGAGCTGGTTGGAACAACTAATTAGCTCTCATAAAAACACTTCAACCACCTAAAGTACCTCATAAAAGTTTATTATGAGTAGTAATGTTAATAGTTAAACATATAATGATGGGCATCAAATGGGCACGCTCCACAAACTGATGGTGTTTTAAATTCTCTTTATGATCTCACTGTTGTTTAGCAGTTCATACGTTGAAAGCTCTTCACAGATGTAAATTACTTAATCCCCATGACAATCACTCCTGAAAGATAGGTCAGTATTATTTTCTATTACTACGGCAACAAATCCTACGTAAATGCCCAATGACAGAATTCTGAGATGAGAAACAAGAAAGATCAAGCGACTTGTTCAAGGCCACGAGTCAAGTAGGTGGCAAGGTTAGTTTTAAAATGCAGAGGTGCTGACCCCAAAGGGAACTCCAGTTCACCTGGTCAACACTGAGAGGATCATTGACATTTACTTGCTTAGAAATTCAGTGAAGCAGAAAATATCAATATGCTACATCTGGGAACAAAATATGAACAATTATAATTTGCAAGCATACAATTAAATGACCATATTTTGTTAGTCCATCAATGACAGTCAGGCACGAGCAGGCAGGGTATCATGAATGTTTAAGATAATACTGTTCGAATTTTCTTCCCAGCTCAGCCTCTGCCACATACATACTTGCTACACAAACTTGGACAAACTACTTCATTTGTGTGAACCTCAGTTTCAGAGTCCAATAGTAGTAAAAGGAAGCTGATAATGGAATCTACTTCATAAGTTACTGTAAGGATTTACTGTAAAGCACTTAGATCAGGGCCAAGTAGATAATGAGCATTCAATAAGTGTCAGCTATCAGACACCATTACACACGAAATATTTATTGCTTTTCAATGGTGTTGTATTAAGTACAGAGATGCTTAAGACCCAGACCCTGCACTCATGAGCTTTCGGTAATATAGGTTTGTATAATGTGTAACTTGCCGAACAGTTAAGGGCATGGGACAGCAAGTGTTCAATCAAGGCTACAAGTTTTCAAAACAAATTATGTAATTTCTCAATTCTCTGGTAGGGGGTGCTCAATCTGCTCGCCTTCACCTGTGTTTGGGTTTCTGTTTCTATTTAACTTTATTTACTTTTTTTTTTTTGGGGGGGGGGGGGAGGGGGGGAAGAATGCAGAGCAAAAGTGAATAAAATAGTCACTAAAGGGATCCACATGTCAGAGAGTGTCCTATGGCTGGTTAGAGAAAAGCAGGATCATTTCTGGATGAAGTGTTCTGGCAAGAGGTGGTACATGAATTTGGTCTGATTTTAAAACCCCAAGATGGCTGTGAGAGATGGTGGGGGAGGGCAGGTAGGGGAATTGAGGGAGTGGGTGAGCCAACAGAAACAATGGGGAACCAATTCAACAAAGAGAGAATGGAAGGATGTTTATTGAGCACTTGTTATGATCCAGCAACTGTGTTTGCCCCTTAAATTGCTTCACAAAGGTCACATAAGAGATAAGTGACCCTGCTAGGAATCAAATCAATTCACCTTTCAAGTTTGAGGCAATGGGAAAAACAAACAAACATTGACTTGAAGAATAGAAAATGTGACACAAAGCAGAGTTTTTGCAAGATTGCTCTGGGAATAATATTTAGAGAGACTTGAATAGACAATTTGGGAAAAGCCAGATAGAGGTGTTTACAGTTTGTGAGGACTGATGAAAGCTGGGCTAAAATGATAATGCCAGACTGGAGGGAAAGGGATGGATGAGAGAGCAGCCCAGTGATTTTCAGCTGCAGCTACATAATAATATCACCTGGAGATGTTTTCAGAACTAATAATGCATACACTTATTGACTATTATATACACAATAGGTGGGAATCAAAGGATACCATTTAAAGCTGAAAAATAGAAGTTAAATTAAAAACAAGAAGCTAAGGGCACTTATTTTATTACTAGAGGCCCGGTGCATGAAAATTCATGCACTAGAGCAGGGGTCTCTCAGCCTGGCCTGCCCCATTTCACAGTCCAGAAGCCCTCAGGGGTGGGAGGCATCCTGGTGATCAGGGAAAGGCAACACCCCCATTACACCTCTGCTGCTGCCACTGCAGGCAGCTCAAGCCTTGGCTGGCCCTGGTTACCTGAGCCTCAGGTGGCCCTGGAAGGATGTGCAGCTGCCATCTGAGGCTTGCCTACACCTTGGCCTGTCCCTTGCTGGCTGGGGGCCTGGGGAGGCTGGAGGGACTCCAAGGGCAGGTACTCAAAGTGCAGCGTGCTTGCCATCCCAGTGGTGTGACTATGGGTGCTGCCATCTTTGAGGGCGTAGCAGTCAATTTGGATATTCCCTCCTATTGGCTGTGGGCGCTGCCATTTTTGTGAGGGCGTGATGCTCAATTAACATATTCTCTCTTTATTAGATAGGATAGTAAAAAATAGATGTAAAATTTGCCATTTTAACCATTTTTAAGTGTACAGTTCAATAATGTTCTATTGCTATATCTATGAATATAACTACTTTAGAAAACCTCATAGAAGTGGAATCATATAGTATTTGTCTTTTTGTGACTGGCTTGTTTTACTTACCATACTAGTAATGTTGTCAAGATTCTTCCATGTTGTGGCATATGTCAGAATTTCATTCCTTTTGAAGGCTGCATAGTATTGTAATATATAATGTATCACACTTGGGTTGCTTCCACTTCTTGATTATTGTGAATAGTGCTGCCATGAACATACATATGCAAATAACTCTTCAAGCCCTGCTTTAAATTCTTTTGGACATATACCCAGAAGTAGGATTGCTGGATCATATGGTAATTCATATTTTAATATTTTTGGGAAGTACCATAGTACTTACACCATTTTATAATCCCATCAACAATGCACAAAGGTTATAATTTCTCCATATCCCTACCAATACTTATTATTTTCTGTGGTGGGTTTTTGTTTTTGTTTTTGTTTTTTTAGTAGTAGTGAAATGTGGGGTTCAGGAAGCAGATCTTCCCCTTGCAGGTTCTTGCCGCCTAAAGTTTGAAGAATAAAATTCTTGGACTAAAAGGACTTGTTAGTAAAAAAAATGAACTTTATTGGAAGCAAGTACAAACTCCCACATAGGCAGCGGTTTCCAAGGGGGTAACCAACTGAGCCCCCTTTTTCTAAGGTTTTAAAGGCTATAATTTTTGTCTCTCATGCTCCCTTCTAATTGGACCCCTTCCCCATTTTATGACTCTGTGCTTTTCTAATTGGTCACTTTTTTGCAGAATATCAGTTTTAAAGTCCAAAACCCATGTGGTGCCCCCCTCTTTCTCTCCTTATCTTGCAATGTGCCTCTAACTCCTGTAAAAATACATTTCCCTCTTTCTGGCATCCATCGACTTTTCTCTATCTTCTGTGAAAGTATGTTTCCTTCTTCCTGGTACTCTGTGACTTTTCTTTCTTTCTTTCTTTCTTTCTTTCTTTCTTTCTTTCTTTCTTTTTAATATATTTTATTGATTTTTTACAGAGAGGAAGGGAGAGATATAGGGAGCTAGAAATGTCAATAAGAGAGAAACATCGACCAGCTGCCTCTTGCACACCCCCTACTGGGTATGTGCCCGCAGCCCAGGTACATGCCCTTGACCAGAATCGAACCAGGGACCTTTCAGTCTGCAGACCGACACTCTACCACTGAGCCAAACCGGTTTCGGCTCTGTGACTTTTCTTTATCCTCTGTGAATGTATGCCTTTTGGTGGCTCCAAGCCTTCTCCTATGCATTTCTCCCATGGACTGTCTTTATTCCCTAAACCTGCCTATTTTGTCCCTAAAATTCCTTTCAGTAGCCACCCCAATGGGTGTGGCTAAGGGCATTTTTAATAGGTATAAATACAAAGAGAATCTCTAAAAATATGTATCACCTAAGTACAAAAATAATTTTAAAGGGGGAGAAAAAAAATTATGCAGAGTAACAGCAAATGTAATATAAATGTACAAATAATAGCATGATGAACTGTCTGGGAGAATCCAAGATGGCTGCACAGGTAAACACCTAGCCACAGCCGCACACAACAATTTCAATAAAATACAACTAAAATATAAAATGGACATTACCCAGAACCACAGGAAAGTCGACTGACTGGAAATTCTACAACGAGAAGGAAAGAGAAAACCAGAAGGAAGAGTGGAGGAGCTGTAAAAGCCTAAGGTATGGAGACACACGGCGCGCGCAGAGAGAAGGGAGCCAGAGAGGAAGGGCAGGGCGGCTGAGTGCCTGGCTGGCATTCCCTAGCCTAGAGGGAAGGAGATAAAAGCTCCAACTCTGCTGGGCCCCAGTTCCGACTGCTCTGAAACCCAGTTCTAGGCCAGACCCCGGGGACACAGGCTCATCCATAGGGAGCTGGGCTGTAAGGCGGAACCCCAAGGGAAAAGCAGAGCCCCCCAAGGCGTGCACATTGCGCGCAGAGAAGGGACGGTTGGCTGTGCCGCGGGATTGCCCTGGCGGGAAGGAGACAAAAACTCAGTACTGCTCTGAATGCCACCTCCAGCTCCACTTCCAACTGAACTGAACCCCAGTTCCGGGCTCATTGGGGGAGAGCCTAGACTGTTTGGTAGCAGGCTAAAATCGAGGGCACCTTTCTCTCAAAGGTGCTTGCAATGAGTACTGAAGGACCCTGGGGATTACTGAGACTCAGGAACCGCATAGGCGGGGCTGACAGAAGCCAAGGCTGTAGGCTCCACCCTGAAACCCCACCCCATCAGGGAAGCTGTGAAAATGAGACAACAAAATAGATCACAAATGAAAGAAATGGAGGACAAAAAGCGACTGGATATAGAGTTCAAATCTATGCTTATAAGGTTTTTCAAGAATTTTCTAGAAAAGGTCGATAAGACCTATGAGAATATGAAAAGGGATCAACTAGAATTAATAAGGGATCAACAAGAAATGATAAGGGATCAACAAGAAATAAAGAATACATTGTCTGAAATAAAAAATATTATACAGAGTCCTAAAAACAGAATGGAAGATCGCAAGAATCAAGTCAAAGATTTGGAACACAAAGAGCCAGAAGACACTCCTCCGCAGAAGCAAGAAGGCAAGAGAATCCAGAAAATTCAAGATAATGTAAGAAACCTCTGGGACAACTTCAAGCAAACCAACATCAGAATTATGGGGGTCCCAGAAGATGAGAGAGAGCAAGATATCGAAAACATACTGAAAGAGCCCAAACCGGTTTGGCTCAGTGATAGAGCGTCGGTCTGCGGACTGAAAGGTCCCAGGTTTGATTCCGGTCAGGGGCATGTACATTGGTTTTGGGCACATCCCCAGTAGGGGGTGTGCAAGAGGCAGCTGGTCGATGTTTCTCTCTCATCGACATTTCTAGCTCTCTATCTCTCTCCCTTCCTCTCTGTAAAAAATCAATAAAGTATATATTTAAAAAAAAAAAAAAACATACTGAAAGAAATAGTGACAGAAAACTTCCCCCACCTGGTGAAAGAATTAGACTTACAAATTCAGGAAGCGCACAGAACTCCAAATCCAAAGAGGACCACACCAAGACAAATCATAATTAAAATTCCAAGAGCAAAAGACAAAGAGAGAATATTAAAAGCAGCAAGAGCAAAGCACATAGTTACCTATAAAGGAGCACCTATACGATTGTCAGCTGATTTCTCAACAGAAACCATGCAGGCCAGATGGGAATGGCAAGAAATATTCAAGGTGATGAATAGTAAGAACCTACAGCCAAAGATAATCTACCCAGCAAAGCTATCACTCAGAATCAAAGGCCAGATAAAGAGCTTCACTAAAAAAAAAAAAAAAAAAAAAAAAACCTAAAGGAGTTCATCACCACCAAACCAGAATTATATGAATTGCTGAAGGGGGTTCTTTCAGAAGAGAAAATAAATAAAGATAAAAATTATGAACAACAAATATGTAACTATCAACAAGTGAATCTAAAAACCAAGGAAATTTTTTTAAAAATCTGATGAACAATATTAACTGTTGAATATAATAGAATCAGAGGTACGGAAGGGGAGTGAACTGACGATTCTTGGGGAAAAGGGAAGAGGGGGATGTGCGAAGAGACTGAACATAAACTGCACCTATGGATGAGGACAATGGGGGGTGGGGAAAGGGCAGAGGGTGGGGTGGGAACATGGTGGAGGAGAGCAGTGGGGGGGGGGGGTAAGGAACATTTGTAATAATATGAACAATAAAAATTTATTTTAAAAAAATAAAAATAAATAAATAAATAAAAGTAAAAAAATAATAATAATAGCATGAAATAACATAGCAGAGTTTAAACCAAACACATCCCTTTGTCAATAAATATGTATAAGGCTTAATTCACTTGCTAAAAGATTCTCTAGCTCACAAAGCAAAACCCAACTATATGCTTAATCAAGAAGCACTCTATTCAGAGAGGATAAAAATAAAGGGATGGGCAGAGATATTCCAGGTAAATAGAAACAATAAAGTATATTTTGCAATCCTGATATCACTAATATATACCTGGTGGAAAAGCAAGCTATACTGTATCTATGTTAAATTCCTGGTGTTGGTAATAGCACTATGGTTATGAAAGAGAATATTCTTATTCTTAGGAAGTACAATACTGGAGGACTTTTACAGGTTAAGGACTTAACTCTCAAACAATTCAGAAAAAAATAAAGAAAAATTATAAAGAAAATGATGCAAAATGTAAATAACTGGTGAATCAAGGGTATATGTGAGTTATTTGTACCTTTCTTGCAACTTGTTTGTAAGTTTAAAAATTTTACCAAAATGAAAAGTTTTTTAAAGCATATCAGGTTTAACTTCTCAGAGCAATTAATCCTCTTAGCATCAAAATGGAACCAGGTCCATGGTGTTCATTAAAGCTCCACAGGTAATTCTAATGTGTTCAGAGTTAAGAGCCAACAGACTAATCAATCCATGCAACTTCATTACTGACTGGAGGTGTGTAGTAACAGAAGGGCAGAAACCAAGGAAGCCTGTTAGGTAGAAAATGCCTCCAAGATAACCAGGTCCTTATCCCTGGAAACTATGACTGTTACCTTACATGGCAAAAGGGACTTCGAAGATTAGATAAAGGACCTTGAGAGTGGGAGAATACCCTGGATAATCTAGGCAGGCCCAAAATAGAAGTACAAGTGCCTTATAAGGGGAAGGCAAAGGGAGATTTGACTATCCAAGAGGGAGTAGGAAATGTGATAAAGGAACAAGAAGTTGGAATAATACAGCCCTGAGCCAAGGAGTGTTGGCAGCTACCAGAAACTGGAAGAGACAAGGATCAGGTTTTCTCCAGGACCCTCCAGGAAAAAAACAGCCCCTTATTTTTATTCCTGTAGGACTCATTTTTAGACTTTGGGCCTACAGAACTATCAGAGTATTAAATTTATATTGTTTTAAGCCACTATATTTGGATGATTTAAGCATAGTGACGTAGAAAACTAATAGGAAGACTTAAATGGTTTATCGGTAAGAAAACAAAAGTGGTGCCATGAACAGAAGAATGACATTTCCTGTTTAGGAGGGTTAGTGAGTTTTATACCCATTCATTTTCCAAACCCCACAAAAGAATGGATAAGTGGGTAGGTAATTGATGGATAAAACATTTCAACGAAGTTCTGGAAGATGAAAAATGAATGAGAGCATGCTGATTGATAAAACAGAGACATGGAACCATAGCCCAAAACATCCGATTTAGGAAGCTGCAGAGGAGGTAGAAACTGACTTGCCTGGAGTAGCCTCTGCAAGCACCAGGCTTAGAAGCCAGCATTTAAGACAGAGGGGAATGATGGAATGTTGGGCTAAGAGAAGGATCTTTAAATATCTATACACAAAACAGTTGTACGAGGGAGCACCATCTCCAATTACTTTCTCCCTTCTTGCTACAGGCAGCTCAACATTTATCCCCGACAAAAATTCTGGAGGGCTCCTCTTTAAGGAAACTTAATAAATATTGATTGGAAGAATAGGGTTCTATGTTGGATGTTTTTTCCCAGAGATATGTCTTTCTCATTCTGACCTCGAGGAGGGGCTCCTGGCCTGCCCACTCAAGAGCTAAGTGTGTCAGTGATGTACCGCTGACCTGTACATCAAGGCAGAGGAAATCAATATCAGCTACTTAGTCCTTTTCTTTTAAACATTAGAGGCCCAGCGCATGAAATTCATGCATGGGTAGGGTCCCTAGCGGTTCCTGGCTCCCAGCCAGGGCCTCCCTTTCCCTGGCCACCTGCATATTAGGCTTTTATTATATAGGATGAGTGGTAAATATTAATCCATTGAAAACCCAACAGAAAAGACAATCAAAAGATGTTTGAGAAATCCATGGTTCAATTATGAAGCATTCTATTACTTTAATCAATTGCTGTAATATAAAGGAAGAGAAACCTTTTGTCCTTGAAGCTACAAACATTGTATCTTATTGGTAAGTGTTCCAGAGGACATTTCAATGGCCTCATAAAGAAGGAAATGCAAGAAATTGAATTTAAAAAAAAAAAAAGGGAGAAAACACATGCCTAACATACAACTTGGTTTTGCAGTGGCAATATTCACATAGTTATAATAATGTCAATGCTATTTTTTTGTTTTCAATCTATAGCAAAATCTCATAAGAGTTAATTATGGTTTTAGGAGAGAAGTAAGTATTAACCATCTTAATAATGTGAAAGTTAAGAGATAGATGAAATGAAGAGAGTGTTGGCAAGGAAGAAGTAGAATAAAGATATGTAATAAAAAAGATAAAATGAGAAATATAAATATAGTACTAATATCATAACATTACCTAATAAAATAACTCAAAAGTAAACAACGTAAAGATCAGATACTGCAGAGGTAGAAATAGAAAGGTGAGGCATAATACAAGAAGTTAAGTCTTGGCCTTTCATAGCTGAAAGTCAGTATACAGTGTCTAAATTTTTTTTAATCAATATAAGGAAGTACATTATTTAGAGGTAGGGAGGTAATCATTAGAAGACTTGAACTCAAAGACCTGAACATTAGAGTTTACTTTTGGAGAATAGACTAGGATGGAGAAAGGAGGGCTAAAAGATGTTGCTCTTCATCATGAACTCTTCCGTTCTGTGTGATTTTTCTTTTTGCCATATGCATCTATTTATATAATAAATATAAGTTTTAAAATGATAAAGTACTAGGAACATAGTAGATCTTCAATTATTGGCAGTTTACTGTTTGCCAAATACTCAGTATCTTATATTGCCTCGTGGTCATTATTTAAGGCATAGTCATAGTTATACTTTAGTATAACCATAGACTCTATGGTTAATCACTGTATTCATTTGGTAATAAAGTGGTTGTAGGAAAGAAAGAGGAAGCAGAACGGAAAAGAAAATAATAGAAAGACCCAAGTTAGAAGCAGTTTTAGAAAGCTCACATTGCTAAAGTTGGATTCAGAGTTGAACTGGTAAATCCTCTGGGTGGGGATTTCCAATAGGAAGTAGAGAGTTAGAGATCAGTCAAAGCCAAGAGATACCATTTGGAGCCTCATTCATGTAGACCAGTAAATTCTTCAAGTGATGGCAGTCATGAGCTCTGCCCTAGTCCCCTTAACTCTTTCCTCCACACACACAAACACTGTTGCCTCTACAAGTTCTAGCAAAGTGTAAGGCCTTTTCCAAGTGCCACCTTCTTGAAACCTTCCCCAGCAGTCTCAGCCCTTATCAATCTCCCTCTTGCTGAAGCCCATGGAGTTCAACACATTCATCCTTGACAATAGTCAGTAGGTACCCTTTGCTTTACTAATTGTTTCAATGTCCTAACCCCTTCTTCCCAACTAGTTCATAAATTATTTGAAAGGAAGAAGCCCTGACATCCTTCTTCGGAGAACCTAGCACCATGTTGGGCTTCAAATAAGCAATTACAACTCCACTTGCAGCGGAAAGTTCCCATTTTGGCTGAAACAAGTTTCTTTTCCTACTTTGCATTGACTTGTGATACAGAAAACAACATCCCTCACTTCTCAGGTTTGTAACATGGTTGTGACTGCCAGGACTCTGCACAATGCCAGTTACCTTTTATTCTCTGAGATGGGCAGCTGGAGTGAGTGAGGGTTGGGGGCTTGAGGAAGAAGAGGCACAGGACCAAGGCTGCTTTTTTTTCTAGCAGACACCACCCCTTCTAAGGAGCAGAATCATCCCGATAATAGGCACGAGTTCATAGCTCATAGGCCACTAGGGACACCATGTATGATTTAATCTTTGTTGTTAAGAGAAGAGGGTCCTGTGGGAAGCACCTATGCAGGACTTGATGGGAGGGTGGTTTGCCAAGCTTCCACTGTCCTCTCTTTCACCACCCTACTCCTCTCCATACAAATGCCACACAGCCTGAAATATATGTTCTTGCAATTATTTTCGTGTTTATGTCGTGGTCACTTGCTTTGATTCTTTTAGCAGACTTCTTTCAAGCTCAGGTCCTGATCTATGTTCTCAAAGGAAGCATGTCAACATTTCTTACCCTTGTTGCCCTTCACATCATGGCAACCACTCACTACATGTGTTTATCCAGAAATCCCCAAGCAGCCAACATGCTCAGACAAGCTGAACAGAAAACTCTACTGTGCACAGGAGAAGGGAGTTTTTGGCATGCCCTGTGGCCCTAAATATAACAAAGGTTTTGCTATGAAGATGTCGTTACTTTTAAAGCTTCATCCCACAAATGTACAGAAATATAGATTCACACACACTCCTAACTTAACTGCATTTTCTCCTTTCATCCAAGAATTCACAGAGGACAGGACACTCCTAGTGTGTCCAAGTGAAAATAATCCTATCACTCATTCTTCCTCTGACTTCTCTTGTGGTCTGACAGGAAAGTCTGAATCAAAAAAGACGCTGCCATGGCAATAAAGAACCTGGAGTCAAGTCACAGTGAATGATTAAATCACACATTTTAACCATCCCTCCCTTCTGCATTGCAGCAGTTTTCCCGACAGCACCCTGTAATTGTTCTACAGCACCATTTATTATTTACAACTGCCTTATTTTCTTCTGAGATCAGCCTTTGTTTAAAAGTCCATTCAGGATTAGTCAACCTTCTATTAAGTAAGGGTCAGTTGAAGCTTCCATATCATCTGTTATTATGTTATAAGTCCCCAAACCAGCACATGAGAAAGTATCAATATTTCTCCTAAATTCAAAGAAGGTGCAATATCTTTTTTAAAAAATATACTTTTACTGGTTTCGGAGAGCGAGATAGAAACATCAATGATAAGAGAGAATCATTGATCAGCTGCCTTCTGCACAGCCCCTACTGGGGATCAAGCCTGCAACCTGGGCATGTGCCCTTGACTGGAATCGAACCTGGGACCCTTCAGTTGCAGGCTGACACTCTATCCACTGAGCCAAACTAGCTAGGGCTGCAATATCTTTTAACAGAGCCTAAATCTCTACAAGGGCGTGTCAAAGAGAAAGAAACAACAGTCCCACAATTTACTCCACTGTCTGGTGAATGTGACACTCGTCTCTGGCACGCGAATATTTATGTATACTTTGTGCGAGTCTTTCTAATTGTAATTATGATTGCTTACTACAGTTTCCAAGGTAACAGTTGTCCCTGCAATGCTTCACTGCCAACTCAATTTCCATTCTCCTGCTGATATAACAAATATTATGTGACATTTTAACTGAAAATATCTGTAAATGGGAGTCTGAGTGTGATGTGTTTCTTTAAAAGAGAAGGAAAACAATTATTAGCTTTTCATTATTCATCTCGGTGGCATGTTTGATCAGTAATTACTTCACTTTTATATTTAGAAAGGAATGAACTGAGGTCACAGGAGGTCTTGAATTCGGAGGTTCTGGGTTCTGATCCTGTCTCTCTATGACCCTCTCTGACCTCAGTTCAGTAGCCAGGAGCTTGTCCAGAAACTGCACAGTAAATGAAGCGGTGCTCCTTCCCTGCCCCCTCTTTTTCCAGGGTGCACGTCTCATGTAGGCACCGTTTATTCTCTGACACCGGCAGCCTGGCATGATGAGGTGTGGAGCCTGAAGAAGAACAGGCAAAGCTGGTGAACTTCACTGTGGCTGCCTTCTGTGTCCCCTCAAAAGAGCAGTATCATCCAAATGGCAGGTAAAAAATATGACAATAACAGGAGGAGATAGCTCATTAACAGAAGCTATACTATAATCAATTCTCTCGGGTCAGGGATCTAGCTAAGGATCCCACTTCTGGCCCACTCTGAGGTCACTGGTTTGACCGGAGATGTCCACCTAATATATGTATTGCATACACACACTCTATCTCTAGTCTGATCTCTCCACTGGACTTTTTCACCCTGCCTCTTCATTGCCTTTTCACAGTGGGATTCCTAACCCATTGACTGCCTCTGACTGGTTTCTGAATCCTACTGGCTGAATTTACCAACCCAGGACGCCATGCCACACTTTATCCTCCTCTGACAAAACAAAATGTGTTCTGTCACCCAAATTGCACCCATGGTCACTACCAGTCTCAAACTACGCTCTCTTCCTATTCAGCTTTTCTTGCTTTGTTTTAGCTTGTAATCACCTGGAGATCAGAAACCATGCCTCTCACTTTTCTCTACCCACCCATAAGATCTGGTAAGTATTTAATAATTAATAGATTAAATAACTAAATATCAACAAATATTCAGTATGCTCAACTAAGTTTGAGCATCTTCAATCTCCTAAAACTTCCTTTATACCTCCATAATTTTGCTTTATGATATAGCAGTGACTCTTAACCATGTAAGAATAGGACATCTGTGGAATTTGTTAAAAATACAGATTATACATAATCTGAACTGGTTATGTAAACATATTAAAAATTGTTAGTTTTTTAGGTATGATGATATCATTGTAGATATATGATAGCATCTCCTCTGTCATTTTACAATGCAGACTGAAATAATTATTTAGAAAAAATATATACCTAAGATGTACTATATTTATTTTTGTTTTTTTACTGTACTTATTTATTTTATTTTTTATTGTTGAAAGTATTACGATGTCCTCTTTTTTCCCATTGACTCTCCTCCTCCTCACTCCCATCCCCTCCCCAGTATTGTCTGTGTCCATGGGTTATGCATATATGCATATAAGTTTTTTGGTTGATCTCTTCCCTCCTCCCCCATCCCCTTCTCTCTGAGGATCCTCAGTCTGTTGCATGCTTTCATGTCTCTGGATCTATTTTGATGTCAGTTTATTTTGTTCATTAGATTTCACTTATAAGTGAGATCATGTAATATTTGTTTTTTTCTGACTGACTTATTTTGCTTAGCATAATACTCTCTAAGTTCGTCCATGCTGTCTCAAAGATAAGAGATCCTTCTTTTTTACAGTTGTATAGTATTCTGCTGTGTAAATATACCTCAGTGTTTTTATCCATTCATCTACTGATGGGCAGTTGGGCTGTTTCAGATCTTAGCTATTGTAAATAAGGCTTCTATGAACATTAGGGTGCATATATTCTTTCTGGTTGGTGTTTCAGGCTTCTTAAGATACATTTATAGAAGTGGGATCACTGAGTTTACTTTCTTTTTAAACTTGGAAGTAAGAGAGAAACATCCATCAGTTGCCTCCCATACCTCCTGTATTCACACCAACTGAGGTTCAAACTCAAAACTCGGGCATGTGCCCAGACTGGAAACTGTTGATCTTTCGGTCATGGGTTGACACTCAACCAACTGAGCCACATCAAACAGGGTTGGGGATTACTTTAAAATAAATCAGTGGGGTTGGGGAGAGTGGGAAATAACATTGGTGAAATAAGCTTGGCATGAGTTGGTGATTGCTAAAACTCACCAATGTGAAAAGGGGTCTACTGTACTATATTTTCATATTTGAAATTTTTCATGGAAGTTTTCAAAACATATAAAGTAAATATAGCCAAATAGTAAGAATCTCCTAAAGGTGAGAAACTTTCTCATATTTTAATGTATATTTTCAAATTATATATAACTAGAGGCCCGGTGCATGAAATTCGTTCATTGGACGAGGAGCCCAACCTGCACTCTCTCCAATCTGGGACCCCTCGAGGGATTTGCAACTGCTCATTTAGACCCAATCCTGGTGGGTTTGGGCCTAAACCAGCAGTCAGACATCCCTCTCACTATTCAGGACTGCTGGCTCCCAACTGCTCACCTGCCTGCCTGCCTGATTGCCCCTAACCGCTTCTGCCTACCAGTCTGATCACACCCAAACCACTCCCATGACAGCCTGATTGATGTCTAACTACTTCTCTGCCAGCCTGTTTGCCCCCCACTTCCCTCTGCCGGCCTGGTCACCCCTAACTGCCCTCCCCTGCAGGGTTGATCGCCTCCAACTACCCTTCCTTACAGGCCTGGTTCCTCTCAACTGCCCTCCCTTGCAGACCTGGGGTGTTTGTACTTCAGACTGAGAGTTAGGGGTTTGGTTACAGGGTTCAGGTTGGGTTTTTGTCTGCTGCACATGTTTCAATCTGGGGTCCAGGATAAAGAAGCAGTGAATATCTGGTATGCTCTTCACACAATCACAAGAACATAAGAAGACCAGACTTACAGGCACATGTAAAGCCTCTGCTTGCATTACATCCACTCATATTTCATTGACCAAAGCAAATCACACAGCCAAACCCAAAGTCAGAGAAGTATTCTTCACCCAACTGGGAGAGAGAAGGGAATGAATATTTGCTAAACAGAAATTTAATTTCCTGTTCAATAGGTGTGGACTAACCAACTTGAAACTTCTCAGTGATTATATACCTTCCAAATGTCTTGAAATGAGTGCATTGAACTAAGAGCATAACCTCTTGTTGTAACCTCTTTAAAGACAACATACATTGGAATGTCTCCAACAAAAAGAAAATTTTAGATTCGCATCTATGAACTATTTACTCTTACTTTTCACACAGTTCTAACAATGTTGAGTGTCTCATATCTAAGACCACAATAAAATAACAGCAAAACAAAACTAACAGATGCAAACAAAGAGAAAACATAAAATATGGAGACCAAATCTTTAAATAGCACAAAAGAACAGAATTATTTAATATAGGGGTAAATAAGAGTGTCACATAGCTCAATAAACCTTAAGATTCTAATCACATCAGAATTTAAGAATAACTGGGCTAGACTGGAGGATACATGAGGACAGGTACTTTACCATTCTTACTCACCACCATTTTCCTAGTATCTACAACAGTGCTTTTCACTGAGCATGCATTTACTAAATATCTTTGAAAGCAATGTCCATAATGATTTTTTTAATTTATTTGTCATATCGTATTTAAGAAGAACTCTCTGTGTGCAAGTATCTGAACCAACATTACTAAGTTAAGCTCATGGATGAGTCAGGGAAAATGCTTTCCAAAAGGCTACAGAGGTGTTTCATGATGCCCAAGGGTAGAAGAGCAGATGGGAAGCCAGGGAACACTCTCTACTGCTGTCTATCTCTGCTTCCCTGTGAGCATCTATGAAGTAGTGTGACGATGAAGTAGTGTGAACATACTGGCCACCTCTCTTCTCTGTTTTGGCAGGGGGCTTTTAAAATTGCTAATGGGGAGGAAACTTTTTCAGGAGAAGAATGACAGGAAGGAGGGCTTCTGAGTCAGAGTCAGCCAAAGAGCACTGCTGCCAGGCTCCTGAGTGGATGCAGCTCAGAGACGGTTTTTGCATCTCCAAAGCAAGGACCTTAGATGTCTGGATCCAGACAAGAATGAGGTGGCATCAAGGTTTTCCTTTAATAATAAGAGCCCTTCACACCCCGTTGATTCAAATCAAAGGGATCCACATCCGTTTTCACATCTCACTGATTATTTTGTATATGGCACTGCATGTTCATTTAGGCTCAAAATTGCATCCATATATTTCCAGCTTTCTATGATCTCTTTTGCTTCATTTGCTCTTCTGAAATATTTCCAATTATTTGGCTGCCCAATTGTTCGTGAAGTGGCCGCTCAGTTTGTGCCGAAAAGGCATTTTTAGAAGAAAAGATTTATCATCATCATCGTGTTATATGCTGATTTCAAAGACCTGACCATTTAAGCTCAGTGAGATATTAAATGATTTCCCTCTTTCTAAAATTTGAAATAATCTTTCTTCAAATCTTTTAGTAATTTTTCTTTTGTGGTGGATGAGGTCTTAGCTGATGAGTTGTAACAAAAGTGTCATATCAGAGCAACCTTTATCTTGGAGCTTGAATTGAGCAACCAGACCCAGGGCCAACTAAACCTTTCATTCATAGACCAAGTGACTCAACTGGCATGGTAAGTATTCTTTGATGATAGTAGCATCAATCAGAAGTGAGCATATCATTCCAGGCTAAGGGCCTGGAGACATCTCTTTCAACCTCTGGTTACAATCTTCTGACATCCTTCATTTCCGTATACAGTAGCAGAGCTACCTGAAAATAACCCACACTTCTTATTGTCTTAGTGGGAACTGGTTAAATTCACCCTAGTTGGTATGTAGCACCCATGGCATTTTATTATTTGTCAAATCAATTGATTCTGGACATAAGGGGAGACCCAAGTGATAGCACTAACCTTAAAATGTCTAGCAAAGCTTAACTTAGGTCCTGAACTGCTCAGGGTCACTTATAGTACATAGAGCACTTTTGTGAAAATTCAAAAATAAAATAAAATAAAAACGACTCCTCTGGGCAGATGAATTTCAAGGAAAGAAAAGAAAACACCCTTTCTTTAGGGTGGATGCAGCCTCTCCCAGAATATGAGTCCCCTCAGGCCAGAGAGCAGTTCTCAGATAAACAATATTTGGCTGACTCAGAATCCCTCTTCCCTATCATTCTTCTCCAGGAAAAAAAAAAAAAAAAAAAAAAAAAAAAAAAGTCTTCCCTGTTAGCAATTTTAAAAGCCTCTTGCTAATATAGGACCTCTATCCAGAAGTCCAGGAAAACTGATATGCTGTAGCCTAAGGAGCAGCCACAGAAACTTACTGAGAGCAAGAGAGAGCAGTGTTCACCTTATCCCAAAGGAAAAATCAAGGAACCGCGCCCCGCCCCTTATTTTTTTCAGAGCTCCAAAGGTCCTAAGGACCTACTCCAGATGTTTTCAAACATCATTCAGCTAAGTCCCAAGATATTGAGAGAGGAGGCTACAGATAAAAGGCTGAACTAATGGTGAGATCATAGAAAGCATTTTCAAACAAAGATTTGCTGGAGGCTTCTTTCCAAGTCAGTGTGAAAGTCACTTTAAAATTGACAGGAGAAATTTGAGAAAAATCTGTACTGTGGCAGTATTATATCTTGAAATCTTAATCTGTGGGTAGGTTCTATTACTTTCTGCTCTCTCGGCAGTACTCAAGGCCATATTTTCCCTCCTTCTAGCCAAAACAGGAGTAACAATGCTCAAAGAAGACACTAGCCTGAGAAGGGGACTGAAAGTAGCCTATGTATAAATCCTTTCCATTTAAAAATTATGAAGAAAAAGGAGAGAAAGGGAAAACAGTGGGAAAAGGGTGAATTTAAATTGTAAAAGAAGGAGAACTCCCAGAATCCTCAAAGTAGAAAAGATTAAATAAAAAAAAAGGGGGGGGGGGGGCGTGGGGTGAGAGACAGGGACATACTGTCTTAAGAACTGAAAGGAGGAGTGGAAGAGTCCTCAAGATCATCTGACCCAGTAATTGAGGGTAATCATGCAAGAGTCCTGGGCATTTTTATTCCTCCAGAATTGAAGGTGGGAGACTTGGACAACAAGGGTGTGGTTGAGGATGAGAAGGGAAATTTTGCCTCCTGACCAAGTTGGCAACAGAACAGAAGAGAATCGTTTAGGAAGATTCCTCTGAGCCAAAGTAGAGGTGTACACAGGGACCCTGTTCCAGCCAAGCCCCGAAGAGGAGAAGGTGGTGGAGAATCCTGCACTACAGAAGTGGCTGAATCAAAATAGACGCATAGAACAGACTGATGGTTACCAGAGGGAAGAGGGGGTAGGGTGGGAAAAGTGAAGGGATTAAGAAATACAAATTGGAAGTTACAAAATAGTCATGGGGATGTAAAGTACACCATAGGGACCATAGTCAATAATATTGTAATAACTCTGTATGGTGCCGGGTGGATACTGGAAATATTGGGGGGAACACTGTAAAGTATATGATTAATTACTATGCTGTACACCTAAAACTAATACAAAGTAATATTGAATGTAAACTGTAATTGAAAATTAAAAATATTTAAAAAGAAATGACTGAATGAGCCTGGGGAAAAGGGGGTCGTTTTAAAAAAAATACCCCCATCAAAGTCCACCATTATTTTACACACTTTAGTGTGATCCATACATTCATTTAGATAACTGGCTACAGAATTGAAGATAGCCCAGATAAAGGGATTTAACTCTGCAATTATTTTTTATTCCTTATTATGTTTAGTAAAGAAGTCCATATTAATTTTCAAAGTGCTTAATGATGTTCCTATCATTCTATCTGGTGAAGAAACTTCCAATTAGTTAAAGTGAGCTTTTTAACCAAATCTGCTATAGACTTTGGGGGGGGGGGGGGAGGAGAAACAGGGAAGGGAAGAACACATGCACAAACAGCATCAAATCTGTGACAAGCAATACTTTGGGAGCAGTAAAATGCATCAAAACCATTCCACAATCTGACTGTAACATTAGACACTGTTCACCAAGAATGCCTCGTCCCAAAGCGTTTGCCACCATCTTCTTGCTATATGTTCAACAAGGTGGTAAAAATGGGTCAACTGCTTTCAGCTGGCCCCATTACACAAGTGACTGGCCCAGCTCTCAGTAAAAAGATATAATTAGTGAGATTTCACCAACAGATGCATAAAAATGCCCTGATCCTCCTCTCAGGCAGCATTGAAATAGCTCATGAAACTTTGAAAAGTCTATAGATATTTATATCCTGATATTTCAGAGTTTGGGCCCTTTAACTATTAAGAGAAGAGAAATTTCCTGGACACCAAAACTGACCCACTGGGCTAGATCTCCACTGCTCATCTGGGCTCTCCCCAAAGGAGAGTCTCTTTGGAAAAGAATCTCACTCATTAACCACTGAGCTAGGGGGAAACATTATTATGAAAAACTTTATGATTTAAAATGTTATTTTTGTGTTAAAACGGACATGGATATATTATAGAATTTAAAAATTTGTATGAATTTCTAACATTAAAAAAAAGTAAGGAGCGTTCCTATTTTCTGAGGGGGTGAGGTTGAAATATGGCCCCAGAGTTCCTGAGATATCAATTCAATGTCCACATGATAAGGGATACTTAATGGAAAATGTTTAAAAGCACTGGCCTGGTCTATATACAAAGAAGCCTAGTAGGTATAAAACACTCAGCTTTCATGACTAATCATGCTGAAAAGGCACTGACTAACAGGTAAAAGCCCCTGCTCTAGACATAGTTATCAAGGTGTCATCACATAATACTTGTAAAAAGGCAATAATGTGGACAGCACACATGTCTACACAATATATCATAACTTTCCTCAAACAACCAATGGACATTGTTAGAAAAGAGACACAGTCAGGAATCCAGATGATCTAATGCTGCTGAGAATTGGTTGACAGAATGTTTCGTGCTTTCAGCTTTCATTCCTCTCTACCTTTCTCTCCCTGGTATTTACCTTACTGCATCTGTTATTTAAGTTGTAATCAATCCTCTATCTCAGTTGAAAATTTAAAAAAATAATTCAGGGAAAATTATTTTGAAATGAAATGAAAACTTCAGTAATTTGATTAGCTGGAAACAAAGAACAAAGTGTCACAACCTGAGTGCTTTTAAATAAGTCATAATTAATTACACATGCTTCTATGTTTAGTTGCTTAATTTATAACTAATTATGCAGAAAACGTAATTGCATACCAAAGTATTCAGTCATGCCTTCTTCCTCTCACTTATAGCAACCTGAGCTTTTTTGTTGTTGTAAATGGTATGTGCCACCTGTTGAAATAATTGAAATGTTGTCAAGACACAAATAATCAGATGATCTCTCTAAAAATAGTTTTTCCTGTTGAGAAAATTATAGAAAGACCTAAAATTATTTCCTAATTTATCTTGACATTTTTTTTTAAGTTGTATGTACTTTTATATTCTCTTATCCTCTACTAAAATACACTTGCTAAGAAATCACATTAGACACATCCTGCCAGCTTCATTTCTCCTATGGATTTACAATATAGTCTTTTTATTTTTCTGAAAGAGTCATAAAGCTCAAAGGAATCATGAATGACCATCACATTTATGTCATTCTAGACAGGTTTCTTTTTAATGACGCAAAAGGGAATTTATAACCTTTTCTCCATCTTAAAATGCCTAATAAAGTGAATATCAAAAGAGCCAAGGAAATAAAACCAAATTTAAAACTTCCTTTGAATAAGTCATGGGAGTAATTACATTTGTGAGTATTTTCTCACTAAAGGGAAAAAAAGAGAGAGCACAAGCAGACAAAAAAAAAAAATCAAATATCTTATAATATTTAACAGGATAACAACTATTCTGTTTTCAGAAACTCCTAAAGGAGGTTTATTACATACTAGAGGCCCAGTGCCCAGATTCATGCACCTGTGGGGTCCCTCAGCCTGTCTTGTGGGGATCAGGTCAAAACCGGCTCTCCAACATCTCCTGAAGTGTCCCAGATTGCAAGAGGGTGGTTCTCAGCAGCTCCTGTGTTGAGTGTCTGTCCCTTAGTGGTCAGTGTGCATCATAGCTACTGCTCAGAGCGTCTGCCCCCTGGTGGTCATTGCATGTCATAGCTACCAAGCAGATGGTCGAACGATCAGATGGTCACTTAGACTTTTATATATATAGACTAGTGGCCCAATGCACAGATTCGTGCACATTGAAAAAATAATAATTAGAAGAAATAGTTTAATATCGCTATTCATCCTTTCTCTACAATAGAAATGTCAACCATATTCATGATCAACAATGACAGACCAAAACACGTGTGCAATTGGCACCAGCAAGAGCTTTGTATGTATTGTGCATGTGCGAGTCAACTTAGCCTTTTATATATATAGAATATACTTGCTTAATTAGACCTGCTTTCTGATTTAGCTAAACTTTTTCCAGCCCAGTGAAGCACCCCAACTTCTCTTTAGGTAAATGTCAGCAGCACAGCAGTAAATGTCAACAAGAAGCAGATTATTATTGTAGATCACACAGAGAGAAGAAAGGGTAAAGTATTTAACTGCAGCATTGTTTGACTATATTCTGTGCAATGATAAAACCTGAAGTCATTTTCAAGTTCCACCATTTCTTCTTTTCAATTGGGTTAAGTTTCTTAACTTTCTAAATCTCTGTTTCCCAGCTAATGAAAAGAAAATAGGATTCTACTGAGTCTCCTATCTACCTACTCCAGGACTTCTATGAGGACCAAATGAGATGAGGCATGGGAAAATGCTTCAGAGACATTTGGTTAAAGTGTGAAATGTTTGCACCTGGCTATGAAGCAAGTCTGTTCCTGGGCTGAAAAAAATTTAAGGCTAGTCATTGCTAGAGAGAGGAAATCAGGCATTGCAACATGACATCATTACCCAGTGCCCACAGCAACCATTTCCAGGCTGGGCTGGGCTGGGCTGTGGGCCACATTTTGCACCATGGGGTCTCAGCAACATTGGCTGTGATTTGGTGGGCTGTCACTCCAGGGTGGGGGGGGCCTGTGTCCCACTTGGGGGAAGCTGAGTGTTGTTTTGTGGGCACCAAGTCCACAGTGCTATTTCTCTGTGCACATCATGGCAGTTCCTGCGTTGAGCATGTGCCCCCTGGTGGTCAGTGCATGTCATAGCAACGGGTCGAATGGTCAGACACTTAGCATATTAGCCTTTTATATAGATAGATAGTTGCCTTTTTCTATATAAGCCAAGTAAATTTCAAGGTCCTTTGTGGTCCAGTCTCCAGAGGTATCACCCATAAGAAATATGTCCAGCCACAAGTAAAAGCAATCCCAGTTCTTCTACATGCCTCTGAAGAGCCTCTGGCCAAGAGCAGAGCTCACCTATATTTCTCACCTTCCAGGCTCAGGGAAGTCTGCTTCTCAGCAGTCCTGCAGCCAGGCAGGTCACAGGACGAGGGCCAGACAACGGGCTTTGAATACAAGTTTCTTCCTGGCCAAAGTTTGGAAGAGTAGTTGTAGAGCTCTATGCTCTCTCCTTCTCTGATGTTCTTACAACAGCAGCATCCTAACCACATAGAGGACACCTGCCCCAGAGGGTCCCCGAAACCTGCACCAGATTTTGCACAAGAAACAGACTTGGTTGTGTTAAGCCAAAGATATTCAGTTTTTGCAACTTGCAATTATACCAGAACCTAGCCTCTCTTGGCCTGCAACCATTAAAGGGAATCCAGTCATACACATGGCAGCACTTTGGAATGCCCTATCCACTCCTCTCTCTCCCCCAGACTACCCTGGTCTAGATCCTCTTATTCTCTCAAGCCCAGCAATCAGGACCCTACCTTTCCTTGTCCTCCCTGGTTTCTAATCCTTCTATCTCAATAGGGTCTCCTCATTCTGTGTCACATAAGCCCAAGAGCTCAGGTGACAAAACTCAAACTCTATTTAGTAGGCTGGGAATGGGAATAAACTGAGCCATCAAGAAAAAAAAAATCCCTCTGGGATGAGTAAAGCAGAGTGGAAAGTAGTGAAAACACTACCTGAAAATGTCCAGCTCATGTTTGTTCTTAGTCCAGAAACAAGTGTATTAGGATTCACACCTTAGTGACATTCTTGCCTGCCTAGCCTACTTCAGTTATGAACTTATGTTTCATTTTTGAAGCACTAGTGCTATCATTCTCACTGATCCTCATTTTTCAAAACCATCAGAGGCAATCACCATGAATAGCCCTTGTAGAGTTGTGCAGTGTACAACCTGCAGGACTGTATGGGTACCACCTCCATAGCCTGGTAACATGACATTAAAAGAGTCAGAAAAGAAGCATAACTTACATAATAAGTTAACATAAAATACTATGCAAACCTTTAAGTAAGACTTTTATTCAATTTTCAACAATATGATTAATAAAATCTATAAGTACCTACTGTTGCAAACATTGTACTAGTAGCAGAGGTTACAAAAAATAATGTAAGATGTGAGTCTTTTTATGTTTTTTAAAGTAAATGTAAAAAAATTATATAGGTTTCAGGTGTACAATTCTATAATATAGCATCTGTATAGTGCATTGTGTGTTTACCACCCAAAGTCAAAACTCCTTTCGTCACCATATATGACCTTTACCCTTGCCCTCACCACCTTTCTCTCTAGTAACTATCATTCTGTTGTTTATGTCTATGAGTTTTTGTTTGTCTTGTTTGTTCATTTATTACTTTCAGTTTTATATCCGACTTATGAGTAAAATCATGTGGTTCTTGACTTTTCCTATCTTATTTCCCTTAGCATGATATTCTCAAGAGCCATCCATGTTGTCAGAAATGGTTGTATTTCATCTTCTCTCATGGCTGAGTAGTATTCCACTGTATACATGTACAACATCTTTACCCAATCATCTATGGATAGATATCATGAATAATGCTTCAATGAACACAGAGGTACATATAACTTTACAAATAAATGTTTTCAAATTTTTCAGGTAAATATCCAGAGGAGGGGTTGCTGGGTCATATCATAACTCTATTTATAATTTTTTTGAGGGAGCACCTACTCTTTTTTTTAATATATTTTATTGATTTTTTTTACAGAGAGGAAGGAAGATGGATATAGAGTTAGAAACATCGATGAGAGAGAAACATTGATCACCTGCCTCTTGCACATCTCTTACTAGGAATGTGCCTGCAACCAACGTACATGCCCTTGACCGGAATCGAACCTGGGACCTCTCAGTCTGCAGGCTGACAGTCTATTCACTGAGCCAAACCCATTAGGGTGGAAGCACCTACTCTTTTCCATAGTGGCTATTCCAGTTTACATTCACACAAGCAAATAATAAGGGTTTCCTTTTTACTACAACCTCTCCAACACATGTTACCACTTGTCTTGCTGATAATAGCCATTCTAACATTCTTCATAATAGCTAGTGAAGTTGAGCATCTTTTCATATATCTATTGGCCATTTGTATGTCTTCTCAGGACAAGTGTCTGTTCAGGCCCTCTGCCCATTTTTCAATTGGATTGTTTGGGGATTTATTTTTTATTGTTAAGTATATGTATTTTGAATATTAAACCCTTATCAGAGGTGTTGTTTGCAAATATGTTTACCATTCATTTGGAGAAAGATCAATATCAGTGGAGGATAACATTTAATAGGCAAAATAAATAAAATTATAATAATTTGTTACAATCTAAATGTGCTGGAGTGATCAAGAAAGACAGTGGACAAGGTGGGTGCTGAGCTAGACCCTAATAGATGTGTGCAAATCAAAAATGAAAAAGAAAAAAACATATATATTTAAATTTCAGGGTATGAGCTGCAATGTTTGCTGACAGAACTATAAAAGGAGACTATTTGTCATTGTGTGGGACTAAACTATTTCCAAGGCCATCCAGAACAAACTAGAAGAGATGTCATTCTCATATTTCAAAGGAATGTATGATAGTCGCAATTTCACACCAGCCATCTCATCTCATCAGCGCTTCCTCATCTCCCTAATCAAAATCCTCTAATCACCACTCATCTAGGTGAGCTATGCAGATATGGCCCCTGCCCTCTAGGGGATTACAATCTAAAACCAGCAAACCTGGCTCAACAAGCAGAGAGGCGTAATTAACATAGATAAGGATGAGGAATGTATTTTCTGCAAGCCTCACTACCATCAGACAGAACAATTTGTAGTCATCACTGATCTGAGCCGAATTCAAATTAGTGACCCAACGGCTCCACTGTCGCGAGTGTTATTTTCAATCTCCTTAGCTATCCAATCTCCAGAAGTTTCATTTTTCATTCTTACTGTGCAGTCATCATCAACTACCAAAGGGAAAGACTGCAATCCAGACACACTAAAAATAGCATCCTTGCCTTCTGAAAGCCAGACTCAGATTTATGACAGTTTTACAATTTGGTTCTTCGCCTTAAAAGTTCAGCATTCTATAACAACTGCTCGAAGTAATACCTAGCTGGCCTTTAGAGCATGAAACACCGTAACCCATGCAGTGGGCGATCAGGCCTTTATATAATCAATTTACATTACAGAGAGAGAGCATTTTCTTTTGCTTGACAGGTTGACATGCCCTCATGTGTTTTCCACTTAATCAGCAGAATCATGAAGGCACGGAGGGCTCTGATGGTCTCACTGAAAACATCTCTTCTATGAAAACGATCACTATTAATAATTTAACAAACATGCCCCCTCAAAAGACTATAAAAGAAGAGGAAGAATTATTCTTTCATACTTAAATCACAGATTACTCTGAAGTTGAACCAAAGCAAGTCCAGATTTAAAACGAGGGCAGGATTATGTTCAGCAATAAATGATAAAGTTAAAATGAAAAGCAAATCACAGAAAAATACAAAGTGACTTCTGTTTTTTAAATATGTGTTATATATTTAAATATATATATTCATTTAAATATGTGTTACAAATTTAAATATATATGTTCATTTAAATATATATGTTTTTTAATATATAGTGTATATGTTTAAATTTATACTTCCATAATAAAGGTTTGGGAGAATTATATCAATATAAACTTTTAACATTATTCATCAGAAGGGTGGCTTGTACAGAAGAGATAGTCTGGGAGCCAGCTGGCACCCTGCCAGCTAGAGCCATAGAGAAAGAAGGCCGGAGCAACCAAAAAGACTGGGAGGTCAAACCGGAAACACTGACACCTAAGAGCTGAATTACAAACTGCCCTTCTTTTTTTTTTTTTTTTTTTTTTTTTTTTTTTTTTTTTTTCCTTTCTTTTCTTTTGTCTTTTAATTAATCAAAAATAAATGGACACAAATATCTAAGATATAGTCTACTAAAAATTAAGGATTACCTTACAAAACTGAGGTGCAGTGGAAAGCTGGGAACTGCAAGACTGTCTGGTCCGAGAATCAGAAGTGCCAAATACATTAACTGAGGAAGTGAGTGACCAGTACTGGTCATTTTTATGCTAATTTTGCTATACTTTATTTTATTTTCATTTTTTACATCTTTTATTTAATTTTCATTTTTCATATCTTTTACTTAAGAAACAATTTTTTTTCTTTTTTCCTTACTTGATTTTACCTTTTCAATTACTACATTTTTCAATCTCTATCACTATTACTACTGCTATTTTGCAATTTTTTTTAAAAAAAAATTTTATTTATTTTTTTTTCTTTCTTTCTTTTCTTTTTTTTCTCTCTCTAGTACCATTTTATTTTTTCTTTATTTTACATTGGGAGTAACCTTCATTCTATTTTAATCTCTACTATAGCATCATTCAACCCTATCTCAACTCAACCTTTACACTATCACTCTCTTACTAAACTTTACCCTTTAGTCTACAGTTTATCCTATCCCTTTCCGGCTTTAGTTTTTCCTCTATTCTCTCTCTATACCCCCTGCTAAAGCTCTCACTATACTTATAGACCTAAGTTCCAACCCCTGATCCAAGTGTATAAATACCAATCTCTGCACTATATTAACTAGTTAAAAAAAAAAAAAAAATCCATTCTCCCCTCTATCCTTTTCGCATTGTATGTGTGAAGGTTGATTATTGTGAATTTTTATGCCTTTTAGTGAAATTGTTATGCTTATTCCTGTATTGTTATTGTTGCTTTGTATTTTTTTTAAATCCTCTGTTTTTGTTTGTTTATTTTACTTCTGTATATCATAGCCTTACTTAATAATAGTGGATATTGTAGTTTGTATTAATCTCCAAGTATTGTTACTGGCATTGGCTGGGTCCAGAGGTTTTTCTATGGCAATTTTCTCCATATATATATAGTTTGTTTCCCATTTCTCTTTTAGTTTGCTTCTTCTCTCTCTTTCTCTCTCTCTCTCTCCCTCTTCTTTTTTTCCCTGTTTTCCAACTTCATTTTGTCATTACTTTTTTCTTCTTCTTCTTTTTCTATCTCTTTATCCCTCTTTTTTTTTAATTTACTTAATTTTTTTTAATTTTAATTTTATTTTTTTTTAATTTTTCTTTATTTTATTTTTACCTTTATTCCTTCTCTCCTATCCCCTAAGTTGCCTTTCTCTAGTGGTCACCTTTATTAGAGGTTATTAATATTGTAAATACATTCCTGTTAAGTGCCGCTTGTGTTGTACCTGGTAGTGTTGTATTTTGTACCTCAAAATCAACGCAGGAGAAGGAATACCACATAACCAGACATCCTGAAAAGAGAGGCCATGGGGAGACAAAAACATAGTCCGCACTTGAAAGAAAAGCAGGCATCACCAGAAAAGGAAGTAAACGAGCCAGAGGTAAGCAGCCTGCCAGAGCAAGAATTCAGAGTAATGATCATAGCATGGCTAAAAAGAATGGAAGAGAAATTTGACAAAAGCCAAGAAGAAATGAGAAAGAACCATGAGGAAATGAAGGAGAGCCATGAGGAACTGAAGAAGAACCAAGAAGAAATGAAAAGTGACATCGCTACCATGAAGAACTCAATAGAAAGCATCAAGAGTAGACTAGATGAAGCAGAGGACCGCATCAGTGAGCTAGAAGATAAGATGGAAAAAAATACCCAAGTAGAGCAACTTCTAGAAAAAAAGATTAAAAAGCAGGAGGAGAGCCTACGGGAGCTTTGGGACAAAACAAAACAAAATAATATTCGAATAATAGGGGTTCCAGAAGGAAAGGAAACTGAGGTAGACATGGAAAAAGTATTTCAAGAAATAATGACAGAAAACTTTCCTGAAATAGAAAAGAAAAAACCCACACAAATCCAAGATGCCCGCAGAGTCCCAAGCAAAATGAATCCCAGAAGACAGACTCCAAGGCACATTATAATTAAATTGGCAAACAACAACGACAAAGTAAGAATCTTAAAAGCAGCCAGAGAGAGACAGAAAGTTACATACAAAGGAACCCCCATCAGACTAGCAACTGATTTCTCAACAGAAACTTATCAGGCCAGAAGGGAATGGGATGAAATATACAAAGTCATGCAAAGGAAGGGTCTGAATCCAAGAATACTGTACCCAGCAAGGCTATCAATCAAAATTGAAGGGGAAATCAGGAGCTTCACAGACAAAAAAAGACTGAAGGAATTTATCTCCACCAAACCAGCAATGCAAGAAATGCTAAAGGGTCTACTGTAAAAATAAAGAAATAAGAAGTGAAGAAGGAACACGGGTATAGAATAAAAATGGCGTCAAATGAGTACCTATCAATAATAACCTTAAATGTAAATGGATTAAATGCTCCAATCAAAAGACATAGGGTAACAGATTGGATAAGAAAACAAGACCCATACATCTGTTGTCTACAAGAAACCCACCTCAGAAAAAGAGATGCACACAGACTGAGGGTGAAGGGATGGAAAAAAAGTTTTCCAGGCAAATGGAAATGAAAAAAAAGCTGGGGTAGCAATACTTATATCTGACAAATTAGATCTCAGAGTGAAGGACATAACAAGAGATAATGAAGGCCACTTCATAATACTAAAGGGAACAATCCAACAAGAAGAAATAACCCTGGTAAATATATATGCACCCAATACAGGAGCAACCAAATACATTAAAAAACTGCTAGAGGACATTAAGGGAGAGATTAATAGCAATACAATCATAGTAGGAGATTTTAATACCCCACTGTCACCCTTCGACAAATCATCTAAACAAAAAATCAGCAAAGAAATATCAATCCTAAATGACTCACTAGACCAGATGGAATTAATTGACATCTTCAGGACACTCCACCCCAAAGCCACAGAATATACATTCTTCTCAAGTGCACATGGGACATTCTCAAAGATAGACCACATTTTGGGACATAGGCAAAGTCTCTTCAAATTCAAGAAGATAGAAATCATATCAAGTATCTTCTCAGACCATAATGGCATAAAACTGGAAATTAACTACAATAAAAATAATCCAAAGAAATCAAACACATGGTGACTAAACAGCTTGCTATTAAACAAGGACTGGGTTACCAGAGAAATCAAGGAAGAAATTAAAAACATCCTGGAAACAAATGACAATGAAAGCACAACAATCCAAAATCTTTGGGACACAGCAAAAGCAGTTTTGAGAGGGAAGTTCATATCCTTACAAGCCTATTGCAAAAAACTAGAAAAAATAGTAACAGATGATCTAACTCTACAACTCAAAGAGTTAGAAAAGGAGCAACAAGAAAAACCCAGTGTAAGCAGAAGGAAGGAAATAACAAAAATCAGAGCAGAGATAAACGACATAGAGACCAAAAAAACAATACATAAGATCAACAAAACCAAGAGCTGGTTCTTTGAAAGAATAAACAAGATAGATGGACCTCTAGCCAGGCTAACCAAGAAACAAAGAGAGAGGACCCAAATAAACAAAATCAGAAATGAAAGAGGTGAAATAACAACAGACCCCACTGAAATACAACGGATTGTTACAAAATACTACGAACAACTCTATTCCAACAAACTGAACAACCTGGAGGAAATGGACATATTCCTAGAAAAATACAAACTTCCAAAACTCAATCAGGAAGAATCTAAAAATCTCAATAGACCAGTGACTTGGGAAGAAATTGAAACAGTCATCAAAAAGCTTCCAGCAAACAAAAGCCCAGGGCCAGATGGCTTCACAGGAGAGTTTTACCAAACATTCAAGGAAGAACTAAAACCTATCCTCCTCAGACTATTCCAAAAAATTCAAGAGGAAGGAACACTTCCAAACTCCTTCTATGAAGCCAGCATCACCCTAATACCAAAACCCGATAAAGACAACTCAATGAAAGAGAATTACAGGCCAATATCCCTCATGAACATAGATGCCAAAATCCTCAACAAAATTCTAGCAAATCGGCTCCAGCAGAGCATCACAAAGATCATACACCATGACCAAGTAGGATTTATACCAGGAATGCAAGGTTGGTACAATATCCGCAAATCAATAAACGTGATACATCACATAAACAAGTTGAAAGATAAAAATCATATAGTCATATCAATTGATGCAGAAAAAGCATTTGATAAAATCCAACACCCTTTCCTGATAAAAACTCTTAACAAGGTGGGAGTACAAGGATCATACCTCAACGTAATAAAAGCTATATATGATAAACCCACAGCAAACATCATACTCAATGGGCAAAAACTAAAACCATTCCCTCTAAGAACAGGAACAAGACAGGGATGCCCACTATCGCCACTCCTCTTTGACATAGTACTGGAAGTACTAGCCATTGCAATTAGACAAGAGGAGGAAATAAAAGGCATCCAAATTGGAAAAGAAGAAGTAAAGTTATCCTTATTTGCAGATGACATGATATTGTATATAAAAAACCCAAAAGACTCCATTAAAAAACTAATTGGCTTAATAAATGAATTTGGCAATGTAGCAGGATACAAAATTAACACCAAGAAATCTATGGCATTTCTATACACCAACAGTGAGTTTATAGAAACAGAGACTAAAAAAGCAATTCCATTTACGATCGCACCAAAAAAATTAAGATACCTAGGAATAAACTTAACTAAGGAAGTAAAGGACCTATTTGCGGAAAACTACACGACACTGAAAAAAGAAATAGAGGAAGATGTAAACAGATGGAAGAACATACCATGTTCATGGATTGGTAGAATCAACATCATCAAAATGTCCATACTTCCTAAAGCAATCTATAAGTTCAATGCACTCCCCATTAAAATACCAACGGCATATTTCACTGACCTAGAAAGAACTCTCCAAAAGTTCATTTGGAACAATAAAAGACCCCGAATAGCCACAGCAATCCTGAGAAAGAAGAGTAAAGTAGGAGGTATCTCAATACCAGACTTCAAACTGTATTACAAAGCCACTGTTCTCAAAACAGCCTGGTACTGGCACAAAAACAGACATATAGATCAATGGAATCAAATCGAGAACCCAGATATCAACCCAAATCACTATGCTCAATTAATATTTGACAAAGGAGGCACTAATATACAATGGAGTCAAGACAGTCTCTTCAATAAATGGTGTTGGGAAAATTGGACAGATACATGCAAAAGAATGAAACTAGATCACCAACTTACACCATACACAAAAATAAACTCAAAATGGATACAGGACTTAAACATCAGACGGGAAACCATAAAAATACTTGAAGCATCCACAGGCAACAAAATCTCAGACGTATGCCAAAAAAACTTCTTCACTGATACTACCCCTAGTGCAATGGAAGCTAAAGAGAAAATAAACAAATGGGACTACATCAAAATAAAAAGCTTTTTTACAGCAAAAGAAACCATCAACAAAACAACAAGAAAGCCCACTGTGTGGGAGAACATATTTGCAAATGTTACCACTGATAAAGGTTTAATCTCCAACATCTACAAACAGCTTATACAACTAAATAAAAGGAAGATGAATGATCCAATTAAAAAATGGGCAATGGACCTAAATAGAATATTTTCAAAAGAAGACAGAAGGAAGGCCAAAAAGCACATGAAAACATGCTCAAAGTCACTAATTATCCGAGAGATGCAAATCAAAACAACAATGCGGTACCATCTCACACCTGTCAGAATGGCCAACATCAACAAATCAACAAACGACAAGTGTTGGCGAGGTTGCGGAGAAAAAGGAACCCTCGCGCACTGCTGGTGGGAATGTAGACTGGTGCAACCACTGTGGAGAACAGTGTGGAGTTTCCTCAAAAAACTGAAAATGGAACTCCCATTTGACCCAGTAATCCCACTTCTAGGAATATATCCCAAGAAACTTGAAACACCAATCAGAAAGGATATATGCACCCCTATGTTCATAGCAGCACAATCTACAATAGCCAGAATTTGGAAACAGCCTAAGTGTCCGTCAGCAGATGATTGGATCCAAAAACTATGGTACATCTACACAATGGAATACTATGCTGCCATAAAAAAGAAGGATTTCTCATCATTTGCAGCATCCTGGATGGAATTGGAGAACATCATGCTGAGTGAAATAAGCCAATCAATGAAAGAGAAACACCACATGACCTCACTCATTTGTGGATAATAAAGAACATTATAAACTGGTGAACCATAAGATAGATATAGAGACAGTATATCAACAAGTAGACTGTCAAGTTACAGTGGGGACGGGAGGAAGATCTGGGGGAGATAATAGATCAACCGAAGGACTTGTATACATGCATATAAGTGCAACCAATGGACACAAAACTCTGGGGAGGGAGGGGATGTGTGGGAGGGAGGGAGGGGGTAAAAAAAAATCAATAAAATATATTAAAAAAAAAAAAAAAAAAAAAAAAAAAAAAAAAAGAAGGGTGGCTTGTAGTAGGGAAAACTTGTACATTCTTTGTGTTTTAATTTTTTACAATAATCTCTATCAGAAAATAAAGATATTTCCATTTTAAAATATACATACACATATAGACTATCTGAACACATATAAATGAATACCAATGCAAATCAAGCTGGGTATTACATGTCTTTCTACCTGGATATCAAGACTCGGTTGTCAGGAATGGAGTGGCATTAATCTGGGTTCCTATGTTGGGAACCTAATTTCAGTCTGGAAGGGAGAGGCAATGATGGAGACGGGCTCAGAGGGAACTAATTATAGGATGTGTATTCAAAAGGGGACCAGCAGTCCATATTACATTGTCTCAGAGAGAACTGATAACCACAGAATTTGAGTTCTGCGTTGAAATTGGAAAGTAGGAGTCTTGAGTCAATCAATAGTGTTCTCAGGTTTTGCATACCTTGGGAATGAGCAGTCACCCTAGCTGGTGAGGGGAAGAGTTGGAAGGGCTGGAAGTGGAAGGAGGGGAAGAGAAATATGCTGCCTTCTCCCTTGTTCTCTGCCTGAAATCTCCTGCCTTGGCCTCTTTTGGACAAACCCAATAGAAACCAGGTGCCCTGGGAACCTGGGAAAGCATAACCTGCAGGGTTTCACCTACACAGAGCAGGAAAGAGCAATGAATCTGAAGGCAAAGAGAGCAAGGACCAGCATGTATGGCATTTGATTTAGCAAGAATTCACAGATTAATTATAATTGATTTAAAATATTACCCTTTCTGTTCCCATAACATCCAGGTATTCTTGCACCTGGATATATATGAGCATAACTGTTGAGTTTACTGAGCAGCCTAAAGAGAAAGTGGTGTATAACAGTGGTTTCAAACCATAGACCCAGAAGTCTCACATAGCTCACCTGGTGATATCTTTCAGATAGAGTGGACATTCGTACCAAACTCCATGTCTACTATGGCCAGAGCAGGGTTGCTTTTTAACTGTTTTATATACTTGATCTATGTAAGGTTTTGCTTGAACAAGATGCCTCTTAGCTTCACTGGTATATAAGTTGCTGCTAAGAATTATCTTAATGATCATACTTCATTTATTTCCTTTGGTTTCTCATGATAATGAGTTATTATTTCCCTACCTCTCGGAGAGTTTTGAAATATGTTCTCTGAATTGGGTGATGCCGAGGATGGTGACTGAGTCTGATAGAGTTAATGTGGACTGTGGACTCGGGACCTGACACCTGGCACCTTCCTCCCAGGGAAATTTCGAACCAGTGGCCTGAGTGGTAATCCCAGGAAAGACTTTTGGCAATGGGATGAGCCTGATCTCCTGGATTTTGTCTAGACTTAGGATGAAGGAGGGTTTTCTTGTCTGGTAAGGCCACTTGGAGGAGTTAAGATTCCTCAGGAAGAGACCAGAGATTTATCCCTTAATGTTTAGAAGTTGAGGAAAAAGTCACCAGAAATCACTCAAAAGAAAGATGCTTCTTCTAAATAAAGAGAACCAGAGGAGAGAGGCCCCAGGCAGGGCCACTTCTGTAAAGCCCACAAAGGAGGAGAAAAAAGGATCAGCAGGAAGCACCTGCCAAGCTGACACAAATGCCATCTTCCTATACCTGCTGGGCCTAGGGGACACAAAGCCCCAGCCAAGTTAGAAGTTTGTTCTGCTGGTGTTTCCCCTCCCTTCCGAAGCTGCCCCTCCCAGGGAAAAGAAGTCAGGCCTGGTATGTACCAGGAGAAGATGGAAAGCTAAGGATCACACCCATGAGGACTTCCCAAAAGAAACAGGTCTATCTGGGAAAACCCACCCACAGGTTTGGAGGTTTCACAACACCAACCTGGACTTTCTAATTGTAAAGCATGTCTGATGGTAACTTAAAGTAACTCCAGGGTATCTGTTACTTAAGAATGAGCAGAAAGCCGGGACCAGTTTGGCTCAATGGATAGAGCGTTGGCTTGGGGACTGAAAGGTCCCGGGTTCAATTCCGGTCAAGGGCATGTACCTTGGTTGCAGGCATATCCCCGGTGGGGGGTGTGCGAGAGGAAGCTGATCGATGACTCTCTCTCATCGATGTTTCTGACTCTCTATCTCTCTCCCTTCCTCTCTGTACAAAATTAACAAAATATATTTAAAAAAAAAAAAAAAGAATGAGCAGAAAAACCATCGGTTTGGTAGTTTTCAACCATAATTAGGGGAAGATTATTCCCCACTAAACAAAGTTTAAAGAAGCAGTAGGTGAGGAAAAAATAAGCTGTGTTATGATCACAAGCCACATATCACGCTTGTATAACATGCCAGCTACATTTGCTTGGCCAGCTGGCATAGCTCTTGTAACAACCAATCTCATCCTGTTTGAATGACAGTGATTGAGATGATAGCTTTTGCTTTTGGAAAATCCCCAAGTGAGAAAAATGCCACCCATGTGATTTGGAGAGAAGGAACTTGATTCAATACTCAGAACAGGACCTGGTCCAGGAACAGAAGCAGGAGATTCCAGGATTCACAACTGTTTATATCACCTATCTCTCTTTGCTACACAAATGATCACAAATTAACACTAAGGTAATCAATGGTGTAACTTTTTTTTTTTTTTACACAGAAGTAAGATTCGCCCAGTTTCAAAAGGAAACTAGATATCTTTTATCCCCATCTTGAGTATTTCACTATAGAAGCTGTGACAATGAGAACTTACAAAATGGAAGGAAACCCTCAAAGAAAATGAATAGACACTGAAGGTAGCAGTAAGGAGATGGGACCCACGGTAATAGTTTAGTAGGCTATTGGACAGGTCAAGAGAAAAGCAGAGAGAATGCAGAAGAAAGATGATAGCTATCCTCAGCAACATCACATCAGTGGAGGGGAAAAAGAAGAAGTAAGAGAAATCTCAAGGAGGGCTGATGATGAAGCAAAGCGTTCCACAGGCCATCTGTCACCCAGCTGAAGGCAGCTGTCACTGGATGAAGATTCTCATCCAGTGCAGAAGGGACATACATAGGCTGCATAAGTCTTGAAGTCGCTACCATCCCTGACGTTGATTACCTGCACTCAAGAGAAAATGAGATAGCAATGCCCTGTAACCTAAATCACTCTACTGAAACTGACAGAAAGATAAGCTTCATTTATGGTAGCAAAAAGACAAATTTTTTACACAGTCAAGTTATTATACAGCTCATTCAGATGAGAATACCTTTACATTACACATTTACATTTCTTACCAAAGGTGTTATTTAATAAAGCCTAAAATAAAATTGAATGCAAAAGCATAGTGAGTTTTTGAAGTATTTATCTTATGTTCCTGACTAAAGAGATAAATTTAACAATTGTTTCTTGGGTAACTAAACTTTGCTGTCAGGCTTAGTTTTTTATGTATTTAATTTACCTTTAAACTTGGTTTCTGTGCAAAGTTCCCTAACTGCTTTAAAATATGGACTTTGTTAGGGATGTGAAAATTGAGAATGCAATAATATTTTCTCCTTATTAACTCATCATACGATGGGGGGAGAGATGGGAACTCGGAGCACTCAGATATCCACATTGGCAAGAAATAAGGTCAAGTAACTGAGGTTCCACAAAGTACTTGATTCCTCTATTCTAGAAATCCTTTAAATCCTTTGGTATTGGAGTTGAATAGTGTGATATTTTCCTTTAGAAAAAAAGGTCATAGAAGTTTTTTCCAGGTTGTGATTTTGCTTTCCTGCTTTCTGGTTGGTTGAGGTTGATATAGGCTTGATTCTTTTTTAATCCTCTCTCAAGGATATGTTTTTATTGATTTTAGAAAGAGAGGATGAAGAAGGGAGAGGAAGCAAAACATTGTTTGGTTGCCTCCCACATGACGGGATTGAACCTGCAAGCTGGGTATGTGCTCTGACTGGGAATTGAACCCTTGACCCCTCAGTGCATGGGATAACATTTCAACCAACTGAGCCACAGTGGCCAGGGCTGACAGAGGGTTGTTTTTAAATCTCATTTCAAAGATGGGGCTGATAAATGAATTCTACACATCTCCACTTTTAACCACTGATGTCCACTTTTAAAAGGGAGGTACGGTTCTTCAAGTTGACTCAAATCCGAGAAAATCAAGCTAAGTCATTATTAGCCATCATTCATTACTGAATATTTACTGAGAATATGAACTTATAATCTAGGTAAGTAATTAGCTATACAACACAATGTAGAATATAAAAAGACTATAAAATTGATACAAAACACTTGAGGTTAGAGTCTTAGAAGTATGATTTTATGACAGAATATGGGAAACTTCAAACTTAACTCTGTCTGAGTTTTGCCCTTTAATGTAACTTAGGCAACTCTCTAAATGTAATTTTCCTCATCGGTATAATACTGAAAATACCTACTACATAAGATTAAATGAGAGAAGGGAAGTACTAGCACATAGTAGGAGCTTCATAAATGCTAGTTTCCTTCTCACAGAAGAGCGTGAGGTCATGTGGGAATGTGTCCTGGAACACCTGATTAGCTCTTTATATTTTCACAAAGAAAAACCAGCTGGGTAATTTTGTCATTCAGCCTGGAGCTTACACTGTAATCACAGTCACTCTGTGACTGTAGCAGCTGATTGCACCTCCCCATTGAAACCTACTGATGGAGTGCTGGCAACCACAATAGGGAAAAGCCCATGGAGACCATGCCTCCTTGCCTATTTCAGAGTGAGCACTGTGTTTCCATGAATTCCTCAAGGACAATGACAGATAAGATTATCTAAATGGCTAAAACGCATATGACAAAAATGTAAAACTTCACTATTAAAAACTGCAAAATAAAGGAAGGCTCTTCTCTTCAGGTTTCAAAGTAGCAAAAATTTTGAAATTAGCAAATGCTGATAAAGATGAAGCAAAATACTCCCATAGATTACATGGGGAAATAAACAGAGGCAAATATAACTATGTTTGCCTGAGTCTTTAGGGAAGCAGATACCAGGACTGTTTCCCTGTGTTGATGGAGTGACTTTGTGTGGTAGGTGACCTATAGGGGCCAGTGGCTCAGCCTCCCCAATCACCTGAGGTGGACACTCTCGGTGCACCCCTTTGTTGGCTGGGTGCACAGTCTGTATGTTTGCCTAGCAGGGGTTCCCAAGGTTGTATCGTATGTGAAAATTCAGCAAACTGTGCACTTAGGATGAAAGCACTTTATGCACTTTAGTGGATGTGTTTTAACCTCAATAAAGAAGGAAAAGAAGAAATCAAAGGACATGGCTGCAACTGTCAATGTTATAATTCATGACTTAACTCTCAAATGCAAATGTGACCGCTTGTGCATCTGACAGGAATCATCCAGGTCACAAGGACAAACTTACCAGCCAGATTCTAATTGTGGTGAACAGGAGTGCTGCTTTCTACCTGTACCACTACCCATCTGACCTCTCTTCTCCCTCTGTCCTTGTCCTCACTCCCTTGCCATTATTTTATTCTTTCAACTTTATCCTCTGCTACCACCACTATCTCCCTCCTGTCACTATCACTAAAGCTATTATTCCAAATGTAAATAAGCAGTGCCTATCAATGCAGTCTACTCCATTCTTTGATGAGGCCTACCTATTAATATTTAGCTGTTCTCCACTTTTTTATAATTAAAAAAAAATACTTTAATCCAGAAAGTACTTGGGTGACATCATTGGATATTTTTTCTCCAATAAATATAAGTATATTATAAACCAAATTTTGCTTACTATTTAAATTGAAATTGCAATCTGTCACTTGTTTGATGCATAACATCTGCCCCTCAGAGATGACAAAATCAATTTGAATTTAAATGAGAGCAAATTTTTACTCAACCCTGGTGTGTGTATTCTGTGGTCCCCAGCAGGACACAAATACAATTCTGGAGACAGCTATTGAGCATTTGTAACTTAGATCCAAACTGTGACTTAGAATAACTAATCAATAAATCAGAGCATTGCATTCATTTCAGAGTGCGATGGCAGGCTGCTGACCTATTCTTATGCCATGTATTCAACAAATATGTATTGAGCAAAATATATGTTGTTGGAAAGTATTGTGGATTACTACTCAGTATTCGTTCTTCCCTTCTTCCATACTAAAAGTACCTTAAATTTATTCTGGGTGGCAGCATGCCTAGGCTCTAGCAATAAATCAGTATCTGAACACATATTAATGACAGCCTTGTTCCACTGTGCCAGATACAAGTATCCCAATTTTATTTTTCAGCTAGAAATGGCCAAAGGACCCAATTATGGCTAACAGGATAGAAGGGGAAGTATACCAGGGCCTTCTAAGAGGACTTACTTTCCAATAAAAGGGATAGGTGCAGCTGGTACAATCCTTCCCCCCTTTTCCTAATGTAGATGTAATATTGTGGAGCTGCCACAGCAACCTCAAGATCATGAGGCAACAAGCAGATGAATGGTGATCATATTGAAGATGGCAGAGGAAAAGGTTAGGTTAGGTCAGTTCCTGAGATCAGAAGGGAAGAATTGAAATCGGGATCTTTGAAATATAAAGCACCTGAAAGTGTTACTTAGGCAGTAAAATCAAGAACCATGAGTAATAGGGAATCCCAAGGTGCACTAGAGCCCAGGTAAGACTAGCATTAATTTAGAGCAGAACCACATCCTTGTACATATTTGTAAATTGGGTTAATTTTTTTTTAAATTTGTCAGCATTTAAAATGCAAATCTTTTAAACTAGCAATTCCATTACTGGGAAAATATCCTACAGAAAAACACAGGTGCAAAAAGTTATATGCATAAAATTATTTATTGCAGCATTGTTTGAAATAGCAAAAAATTAGGAGCAACCTAAATATGAAATCGGGAAAATAAAGTACATACATTCACACAATGAAATATGATGCAGCTGTTCAAGAAAGAATAAAGTAGTAAACATGTAATGCTATGGAAAAATTCCCAGGAGATATTCTTCAGAGGGAAAAAAAATAGAGCAATATGTATAATATGATCCCATTTTTTTTGTAAAAAATAATAATAAATTACATAAGTTGAAAATGTTACATGTGTATGTAAGTATACACATAGAAAAAATCTGAAAGAGAAAAACAAAAAGGAATCTAGTTTGTGTGTCTTCATGCCTTTTCCAATAACTATTATTGGTGCAGCCACTTTAACTAAGAGTTGAAAGCAGACAATAATAATAACTTATGATGAGTTTCAGCATGGGTGACCAGCAGAGAGAAGTTTGCAAATTTAAGGTAGCTCCCAACCTTGATCCTTCCAGACAAATATTGGTATGTGAAGCAAGTGAATGCCAAAGACCCATAATAAGGAGGGAGAGAAGACAGGAATCAAGACACTCAAAGTCATAAGGTAAATAAAATGTTCAGGAAATGTGATTTGCATCTATGAAGATAAAGAAGGTATCTATGGAAAATGAAGACAAAGACATGGCATTGGGGAGAATAGAAGCAGCTGAGTTTGAGTCCCTGAAGCTGCAACAGATCTGAACAATGAAAAAGTCTGAGGAGGGTACATGCCTGTTGTTGGCTGGAGGGAAAACAGAATTATGATGTCCAAGTCCTCTCTCAGATGTGACCGCAGACTGTGTTTTTGAAGTTCCCTGTTTACTCCACTAGGGCCCATCCCATTTCCATTAGCTTTTCCACCTAAGTTTATTTCCTCAGTGCAGTATGTTCTTGAAATTTCTTTCTCTGGCCCCTCCTCCTAAACAAACATACAGTTTCATTTTGAGGACTTCTAAGGGACTTTATCACTAGATATGTCAGGGAATAACAAAATAAATGCTACTGAGCTTTACTGTTAAGTCAATGGAATAAGCCTATTCCACCTTACAATGTTGTTGCTGCATATTATTCTCACATCTCTCTTAGACTTCAATTATGAACTCAGCCACTAAATGCTGACCTGTCCATCTTTTTATTGCTGGTCAGGTTTCTAAATCCCCTTCCCTGCTGTCTTTTCTCTAGCTTTAGCTCCCTTGGCTTGAGCTTTAACATTAACACTAATGGGAAGTATTGGCTTGTACATAGATGCATTACATTTCAGAGAAAGCTTCAGGCCTGTCCCTCCCACTTCAGGGTCTTCTTGATTCACTCAAAACCGTTTCCTAACAAACATCACTGAAGTTGAGAAAAGTACAGTGAGTCATCAATGACAATGTAAACATTTTAGAGAATAAAAAGCAAAGGGTTGGAAGTCCACCAACAGCAGTGATGAGCTTAACTGCATGCTGATGCTATGGAATTGTGGTAAAGGGACAGGAATGGTGCTCTCGGTGTAGCAGAGAAATATCTCCTCTTCCACCACTGGTGAAGTATGAGAGGAATGTCCTCACATGTTGAGGTTTTCAAGTGACATCAACAAGCAAAAAACAAGTGTATCTATCAGAGTTTGTAGTTGCAAAGGGCATTAACCAACTGTTGGATGGTTTACCTAAAAAAATTTGTTAAGAGAAATGTCTATGTGAGAGAAAATTGAGAGCAAGGAAGGCTGAGAGAGCCATCAGATCATGATGCAGTCTGATCTCCAGTAAATGAAGGGAAGAATGGTGCAAGTATCCTGGCATCTAACATGGGGTCAGCAAGGCAGTGGGGGAGTCCTATAGACAGTGACAGCCATTAGAGGATTCCTGGATCTCCCGTACTTGCTTTCATGAGCCCAGGCTATTCTGGAACACAGGTAGAGTGAAGAAACTAGACTGTATTCCAAGCACTCTTACCAGGAATGCATTATTTCAATAAAATAATATAAGAAGTTTTCTCTTTTCACAGTAAGCAAGTATACTTAAGGAAGTAGAGGATTGACTGTGAAAAATTTTAATCATATACAAAAATTGGACAAATGGATACTATAAAGTCACATATGCCCTCATTCTAGATTAAATAATTTCTAACATTTTGAATTGGGCTATATTTGCTTTATTCACATATATACATGCATGTATACAGAAAGATCAATATGAACACATATAGATGGCCGGACCACTTGAAATAATTTTCAGACGGTGTGTTCACTCCTGAATACTTCAGCATACATCTCATAAAAATAAGAAACTTCTCCTAGCTGATTGTAATACCTGCATCAGACTATATCTCTCTGGGCCCAATGAGGAGTCAGAAGCTACATGATTATTTTAAAAAAAGGAAGTTGAATATAAAGAGTTATGAGGCACAATAGGAAAGTAATTGTAAAGATGTAAATAGAACTCAAAAGAGGACACTAAAGCTGAGAAAAAATACCTAAGGAAGGACCAACCTGAAAAAAGAGTTCAAATACAGCAGGGTTCAGATCTCATTAGGGAAGCCATGGATGGTGGAGAAGTCTACTGGTTTACCCAGGCTGAGGTGGTCCAGCATCGCTAGGCAAGCAGAAACTATCCTCGGGTTTCCAGAAGCTCTGGCTGCAGAGCAGGTGTGCAGAGGAAGTCAGATGCCTCGATCATGCCTGAGGGCTTCGCTACCTTTCCCTGCTTCTTGAGAGGCGATCGCTGGTCCCAATTGTTCGGTGCTGTCAGTGGGTGCTAGCGGGGCTGGCACCATCAGCGTCAGTGTGTGTGAGTGGTGGCGGCAAGAGTGGGGCTGTCAGCAGACAGGGGACCGAGGGTGGGAGTGGGGGTGGGGAGAGGCCACGGTGGGAGGGTCCAGGCAGGGGCACGGAGGATGGGCCAAGATACCTTGCAGGGGTCCTCAAACTTTTTAAAGTGGGGGCCAGATCACGGTCCCTCAGAGAGCTGGAGGGCCAGACTATATGAACTACTAATTCCTACTGTAACACCTCGGCTGCGCTCACTGCCCAAAAAACCTGGCGGGCCGGATCAGACTCCTCTGCGGGCCGCATGTGGCCCGCGGGCCATAGTTTGAAGACCCCTGCAAGGCTTAATGGGTGCAAGGTGATATCTTATTATAGTTTTTATTTACATTTCTTTAAGAATCTAGTGATGTTAAGCAACTTTTCATATGCTTGTTGATATGTGTATATAGCACCTATGAGGACATGTCAGTTCAAGTCCTTTGCCCATTTTTTATTTATTTTATTTTTTTAATATATTTTATTGATTTTTTACAGAGCGGAAAGGAGAGGGATAGAGAGTCAGAAACATCGATGAGAGAGAATCATCGATCAGCTGCCTCTTGCACACCCCCTACTGGGGATGTGCCCGCAACCAATTCACATGCCCTTAACCGGAATCGATGCTCTATCCACTGAGCCAAACCGGTTTCAGCAATCCTTTGCCCATTTTTTAAATGGGCTTTTTGTTCTTGTTGTTGAGTCATGGAGATATATTTTTAAACCACACCTAACTTACAGGTTCTTGTGAGACCTAAAAATTTATCTGTGCAGATTCACTGTCACATAGTAGGCACCCCAGAAAACATTACTTGTCTTCTCAGGATGGTTACATTAAATAATATATGTAAAATGGCTTTAAAAATAATAAGTGCTATGCAACTATGAGTGCATACTACATATCTGTATGCAAAATATTTTAATACTTTCCTCAGGGTCTCCACATTTAAATACATAAGTCTTTTCAACTCTAGACTTTCTTCTGTTTTATTAGCTGTAATCCCTTTTGTCCATTTCCTTTTAAGTTCTATTTTTTAAAAAAAAGTAGCAGCAAAAATGGAATGAGTAAAGGAATAGAAACAATAGCTAATTTCACTAAAGCACAAAATAAGATTTGTTTGAAAAAAAGTAAATGTGAAGAAAGCTGCAACAGATTGCACTACTGAAAAATCCTAGGAGAACCAGAACTGCTGTTCCTTCAGAGAATGTGAGTGATGTTGAATGATTAATAACGTTTGGATAACATTAATTACAGTGATGTTATAAACGCTAGTATTCCAGTTGCCATAACAACCTGCTATATGTTGGTTTTCTAATGACATTTCAAACAAGTGCTGAAATGAACTGCCTCACTTCAGAACTTTGATTGCTGTCATTCAGTGATTTTTAAATTGAATTGTTTTGTTCTTAAAGAGTCGGAATATGTCACTGGCTTCAAAAGAATTCTCAAAATTATGGGGAGCAAATGATACACACATTCCTATACAATTATAGCGTACTCAAGAAAAAGAAATATATTTTTAATACAAAATTAATAGATTTTCTTGTGTGTGTACATGGGGAATAGGAGGGAGAAAAACAGAAGTAAAGGGGAAAGTGTACTGCAGACTTCTCAGACTTTATTCCCTTGGGGAATTACCTGACAATAACATTTTTATAGAAGAGCTTACTGTTATTTTATATTTCTAGTCTTTCTCCTTTCCTTTCACTCCCTTTTCTTCCTTCTGATGGATTCTTGGAACCGATGATGCTAATCAAGATGATGCATCCATGATGCAGATGATACATCTTGTAAGTTAGTAAAGTGACGTCATTTCCACATGGCTCTCTGACCTCTGTTCCGTCTCCTGACCAATCCCCTCCTTTCTTCTCAGGCACTACCCAGAGTATATATACTGCCAGAAGGGTTACTTGCTACTGGCTTATAGTATATTGAATTTTAATATCCCCAACCAAGAGAATATGTTAAGTACATACTGTGTCACTGACAAGAAGCAAAGCATGATTGTAATAGACATGCTTCTAAGTTCTCACTCAGTCCACAGCCTACTTTGCTTCTGCTGCATGTTGGGCACCCACCCACAAATAAGAACTGCTGGTTGAATCACAGGTGAGCACCAGAACCAATTCATCCATAGGCAAATGGATTAGATTATCTCTCTCTCTTTCTCCTCTCCTTTTCTCTCTTTTTTCTCTCTTTCTCCAAACTGAGCTAAGGTAAGAGTTGACCATTTGCAATGGTGTTTGCAGCAGAAGTGTGGTGTTCTGTGGAAAAACTGTGCTACAGGACTCTGAAGTAATAGTGTGCCCACTGCCTCCCCTACACACACACACACACACACACACACAACACATTCCCAGCAGCATTTCAGCCTGTACCCCGCATCTCAGGCAATGGAAATGGCCTCATTTCATGGAAAGCACATCGGAGTGCTCTATAAACCTTGATCCCATGATAATACCCTCTATGTAAGTGTTTATCCCTTGGCCAGGCATGCTGTTAGCATCCTTTCAACACTCCCTTCTCTTCCCTTGCATCTATTCTTAGAACTCACTCCACTTCACCCAGATATCCAAGGGCTTCCATTCTGCCATCCCCAAAGTTCCATCTGTAGAGGCTAATCAGTCTAGCTCAAGCTTTCATTAACCTCCTCAAACCACTGCAGGACCAGGGCCAGGGCTCAGAAAGCAGATGGCGGGGAAAGAGATGCCTTAAACAATAACATCAGCTGGAATTAACAAAGGTCATAGACATTGGGCTCATTCCTCACACAAGAAGCAAGTATGCTGACAACCTTTCCCTTTAAGTCTTCTCTGGATGCTTCTTTCAACCTGCTTTCACTGGGATATATGTGAACATTGTCCCCTGGCCCAATACCACATACCCATAAACGTATAGAAATCCCAGGTGAAAAGAATCTGCTAAATGTTTGAAGATGCATCATATGGGCAACCCCGGGCTTCAGGATTTAGAGCCCTCATAAAAGAGAAAATCCTCCAATCCTACTCCCCTCTCTCCAAGCTTGGGCTCCTGAAGAGAGGTTTTCTGGAGTCATTACACTGAAAGGAAAACCAGAAAATTAAAGTTTGCCACTGATCATGTGCAGCACTGGAATGAGCACTGAATTACTGGAGCACCCCTCACCCCTTTCTTTCTGGCAAACTCCTAATTTTACCTCAAAACTCTGCTTGGGCATCACCTCCTGATGAAGCCTTTGCTGAGTCCACCCTTCCAGCCACATTCTCACTGCCTCCTCTGGACCGCTTCGGCACTGCAGGACTTAGATTCTGCTGCAGGATCACAGTCTTGGCTGATCTCAGGTGATGTGGGTGATTGTAAGGACACTAAGGCAGTAAGGGAGCATAGGCCAGTCTAAGCAGTCCAGCTCTGTGGAGTCCTGAAATAATGTTAAGAAAGTGACAGTAAAAATAGATTTTCCGCCAAACCGGTTTGGCTCCGTGGGAAGCTGCCTAAGAGAGACTATCTGTTGGGTCAGTAAGTTGTAGCCCCTGTTGAGAGTATTATGATATTAGGCTTCCCCAGAGCCATGGTCAAGCCTAAAGATTGTGGCTTTTGGCTAAATTACAAATTCCTGGTTCATTCAATCATGCCTTAGTAACAGGGTTGCATGACAACTTATGAGCAATGAACAGTCGTTGCTACTTTGCTCAGAGGTAATTTGTACATACTTCCATTATTGCCTATGTCATAACATAGTCAAATTATTTCCCCACATACCCAGTCCCCTGAAAAAACTGTAATCCCAAGGCCAGTGACAGCATCTTTCATCTTTGCACCTCCAGCACATAGTTCAATACCTGGCACATGGTGGGCTCTCAAATAAAAGTCTGAAGTTCACTGACCTCAACCCAAATCTCTGCACCTGTAGGTATTTAATATGAATGAATGAATGAATGAATGGTGTGTGGGGAGCAATGGATTAGAAACTGTATGTGCTTAAAATCTCCAGATTGTAACACTTTTTTTTTAAGAATTAAAAATAAGCAGGAAATATAAAGCATCACAAAATATGGTCAAACTTAGTTTCAATAACTTTGGATGCCTAGCAATCTTCTAAGAGCCAAACGAAGGCAAAGTTGACTTCCTTCAGTTTTCCAGTGTGTGTCTCCACCTGCTGTTTATTCTGGAGAGCAGCCAAATCACATTATTTTTCCAATAGTGAGTTTTTCAAGCACATTTCCCTGGACAACCACAGCTCCACCTTAGGCACATGTATTTGCACATGTCTGCAATTACCACTAGAGGGCAGGCTTACACTTATTCCAGATGCACACCTAAGCCTCACATTGCAGCAAGCTGATCAAAAGTAAAAGAAGGAACCACTGGCTTCGTTTCTAAATGGAAAAATACATGTTGGGCATGTCCAGAATTGTATTTTGTCTTCCCTTAATTAGTTATGTGATCCTTCATCTCACCTTTCCTTTTGTTTTCTATTCCCTTTGGATTGTAACAAATAAACCTTTTTTTTAAAGAGACTTAACCCACAAAAATAAATCAAGATGAGGTAACACAACTAAGCACCGCATAATTTAGTTGATGAAGGTTCGAAAGCTGTGACTTCATTTGGGTTTTATATTTTTAAATAAAGATTTTTTTAAATTTTGATTTGCATAATTTTTCATATTTTCCAGACTGGCAACATGAGAAAGGGGAAAGGAGATTTGTTAGTCAGAAAGAAAGAAAAAACAAAGAGACTAAATGTATGTGTGTGTTTTTGTGTGTGTGTGTGTGTGTGTTTGTATGTGTGTGCACAGATGTGAGGGGGTATTTGTAGGGGTGGAGGAAGGGCAGAAAAGCAGATGTTGAGGGTTGAATGGTCACAGAAAGGTCACTGGCCCGTGAGCCCTACTGAACTCCACAAGTGGTGCTGACTCTAGCTCCAGCTAGGCAGCTACCCCTTTAGGAAGTGTTGGAGTAGTAACTCTGCTCACACCTCAGTTGCCTTGTCTGGAATGAAAGAAATGTATACTAGATGGTCTTCTATCTCAAAGATGAGCCTATGTAGAATGAGAGGAAACATGGGAGCAGGAGGAAGAATTCTGAGAATAACCCTTAAACAAAAACAAACAAACAAATCAACTATGAAGTTGGTAGCTTCTTCCAGCCAATCTAAGTGAAAAAGCAGTCCCTCATGCAGACTTCTCTTTGCAATATTTTCTCACACAGCCCAAGCCCTCAAACACTGAGCTGCCCTCTGTCCTGCTGTCTGAACGTCCAGGGATGATAGGTATTTGAGCACTCATGCAAAGGCACAGCAGTGGTGTGGTGGGTTAGTGTTGGTTGGAGCTATAGGGGGAAAATTTCCAGCCCCAAATGATAAACAACAAACATTTTCAATGCCTAGTGACTCATGCCTAGTTAGAGCAATGGTTAAAAGAAATATACTGCTCCTCTTACATGGCTGGTGTAAGCTCTGCTGCTTAAGTAATTGTTGGATTTTGATGACTTTTGGAAAAGGCCACTATCTTTCTGTATTATCTCCACAGTTGCAATTACTCTAATCTTGTAGCATCCTAATAATCAGTTGGGCTGTGAGTTCGGAGCAATTACTGCTCTCTGACATTGTAATAGCCAATTAATTACTACTTACAAAGCTTCAATTATTTTTTATCTTAATACTTCTGAGAGTTCTTGCCAGATAATCACTGAAGAAGGGTTTCCACCCCATTTGGTGATTCCCATAAAACTAGCCCTAGTTGAAATGTAAAAGATTGCTATTTTGCCTAGAATAAATATACCATCCTGTGTCACTTAACGACAGGGATACATTCTATGGAATGCCTCGTTAGGCGATTCTATCATTGTGTGAGCATCACAGAGCGCGCTTACACAAAGCTAGATGGTACAGACTACTAGACACCTAAGCTATGTGCTCCAGCCTATTTCCCCATAGGCTACAAGTCTGTACAGCAAGTTACTGTACTGAATATTATAGACAATTGCAACACAATGATAATTATTTGTATATCTAAATATATCTAAACAGAAAAGGTACAGTAAAAAAAATTATAAAATATGAAAAATGGTACACCTGCAGAAGACATTTAGCAGGAATCGAGCGTGAAGGACTACAAGTTTCTCTGATGGGTCAGTGACCACTATAAATGTTATAAACACTGTACACTTAGGCTACATTAAATTTACTAAAAATATTTTTCCCCCCTAGGATATATGCACCCCTATGTTCATAGCAGCACAATTTACAATAGCTAACATTTGGAAACAGCAACAGCAGATGAGTAGATTAAAAAACTGTAGTACATCTACACAATGGAATACTATGATGCTATAAAAAAGAAGGAACTTTTGCCATTTGCAATAGCATGGATGGAACTAGAGAGCATTATACTAAGGGAAATAAGCCAGTTGGAGAAAGATAAATATCACATGATCTCATTCATATGTGGGATATAATGATCAACATAATTTGATGAACAAGAATAGATCCAAGGACAAATGGTAGGAGAGGGGTTAGAGAGCAACCAAAAAACTTGTATGCATGCATATTAGCATCACCAATGGACAAAGGCGCTGGGGTGGTGGGGGCTTGCCCAGGGTGGAAATGGCTGTGAGGGAGGGGGAGGTCAATTGGGGAAAAAGAAAACATATGTAAAACTTTAGACAGTAAAAAAAGAAAACTTAATAGAAAAAAATATTTTTCTTTCTTTAATAATAAATTAACCTTAGCCCTAACCAGTTTGGCTCAGTGGATAGAGTTTTGGCCTGTGGACTCACATTGGGCTGAAGTTCACCAATAAAAGTAGGATATTTGAGATCATTATCAACAATAAACAAAATCTTAAAAGATTATATTATTCTCTAAACAGTATTTCTCTATTTCACTGGCATAGCAATTCAGGAGAGCATCTTGGAAAAGAAGCTGGGTCATCCATGATTTCTTATTGCTCCTGTAATACACTGGTAATGTGTTTATTAATATGCTTAAAGGCCCTGGAGTTCTCACTGTGTCAGATCACAAAGGATTTTAATTTTTAGTCTGCAGCACTGCTCCAAGCAAGACTGTTACCTCATTCTTAAAAGCCTTGAAACCTGGCATTTACTTGGCCTCCTTAAGGATAAAAATCCTTTCAGGTGTCCATTTCCAGAATAAGGAGCTTTCATCCAGGTTACATATTTGCTCTGGCAAGTAATTTTCCTTCACAGTCTATCTAGAGTTTCCAAAAATTCTTCAGCTGCCTTCACATCAGCATTTGAAGACTCACCACTCATTTTCACATTATGTAATGAATAATGATTCTTGAGTCATGTAAACTACCTAGAGCTAGCAGAAAATCAACATCATAATCCAGTTCAACTTTTTCTCTCAACATCACAAACTTTTTGCATGGTGCTGAGAAGGTTACACTTCTGTGTCTGGTCTTTAATCCAGATTATTAGAAGAATCTCCATTAATCTCATTCTCAAATCTTTGTAGTCTCATTGCCTCCATTAGGCAGATCCTTTGACTGCTTCCATCATTTTGTTCTTGTTTTTCCAGATTGTAGCTATGGTGGAATGGCACATGTCTGACTATCACTGATAACCATCACTGATTTTCCACCTCCGGAGCCCTTAATCATTTTTATTTTGTCCCAGACAAGTCACTCAATGTGGCCTCTTACTAGCATCATTAGCAGTGGACTTGGTATGCTTAGAGGCCATGATGAACAAAACAACAGGAGATAAAATCAAGCACAGAGAAAACGATCCAATCAAGAAGCACGATAAACATGAGATGTATAAGGCTGCTGTCAGCATAACATAACATACTGCTGTTACAATAAACATTTTTCTTAATAAGTATAAAAAGTATACTCTACATTAATGATACAAAAGTATGGTATAGTGAATACATAAACCAGTAACATAGTCATTTATTATCATGATCAAGTAAATGTATTGTACATAATTATATGTGCTATGTTTTTTTACCACTGGTAGTACAGTAGGGTTTTTTTTTCCACCACAAACATGTGAATAATGCATTATGCTGCAATGTTATGACAGCTATAATGTCAATAGGTGACAGAAATTTTTCATCTTCATTATAATCTTATGGGACCACCTTCCTATACGCAGTCTGTTGTTGACCGAAATATTATAAGTTTGTTACTTCTTCAATTTCAAATAGCCACCTCTAGGGGATGCTACTAAGTACTTCACTGGTAATTCTCAGATTCTGAGTCACAAAACACAGATTTATAGGCTGGATAGAATCAGAATCTTTAGGATATGAGATTTGGAAAGTTGTCTTTTTTTTAAATATATTTTTATTAACTTCAGAGAGGAAGGGAAAGGGAGAGAGAGAGATAGAAACATCAATGGTGAGAGAGAATCATGAATGGCTGCCTCCTACATGCCCCCTACTAGGGATTGAGCCCACAACCCAGGCATATGCCCTTGACTGGAATCAAACCAGGCACTCTTCAGTCCACAGGCCGATGCTCTATCCAGTAAACAAAACTGGCTAGGGCAGGAAATTTGTATTTTTAATACAATTCCTGAGTGAATTTAAGACAAGGTAAGTTAGACTATAATAATTAAACTCTTTTTTTTTAATATATTTTATTGATTTTGTACAGAGAGGAAGGGAGAGAGATAGTTAGAAACATCGATGAGAGAGAATCATCGATCAGCTGCCTCTTGCACACCCCCTACTGAGGATGTGCCCGCAACCAAGGTACATGCCCTTGACTGGAATCGAACCTGGGACCCTTCAGTCCGCAGGCCGACGCTCTATCCATTGAGCCAAACCGGTTTTGGCTGATAATCAAACTCTTTTTAACTGGTATAATTTCCCTAAACTCCTTCCACAAAAGAAAATCCTTGTTTAGAAAACAAAATAATTCTGATTACAAAAGGAAATGTGAACATCCACATGAAGTGTATCTATGCCAACCATTGTTCATACCTCTACTGATCACTTCCATCCTTTGGCCGCTAAGTTATTAGAATAGCTTCCTAACCAGGCTTCCATTTCACTGGAATCAAGTCTCCAGGTAGCAGCCAGAGCGATTTTTTTTTTTTTTAAATTCTGTCATCTCCCTCACCTGTTCAGAGGCCTCTAATTACTACCTATAACCCTCAGAATTAAATCCAAAATCTTATCGTGGGCTACAAGGCCCTTTGTGAACAGGCCCCTGACTGCCCCTTCAGTCAGCTCCCAGCACCAGTGGCCTTCCGCCCTTGCTGCTCTTCAACAAACCTCAGCTCTTGAGCCTGCTGTTCCAGAACCTCTGCTCCTCCACAGATCCTTATGGCTGGCTGCTTCCCTTTTTCTTTCAGGTGCTGATCAAATGTCATCTCAGAGAGGCTATTTCCCACCACCTTTCATTAGTTCTGCCAATTAGTGAAGCCAGAGAAGGACTAGGGTTCAGCAAGAGAGAGATTATTATAGGTCCTTTAATAGTTACAAAGTGAGAACACAGTGTATGTTTGTTAAATAAATTAATAGATAACTTTACCCTAAATCTAGGTACAAAGTGGAAAAATATTAAAATATGAAATCTAGGTGCAAATTGAGGCCCTAATATTTCATTATTTAATGGCTTTTTAACTAAGATTTCCATAACACTCAACTTCAACACAAGCAGCCCTTGTCTTGTTTCCTAGGAGTGATTTCAGTAGGAGTTCAGGGAGAGACACATCCTTCTATAAAGGCTTTTCAAACAGCAAGGTACTTACGAAGTTTAAACTGCATATTCAATATAATCACATGAATGTTTTTAATGTTTAATTAATAATACCTTTAATATAAAATAAATATAAAATATAAAATAAAGAAAACAGATTTCAACAAAATCATCTGGCACGGTCTAATCCTCCAATGTTAACAGGAGCCTTTTCATGTAGTTAAAGATGTTTGTACAGCCCTCTGGATCCACACTCCACTCTCATCTGCCTTGCTTCGTGGTCCAGGACACTGATTTTCATGGTCTGCATCATATGAGTTCCCTTGGCCTCTGTCTTATTTGCCAATTTGGCCAATAAGAATCATCAGCAAGAGATAAGAGGATGAGAGAAAAGAGAGGTGGGTTATTCATCCCCCAGCTCCCTCCTGTGGTCCTGCTTTCTGTGATCAAAGGAATGAGTGGAGTCAGGCAGTTCTGCTAACCTACAGTTCTTCTGGGTTCTAGGAACTGTCCCCTCCTCTTGCCTCTCAGGCCTGGGGGTGGCAATGAATTCCTGCAGTTGCGACCTCCAAGGTGTTTCCCTTAACCCTGCCTACACCTTTGTAAAAAGGCCCTTCATTAATCTTTCTTCCATCACACTATTTGCATGAGCAATCTTTCTACTACCAGGACTCAGAGTAACAGAGTTTTGTTGTTGTTGTCTCTTCCTAGAGTTAAACACATCTACACTGCCTAAGTGACTACATTTTAGCCCTTTTCTCCGATTGTCTCATTCCCCTAATTTCCTGAGCTATTCTCATCCACAGTTTCAATAATGCTGACCTATGCCTCTGCCCAAGCCAACACCCTCAGAAAGTCTTAGCATTTGGCAGCTCTACAGAAAATGTGTTGGCTTTTTTCTTTCAGAATACTTATATTTTAAGCATAGAGAGCTTTTAAAATGAATCAACTACTAGAGAGTCTTTAAAATGACTCTCCCACAGCACCTGTCATCCTATTTATTCACAACACCCCATACGCGACACTGCCTTAGGCAATACTGGTTGTGTGAGCATTTAACCAACAAATATCAGCAACTGGGAAGCCCAGAAATAGCAGCAGAGAGGACAAACAGGATGACTCAGTAAGCCTCTGAGTCAGACACAGGGACTGGCCTTCCTTCTTAATTATGGGGCTCTAGACCTATTGTCTCTGAAGTCACCCGAGTTTCATCTAATAATCAGACACGCAGTTTCCTTTGAAGATGTGCAACCTTCCTCCTTGTACCCACACTTAGAATTTAAAGTGTTTGGGCTGACAGGCCTCCTAGAAGAGTCCTTAGCAATTAACTAGTCAGAGATCAGCAGATGTCCCTGCTGTTGGCTGGTTCTAGTCCTGGCTTTGGCACTCTCAATTTGTGGGACCTCAAATATCTCACCTTGCTAAATGTATCCCCTCTACCTAGCTATAGGGCTGTCAGGAAAATTTAAATCAGTTTGGCCAACTATATGACATTGTGGAAAAGCAAAACTATAGACACAGGACAATGATCAGTGGTCGCCCAGAGGTCAGGGATGAACAGGTGAAGAACAAAGTGTTTTAGAGCAGTTAACCTATCCTGTATTTTATAATGGTGGACACATGACATCATAAATCTGTCAGAATTTTACAACCACCGAGTGAACCCTAATATAAACTATGAATTTTGTTTAATAATAATGTACCAATATTTTTTCAATAATTAAATAGATATACAACACTAATGAAAGCTGTTAATGACAGGAGAAACTGTGCAGGGGGAGGGTGTTTGAAAACCCATTGTACTTTCTCCACAATTTTTATGTAAATCTAAAACTCCTCTAAAGAATAAAGTCTTGCCCTGGCTGGTTTGGTTCAATGGATAGAGCATTGGCCTGTGGATCAAAGGGTCCAGAGTTGGATTCTGATCAAGGGCACATACCTTGGTGGCAGGCTCCTCCCCGGCACAGGCCGTGATCTGTGCTCACGCATGAGGCAACCAATCGATGTGTTTCTCTCACATCGATGTTTCTTTCCGTCTTTCCCTCTCTCTTCCACTCTCCCTAAAAATCAATGGAAAAACATCTTTGGGTGAGGATTAACAACAAAAATAAGTTAATTAATTTTTTAAAGAAGAATAAAGTCTTACTGTATGAGATCTAGGGGGAAAAGAAACCTCATAATACAAAGAACAAATTGGTGATTGCCAGAGGCAGGAGGCAGGGCAGCGGTTGGGCGAAATGGATAAAGGGAATCAACAAGTACAAACTTACAGTTATAAAGTAAGTAAATAATGAGGATGTAATGTACAGTGTGGTGACTATCCTATATAATAAAGAGGTAATATGCAAATTTACCCTCACCCCCTCACAAGATGGCTGCCTACAACCAGGCTGGCAGGGGGGTTAGTGAGGAATGACCAAACAACTGAACAAGCAGGCTGCGTGGGTTAACCAGGCCGGCCGGGGGGCAGTTGGGGGTGACAAGCTGACAGAGAAGGGCAGTTGGGGGTGATTACACTGGCAGGGGAGGCAGTGAGGGGCAGCTAGGCCAGCAGGGAGGGCAATTGGGGGTGACCAGACTGGCAGGGGGGCAGTAATGGGTGACCAGGCAGGCAGGCAGGTGAGCAATTAGGAGCCAGCAGTCCAGGATTGTGAGAGAGATGTCCAATCCAAAGGGTCCCAGATTGAATAGGGTGCAGGCTGGGCCAAGGGGATTTCCCCCTCATGCATGAGTTTCATGCACTGGGCCTCTAATTTATCTAGATATAGAATATGTAAATTAGCCAGGATGCTGTAATGTCACGACTGAACAGCAGGGACCTGAGCTGCATGGCACCTGGCTGGAGCGAGGGACCTCAGACTGAGACTCGTTGGAGCTTGAAAGGGGACCTCAGGCTGCATCCCTCGCCCAACGGGGCTGGGTGGGAGACATGAGACTGTGTCCCCACCCAGTGCCAGGCTGAGGGACCTGAGGCTGCACCTCCACACCCAGAATGGCTTGAAGAGGTTGGGACCAGGCAGGTCTGCATCTCACCCAATGGGGATGGGGCCTGCCAGGTCTGGTCCTCCTGCGTCTTCGAAGCGCATGTGGGTGATGGGTGGGAACTTGACTCTAGGTCCTGCAGCAAACTCCAGACTCTGACAGAAGGGAGATTTTAATATGCATTTTACTAATTTTCTTTCATCTCTGATACTTCTATTATAGAGAAAGGGCAAATATCAATATTAAAATATTTCCTCTAATTAATTACTGTCCAATGTGCATGAATTTTGTGCACTGGGCCACTAGTAGTTAATAATACTGTATTGCATATTTGAAAGTTGCTAAGAGAGTAAATCTTAAAAGTTCTCATCACAAGAAAAAAATTGTAACTATGTATGGTGACAAATATTAACTAAACTTGTGGTGATTATTTTGAAATATATGCAAATATGGAATCATTATGTCATACTTCTGAAATTAATATACTCTTAAAGAACTTACTTTTAAAAGTTTGTTCAGAGGTCCGCTGAGAATCTATTTCATATCACTTTTTCATTACCTGTTTATGCCTATGAAGCTGGTCAAGATAAGGGGGTTAGGGGGTGAGACATCCATGGCAATTTGTCTTCACTGCCAACCAAAAAGATTCTACAAAATCCAATGTCATGATACAGTGACTTCACCTTCATAGGACCATTCCTGTGAAAATTCTGCATCAAAACACCTCTTTTAAATTGTCCAGGAAATTTTATTGCAGAATATTCCTCAGCATTTGTTCTTTTAATTCTCTGCCATCCCATTCTCATACTGCCCGATATTTAGCAGTCACGTTTCATTAAGGACACATTTTTCAGAGGTGTGAAAGCTATGAGAATATTTAGGTCAGGATTAAGTTCAGTTAGGTTAGGAAGAAAAGTCTTTCCTCCTTTTAAGCCAGAGAATGCCTAAAATAGACAAGGCTTCTTACAGTGTTGTGGGGAAGGAGGAGCGGGGAGGATGGCTGTTGCTAGAGACTTACGAACATTATCTCTGATGCCCACCGTAAATAACACTGAAAGGTAGGTCTATCAATTATAGAGGAGGGAAGAGCATCACTGAGGTGACAGAACAGGGATTCCAAGTCAGGACAGAGGAAGTATCTGGCCTTGCCAAGTCACCAGCTAGCTAACCTCAGCCAACTTACTCTTTTTGATAATGGTGGCCAATTGCATTACCTCTCCTGGATAATACATGTTCTTTGACAAAAACCTTCAAAGCTTTTGACAAAGACCTTCAGTGTTCACTACATATAATTGCTAGAACTCTTTTCTAGGAGCTGCTATTAGGTTTGTTATGGGGGGCAGGGGGGGGGAAGAAAAAAAAAAAAGAGGTCCTATTGTCAAATAACTTGGAAATGCTACACACGAGGAACTCCTTTGTGAACAGTTCTGATGTATACTCACATGGTAAAGGCTCTGGGAAGCCTGCAGCTAAAAAAGCTACTTAACCTAGTTTAAGCCCAACATCTACTAAATGTACATGAACACTGGGCACTTCTCCTGATACGCTATTAAAATTTACTTTCCTCCAGCATGGGAAAAACTTGCTTTAAAAAATTAATTAAGCCGAAACCGGTTTGTCTCAGTGGATAGAGCATCGGTCTGTGGACTGAAGGGTCCCAGGTTTGATTCCGGTCAAGGGCATGTACATTGGTTGTGGGCACATCCCCAGTAGAGGGTATGCAGGAGGCAGCTGGTCGATGTCTCTCTCTCATCGATGTTTCTAGCTCTCTATCCCTCTTCCTTCCTCTCTGTAAAAAATCAATAAAATATATTGTTTAAAGTAATTAATGATGGAAGTTATAGCCACACTGATATGATTATGAAAGAACCATTTGGGGAAAACAATATCATGTCAGTAGCTTTCCCACCTATCAATAGATGAGTAGGATGTACTCTCCACAAGGTAAAAATAAATATATTGCTCACGTCCTATGACCATGATTCCCCTTGTTGTTGATTAGGTATTAAAAGCACTTTCGGGCCCTAACCAGTTTGGCTCAGTGGATAGAGTGTCGGCCTGCAGACTAAAGTGTCCCAGGTTCAATTCCGGTCAAGGGCATGCACCTTGGTTGCGGGCATATACTCAGTAGGGAGTGTGCAGGAGGCAGCTGATTGATGTTTCTATCTCATTAATGTTTCTAACTCTCTGTCCCTCTCCCTCTCTGTGAAAAATCAATTATATATATATATATATATATATATATATATATATATATATATATATATATATAAAAGTACTCTCAGCCAAGGAGCATTTAGAGGTTACCTCGAGATTCTGGGGTAATACTTAACTGTTGTCAACTGAAAAACAAAGGTGTTTGAAGAGAGGATAGAACAATCTGATGATAGGTAACAAAGGAAAACAAGCTGTGAATTTGACGTCTCTTGTCTTCCTCCCCTTCAGTATCTGAATATGTAGACAGAAGCATCTATGCACACATTTAGAGATCAACAAAGGAATAGATCATCCCTAATGGATGATACTTGAAATCTGAACCACTTTGAATACAAACAGGATACATACTATTTGCACAAATAAGGAAGACAAACAGACAAAGGGAAAGACTTCTTTGCTATATCTAACTATAAATGGGTGTGGAAGCTTAGATATTTGGAATCTAATAGTTGAGGTCACTTTTCAAAACTACTCCCAGTTTCAGAGACAGACTGTTTCAGTCACACAGTTTAGCTAAAAATGTGACTAAAGCAAGAAAGCAACCATTAGGTTTTTCAGAGAAAAAAACATAGATGCATGCCCCTGTGCAGAGTGGGCTCCACAGCTGTCCAGTCTTGGTGCAAGCCTTGTGGGGTGTGGGGCCAAGAGGGTAGGCTGCTATGGGCAGAATGAGGCTGGGCTGCACTGGAATGAGCCACTCCCTCAGAGAGTCTAAATGAGGATGAAGAATTTCTGAACCAACTAGAGACCCAAAGCCATCCAAGAATAGTAGTGGATGGGGCAGGGGCTTTTTAAGCTTCTTCCATAGCAATCCAGATTAGAATGCTATTACTAAGAAGGCCTTGGTTCCCTTGGAAGAGCTTTGGTTTCCAAGTGGCCTTGCTTGCACAAAGAGGCATTCAATAAAGTTTGTTGAATGAATGAGTATTAAGTTTGAATGTATAGAAGAACATTAGATCCCAAGCATGAGTTGCCACAGGACAGAGAGATATCTCAGAAGCCAGAGGTGATTCATGAGAACACGAAGGTACCCAGAGAAGGACAGTAGCCCTGTAGGAAGATGACCCTGCACAGTGGTTATGAACATGGGCTCCAAGCAAGATAGACAAGTTGAAATCAGCCTCACCACTTACTAGCTGTGTGATCTTGGGTAAGTGAATAACTTTGCTGAGCCTTAGTTTCCTCACTGTGAAGTGAAACTAGCTCATTTGGTGATTAAATACAATACACGTAATACAGCCCTAGCTGGGTAGCTCAGATGGTGGGAGCATTGTCCTGATACACCAAGGTTACAGGTTCAATCCATGATCAGGGCAAATTCAAGAATCAACCAATTAAGATGCATAAACAACTGGAACATCAAATAGATGTTTCCCTCTCTCAAATCAATAAATAAAACTTAATAATAGACATACCATACTTAGCTTTGTGCTAGCCACAAAGTAAGGGCTCGATATGGTATAGTTATTATAAGAGTCAAATTTCTCTCTAGGATTAGGTTAGGTGATACAAAAATTAATAAGCAGGTAGGAAATGAGGAAGCAGAGAAAGACAAATTCTCCTATGACTTGATTAAATGTCTATGGAAGAAGACAATCTCAGCAGGGTTGCATCAGGTAAACTGAGTGGGTCCCCTGGCTGTATTTGTGACAGAGTTTATGGCCTCAGCATGATATTGAACTGAGATGAGTGGAAGGTGTTGGAGAAATGTAAGGATGGGTATGACTGAATTTGGGGTGGGTGGTTTTGCTTTCCACGAATTGTTTGGTTTTTGGAGAATAAAAGTGCCAAACTGTGATTTATCATGAAACTAGCATTTTAATCATTTTAAATTTTCTGTTAGAGTTTTAAAAATAAGTTTCAGAAGTCTTCACTTTTTACAATATGTCCTTCAAAACAGGGTTAGAAAGCAGAAAGGAAGACACCAAATTCCTTCCACCAGGTGTTTGGAAAGACAAACTAGAGGTCCCCCTCCAAGCTTGGCTGTCCCTCATTTCCCAATATCCTTTGCTCCTGTCTGCCACTCAGACACCCACCACAGCACTTTCAAGCTCTAGGACAAAAAAGAAAAGCTTGAAGATATTTTTATAGAATACAGTTTTCAGATCAATGGAATGGTTTTGAATGCATTTGCTTGCTAAGGAGAATTTTTATGAGAGGGAAATAAAAGAGAAATTAGTTCAAATTTCCCAAGACAGATGTTTTAAAGAAATCCAAGCCTTCTAAAATGCTATCAGAAAGCTTTTCTATTCTGAGAATGAAACAAAATTGTTGTTAGTTAAATGCTTAATGTTTATTATCACTAGTATATTAGTTTTAGAGCAAATTTACACCACATTGATGTATATATCATTAGTGTCCCAAGTGTAGTCAAAGAAACAATAGGCCCATTTTATGGAAATAATTTTACTATTTTTTTTTATCAGTTTAGAAACTTATGCAGTCATGTATTTTTTTTAAATAATATTATTTTTTAAATAAAATGCAGGCAAAGTAATCTTTTATCTTTATTTTTATTTTTATTGAGTTGATGTGAGTGACTTTGGTTAAAAGACTTTCATGTAAGTGGACCCTCAAAGTTTAAACTCCTGCTGTTCAAAGATCAACTGTAGTTGTTAGAAGAGGCAACTCGACAGTCTGGAAATGGCATTAGACTTGAAATTTAAAAATGAGTGTAAACAAACAAACAAAATAAAAACAGACTCATAGATACAGAGAACAGACAGCTGTCAGAGGGGAGGAGTATTGGGGGTTTGGGTGAAATAGGTGAAGGGATTAAACAAACAAAAATGAAACACACACAAAAAAGCTCATGTAAAAAACAACCTCATGGATACAGACAACAGTATGATGATTAGCAGAGAGAATGGAGGTGGGGAGAGGTAGAAAAGGGTAAATGGGGAATAAGTGGAGACAGGAGACTTGACTTTGTGTGGTGAGAACAAAATACAATATATAGATGATGTATTATAGAATTGTACATGTGAAACCTATATAATTTTATTAACCAGTATACATTTATATCAGTTTGTTCTCTGACCTGAGAATTGAAAAGAACACTACATATTTCTTTCAGGGAACTTTAGAAACAACTGTTCTTTGTACAACCATTTTATAAAAAGAAAGCATGCCCAAATTTGATTTCATAATCTAAATTATGCTATGAAAAAGCCAAAGGTTAATTAGTAAATTTAAATTCTAATTACTGTATAAAAGTGAAAAGAAAAATGGAAACAATCTAAATGTCCACTGCAAAAACACAGTTTAATAAAATACAGCACAAAAATGTAATGCCATGCTATCTCCAAAATGGTCTTATGGAATTATTAATGTTATGGAAAGATGTGCAAGATATATTTGGTCATGAGAACATTACTCATATACATATGCTTAGAAAAAAAAAACCCTGAAAGTATATACACCAAAATGTTATAAGTCTTTGTAACATTGAATTTGAGTAACAAAATATTATTTTGCTTTTGCAATAAAAAGAGTTTTATAAAAATAAATACATACATTTAGTTTTTTTGACAACTGTTTTCCCTGGAGCTGCCATATTTTTTTCTAAGGCTATAATAAGCAACTAGACAGACCTGAAAGGTAAAAAAAAAAAAAAAAAAAAGCAAGCTCATTTTCTTAATTAGTTACCCTTGGCAATCATTATTTGAATTCGTTACCTCCCCCCAAACTCCAAACTGGCTCTTCCCCTGGATTCTTACTCATGATGAGTGGCACTACCCCGCTAGCTGCTCAAGAAGAATTTGTCTCCTTTAAGCCAAATCTAATTGCCCACATCTGTCTAATGGTTTCTCCACAATAGCTCCCAATTCCTAACCCTCTCTACCATCTTCTTGCCCCAGGACTGCAACAAGCACTACACTTAGCCATTCTGCCTCCGGTCTTGTCCTGACTTAGAGTAACCCACATTGCTGTCCTTTTCACGTCACTCTCTGCTTAAGATTCTTCCACAGCTCCCACCACCTTCAGGTGAAGAGATTTACAAAGCCCTTCAGATTTGGCCCTCACTTACCTCTCCAGCCTTCTTTCTCACTGCTTCTCTTAGTGCTTTCTGTCATAATGAGTTATCACTATCCTTTCAAAATGCAATGCTCTTTCACACCGTTCTTCCCTTGAACACAGGGATTCTTCCGCTTGGACCACTTTTCCTTGTTCCCTTCATTGATTCACTCTTTAGTCCTTCAAAATGTCCGACTATCTTCACTACCTTTTAAAGAACCTTCAGGCAATAAGCTTATGCAGGGGAGGTAAGCAACAAACCCGTCTCTTGTATCAGAAATCAGAGACTCTAGAGTCAAACCAGCCTACTTCTGTCTGCTGCCACTGCATGTCCAGACTGTATGCTTTGCTTCTCATCCGTAAATGAGGATGAGGCTCAGCTTCTCACCCATAAGTGAAGATAAAACGACAACCTTATAAAACTATTCTGAGATCAAATGTGATTATGTATATAAAAGGCAAATATGCTCACCCCATGATTTATCTAATTTTCTTTATATTTTATATTTTGATCTGTTTTTCTTTTTTTTTTTAAACATATTTTATTGATTTTTTACAGAGAGGAAGAGAGAGAGAGATAGAGAGTTAGAAACATCGATGAGAGAGAGTCATCGATCAGCTGCCTCTTGCACACCCCCTACTGGGGATGTGCCCGCAACCACGGTACATGTCCTTGACCGGAATCGAACCTGGGACCTTTCAGTCCCCAAGCCTACGCTCTATCCATTGAGCCAAACCGGTTTCAGCTTGATCTGTTTTTCTTAAGCCAACCATCTCAGTTCCTTTTTTAGCATGCTGCAGAACAGACGTAAATAAATGGATCCCAAGTTGTAAAATTCCTCAGACGGTGTTATCTCTGCCAGGAAGTCTTCCTTAACGGCCCCTACCCTCTGCCTGAGTCTCATTTAGATAATCTCCTATGTGTTCACCTATCATCTATGCACATCTCTATGACTGCAGGGCAAAATAATGACTTTCTTCTTTGGCCACCTTTTTCATTCCCTTTCCTTGCCGGAAAGGTTCATGTCTCACGATACGTGGCACCAGCAGATCCAGAGCAGTGCCTGACACATAACAAGCCCTCAATAAATGTTTGTTGAAGGAGCCGGGACCGGTTTGGCTCAGTGGACAGAGCGTCGGCCTGCAGACTGAAAGGTCCCGGGTTCGATTCCGGTCAAGGGCATGTACCTTGGTTGCGGGCACATCCCCAGTAGGGGGTGTGCAAGAGGCAGCTGATCGATGATTCTCTCTCATCGATGATTCTCTCTCATCGATGTTTCTAACTCTCTATCCCTCTCTCTTCCTCTCTGTAAAAAATCAATAAAATATATTTAAAAAAAATGTTTGTTGAAGGAATGAATAAATAGCCATTCACAACTCATGCATCTTACAACCCAATGAACTCTCTTAAGGCACTTCTGCAGGTAATTGTCTAGGACAATTTCGGAATTTTTAGAAATCTCAGAAGGGTTCCCCTCTCTCCTACCAAGGGATGGTGTGTTTCCAGTTGACCCTTGTGCTGTTTCTTGTTCATGCCATTAATCCAAAGAAGGCCTGCCTTTCCTTTTTGCCACTGAAAACATCTCCTCTTTCGTAAAGCCTTTTTCAAATTCTCCCAGTCCACTGCGATCTTTCATCCCTTGAACTCCTTTAACATCTAGATTCTATACCATTAATCCGACAATCAGCATATACTGCTAAGTAACCTCTTTCATATTGTTGTATTCGGCTGTTATGTCTTTTCAGTTTTATAGTTTAACTCTATTATGCTTATTTATATTTCTCCAACAAAAAAAATAGTGTATTCCTTGAAGTAGCTGCCAAGTGTTGCCCATCATGGCCTTTCATGTAGTGTTTTGCATACATGTGCTCACAGATGTTTCCTGGTTGACTTGAAGACAAAGAGACTCCATTTAAGAAGTTGTATTCTTTGTTTGCCATTTCCAAACAACCCTGACTCTCTGACCCTTTCCATCTATTCTCTTCATTTCTCTGCCTGTTCTCCCAGGGAAGCAAACACCTTTTAACTTTCTTATCAGGGCTCCTTTGCTATTTGGCTTCCACCTGGGTTCAGCCAATAGAAAGCACAGACTGGAGACCAATGGTAGGAGGACAGAGTGGTAGAGAATTGCTTTCCTTTGTCAGTTTTACAGTGTTAGAGTCCTTCCAAGGGCACAGCTTCTCTAGGGTTGCCCCTGTCTGTCTGAAGGCTCTGCCTCTCAACTGGGCTCCCATTATATCATTTCCTTCCTTTGCCTTTTCAGGCCTGGTGCTTCAATATGCTTTGTGGACTCCCTTAACCCTGCCTGCACTTTCGTAAATAGTCCCTTCATTAAAATCTCTTCAAAATCCCAGAGAGTGTGCCATTTCTTGCTAGGACCATGATTGATACAAGAGTTTTCAGTTTAGCTGGGGTAAAATTAGGGTAACCTTTTAAATCATCATTCAAACCAGGACACATTTGAGAGTGAAAGGAGGCACTATTAACAAATGTATCATGAAAAGAAATAATAATAATTGTATCATGTCCACAGGCATAATTCAGAACTGCCCCAGGAAGCCTGGAATGAATGGATCCGGGGGAAGAGAGACAACATTGTTCTAACAAAGAAAGAAAATATTTCTAAAAGATAGTATAAGTGCCCAAACAAAGGGGACATCTGTAATACTTTCAACAATAAAGATACATTAGAGGGGGAAAAGATAAGTGCCAAAGGATAGAAGATACTTTCAGAGCGATAGCCATTCCAAGACACATCATTTCTCCTGGGGAAGACATTTGCAATCAGCATGATGCTCAACACTCCTTCTCCAACTAAATGAAGTCACACAATCCATGTTTGCTTGGCCTGCTTTGTACATTTTCTCCAAGAAATTCCATTCTTAGTTTAGACCCCACCTTCACCCCTCACACAGCCAAACATAACTCTCACCATTTTGTTAGTTTAGCTCTGGGTTTTTAGGGAAAGCAGAATAACTTAAATCTTAGCCAATTAGTCTTTATAAAAAGCATCAAAAGCATTTCCAATTCAGCTATAAATCACTGTGAATGTCTAGTGTTTTTTATTCTTTTGACCATGTTTGAGCTTCAATTTGCAAAGATATCTGAGAAATAATTTATAGACATTCTTTACAAACTCAAACATTTTTACTAATAGCAGCATGAAGTATAAAAAGTAACCAAGAAATCTTTTTTTGTGTATGTGTGTATATTTTGCTTCTCTAAACAAAGGACTGGACAATTAACAAATACTCTGAAACTTTGTCTTAGAAAACCCTCAGCAAAGGAAATTTAGACTCATTGCTCTCCTACTTCTAGTTGATTCAAAGCCACTTGGCAAGGAAGTATTTCTAATCCTCATGTTGCTAGTAGAAGCAAGTTGCTATGAGGCCCAGTGTGTGACTTCGGGCTTGCCAAAACAATGCTTTGTTCAGGCATTTTCTACTAATGAGAATAGTTCATAAAAACACCCACACCCCTACCCAGGAGAAGGGAGACCATGTTGATTACTAGCAAGAATTTCTTTTTTTCTACTTCCCAAGCAGCCTGTTCCAGTTAGGGTTAGATCAGTGAAAGCTGGGTTGAAGGGTTCTGTAAGACAAAAGTAAACAGGAGAGGAAAGCAGTAACTGGAGATAAAAAGCAGGCACAAAAGTTTAAAGGAAACGAAACAGATCGATTCGAATAGGTGGGCATAAAGAGAAAAATAAAGTCAGCAAGAGATGTAAGAGATACCAAGCACATCGGCAGCCTCTTATACCACGCTGGCAGGCCATCAGATCTGAAAGGAGCAGTGTACAAAGAGCAATTTTAGCAGGATGCAAGGCTCAGGCATGAGACAAGAAAAAGCTGCAGTGTGACTTTAAGAGCAGAAAAATTAGAGTTAACTTAAGTGGTTTTACAGATCTGTTCCATTTCAGGCCCTATTCAAATTCTCAGCCTCCTGCTCACCTTTTCACCAGGAAGATCTCCAGCTGCTGTGAGGATGAAAACAGAAGCTTTCTTTGCCCTGGTATCCAGTACATGTAGTATTATGTTGGAGGAAAGAGAGTACTGGAATATCCCTGATGCAAATTTCTGGGTCCATATGGGGTGTAACATTCTATCAGCCTGTGAATTTTATAAACCACCCTAGGCCCAAAATTAATCCTTCAATTATGGGCCATTGCCTGCTGTGCTTAGCAAGCATTATGTGAAATGGATTATAACTAATTTTTCAAGGTCAGTAGATTTTATTTACCCATATGTTAACAATCAGTTTGAAGAGGCAGAAACTGTGTCAGCTACTCCATTATAAACATACACCTACTCAAAAGCCCCCATTAGAAACATCTACATTGGCTTTTCCTTTTAAAATTATATTAACAATTTTATATTACATATTCATTGTCTATATATAAATACTTTTATAACATGTTATATAGCTATAGAATTTATATTACAGTATAATATAAAATTACATAACATATTCCTATAAATACTATAATTTATATAAAATAATTTTAAATTATATATAAAATATGCATATAATAAATGTCATATAGTATAAAATTATATGAAAATAACTTTATAGTATTTATAATTTTGTGTTATACACATTTTTATGCAAAGCCTATATAGATGCTGTTAATATGTGTGAATGTGAATTTTAGTAACCTACCATTTCAATAGTTCATTGAAAAATAGTTATTTTAAAGAAAATTGTTAAGCCCCACCTCAGGATATGTTTTTCATTGCTTTTAGAGAAAGTGAGAGAGAGAGAGGAAGAGAGAGAAATCCATTTGAGACAGAAACATTGATCAGTTGCCTCCAGCACACACCCTGCCCAGAAATTAAATCTGAGACCTTTTGGTGTATAGAATGTTGCTCCAACCAACTATGGCTCACATTTTTTTTTTTTTAAATAACTTACTAGAGGTACAGTGTAGGAAATTCAAGCACGGGGAGGGGTGTGTCCCTCAGTCCAGCCTGCACCCTCTCCAATCTGGGACCCCTCAAGGGATGTTCGACTTTCCTCTCACAACCCAGGACTGCTGGATCCCATCCGCTTGCCTGCTTGCCTGCCTGCCTGATTGCCCCTAACTGCTTCTGCCTACCAGTCTGATCATCCCCTAACCACTCCCCTGCCACCCTGATTGATGCCTAACTGCTCTCCTGCCAACCCAATTGCCCCTAACTGCCCTCCCCTGAAGGCCTGATCACCCCTAACTGTCCTCCCCTGCATGCCTGGTCTCTACTAACTGCCCTCGCGTGCAGGCTTGGTCACCCCTAACTGTCCTCCCCTGCAGGCCTGGTCACCACTAATTGCCCTCCCCTGCAGGCTTGGTTCCCCCTAACTGTCCTCCCCTGCAGGCCTGGTCACCACTAATTGCCCTCCCCTGCAGGCTTGGTCCCCCCTAACTGCCCTTCCATGCAGGCCCAGTCACCCCCAACTTCCCTCCTCTGCCAGCCGGGTTACCCCAACTAGCTTCCCTTGGAGGCTTGGTCACCCCCAACTTCCCTCCTCTGCTGACCTGGTCACCCCTAACTGCCCTCCCTGCAGGTCTGACTGCCCCCAATTGCCCTCCCTTGCAGGCCTGGTCCTTTCCAACTGCCCTCCCCAGCTGGCCATCTTATGTCCATAGGAGGGTGGCCATCTTTGACCACATGGGAGCAGCTATCTTGTGTGTTGGAGTGATGGTCAATTTGCATATTACCTCTTTAGTATATAGGATTTGCATTCATCTTACAAACACAATTATGGAGGCTACTATGCAATAGGTACATATACAGCCCAGTGACTATTGCATAGTAGTTCAATTTGAGACAACTAGTTTCCTCACAATATGATAAATGCCTTGATAGATACGTACTCAGATGCCAAGGGAGAGATGTCTGGGAATACTTTTCCAAAGGTGGTCTCAGCAGAAGCTGAGTTTTTAAGGATAAGAAAGAGCTAGTTGATGAGAAGATGAGGGGAAGCTGAAAGGGTATTTGTGCAGAGGGTAGAGGGAACTATATATTGCTAAGCCACTAGCATGGCTCTGACTGATGCATTTATATCCAGGGCTCAGGACAGACATTGAAGAACGACTGCCAATGAGACTAGAGGCAAGGTCCATATCATTAAAGACCTTGCACACTAAACTGGCAGTCATAGGGAGATATTTATGAATTTATTTATTTATTTATTTATTTATTTTTTGCGAGCCAGCCAGGGTAGTCATGAGAGATGGTAGGGGAAGAAAATGATGAGTTTAAGGAGAAGACAATATTGGAGACTTTATAGCACCCATGGGAAAAGGGGGGAAAGACAATGGAAAGAGGTGAGGTGACTGAAGCTTTTTAGGAGGAATAATCTAAGGTCTTAGGACTGCTTGGATATGACAAACTAGTGAGGAGAAGAAATCTAGAACATCTCTCAGAATTCAGCCTAAGATCACAAGGTTAGTAGTCGTGCTATTCATACAGGGCTATTGAAGGATGAACAAGTTGTCACTGTTGATTATTTTCATTTTGGGGTATTTTGGAAGGAAGGCTGTGGAGATAAAAACATTCCACTAGCAATGTTTTGAGAAACTATGACTCTAGACCTCAGCAGCAAAGTCTGAACTGGAAATTCAAAACTGGACATAACTAGCATTTGAGTGATTATGAAGCCAATATAATAAGGTCATCTAAGAAAAGTGAGTATAGGACAGAATCTTGGGGTGCACCATCATAAGGCAGGAAACAAATACAGATTATAAAGTAGCATCTTTGAAATGAAACAGGGAAAAGGGCTCAAGGAGAGAGGGGCTTAGTGTGGCATATGCTACATTGAAATCAAGAAGGACAAAAAAAAAAAAAAGAAAAAGCGAGCATTGTTTTAGCAATGTATTTCAGTGTGTTGAAAAAAAAAATTAAGTTTCTGGTATACAATTAATAGATATATTATATTAATGTGGCAATTTAGTAGTGAAAATCATCACTGGACTTTAATTCAATAGATAATCAACTCTCAAAAATAGGATTGCTTTAAACAATTCATTTTATATGGCGTCACAGGTTGGGTTCTCTAGCAGCAGATGCTGAGAAATGCCAAGATAGAATCTGGGGTGTAAGATGTTTAAGAGAGATCAACACTGAAAGGAAGGAGAGGAAGGAAGACTGTGCCCTATAGTGAGACTTGCCCCTGAGAATGTGTCATACCAGCTGACATGCCTGGGCCTTTGTACCTCCACCTCACCCAGTCACTCATGGGGACTACCCCGGGCAGGGCATTGCATCAGGAGGTAGTTTCTGTAGCTGAGGCAGATTCTGAAGGAGCAAGCAGCTGAAGTGCTCTCTCATAGCGTGGCAACAAGTCCTTCCTTGAAAGGGTCTGGGCAGCACATTTTCATTCGAACCTCATGTGGCTTCAGCGTCTATGGTTAGAGGTAGCAGTTAAAGGATCCAACTATTGGTTCTTTACCCCATATCAGTATTATAAAGCTATTTTTCTGTCAATACAAATATGAAATAATTTTTCAGGTAAAAATATTAAATTATGGAACTACACAGTGGTTAGGTAAGAGTAAAAAACCGCATTGCTAGTATATAAAATATCCTAATCATATTTGCTTTTAGAATTAAGTCCTAGACATATTTTATACCTGAAAAGGTATAGAAAATAAATGAAGTATAATACAATAAGGCAATGAAGGTGTTCCAATAATATCTAAAACGAAGTTTAGGTTACATAGGTTGACAGGAACAAAATTTAATAAAAGCTTTTTCAAAAAGTGCTCCGTTATTGGACAGCCCTGAGGAAACAGAATGAGGTGATCGTATTTGGTTATATAGTGCATTTATAACATTTGACATCTCCTCCTTTGCAAAATAAATGTCCTCTGTGCCAGCTGCAATTAGGTGCTGAGATAAAGCTGCCTTAATATTCTGCATATTTGATCAGGGCTGCCAGCAGCTGTCAGTTCACTGGCTCTGTTCTCATGTACAATGAAAACATCAAAGACATCTGTGGCTTGCCCTAAAATTAGTGCCAGAATTGGCCTTCTCTCCTTTATTGTGTAACCATCTTGGCTGTTTGCATAGGTAACAAGGGAACCTCCAGATATGGTTGCTGGATCTGTGAAGGAAAACTTTGAAAGTGGCCAAATTGTCCTAGTGGCCAGCACAACGCTTCAGGGCATGGGGTTTGGAGTCACACAGACCTGGGATTCAGACTTCAGTTTTTACTTTTTACTTGTGACTTAAGGCATGTAATTTAAACTCTCTCAGCCACAATGTCTTTTTTTTTGTTGATAAAATGGGAATGATAATAAGACCTACTTCATAGGATTGCTTTGAAGAACAATAAAGAAAACCTATGTAAAGCACTTAGTGTATGCTCAGGGCTTAGCAAGCACCCACTAAGTGTTCGGAATATTAATTCTTTTATCTAGTGCCCTTCATAAGAAATAATAATTGTAGTGGCTTTAAAACATTCATTTTCTAGCTTCTGGTCAGGGTGGCAGAGTAGGTAAACCAGTGTGTGTGTGTGTGTGTGTGTGTGTGTGTGTGTGTGTGTGGTGTTCCAAAAAATGTAGACACACTTTAACATCTGATAGCTAAATTAATGTTTCTAACCCACTGGAATTAATAATAAGTAATGTATAATAAGTATAATACATTATTGGAATACCCTGTATATTTATGCATACACACAGATATTAGGATTTTAGTCTTAACTTCTAATTTTTTTCTCACTAGGATTTAATAAGTCCTCTGGCAGATATTGAGTAGGGATTAGTATTTGGTCTAGTTCTCTTTTCTCTTCTTTACTGGATAGTTTCTGCTGATAATTTCTTCTCTGCAGAAATAATTACTTACTTGAATTGTAGTGGCTAATGCCATTGTAGAGAAAATCAATCAATTCCTGCTTTGGGTTGTTTTATTTTTTTTTCATCTGAATTTTGAACAAATCCAAAGTCCTTGTCAATTGATTTATAATGACATTTCTGCAAATGTCTGTCCACAGTGGTGGGTGGTTTCTGTCTATTCACTTGGCCTCCCAGCTCTTAGTGCTCATTCTATTTAATAATCAATGGGAAAATATCCTCAGGTGATAATTAACAGCAAACATAGGTGTGATCAGTCCATATTATAAAATATTAGGGCTGTGATTAAAAAGAAAGGGTGTAGGGGAAGGGGGGGTGGGTTAGAGAGCAACCAAAGGACTTGTCTACATGCATATTAGCATAACCAATGGACACAGACACTGGAGCTGTGGGGGCTTGCCCGAAGTGGGAATGGCTGGGGGGGGGGGGTCAATTGGGGGAAAAGGAGACATATGTAAAACTTTAGACTATATTTAACCTAACTTTTTAATAAGCCAAATGCAAGAAAGGGGTAGCTATGTGTGTACTAATATGGAAGAATGCCCAAAACATAATCATGGGTGAAAAAAAGACAGTTGTATGATGATAAACCTGGTGTGGTACAATTTTTATTACTTATAACTGGAATATAAGTAGTCTAGCCTTGGGATAGGGTCTACTTAAAAAAATTAGTCCTGTTCACATAATGAAATACTATGCAATAAAAAAAATAAGCAGCTCTATATATATTAGTATAGAAATATCCACCCACACCAAGGGTCATTAAGAGAGAAATTCAAGACACTAATCAGTGGATTAAAATGGTAACATTTATATAAAATGAAAAATATGTGTATTCACATATATTTGTATGCACAAAGAAGATAAAAACCCAGATAATGTTTCAGGGAAGGAAAACTCTGTGGGTGGGATACAGGGAAACAAAACCTGGGTTAGGACAGGCACATATTTTGTAATGATTAACCTTTTGTACCTTTGAAAATTTGAATTGACTAGGCAAAGTTTTTTGTTTTTGTTTTTGTTTTAAACTTCAGTCCTGTAAAAGGAAAGGTTAGGCAATTAGAAGGAGAAGGAGGAAACCAAAACCTTTGTTGCAGACATGTTGACTTTGAGATTAGACACCCAAAGGGTGATGTCATGGAGCCGTTGGCCATATAAGTATGGATCTCAGGAGAGAAGTCTGGGCTAGAAATATAAATGTGGGAGTTTTCAGCATACAGATGATGTTTAAACTCAAGAGAATGGATGAAATGACCTAAAAAGAGTGTAAATAAAGGGAAAAAAGGGGGAAATGACCAAGCCCAAATTATTGCAAAATAATGCATGATCATGTCCAAATTTTGAAAATTGTCCAAAAGCACAAATAAGAAATAAAAATCATCTACAATCCCACTTTCTGGAAATTAAATCTATTGTAATTTTGTTATGTTTCCTTCCAGTCCTTTTTTCTCTGCATCTAAAAATATGTCATTATGAACCTCCTTGAGTAAAAATCATAGTACATATTTGGAAATAAAACACAATCTTTACTGGAGTGTCTTTCAGACCATTAAAAGAGCAATTTATATTCTGTAAAACATTTCTTTAAAATACCTTTTCCCTACTTCTCCTCAATCTCTCTCTCTCTCTCTCTCTCTCTCTCTCTCTCTCTCACACACACACACACACACACACACACACACACACACACACACACACCACAGCAGCATCAGCAACGATATGACAGAACTCGAGTTCACTGTTTTCCTGAATACCCCAGCCCTTCTTCTCCTTTGTATACAGGGCTCTGGAGGTTTTTTCCATCCCTCTTCCTGCCTCCTAAAATATATATATTCATAAACATGTTGCACTAGATATCTTCCAATTGCCCTTCCAATCCCCTTCCCTAGCCTGTTCTGTGGCCTAGGAGGCTGACCTAATAAAATGGTATCACCAGTCCCCTGGCTTCCTGTTGTGTCTGCCAGTGGAGACCCTTTGCAGGAAGTTAGAAGGGAGGAGGGTGAGGTCAAGTTATTTTTTGCCTTTGAATCCTCCATGCTGAGTTGTCAGCATGATTTCCAGCAGTAGTCCCCACTCCTTGCCACATGAGGTCTAGGGAAGGTAACAGCTCCCAGTTGTCATTAACCCAGGCATACTTCTGCATCTCTTGTTAGTGGCTTTAAACCTTGCTCACCCCTTCGTAAAGAGTTCCTTAATTAAGCACTTCTCAATGACCCAGCATGAGTTTGCCATCTGTTTCCTGCCTGGACCCTGACTGATGCAAACAACTCAGGCTCCTTTAAGTTCTCTTTTAACTCTTTTTAATTTTCTTCATCTCCACAACCAAAAGCCTGAGTTCTGAGGAGGCAATGACTCTTTGTTCATGATGGGGAGGTTGAGGAATGTATAGAAAATGTTGTGACTATTTCATGGTGGTTTATACCACATGAGACATTAGTATAGATCATATGAATACATTTTTATGTGCACAAAGAAAATCTGTAAGGAGTGGTTAATCCTAAGGAGTCAGGGATTGGGTAGAAAGGGGAAGGCAGGCTTTCACTTTTTTCTTTATGCATATTCTTGTTTGATTTTGACTTTAATAGGTAAGCACAACTTTTAAAAAACATTTATATTTTTAATTGTAAGGAACACAAAACAGGTTCTGAATCAATGGTTCTGGGGTAAGAATCAACGGTGCAGCAATGCACTGAAGCAACCACTCTTGCAGAGCCACTGTGCATTTTCCACTCCGGGGTCCTGGGTGATGGGGGCTGACATCCAGCCTATGATCTTCTCACCAACCTGACATTGATCCCTAACATTGACATTGAACCCTAAGTCCCTGGAAGAAGGAGTGACTTTTATTAACATGCATCTAAGTACCTTCAGACTGGTGCAGCCCACTCCTGTTTGTCTGGATCGGAGCTGATTTTTCTGCCACTTGTAAGTTGGCTGTTGTCTTCACTGCTTCTACTAGGACAGAAACTTGAACTTGAGGCTCAAATTAGATGTTCTTGATACCTGAATCTTGCCTATCCTTTTTCCTGACTCCACTCCCAAGCTGGGAGGCTCCACTTCCTGTCTGCATTCCCTGGGTCCGACTTAGACTAAGGTTGCTCAAATCCCTAGCCCTTAGCCTTGTTCTAGGATTCTCTACTAGAACAGATTTCTGCCCCCAATTTTCCTGTCTGGCTCATCCCATTGTCTCCTGAGCCTCAGTTTAGAAATTGTAATAATTCTCTTGGACCTTCTCTCCAGTGTTTAAATAGCTGTTTAAAAATCTGAATTTAACTTGATTTTCAATCCCCATTAATATTTGGTCTTTTTTTTTTTCTTGAGCAGCTTCCATTTGGAGATACATTGGAGTATTTTCTTATTTTCCTTGTTTTAATGGTCATGACATAATGTCACTAAATCATCTCTGCCATTTCTAGAATAGTCTCATCTAAAAAAAATATAGAATACTCTCATCTGCCCCAACCCTGCTTCAGCAACCTAACATTTTAATAAGCCATTTTATTTTGAGCTATGTTATAATTTCAAAGTAGTCATTGAGAATTATGTATATATTTTCCAAAATAAGGAAGTACCCCTTAATGTCTCTACTATAAAATAATACTTTTAGAAATGATAAATACTACATATGTATGTGGCTGCCTCCTAATTTGTGAAGGTTTCTAAAGAGAGCTGAGGTTCTGTCATGTTTTACAGTAATTCTCTGGCACAGTTCTATTTGACTGTCCCTAAAACAAAGGGGGTGATGGGCCAGGAACCAATCACACCTCTTCATCTGAGATTCACCTGCAAAAGTTGCCTCACCTCTTCTGGAAGCTCGATATCAAATAACAAACTAAGGCTCCATTCAACTTTGGTTCAGTAGACTCATATTCCATTATCTCTCCCTCCTACATAGGAGCAAGATTGAGTTACTCATTAATTTTAAAAGGGATTCTTAAGAAACACCAGGAAAGATTTGCTAGTGATGGGTGCTGACAACTGTGGAAATACTAACAAGGGAAGCCATAAAATCTCTTCCCTGGGAGACTTTATGGAAAGCAAAATCAAATGGGTGTTGTTGAGTAGCAGTATTAGGAGGAGGTGGGAAACTTGAAATAGATGGAGTGTCAACTGATTCTATAATTTTGTAGTAACAGATGGACAACTAATTAAAAACAAGAAGCAACAATCAATTGACAGAGTTGGCAGTTCCTGCATTCCCTGGTCCTTTAACCACAGATTTATGCTAACCACATTCTCACCTTCTTCAAGCTTAATAAAATTTCCACCTGTGTTGCAGTACAGTATTCACTATTATACAAATAGGAACTTGCTCTTTAATATCTGATAGAAACCTATTTACCTCCTCCCATGTACTTCCGACCTCTGGTAGCACATAAAGATTTTTGATGTGGGTAGAATGTAGGATGTGGCTCTTTATTACACAAGTTATTACTATTTATTACCCTCTGCTCAACCTTTATCCCTCTTGTATAGTAGAGTACAAGGCATAAATATAGCTTGCCCACGTCTCTTATTAAATCAAAACAGAATTCAGCTTGACACAAACAGCTTCCATAATTGACCTCTCCATATAACTTACTGTATTAATCACATGCTAGTAATTACATCACTGGATGGCAATCAAATTGTTGCCATCCAGTAGACATAGCTGCAATCTTTATCTTTACCTGTGAAATCAAATATTTTTTTCACTTACCGGTACATGTTTTATAGGTTTACCATTATCAGTATGCTCCTACAGCTAACTTCCCCCAGCCAGAATTTTCTAGAAAAAAAAAAAAAGAAATACAAAGAAGTAGAAAACACCTGCAAAGACCCCATGAGCAGAGGCGAAGTGTTTGAACAGGAAACTATGGGGTCCTTGATACCCAAAATATGGTTACGAAGTAGGAGAACAGGCTCCAAATGGGCATATGCCCTTGGTCCTGTGAGCTTCCCTCGCTATGGAGAGTGGTAAGCCACATGAGGGTCAGAATGGAGGCCTGAGCCCCATTTCTAAGGGAAATGTCAATGGTGGAGATGTAATTTCCTAATTTATTTTACTAACCAGAGATGCTGTGTTGGACGCATTTGTTTCTGAATTACTCCTCTGCATTAAGTTTTCCCCCCAAGAACAATGGAAATAACTTAATTTGCTTTGTAGTGTAGCTTTTCCCAAAACAGAGGCACTATCTGTTACTTTCAGAGGTAAGTTTAAGCTTCATTCCTTAGAAAATAAAAAATGCCTACAACTATGAAATTGCAAATTTTTACAGCTGCCACACCCATTAAGTTTTCTCCCCAAACTGCCATTTTAAACACCCCTTTATACCACAACACTCTCTTGCCTAAACTTGAAATCTTTTGAAATTAACCTTGATTTAAGAGTGGTAAGTGCAGGATATTATTATCTATCTTTGATGACATAAAGAGTTGATACTGCCCAGATGGTATGGCTCAGTGATTAAGCGACAACCTATAAACCAGGTAGTCACTGTTCGATGCTTGGTCAGGGCACAGGCTTGGGTTAGGGGCTTGATCCCCAGAGTGGGGTGTGTAGGAGGCAGCCAATCAATGATTATCATCATTGATGTTTCAATCTCTTTCTCCCTCTCCTCTCTTCTCTGAAATCAATAAAAATATATTAAATTTTTTAAAAAGAGTTGATACACATGCCCAGTCTTTATACCAAAAGACATTTTCAAGATGGAAGGTCTTGAAATATGAAACTATTTCCAACTCATCAATAATACCCACAAACTTTTCCCTGTTAAGTAGGATAAACATTTCCAGAGTGAAGGCTCTAGTTCACTGCTTCCTTGATAACGCCATTGCCTAGGCCCCTGGGCATTTTCTCTTAGTGAATGGCACTATGGTGGCCACACATGGAGTTGTCTGCCCAGACCCCCTTTTCTGGGAATTGATCTCTAGCCCCTGGATTGTTTCCCAGAAGCCAAGTCTGTGTTATATAACCCTGCAGCCCTGGCAACAGTTTCTTGGACTGGGGGTACTGACTCCAAGTGGGTCAGCTTGACTCTCTTAGAATTAGAGAGCAAGAGAGAATGTCTCTCTATGTAGCTGAACCTGAAATATGCAAATTTGGAGCCTGTGGGCCAGCCATGAATTGTCTGTCCCCTGTAGGTTGTCAGACAAGGAGAAGTGAAACTTAGGTTTAGAGAAGAGATATGCTTCCTGCATTCCTACAACAGTTACATTCCTGGCTTTGAATTCTGTGGGTCGCCCCTGGAAGTCTTACAATAAATTGTTTTGGGGGGCTTAAGTTAACTCATAAGAGTTTTGTTACTTTCAACTATTCTTTTTTTTTTTTTACCTGCAGCTGTTCTACCTGGAAGGGCACCTCTAGTGATGATGCACTTGCTTGCCTTGACTCCACTCTCTACACCCCAACCCAAACAGTCAAGAAGTCCAATCCATTTTAACTCTTTATTCAGTCATCTGCTCCTCTCTATTGTCATTTATACATCTTAATTCAAGGTACAAAACTTGAAGTCATATAGACCTAAGTTCAAGCCCCAGTCCTGTCATCTACTACTAAGTGTGTGACATTAAGTTTCTAAACCTTCCTAAAATGGTGATTAAAAATAGTATTTATCTCATGACATAGCTGTAAGGATTGAAAATAGTGCATATAACAAAATGGGACTGGGATCAAACGTGCAACCCAGGTACATGCCCTTAACTAGAAAAAAACCCACAACACTTTGGTGGACAAGCTGGTGCTCTAACCTCTGAGAAACACCAGCCAGGTCTCCATGTTTATTTTAATGACTAAAATAACGTACATAAAAAAGGACTTTTGCTTTATTACACTATATCTAAAGTTAATTTCATTTGATTCAGGTCTTCAAAAGGTAGGAAAATATTTATATTTATAAAGGACCTGTTGTATCAGTTACTCAGCTTTTTACATACATGTTTTATTTAATTTTGATGTCTTGGAAGTTATAAAAATGAGTTACACTGTAAGAAAATATTTTATTTTAAATAAAAATTCAGATGATAAAAATCTCAAAATATTGAAAAACATGTGCTGGATGTTAACAGATAAGCATCATGTTTAATAACTAAATATAATTTGCTTCAATCCCGAAGGAGAAGTAAAGTTCATCTCATTCTTTAAAAACTTGACTAGTAGGCAAGTCACTTGGCCTAAGTAAAGAGAATATAATTTTTCCTACACAGTGTTTTATGTTGAGTTCTGAGAATGCCTGTGCAACCATTTGTATCTTATTTCCCCCCCCCCCAAAAAAAGTTTGAGGGTGCAATTTTATTGTAGTAGTAAAATAAAGACTCAGGAATATTTTAAAATAGAAAAATATCTTTAGTTGAGCATTTTGATTATATTGCAACTACTGGTATTTCTTAATCCTATTTCCCCCATCAGTGTACATTTTCTGTTAAAATTGAGAGTCAAAGAAAGTCACACTTCTGGTTCCTTCTGATAGTGTGAACCCAAAATAGCAGTCAATGAAGGCAAACATCTGTGAAGGCTTAGTCAGAGCATTTACTAGCTAGTGATACCTCCTAAAGTGCCATTATTTTTATTCTCAGGAAAAAAATTTACATGCTTCTTTAGCATCTTGACTAACAACTTCTAACAACCAAAGCAATCTTCTAGGCAAAAAATGTGTGCAGAAAAATAACTCCCTCCTAAAAAATTGAAGTGGGAGATAATGCATACATCCAAAGGAATGTATGGAAATACAGTAGTATTTCAATAAAAATTGGATATAAAAATCAGATTTTCAAATTCAAAACATTTTAAGGCAAAGACCTACTTTCACTGAATATAATCATATGTATTAATATAAGTGGTGTTTTCATGAGGTAAATGTCACTAGTTAAATATGACATATTAATATTTAAATTAATCAGCAATCCACTGCTGTGAAAAAGTTATTTCTTAAAAAAGTTTTGCAGATCGTCCTAAAATATTGAGGGAAAGCATTGACTGTTCCATCACAGCTTCCAGCAATGTCACAATGCCCATGCTATCCATTCATTTATCCACCATTAAACATGATGGTATTCACCCTAGCCAGGTAGCTTAATTGGTTGGAGCATTGTCTTGGACACCAAAAGGTTATGGGGTCAATGCATACAGGAGGCAACCGATCAATGTTTTTCTCTCATATCAATTTTTTTCTCTTTCTCTTCCTTCCTCTCTCTCTAAAAATCAATAAAAACATATCAAAAGGTAAGAATTAAAAAATAATAATAAGAAGAAAAACAAACAAACATTACAGTATTCTGGGAAGGGTCCATAGACTTTATCAGAGTGTCAAAAGGGCTACACACACACACACACACACACACACACACACAATGTTAAGAACCCAAGGATAAAAGAATGTATTATTCTGGTCTATTTACATTTATTCAATTAAAAATATTTATTAGAACTTACTTTGTTCCATGAATAAAGTCCTAATCAAAAATATTTTGAATGAATTTGGTGTAAAGAGTTTAGAAAGGAAACACAGAACATAGTAAAGTATTCATTTAAACCACAATATAAATGGTACAAAAATAGTGACACAAGGAAAGCCATAAATTTAGCTACAAATCCATTTGAAGGATTTCTTAGCACTATGTAATTTGTTACTGCTAAGCTCTGACTACTATATAATCAGGCTGACAAATGACTAATACTGGGCAGGTCCAAACAAGTAAATTCTAGTTCTGTTTGGGATTCTGTCTCCCCATCTTTGTGCAGTCTTATAAGTTAATGGTCCTACCTCCTGTTGGGTTGTCTGTCCCTCTGTTTGTCTGAAAAAGCTTTCTAATTTTTCTCTTCTAAACTACAAAGACTGGATGGTTTAATCATCCAGAAGCCTAGAGCACATTTACTTTGTTTATGGAACATTTTACAATACTATATTCACGAGAGTAGAAAACAGATTTTAGAAAATGTGTGGCATTTTGATAATAATATATCTGAAAAGAAAGATAGAAAAATGTAAATCTGCCAAAATTCATAGAACTCACTTTTAGGAGTTGACCACTGATTATTTAAAAGAAATAGGATCGTAATTATAATGGAAAGTAAACATTGGTATTAATGAGTTTGAATCGAGAAAATTATATCAAAATTTGAACTTCAAAGCAGAAACCAAGTGAATGAATGACAAGTCTGCAGATGAAAGCTAACCCTTGATTGAAAGAGCTAATGGCACAATACCTAGTCCCAGCAATGTGAAAAGGCATGAAGCCCAGAAACATAGTAGCCAACAGAAAAAAGGAACAAGCCAACTCAACAGACAGTGGAGGTGGTTGGCATATGCTTTCTCCTCCCTCAGCCCACACAAAGGCAGGAATGAGCAGAGAACACCAGTGCAGCTGAGATCAATGTTATCTTCAGTGGTCTAAAAAATAGTGACCGCAGTATGTGATAAGTAATACAATGTTTACCTTTGGGGACATTGAAGAAGTGATCTAAGAATAGTCTTCGTTCTTTCCAGTCCCCCACTACACACACGCATAAAACATCCCTACTACTCAGAACCCATTCACCTAATAGTAACTTCAAGTTTGAATGTCCCTTCTCTGACAGTAGGAGTCAAGGTCTGTGGAAGGAGATTAAGTCATAAAAGCAGAGCCCCTATACATGGAATTAGTAGCTTTATAAAAGAGGCCCAAGAAATATCCATTGCCCCTTCTGCCATGTAAGGTTACAGCAAAAAGGCAGACATCTAAGAAGCCAACTTTCACCAGATACCAAATTTGCCAGCACCTTTATCTTGGGCTTGCCAGCCTTCAGAACTCCGAGAAATAAATTTCTGTTGTTTATAAGCTACTCAAACTCTGGCATTTTTGTTATAGCAGCCTCAATAGACTAAGTTACATTTCAGAGATTATTACTTCACTCTGATCATAATTTCTCTTTCTTTTAAAAACTAAATCAGGAACATATTCCTCTACACTTTTACATTCAATAGTTTTGTTTTATATTTTATCATAATAACATTTGTAATGACGGTCTTTACACCTTTTAGAGATGCTTTCTTTTGGGCCAAAGTACACAAAACAAAAAAGAGTAAGTAGCATCAAAAAGCGTTCAAATTTAACATAGGCATTACACTCCCAGCTGCTGATGTCAGTTGTCAATTATTAGCAAATCTACTACTGTTGTCATCAAAATCTTGGAAAGAGGTAGGTGTTGTAAAGGCCACATGAACCCCCCTTCATGGCTAAATAATGGAGTTAACTCTGTAATCTATAGTTTATCTCTTCAGAAACCTTCCTCAACATGTCAACAAAGGAGATTAAAATATTAATTAAACCCTTTTCATTAGATGTAGCCATGAAGACAATGCTTTCATGTTAGCCAGGATAATTTATAATAATAAAAATGTAATATGCTAATCAGACCAGACAGCCAAAGGATCTTCCAGGCATCCAAAGCCACAGAGGCAAGCCACGAGGCTGCGAGGGCTGAGCCCCTTGCATGAATTTCTTGCATTGGGCCTCTAGTGTTGTAATAAAATGAATAGGATATGAGAAATGTTACCCTATCTCAGAGCAAGATTCCAACCAGGCATGATCAATTGGTCTCCACACACCTACAATAATGCACATAGCAGGTCAGAAATGTTTGTTGAGTTGGTGAATAAATGAATAATTTTCAAGGAGAATTTTGCAGATAGTCACTGTTCAGGACCCTCAATTCCAAAAACAGTTTGTAAATAATTCTTTGATAGTAGATTCACTGTGTATTATATATTCTATATTATCTAATAAGAAAAAAAATTGGTCAGGTATTTTTAGGAAGTACCCTAAACCAGTCCTTTTATAGTTTATATTTATTAGCATTTTTATACACACACTCACACACACACACACCTCTAAATATTAGGATGCCTTAATAAATGATTCTCTCTCATCATTGATATTTCAATCTCTCTCCCCCTCCCTTCCTCTGTGAAATCAATAAAAATATATATTTTAAATAAATAAATAAATAAATAAATAAATAGATAAATAAATAAATATCATGATGCCTTATTTTCCAGGTAAACCCTGTGATTTCTGTTTCAAAGAGATGGTCATTGAAAAGAGTGATGTTCCCTGAAATAGGAAACTTAGAAAAGCAAACCTGAAATTCTCAAGTGTGGTTGGTGATTCAGGACAGCTTGCTGGGTTACATGGCAGGGTACAGTTACTTCTAACAGGAACTGTCTGTTCTCAAGTACAATTCATTGCAACTGAGTTGTTGGAAACTTTGTTTTGTTTCATATTACCAGCTTCTGAAAGAGGTCAGTATTTGTGAGGTTTCAAGAAGTTTCCTCTGAAGTCAGCACTCCAATAAAACATGAACTAGATTGACTCAGCATCCATGGAATTGGCCTGAGGACTTATTTCTGTAGCTCTGAAATCTGAGGGGGCTTTCCTCTCCTGGGCAAGTTCCCACTTTTTCACCATTTATCTTAAGTTAGTAAAGGTGATCTAAATGTCATCATGTGATTAGAAAGGTAGTCATGAGACTATGATTGAGTATGATTCCAACCAATGATTTTTTATTGAAAACAATTTTTTTAATACTTGTAAGTTTTAAGCTTTAAAAATTAAAAAATAGGTGAACTGAAAGAGTTTTATTATGAGTTTTAATCTCAGAACTACTTTAAAGGAGTAATAATTAAGCTTTTGAGAATATATCTGGGCTCTCAAAATTCTAAATGCTCTTGTTCTCTAAAAGGATTAGTTTTCTCATTTTTCTAATAAGCAAAATTATAAGAGCATCTAAAATCTTGACAGTAAAAATAAAAATACTTGTAAGTAAAAAAGGTCATTGGACTATGAATATTTATTTTTATTTATTAACTAATTATTTTTTATTAATAAGGGATGGTGGGAATACGGATGATAATTGTATTAAGCCTGACCTGTGAGAATTATTTTGGTCCTATTCAAACAACCACTTTGTTATCATTCTTTGTTTTAATATGTTAATAACTTCAAGGGGAAGGGTACATACTCCATCACTGAAGTTCTTTTGTTACTCCTGAGGCAATGTTGCCTTCAATCAATCTACCCCTCACTCACTCAGGCTCTGTGAAGCAAGCAGAGTTCAAAATGTGATTTTTTTTAAGTAGACTTAAGCTCCAAATGAAGTTTCTCTTTAGGCAGCTTTTCTATCCCCTCGCAGCAAGTAATAAAGATTCATTAAGGGGAAGATTGCCATCTTTAAAAATGTATTAAGAATCAAGTTTTTAAAACCTCAGTGAACCTCATTCTGATTATTTTACCAGCCTCCAACTGCTTTTCAATGAAACTGATTATCATCATCAGAAAGTCAGTGAAGGGAAACATTGGAAGCTGTATTTTATTTATTGCGCTTATCTTTAGCCAAGTCTCCCTCTCAATTAGAACCTCAAGGAAGATTCTCTTGCTTTTTCTATCTACCATGTCCTGGTATCTTGATATGAATTATTTGCTTAATCTCCTTGGCATGTAACACACACTTTACTTATCTCTTGGCCCTAGTAGGAAGTCTTCTTCATAAATAATACATAGCTCTTTGGCCTATTCATTAGAAGCATATTGCCCCTCACAAACCAGCTTCTTGAATATCCCTCAAGTGGATGTGTGTTGCACTGCCCAGATCCACCTCTATGACCAAGATGCTCATTTCCATGGTTGTGGGAGTTTTGGCTACTGAGGGCTCACAATGCAATTCTCCCTCAGGGATTGCTCACCACCAAAGGAAGCTGCCTCATCCAAGGTCCACTTTTCTTCCCCAAGGGGTACCCACATGCAAAAAAGTGACCATGTGCAGGATACAATTGTTCTCTCTTCTCAACTTAAGACAAGTTTGAAAGAACATCCTAGCTTTAAAGCTACCCATGGAATTCACAGAGGCCTTTGTTGTCACTGCCGCACAGGTCCACTTCTCATGCCCAGTCCTGCTTCTTTTTTGTTTGTTTTGTTTGATATATATATATTATTGATTTCAGAAAGGAAGGGAGAGGGAGAGAAAGATAGAAACATCAATGATGAGAGAGAATCATTGATTGACTGCCTCCTGCACATTCCATACTGGGGATAGAGCCCGCAACTTGGGCATGTGCCCTTGACAGGAATCAAACCTGGAACCCTTTAGTCCACAGGTTGACGCTCTATCCACTGAGCCAAACCAGCTAGAGCCTAGTCCTGCTTCTTTACTGTCCCAAATGTGTCAATCCCAAAGACACTTCACAGTGAATTTCCTACATGCTAATCTCTACTTCAGAGTCTGCTTCCTAGGAAGCCTGACCTGTGAGAATTCTTTTGGTCCTATTCAAACAACCACTTTCTGTTATCATTTAATAATCTCAAATTTTGGTGGTGACTTATATAGTTATGGTAGACTAACTTCTGTAATAAACAATTCCAAAATGTTAGTGGTTTAACACAACAAAATGTGCTTCTTACTCATTTTGTGGTGCACAGAAGTTCAATGGTGAGAGGAGCACTTAATTAGGGATCCAGACTCCATCCATTTTTTTTTTTTTTTATAAAATATATTTTATTGATTTTATACAGAGAGGAAGAGAGAGAGAGAGAGAGATAGTTAGAAGCATCGATGAGAGAGAATCGCCGATCAGCTGCCTCCTGCACACCCCCCACTGGGGATGTGCCTGCAACCAAGGCACATGCCCTTGACCGGAATTGAATCTGGGACCTTTCAGTCCACAGGTGGACGCTCTATCCACTGAGCCAAACCGGTTTCAGCTCCATCCAGTTTTTGGCTCCACCCTTTTCTAAGAGTCTTGTCCTGCTGCTGAGAGATAAGGAAAGACAATAAGAAGAATGCATGGAAGGTTTGATGGCTTGAAAGGGGACACATCAATTCTACTAACATTCCATTGGCCAGAACGCAGTTATATGTCCATACTAAGTCAAGGGAGGCTGATGATCACTAGCAGTCTTTGCCACTCATTTATGGGATACTTGTGATTTTCAAATATTTCCTTTTCCATGACAGGTGACATCTTTGTATACCCTTCAACTTGTAAGGACTGAAAACTCTGCCTTTACTAAATACTTTAAAAATAGTCACGATCCCACCACTTTAATAAAAATCAATGTAGGTTTTATATGTGAGTGTACATATGTGTGTGTATATCTTTAACAAATAAGAGCTTTTAAAAAAAAGAGAATCGTAATATTATTATTATACCTAATAAAATTGATAATTACTTACTATGTCTAAGATTTAGTATGTGTACACATTCATTTGGTTGTTCTTCAACAGTCTTTTTCTGAAGTTTTTTTAATTCCTGGACAGTTACTGATAGATATGTCATAGTTGCAGCAACTGGCCATGTCAATGTTCCACTAAAGCCCCTTCTGTGGGATCTATTTACTCCTTCTCTTTGAACTATTCTGACTGATTTTGTCACAATTATAGTCAGGCCATTTTCAAAACCATAAACTAAACCTTTTTGGATTCTCTGAGGCCAGCTGGTAGTTTGTGTTTTCTTTTCTACAGATAATCTTCGTCCATTTTCTTAATAATCACTCTTTCAACCATGGTACTGCCTAGTCCTTCCATAGCAACTCTTAGAAATGTCACAAGGCTGTGGCCACTCCTGCTATAGTCCCTTCAAGACTAATATGATTTACAGGAAATTGCTTCTATACTCTCAGAAAAACCAACCACTTCTTTAAAAAATTCCCCAGTCTGAAAATACAGACATGTGTTTACTCAATAACTTGTTTCAAAAAGCACCTGTCTTCAGGTTATACTTTGGATGTTATATAAAACTGTGGTACATTTACACTATGGAATGCTATGCAGCAATAAAAAAGGATTTCTTTTCTTTTTTTTAAAAAAAAATATATTTTATTGATTTTTTACAGAGAGGAAGAGAGATAGCTAGAAACGTCGATGAGAGAGAAACATCGACCAGCTGCCTCTTGCGCACCCCCTACCGGGGATATGCCCGTAACCAAGGTACATGCCCTTGACCGGAATCGAACCCGGGACCCTCAGTCCGCGGACCGACGCTTTACCACTGAGCCAAACCAGTTTCGGCAAGAAGGATTTCTTACCCTTTGAAACAGTATGGAGGGACCAGGAGGGACCAGGAGAGTATTATGCTAAGAGAAATAAGCCTGTCAGAGAAAGAAAAGTATCACATGATCTGGCTCTTATGTGTAACCTAATGAACAAAATAAACTGATGGCCCAGCCGGCATGGCTCAGTGGTTGAGCGTCAACCTATGAATCAGGAGGTCATGATTTGATTCCCGGCTCAGGGCCTGATTTCTTTGCACTTTTTCAATAATTTGCAAGCAGCCGAAACCGGTTTGGCTCAGTGGATAGAGCGTTGGTCTGTGGACTGAAAGGTCCCAGGTTCGATTCCGGTTAAGGGCATGTACATTGGTTGTGGGCACATCCCCAGTGGGGGGTGTGTAGGAGGCAGCTGGTCGATGTTTCTCTCCCATCGATGTTTCTAACTCTCTATCCCTCTTTCTTCCTCTCTGTAGAAAATCAATAAAATATATTTAAAACACACACACACACACACACACACACACACACACAAAATAATCAATTTGCAAGCAAATAGATGCTTTATACCTCAGTCACAGAAATATAAGAGAATGAGTTCTATTGGACTGGAACTCAGAGTTCAGATAAAACTCCTAAGATTTAAAAAAAAAATAAATAAATAAAAACTTGGTTTGGTCAAATCTTATTTTGAAAGAGATCCTGAACTTAGATTTACAGTAATGTCATTTCTGGAATGTAAAAGAAGTTCTTATTTGTTGTCTTCCCAGTGTTTATATTTCCCCCCCACAAAAGTTATTTCTACTTTAGAATGAAGAAAGTGTTCCTTTGACAAGTATGCCTTCAATGGTTAAATTACAGATGGAGCATTAGTCTTTCAATTATTATTTTTTTTAAGTCTACTTGACTTGATTACTTCTTTTTAGGCTGAAAACTCTAGGTTGTGTGCACTTAACACACATATAGATCCAGTTTCCAGTTATATATTTTTAAAACTGTATATTTGTAGTATTATTACAGAGATATTAACAATGACCAGGGAAAGTAGGGCCCCAAAAGTGTGTTTCCACATATCAAGTCCCAACACTGGGAACAAAAGCCACACGTCTGTTGGTTTTCACACAGTGTTGAAAACAGTTTCCATGGTCTCTGTCCACAAGGCCTTCCAGCGGAGGACAGTCTTGCTGATGTGGTCAAACTAGTCCAGTGACCCTGAAGCAAAGGCACATACCTCAGTGTCACCCTTACGTGTCTGCCCTCTGTCCTTGAGTCATAGTTATTGGCTTTGTGGGCCAAGGCACATAGTCTTACACCCTACAGCAGGGGCAGGACACCAGCCATAGATGCATCATCATAAATGGAACAGTTGCCATAAGATTTCCCTTTTGAGTGTCCAGGAGTCAAGCCAGGCCCTGAAGAAGCGGACCATCATTCCGGCTTAGGGTGGGTGACACCCCAAAGGTGCTTCTCCCCTTCGTCCATAACTGGGTGGCAAACCTTGGCTCAGCTACGCGGGCTGGCCACCTCTAAGGGCCCACAGAGGTGACCCCGGGACGAAACTCGGAGCCTGTGCTGTTCATTGGTCGACCCCTGATTTCGCATCCCTTCGCCCTGACACCTCAGGGCCTGAATCCAGTCCCGAAAAAGCGCCCATTCCCGGGAGCCACAGAAGAAGGCACTGGCGCGCGCGCTAAAATCAAACTCCACGCCGGCTCGCTGGGGGCCGGGCCGCGCGCGCTCCACTCCCCGGTGGGGGCCCGGCCGCGCCCGCCGCCCGCCCGCGCCGCCCGCCCGCGCCGCCCGCCGCCGAGCTGGGCGGGGCCGCCCCGGGGCCGCCGGGAAAGGCCCGCGGAGGAGGAAGCGGCGCGGAGGCGCGCTCTGCGCAGGCGCGCGGTGCCCCGCCCCGCCCCCCCTCCGTCGGCATAAGGCGGGCGGCGCGGGCCCTCCCACTCCTCCCCGCGCCTCCCGACGCCCCTGCCCCGGCTTCACCCCGACGTCCCGGCGCGCGCGTCTCCCGCCGGCCCGCAGGACCGGGGCCTCCGCCCGCCCGCCGCTGCGCCTCGCGGCCCCCCGCTCGCGTTCACGCTGTCGCCTGGGCCGGCGCGGCCGCGGGCAACCGCTCCCCCTCCCGCCCCCACCCCGCCCCCTCCCCGCCTTTTCCGCCCTCCCGTCCCCCTCCCCCGGCCCGCGGCCGCTGCAGCTCCAGATGAGGTGATGGCAACGGCCAACTTCGGCAAGATCCAGATCGGCATCTACGTGGAGATCAAGCGGAGCGATGGTGAGCTGCGCCGCCGCCGCCGCCCCTGCCGGCCGGCTGGGCTCCGACCCCGGCGGTCGGATGTGCCTCCGAGGGACGCGGGCGCCGGCCGCCGCATTGATGGCTCCGCGGGGCTGTGGGGGCGGGAAGGCGGCGGCCGCGGCGCTTTTGTGTGCGGCGTGTGTGTGTGTGTGTGTGTGTGTGTGTGTGTGTGTGTGTGTGTGTGTGTGCTGGCGAGGTCGGCCCGGGGTTCGCCGCCGGAGCCGCCGCAGTGCCGGGGGCTGGGCCGGGGGAGGCCGGCGCGGAAGGCCCGGGTGTCGCGGTCCGAGTGGTTGGGGGCGCGGTGCAGGGTCCCCGGGCCCGGGCCCCTCGCTTCCCCCGCGATCTCCATCCATCCTCCCCGGGGACTCCAGGCCGGGGCGGGGGCGGGGGGTGGGGACGGGCTGCTGCGGTCTCGGTGAGGGATGACCCACCCTCGCGTTTCACCCTCGGGTTCTTCTCATTTTCCGGCCTCATCTCCGAGGCATGAGATGGAGACGGACCGGTGACTTCGGCATTTCGAGGACCCCGCTGGGCCGGGGCCGAGGCGGAGGGAGGAGGAGGCCGAGCTCGTTGGTGTGAACCGCTGTGTGGTTGTCAGGGTTCCTCGGCTTTTCGTTTCTCCAACATGCCTCCTGTTCTGCTGGTCCCTTCTTCCTCGGGAGGATGCAGAGTGCCGTGCTCGGCCATGCAGAAGGGTGGGGAGCAGGGGAGAGAAGTGTTCCATTAGCTTCTCAAAGGCAATGGTACTCGATCGGAAGGGAAGGAGAGGAGAGGAGCCTAGTCCCTGCAAGGACTGGTGACAGGGTAGGGTGGGAGACTGGATGTGGATGTTTTCACCCGCTTAGGAGAAGGTAACAGAGCAAAGGGTAAGGCCAGGTGCAGATACATGCCTAATGAGAGAAAAATCAAGGCCTTTAGGTTCTTGTGTCTTTCTGTATAGGCACCTCTTGGGACAATGTTTTCTGTCACTAGCCTGAGGGGTGGAGTGAGACGCCAGCCAGGCTTGGGGATAATTTATGTTGTCCGGGAGGAATCGCATAGAAAGAATTGGAGGTGTGCGGTGTACATTAGTCTTACACCCATACCTGTAATTTACGGCTTATTAGTCACTCGCCTTGTCAGTAGTAATGCTGCTGTCACTTCCCCATCCTCTTGGTTTCTACCAAGTTTGACCAAGTTATGAGGAACTAGATTGATTTTTTTTTTTAACCTAACATTTGTGACATATTGGAAGATCTATACAGTTAATGATTTTTTTCCTCCTCGGTTATATTTGAGGTAATTTGTATTAACGACTGGGAGCATCATTATCCTATATGTGAAAAGATAAATTATACCAGAGCTTTAGGAGTTACCAGTGACAGTAGTGAGAAAGAGATGTTTCCTTTAGTTGGGTTGGGGTTTCTTTGTATTACTATCTTCAAATTACTTTTCTTAAACGGTGCTGATACAGTCATCTCTTAGGTGAACGTGAGTTCACTGTATACTAGTGAAAGTTAAGATTGGCATATTATTTAAAATTTTGGAGTGGCCCTAGCTGGTTTGGCTCAGTGGATAGAGCCTTGGCCTGCTGTCTGAAGGGTCCAGATTAGGTTCCGGTCAGTCAAGGGCACATGGCCTGGTTGCAGGCTCCATCCCCAGTTGGGGGTGTGCCCCAGGCAACCAATCAGTGATTCTCTCTCATCATTGATGTATATCTCTCTATCCTTTTCCCTTCCTCTCTGAAATCAATAAAAATATATTTAAAATAAAATAAAAATTTGGAGTTAAATAAAAAGTGTAAGTTTAACTATGATTATAGGTGTTTGTTTAAAATCTATATATTTAAAAACAGCAAACAGGATCATGACATTTAGATGGTGTGTGTGCGTGTGTGTGTGTGTGTGTGTGTCTGTGTGTGTGTGTATGCGTATCATCTGGACTAATGTCATTTTATTTAAACATATGGGACTTGAAACAATTTTGGTTCCCTTAGGGTTCTAGGATAGAGGCTTGTAATACCCTTTCAGCCTTCATCTTCTACCTTCACTGGAAACTCATGCATGTAAGAGCTTTGTGTTCCTAAGCAAGTGCTAGTATCCTAAAGTCAGATTTCAAAACAGTTTGCCCATGAGAAATAGTGGAAGTCATTACAGTGTGTATTATCCTAACCTATAGTCATGCACATCTTTGTGCACCTCACAGATGCATGATGGTATTTGATGGAAGGTAAAAGTGAAATAGAGAACTTGAAGAGAATGATTATTTGGATGGTAGTGTTTGACAGTGGATATTGATGTGTTGGAGACTCCCCCTTAAGCTTTGCCTTTTTCACTTTAAAGAAAATGTTTCGTTTCCTCTCACTTAAATAGCAGATCTGTATTTTGGCAAAAGCACTAGTGGTTATTGTATCAAAAATAAACTTTGTAGTTGGATGAGCACTGTTGCCATTGTGTGATTGCATGAGACAATGGAAATCACTAGTGAAGAGGGGCTGCTATTACCTGGTGACTTGATGCTTACTAATGGTGATCTTTGTCCTTGTTTTAGAGTATGCTTTTCCCATCTGTGATGCTCTTTATTAATAAAACATATTCCGAGGGCAAACAGGTAAACTAAGTGGATTTATTCCTATCTTTCAAGATCTTGCTCAAAACTAGTTACTAAAACCAGATGGCCAGTTAGTCTTTGAATTCCTAAGTCATTTTGTATCACTCATGAAACAGCATATTTCCTTAAGTATTAATATTTTGGTTTATTTATCTTAATATTGTTTCAAACTGCACTAGAGGAGGGGTAGAGTAGAGAATGCAATAGAAAGATGGCAGGCTACCCACACTCATTTCAAACAGTGTCTTATAGGATTAAAATAACTAATTGATTCTTACGTTCCCTGAATTCATTTGTGTACCCCCCATGTACCTAGCAGAGTTCCTTGCATGTAGTTTTTTAGTAAATCATTCATTATTGGCTTTTTGGTTTTCAAATATTTTTTCAATATATTTTTTATTGACTTCAGGGAGGAATGCAGAGGGAGAGAAAGAGAAATACCAATGATGAGAGTTACTGATAGGCTGCCTCCTGTGCACCTCATACTTGGGATCGAGCTGGGCATTCAACATTATTTTAATTCAGATGAACTCTTACCAGGAAATGAAATCCTCCATGTATGCTCATCCTGTATTGACACTGCCCTATTCTACCCCTCAACATCCCATACAGGCCTTTTAGTTCTGAATCCCCAGAGTTGGATGAAATTGAGTGATCTGATAAGGCAAATCTACTTCTGGTATTTTAAGGTTAGATGTGATGGAGGTTAGATTTGGACTTCTGAGATTGCTCCCAGCTAAAGGAGATAATATGGTATGAAATAAAACTGGTTTCTGCAAATGGACACTCATGCATAATTTCTTATATATGGCATCCTATTATCTTTCTGATTCAATTCCTTTTTAGAATTCAGTGACTAAAAACTAAACTACAATCTTAACTATTGTGTGGCAATATAGTTGTTTAGGGACAGTTATGTTATTGATGTTGATGGAGTGAGTGGAATGGGGGAATTTATGGATTAATAATTTCCTTTTATATGGTGGTTCCATATATGTATTTGGTAGGCCTTCATAATTTTTCAAACAGTATATCTAATTGGATCCTCACCGAAACAGTATGAGATAAGCAGGGTAGGAAGATAGTAGATTCATCATTATACATGCTCATCTAAGGTTGAATTATTTGCCAAAATGACTTGATTAATAAAGGGCATAGCCTGGACCAAAGACTAATAACTATATTCACTTCTAGCTCTCTCTTTAAGTACTGGCAAATGTTTACTGTTGATGATATGAAGTTATACACTATTGTTTGTTTTTATTTTTTTTAATCCTCACCTTGAGTATATGCTCTATTGGCGAGAGAGAGAGAGAGAGAGAGAGAGAGAGAGAGAGAGAGAGAGAGAGAGAGAGAGATCAGTGTGAGAGAAACATTGATCACTTGCCTCTTGTTCACACCAGGAACTCACAGCCTGGACTGGGAACCAAACCTACTACCTTTTAGCTGTACAGAATGACTCTCCAGTCAACTAAGCCACCTAGTTAGGGCCTTTGTTTTGTTTTTTGAGATACAAAAGATCCTGTAGTAAAATACTTTTTTCCTACTACCACCAGAGGCTCAGAAAACCTACAATAGATAACATTGCTTAAAATTTGCCAAATTGGTGAGATCAAACTAAATTCTGACTATAAGAATTGAGATTCAGCAAAGTACTCAGCCTTTAAAGCTCTTTTCAATCATCAGCCATTACCTGCTTCCAGAATTGCCACAGAAAGCTACGAATCTGTATTCATTACTCAGTCACTTTATTCTCATGACAAAAATTTTGGAATTCTAGTGAAAGGTTGGCTATGTGTCAACTTGTTTTATGTGTCATAATTTTAAAACTGGGGAAAAATATTGTAGCAAAGAACCAGTTAAGCCCGTGTCTGTTCAACCAGGTTGTAATACTTTTCCACAAGGCGTGAGTGTGGAAAATCCAGTACTCTTTGAGAGATCATCTGGACCTATTCTTTATAGTTACAAGTATATTATTAAAATTACATGAATCTTTTGCAAAGCTTAATTTTTTTATTCAGTTCTCTCTTTGGTTTTAACACTTCTGTCCTATAACCTAAAATAATCTTTGAAAGTGTTTGTTTCGATATCATAGTTATGATCTTAATAGATACAATTTTTAAGCCCTGGATAAAACTAATTTTCACTTTTCTGGTTCAGTTGTGGAGCAAGTATAGTTTAGGTTGCCCTTCCATCACATACCAACTCTTTTGATAAAAGTAATACTAATGTTATTATGGTGCCTGAGTGAAAATAGATATTAGAATTTCGGCATATTAAACATTTAAGTGCTGGATTACACAGAGTGCATGCTGTGCCATGTATTTAATATTGAAAGCTATATAAATTCCAGTTTATGGTCATTGGGATTTGTGTAGTGAAGATTTAAACTAAACAAAATGTAGTATCATTTCATTGTTGATAAACCTTAAGTTTTGTTACTATCTCCTGAGAGTAAAATGAGGACAGAAGTGTCCCTTTTAAAAGTCTTGCTTTTAAGGCTAGTCTTCACTTGGGGCTTTTTCATTTTTGATACTACTTACTTTTCTCACTACCCTCTGCAATCAAGTTTGCAGTCAAATGGGCATTTACTTGGGTCTATTTTGGTGAATAGACCTTAGATGATTGTACCATATCACAAAATGATGGGATCTCATATTTCTGTTTTCTTACTGCACATTTAATTAAATGAACTTTTATTAACAGCCTATTATATAACCAGGTATTCTGACAGGTGTTGGAGATACAAAAAAAGAATTAGGCACGCACAATTTCTTTCCTCAAAAGCAACTGAATAAATGATTGATTGATTGATTCATACTGCCATTCTCTATGTACATCATTATTACTTCCCTTTTTAGGTTAGGCTCTTTAGTACCGAAGTTATGAGTCTTCCGGATAGCAAATATATGCCATACATGCTTTTTTTATCTCTTCTACCCATGACCAGTATCCCATATTTCTCATGGTATGCTTTCCAGATGAACCCTCATTCAGCCTCAGAATTTTTTAACCATTTGTATGTCATAGTGTCTGTAGGTGCACACGGTGGACCTTTTTTAATTAAATTCAGAATATCGTGGCAGTTAACTGGTTAATATAATTACCACTAGTCCTGGTAGCCCCTGTCAGTCAATTGAAATTGGCTTTATTTGTCATTACTGGCCTATTTTCTCTTCTCTGATACCCATTTGAATTTTAACTTTATAACGTTTAATCTTTATTTTGATAGCTATGGTAAAGGAAAAGGTTTATTCAGTTCTAAGTTTCTGGCAGACCAGCCACAGGCAGCAGGTTTCTTCCTAGATAATCCTGTGTTAGGGTCTTGCAAACACAGAGACCAAGGAAGCAGAGCATGAAAATAGATTCAGCCGGCTGCTGGTGTTTCTGTGTAATTTGGAAACAACTCTCTCCACATAGGGTGGCCAGGGGACCATAAGAATCAGACACCTCCCTGGGCTCTCATTTAGTTACGTTCAAAGACTTCTCAAGGTTTTTATTGATTGGGGCATGAATTTTAACCAGATTTCACTTGTATAAAAATTTTTAGAGGAAAGACAGGATGATGATGGGGACATACTTTCTGAGTGTCTACATGGGTCAAACAATGATCCTTTTTATTATAACTTTTTAAAAAAATATATTTTATTGATTTTGTACAGAGAAGAAGGGAGAGAGATAGAGAGTTAGAAACATCGATGAGAGAATCATCGATCAGCTGCCTCTTACACACCCCCTACCTGGGATGTGCCTGCAACCAAGGTACATGCCCTTCACCGGAATCGAACCTGGGACCTTTCAGTCCCCAAGCCGACACTCTATCCATTGAGCCAAACCGGTTTCAGCAACTTTTGTTTTTGTTGATCCTCACCCGAGGAAATCTTTTCCATTGAAAGAGAGTAGAAGAGGGTGAGGAGGGAGGGAGAGAGAAGAACATGGATGTGAGAGAGACACATTGATTGGTTGCCTCCTGCACACCACTGACTAGGAATTGAACCCTCAACTCTTCGGTGTGCAGGCCAACACTCTAACCACTGAGGCCATACTGTCCAGGGCTGATTATAACACTTGACCAGAAGCTGTTTACTCAAACTCATCCAGATCACTTGTATCTTCCATACTACCAATTGAATTTTGTTTCTTTCTTAAAGAGTGAATCCAAATGTTACTCTTAATCCCTGAAGGGCTATAACATTTGTGCCCTGATAAGCCAGTTGCTTTGCTAAATGTATAATATGCAGTATCTTGTTTGATTTTTCTACACAAAAAAATGAGAACCCTGTAAGATAGATGGTATCGTCCCCATTTTACAAAAGAGGAACCTCCTATGCTAAAGTATATAACTACTCTATATACTTAGTGTTTAAGTCTTATGAAGGCCCATTTCAGGTAGTATTTAAATTATATGCATTAGTCAAGGCTATGTGGTAAATGTATTATAGGGGTGTGGGATATGGGTATATTTAGAAAACATATTGATAAATGTAGTTATGGAAGTTCTGTTTCTAGTCTGGATTGAGTTAGTAAAGCTGCTCATTCAGAATTACCTGTGGGACTTTGGGGAAAAAAACAACATAAGCATCACCGCCAATACCTGAATTCCTTGTCTAGAGATTGTTTTAATTGGTTTGAAATGGAGCCTGGAGGTCAGTATTTTATTTTAAAACACCTCATATACTAGTGATTCCAGTGTGCATCCATGGCTCTGATGCATTATTTTAGAAAAAGCAGGAACTCTGGAACTCTAACAGTGATGTGACAAGACTTCTTGGAGAGTGAAGTTTAAATGGTCGGAGGAAGATGACCTGTAGATTCCTTGGGGGGAAAGGAGGCGTTCCATGCATGTGGCACGTGTTGGGAGGTCCCTGAGCTGGAAATGGGGGCTTGTCAACTAAAGGGCATTTAAAATAGGTGATAGATGAGGAAAATAAGGAAGGAGGGTAATCTAGGGCGCCTTATTAAAGACTTGGAAACAAAGGTAAGGTGTAAGGCATCTTGGAATTAATTTCTAGGACACTTGGAAACTACTGTAGCACTTAATCTCCTAAAAGCAGTAATAGGAGTTAGCTAGTGCTTAGAGATAGATTAGAGGGAGAGTAGTATTGAAAATGAGAGCTCGCAAGGATAAGATTGCATCAGTCTAGGAGAGTAAGTAACACTTAAGGAACTGGAGAGATACAGAACACTGCTAAAAGAATTTATTTTATATGGTGATATATCACTTATGCTGAATAAAGGACAGATGTGTTAAAAGGAATGGATTTAACATTTGGAGAGTCTGAGTGTAGGTTATAAAGTCTCTTCAGTTCTGTTTAATCAAGCTAATCCTATTCATGAATACAGCATAGAGGGCTGTAGATCCTGTGTACAATGTAATATCAACAAGCATCCAACTCAAGCTGCTTATAGTTTTTGCCACTAATATCTTAAAAGTAATGAGTTTAAGGTGTGAGTCACTACCAGTAAATGTTTACACGTAGATTTGGCATTTACTTAAACTATAGCTACCTGCTTTGTCTGCTTAAGAAGACTCCTCAGTTATAGTGTATTAGCCAAGACCCTCTCTGAATTCTTGGAAAGGAAAAACAGAGTATTTAAAGGATCTGGCTTCAGCTCTTTAAGGGATGGCATGTTTTGATTCTTGAAATGCAATTGTTCTCATTTAACTTTCCTTTGCTCTTATTTTTTTACCTGTTTTTTTCTGCCCTGGTTTTTGTCTTCTGTTTTCATCCTCAAGTCATTTTTGAACGCCATTTCAGTGTTTATAATCTCTTAAGTGCTATTTGCATTTTAGGATTTCAGAAGGGGTGAGGGATAGTAGACAGCACAGTGGATTTTTAGGGTGGTGAAATTATTCTGTATGATGCTGTAATGGTAGATACATGTTGTACATGTATCCCAAACTTTAGGTTGTTAGAAGTCAGAGCTACACTTGAAATAATGGACCAGTTAATAACAAGACTTTGTAATACTTTAAGAATGAGATTAACCATGAAGAGTTTCAATTAAGATACATTTCTTCACTTTTGTTATGTTTATTCTACTGGTTAATAGCAGAAATGTAGGGTTTGCTGATAAAATTATTATAAATGAGCTGTATTCATTCTATTTCTTTACTTTGGTTCATGGAGATTTGAGTTTATAGTTTAGTTGCCTAGACAAATGTCCAAGCAATTTGTTTAGAAGTTTCATCCTTGAGATCATCCAGGGTTGAATTCATCTGAACAAGAGTTTATCTTGTTTTAGTTAAACTATAGGGAATTCCTGCAGGAAGATATGCATATGAAGTCTAATTATGTTGGGAGTACAAACAGCATTCCATTTTTTTTTTTTAAGTTTACATTTTAACCTATAGTTTACTATGGACTATTGCAGAGAAATGGATATAGTGATGATTTTTAGGAAATGAGAATAAATTAGAGGCCCTAATTTGAAAGTCTTAGAATTAATTCACTGATGAAATACTGCTATTGGACAGAACTTGCTTATATTTTTACAATGATAAAATTGATGTGTTCAAGGTCACCCATAAAGTAGATTGTCTGCCTCTAGACTCAATTTTCTTTAGGATTCTATGTATACTGTGGATGTTCCAGACATTGGAAGTCAGTACATTAATTAAATAATGCTTTCATTTTTCTTTCTGTGGTATAGATTGCTTTTGGGCATTTGCTGCATGACCATTATGTGTCCCTTTATCTCATGCCTTTAAAGGAATAAATGTAGGAATTTTTTTGTAGAACAGGCTACTATATCAGTTGCAACAGAATATCAAAAATCCGTTTCACTCAAAGCAAGTGCTCTGTGGCTTTATGATTTATTTTGAAAAGAAATTCTGTCTTTTCCAGGCTCTCTGCCATTGCCTAAGTTTAGGTCCTCCTTGCTTACAAGCTTTTTAAAAGCTTAGACAAGTACTGCCAAAACCGGTTTGGCTCAGTGGATAGAGCGTTGGTCTGCAGACTCAAGGGTCCCAGGTTCAATTCCAGTCAAGGGCATGTACCTTGGTTGTGGGCACATCCACAGTAGGGGGTGTGCAGGAAGCAGCTGGTCAATGTTTCTCTCTCATCGATGGTTCTCTCAATCCCTCTTCCTTCCTCTCTGTAAAACATCAATAAAATATATTTTTTTAAAAGTTTAGATAAGTACTTATGCTCTCAAGTGAAAGAATGTTTATTAGATGAGTAGCTATATTGTCAGGAAAATATAACAGATTATAGCAACTTGCTAGGAGGTCCTCTGGTATAATTTATCAATTTGGGCCTCTCTAGACTGAGTAGTCTTTATTTTTGCAAAAACCCTTGTATGAAATTGTTCTTGGGATAATATATGGGTTGTATTTTTACTCCTCCACCCCCATTATAGCTGATATTGAGAGTTGACTGCAAACAGTATGGCCCTAAATGCAAGGGCACGAGTGTGTGTGTGTGTGTGTGTGTGCACGTGTGTGTGTGTATGTATGTGTATGTGAGTGTGTTTTCTTTGTATGGTCTTTGTGTGTAGTTTTTTTTCTTTTTATTCACCCGAGGATATTTTTTTCTATTGATTTTAAGAGAGTGAAAGGCAGAGGGAGAGACAGAAAGAAACATGGATGTGAGAGACACACATCGATTGGTTGCCTACCACATGCCCCATCCATGGCCGGCAGCCTGCGACCGAGGTACATGCCCTTGACTGGAATCGAACCTGGGACCCTTCGGTCCTCAGGCCAACATTCTATTCACTGAGCCAAACCAGCTAGGGTTGGGTGTGGTTTTATTAAGAGTCATGTGTTACCCTTAACTTTACATGCTTTTTTTGGTTTCATGAAGAGCCATTCTCTTCATGAAAACAAAAGGAGGTGCTTCTTTCTCCATTCTCTAAATGTTGGTGTTCTTCAGGGCTTGTCCTAACCCTGAGGTACTTCTCACACAGTAGTCTCTCTCTCTAGTGAACTAAATGATTCTCTTCGGTCCAGTGTGGCTGCATACATGTACTGTGTGTAATACCTTGGATGTCACATACCTCAAATTTTGTATGCCCAGTATTGAACTCATCACTCACTCCCCCAAATCTACTTGATTATCTTTCTTCACTTTTACTCTATTGCCCAAATTAACCTAGATGTCTTCGTTGACTACTTCTTCTCTCTTAATCTTGTATTCTATCATGAGGTACTCTTAATTCAACTGCTCAAGTACTTCAGTCCATACACCTTTTCCATCCCTCCCTCTTCTGCAGCTTTGGTCAGGCTAGCATTATATCTTGCCTGTACTGTTGCAACAAATTCTTAATAGGTCTCTCCACCTTTGGTACATTGCCCTTTCAGAATAACTTTTCAGATATATAAATCTGACCTCCTGATCACCTGCTTAAAACATTTGATTATTTTCTCTACCTCTATTGCCTTTTGGAAAAACTGAAAATGGAACTCCCATTTGACTTAGTAACCCCACTCGAAGGAACCCAACTCTAACTTGTTTTAGACCCTAAACAATCTGACACCCCCTCTGCAGTCTCATTTCTTGCCTGTTACTTCAGGCACTCCAGACACACTGAAGTCTTCTTAGAACACTCCACCTTCTTAGAACAGATTAGTCCATCCAACCTAACTGCTGTTGCTCCTTTTTGCCTCTGTTAAACATTCCATCCTTCTTTGATTCCTAGGCAAGGATGGTTCCCCTACTCTATGTTCTCTGAATCTAGCTGATTAAATGAACTTCTATAAAGTAGCAAAAAGGTATATATTAGAAAGTCTCTATCCTACCCCTGTCCTCAAGCCACCTGGTTCTCCTTCTAAGAGATATCATTATTACCAGGTTCTTGCATATTTGTGCAGAGATGCTTGTTTTGTATTTTTAAGCAAATGTGTATTTGTGTATATGTATCTATGTAATAGAGATATGTGTAAACATACCTTTTCCTTACAGTTGGTGTATTGTACACAGGTGCTCTTTAATTTTTTTTTCATTTAATAACTATCTTAGAGAACCTTTGAGTATATAAGTAATAGCCTCATTGTTTTTCATAATTGCATTTTATTAGTGATTAAATATACAATTTAGATGGTGCTCAAGCTATAGCTATATAATGCCAATACTGTATTGAATAATCTTGAACTTTTGTTATTTCTTACATACATGACTATATATGTAGGATAAAGACTTAGAAGTAGAATTGCTAGCTTCCTCAAAAAACTGAAAAATGGAACTCCCATTTGATTCAGTAGTCCCACTCGTAGGAATATATCCTAAGAAACTGGAAACACTAATAAGAAAGGATATATGTACCCCTATGGTCATAGCAGCACAATTTACAATAGCTAAGACTTGGAAACTGCTTAGGTGCTTGTCAGAAAACTATGGTACAATTACACAATGGAATACTATGCTGTCAAAAAAAAGAAGGGATTCTTACCATTTGCAGCAACCTGGATGGAATTGGAGAACATTATGCTAATGAGGCCAGTCAGTGAAAGAAAAATACCAGATGATCTCACTCATTTGCGGATAATAAAGAAAATTATAAACTGTTGAACAAAAAGATAGATAAAGAGACAGTAAAGCATCAAATAGAATGTCAAATTACAGCAGGAAGGTTAGGGAGAGGTGGGGGAGATAAGAGATCAACCGAAAGACTTGAGTGCATGCATATAAGAATAACCAATGGACGCAAAACTCTGGGGGGTGAGGGCATGAATGGGAGTGGGGTGGGGGTTGGGGTAGTGGTAAGATATATACACATATAATACCTTAATAAAAAAATGAAAAAAAAAAAGTAGGATAGTTGGGTCAGGGAATTGTATATTTTTAATTTTTATAGGTCTTGCCAGTTTGCTTATATAGAGAGTATATGTTACTTTCCTATCTGCAAAAATGTCTGTTTCCTCATATTCTTGTCCACATAGTATGCAACATACATTTTTGAGATTTGCTAGCTTGGATTATGGAGTTCATACTGTATCTGTAGAATGTTATTGTTTTTTCTGAAGTTAAATAGCCTATAAAAGATAACATGTTTAACTTATAAAACGATGATGAGGTCCAGTTATATAATTAAAACTTTTTAAAATATGTTTTTATTGATTTCAGAGAGGAAGAGAGAGGGAGGGAGGGAAGGAGAGAGAGAGGGAGGAAGGGAGAGAGAAACATTAATGATGAGAGAGAATTACTGATTTGCTATCTCCTGCACAGCCCTGACTGGGGATCCAGCCGGAAACCGGGGCATATGCCCTCACCAAGAATTGAACTGTGACCTCCTGATTCATAGGTTGGCCCTTAACCACACTGAACCACACTGGTTGGGCTAATGAAAACCTTTTAAGTTCTGGTTTTGATAACTAATATAGAAAAACAAGATGGCACGTGTTATATCTTATTGAGAAGAAAAAGATTTCCTTTAATTTAAAATTTTTGAAAAATAAACATTATAGGTTTTAATTTAATAAATTTGAACAGCCTTACTAACAGATTGGGATTTTTCAAACTCTGAACACAATTACATTATGCTAATGATTATTTTCTTATATTTGTATCATTTTGTAGTTGGTTAATTTACTTAAAATAGATTGCTTTGTTATTGAGGCCAGAATTGATTAACTTAATCTCTTAAAGCCAGTTAATTCTCTGTTCTTTAACTATTCTATATTTCCTTAATTCTAGGAAATTATTTAAAACACTGGCCTTTTATTGGAAGGGTGAATGAATAAGAGTATTATATGTGTATTGTTTATGTGTTTATTCAACCAATATGTTGGAGTACTTTAGGCAATGCACTAGGTATTGAGGATACAGCAGTGGGGAAAAAAATCAAACAAACAGAAAAACAGACCAAAAGTTTGTGTCCATATATGGAGTTTTCATTTTTATAGAGGAAGTGGAAGGTACAAAGCTATGCCACCCAAAAATTTGTTCTTTGATTAATGGAAAGAAATCAAATCAGCATATTTGTAGTTGAAGAGAAAAAGCCAGAGGAATGAGAAGAGACTTAAAGAACAAGGGAAGATCATCAATGTATTAAGTTTTTGGAGGACATAGAACAGATACTTTTTTTAAAATTGATTTTTAGAGAAAGGAAGGGGGGGAGAGAAACATCGATTGGCTGCCTCCTGTATGGGATCAAGCCTGCAACCGAGATGTGCCCTGACCATGTACCCTGATCCAGGATCTAACTGGCAACCTTTCTGTGCACAGGACAATGCCACACCAGCCAGGGTGGAACAGATAATGCCTAACATGACCTTTCAGTGCTTTATATGATCAGGTTCTTGCCTTTACTGTCTCCCTCACACACTTACCTTCTTGCTCCCAGGCGTTGCTGGCCTTTTGTTTTTGTTTTAATTCTCGCCTAAGGATACGTTTATTAGTTTTTAGAGTAAGAGAGAGGAGGAGGGGAGAGACTTCCATATCCGGGGAACTGAACCTGCATCCTTTTGGTGCACAGGACACTGCTCCAACCGAACCACCCAACTAGACCTCACTGGCCGTGTGTGTGTGTGTGTGTGTGTGTGTGTGTGTGTGTGTGACTTTTCCACTTAAGAGCTTTCACACAAATTGTGCCCTTCACTTAAAACTTTCTTCTTGCCCACTCTCCCTGACTAAATTTTTGCACCTAGTTCTCAGCTTCAGTATATTTCTGCTCTTGTTCAGAGGGGTCTTTCCTGGCTCTCATACCAAATTTGATCTCTCCTCTTACTCTCTTTTAGTACACTTTACATTTCCTTAATAAGTGTTGTCACACTTTGTAAATTAGGATGATGTTATAGCCCAGTAAATCCATTATAAGTTGAAAATATAAGTCTAAAATGCATTTAGACTTATAATACATACCTACCAAACATCATAGCTTAACCTAACTTGCCTTAAATGTGCTCAAAACACTTCCTGGGATATAACCCCATCAAAAATCAGAAGGCATCTGTAATTGTCTTTCTCTACTCAGCAGAAGCAAAAGACAAGTGTGTTATATATATGGTGACATGCAAAAGCACAAAACATAATATTCAGAAAACACTGGCCATATGACTGAGAGCTGTGGTCACTGCCACTGCCCAGCCTCATGAGAGAGTATCATGCTGCACATAGCTAGACTAGGAAAAGATAAAGATTCAAATTACATTTATACTTAATGTGAATCACTTGCACACCATCATAAAGTTTTAAAAAAATTGAAATCAGACCATTGTAAGTTGGGGATTAACTGTATACACTTGTTTCTGTTATTTTATTTTATATTTTTGAAGGCATAGACTAGGTCTGTTTGGTTCCTTATATATAAACCTAGCTTTTAATATGGTGCCTGGCACATAGCAAGCATTCATTGAATACTGAATGAATTAATTGTGAAATTACCACCAGCAATGAATATATTACCCAGGTCCCATATCTTTAACAATTTAGGTTTTTAAAAATCTTTTGAGCCCAGCTGGTGTTGCTCCAGTGGTTGAGCACTGACCTAGGAATTGGGAGGTCACAGTTCGATTCGTTGATGTTTCTCTCTCTCCCTCTTTCTTCCTCTTTGAAATCAATACAAACATGTTTTTAAAAAAAGAAGAATAGGTAAATCTAGAGACAGAAAGTAGATTAGTGATTGCTTACAATGGGGTGGGTGGTTGGCATGAATCAGGGGGTGATCGCTAAAGGATAATGTATTTTTTTAAGGTGATTAAAATGTTAAAAAACCATTAAATTGTATCCTTTAAATGAATAAATTGTAAGTTATGTAAATTATATCTCAATAAAGTTATTTTTTAAAAAACTTTTTCATAGATGGAAATGAATTGTTTTTTAGATTTGCACTATTACTAATAAAGGTGAATCTTTTTTTTTTTTTTGGTAAAATTTAGTACTTTTTGTCTATCTCCTCCTACTTTTAAAAACTATTTCCTTGGACTTGATTGTACCTTGTTCTTTGAGGTCTCTTCCTATTTCTTGAACTATTCTTAATCTCCTAAATTCTTGTTCCTTGTCTACCTCTTCAATGTTGGTGTTTGCCAGAGTTTTGTCTTTGGTCCTTTTATATTTCCCTAGTTACTGTGACCTATTATATTTATTTTTAATTGAGGTATAATTCACATAAAATTCACCCTGTATAGGCAACAAAAGCAAAATTAAACAAGTGGGGCCACATCAAACTAAAAAGCTTCTACTCAGCAAAGGAAACTCACCAAAGTGAAAAGGCAGCCTACCAAATGGGAGAAAATATTTGCAAATAATACATCTGATAAGAGGTTAATATCCAAAATATATAAAGAACTCCTGACTCACTGTTATTGTCTCCTACCCTATTCCTATCATATTTCTTGGTAATTGCAGCATTCATATATAGATGACCTTACAATCCCTTGGCCTTTCAGAACTTTGAACTTCTTTCCTTCCTTTCTTTCAGTGATCTTGCTGCAACTTGGCCTTAGCTCACTATATCCTGATATCTCCATGCGGTGTCTCCATAATCTGTTTTAAGCATCCCATTTTTCAGTCACCACTCTGTCTTTACAGCATATTTCTTCTTGTATCCTGACTCCACTAATCTTTTAACTTCATCAGGATTTATAATCCTACTACTTTGTATTGTTTCTTACTCCCCCTCATGTCCCCACTTGCTTTCCTATAAAACTTCACTTGTACTACCTTGTTCCTTTCTTGATTGGCCTCTTATATATTTTATAAAATCACTTCTTAATGTATTATAAACATTTCTTGATTGTTTAAAATTGATTGGAGTTGGGTGGATTTACAATTATATTGGCTAATCATTTAAATTCATGGCTTCTTTCTTTGAATGAGCAGTCACGTCTTTGGCCCATTCACTCTTTCCTAACAGACTATTGTCACAAAATAATTTGTTTATTTGCTCATTCAGCAGATGACCTTGCTTGTCATTTTAGCACTGAGAAATAAAAGCAATCAGAAAAGAACTTCTACAAGTTTACCACATCTACCCAAGTACTTGTATCTGCATCTATAATTCAGCCTTTCTTACTTTGGCATGGATAAACTCTTTCTGTTCCTATTTTAGGTCGATTGTCTCCACTTGTACACTAGATTATGTTCCCTTTCACCTGCCCAAAGTTACCACTTCATTTGTTCTGTCTTTGTGTTCCTTTGTCAGTATGTTCTTCTTTACTGAATCACTTTCATAAACATACTGGAATGCTATTATTTTTTTCAACTAAAGAAAATAAAACAAAAAAACCCTTGATTACACTTTCCCTTTTAGGCATTGCTCTTAAATTTTACTTGATCTATTAACATTTGACATATGAATTTGGGGGGTTGGGGAATGCAATTCAGTCCATAGCAAAAGAGTTGTGAGTAAACGTTCTGAATATGGACTGCTGTTCAAGACCACAGCATCACCCATAATGCACAAATACATTATTGTGTGGTGGCTAAGAATGTGACTTTTAAGATTAAACATTTATTTTCAGTTATCTTTCTCCACCATGTGATGATTGATTTAATGTTGTACTAGAGTGACCAAGATTCAGCGTTTTCAATTAAGATTTTATCTATGTTTATAGCAGTTTTATTTTTAATGTTTAGGTGTAAGTACCAGTATTATCTGGTTCAGTCATTTCTTCTTTCTTTTCTGGTGACAATACACATTTTTAGAATATGTGTATTTGAAAATCACTTATGATGTGTTTATAACATTCTTTAAGGTTTCCAGGGAAGCACTTCTGTCTCATTATCCTGGAGACAGGAAAGGTAGGCTACTAGCCTCTATCAGTGAGATGTGTTGTTTTGTGTTTTTCTTTTTAATATTTTGTGATATTAGTCTGCTTGATATCAGTACTACATCAGCAACTTTTATTAAACACTTACTTATTGCATCCAGTCACCTTTTTTCAGGCCTTAAATTCCCTAGGATATTAGAAGGGTAGCTGAAAACCAACTAGAATAGCTGAACATTTTTATGATGTTTTTCTTTGCAGCTTTCTGAGTTATGTTTAAATTTTGTAAATATACATTGTGTGGTATACTGCTGTTGAAAAACATTCTAAAAGATCCTTATCTCTTGTAGGATGTATTTAAGCATAAGAGAAGATAACTGCATACAGCTATGAAAGGGTCACAGTGCAGCTGTATTGGTTTGAAATTCCCTTTTGAGTAAATAAGAATTTAAGCCAGGGAGCAATTAGATAGATAGCATTGCATTATTATATCCAGCAGAACATCTGTAAAAGGCAAAACTTATTTCTCAACCAGTGAATTAAGATACATTTCAGATATCCTGTTACCTAGGGAAAATGTATCGATATGAAGAATGGCCTTTTAATTAAAATGTTTTGTGATATAGTTAGTTAATAAACAGTTTTAAAAAAAAACTGAAATTTTTAATGCTTCCCCCCCCCCCTTTTCACTATTTCAACTGGAATCCTAATCATAACTTATCATGATTTTAGAAATTTAGTTTTTATGTTCTTTTTCACTAGTGGTTTTGAACAGTGATTATCTTTGTGCACATTTAGAATGGAAATTTTCTAAATAGCAACACAATGAGTCCCTCTAAATGAAAATTCTACTAACTTGTTAGTGTGCAGTGTGATTCAATCATCACTGAAACCCTTAAAAGATCCAGTTTTCCTGTCACCCCAAAGAAACTGAGCAGTATTAATTTTTTAGATCCACTTCTAAACAAGGAGGTAAGAATTTGAAAACTAGTTTACAATATGAGTGAAATTTGTTCTTAAAATATATGCACTTAGTGGCCAGATTATTATGATCTCTGAACACATAATAATCTGGCCACTCAGTGTGTGTGTGTGTGTGTGTGTGTTTTGAGGCCCAGTTCATGAATTTATGCATGGGTGGGGTCTGGCCAGCCTGGCCAGTAGAGGGGACGTGGGCAGTTGGCTGAACTCCTAGTTGAGGGGACAATTTGCATAATAGCCTTTTATTATATACAATAGGATGTACACTGAGTGGCCAGATTCTTAGCGGGAACTCGTACAACTTAACAAAAAGAAGATAAACAATCCAATCAAAAAATGGGTGAAGGACCTACATACTAAACACTTTTCGAAAGAGGACATACAGAAGGCTGAGATACATATGAAAACATGCTCTAAGTCACTAATCATCTGAGAGATGCAAATCAAAACAATGACATATCTCACACCTGTCAGAAGGGCTTTCATCAACAAATGAACAAATGACAAGTATTGGGGAGGATGTGGAGAAAAAGGAACCCTCATGCACTGCTGGTGGGAACGCAGACTGGTGCAGCCACTGTGGAGAACAGTACGGAGTTTCCTCAAAAAGTTATTGGAACTCCCATTTGACCCAGTAATCCCACTTCTAGGACTATATCCCAAGAAAACAGAAACACCAATCAGAAAAGATATATGCACCCCTGTGTTCATAGCACAGTTTATAATAGCTTAGATTCGGAAACAGCCTAAGTTCCCAGCAGATGAGTGGATTAAAAAACTGTGGTACATCTACACAATGGAATACTGTAAAAAAGAACTTTTGCTATTTGCAATAGCATCAATGGAACTGGAGAGCATTATGCTAAGCGAAATGAGCCAGTTGGAGAAAGATAAATATATGATCTCATACTAGTAGGTGGGATATAATGAACAACATAAGCTGATGAACAAAAAAAAATCCAGAGACAAGATAACATTGAACAGACCACCCAAACTCAGAGAGAAGGCAGGGAGCAGGTGTTAGAGATCAATCAAAGGACTTGTATGCATGCATATTAGCAAAACCAATGGACACAGACACTGGGATGGTGGGGTCTTGTCCTGGGGGGGAATTGGAAGGGGGCGTCCATCAGGGGAAAAGGAGACATAGGTAATACTTTAAACAACAAAGTTTAAAATAAAGAAAAGAAATATAAATAAAGAAAATATTTATATTTTAGAATATAGATAAAGAAAATAGTGTTGTGAAAGTCTTAAAGTACTGTCAGATAAAAGTAGGCAAACTCAACATTTTTGTGTGTAACATTTATAAGTGATAAAACTGCAAAGAAAAGCCACTGTGCGATTATCTCAAATAACAGATAGCGACCCTTCTGGTGGCGGAGAAAATGGGAGGGGGAAGATCCATTTAAGGAGGAGACATAATGGGGTTCAGAGGTATTGTTTCTTAACCTGGTGATAGTGGATACACAAGTGTTCTATTTTTTTTTTTTTTTAACGTAGAAGTATTTATGATGTAATTCACAATGAAGTATATAGGGAATCAGTATCAAAGGGCATTGTTAGTGAGGATGAAGTACAGGAATTTTCTTAAACCAGAAAAATGGGTTGGTATTTGGAGGGCCATATACCATATTTGGAGGAAGATAGTCTCAGACTCTAAGACATGTCCAATCCTGATTTGTCTCTGAGATGTAGTTCTATATCTGTAGTTGTCTTACTAACACCCATGCATGATTCCTATTAACAACTGAGACTTAGGATAAAGTAGCTTATTGTTCCACCATTAGTATAATTTTCCCAGTCATTCAAACTCAAACCTTTTATATCTGTGTTAACACTAATCTTTTCCTTTGAAAAATCTCACGTAGATCTGTTCCTCTTTATTTTTAAAAAATATATTTTATTGATTTTTTTACAGAGAGGAAGGGAGAGGGATAGAGAGTTAGAAACATCAATGAGAGAGAAACATCGATCAGCTGTCTCCTGCACAACTCCTACTGGGGATGTGCCTGCAACCAAGGTCCCAGAATCGAACCTTTTAGTCTGCAGGCCGATGCTGTATCCACTGAGCCAAACCGGTTAGGGCTTTATTTTATTATTTAACACCTTTGATACTGGGTACTTAACTCTTTGACTTTTGAAAAAAAAATTAAATTTTTATTACAATTAAAAATGAGGTATCTGAGTATATCTTAATTGAACCATATATACAACATTTGGTTTTAAAAACTTTAAAGGCATATTGGGGAAAGTCAGGCTTAAACAAATTTTTTACAGACATCTTTTGGTAAAAATAATAAAAATTCCATGCTGCATAGGAACTGCAGATATTTCTGCTAATCTGATCCAGTGGCAAAAAGCAATCACCTAAGATTTTATTCAGCTCCTGACCTTTTATTCATTTCTTAATTGATAGAATTTTATATTTATTTTTTCTTGAATGAGTAAACTAGACCATAATGGCTATAAGTCAACAGTTTCTCAGTCCTGCCTTGCTAAACTTCTAGAGTTTAGCCTTAACTGGTAGATCAGCTGATTTTACTAACTCTGCTGCTTGGAGCTTAAGGTTTTCTGAGTGTCTTTCTTGGTAATTGGAGTTGTGGAGGTACCAGTCTTGAAAATATTGCCAATATTATGTGTTCTCTCTTTGATTTTCTTTATCCTCTTCATTGCTAATTTCTCTAGGCTGTTTTTGGAGTTTAAGGTCCCTGTGAAATTGTGACCTATAGTCCTAACACAGATTTTGTCCCTCTAGTTTGCCTTTTCTCACACACCTAGTTATCAGTACAATATGTCACCCCTCCCTCCTTAGGAAATAGAGATATTGTGGTAGATGCTTAACTGTAGGAATGGTGGTGTTGGTCTTCCCTTTTGGTATATGCATACACTTTCCCCCATTTTTGTTATTTTGGTAATTCTATTGGTAATTGCATGAAAACCCCTACCTGTATTCCTTTCTTTAACAACCAACCACAGCCTCTTCATGTCTTCCTGGAAGTTTTCCTCTTTGGTAGTCTGGAGTAGTCTTCTTTGGGGTCATTTTCTAATGATGGAATTATATCAGTGTCATATTAAACCATTTCACTTTTCCCCAAAACCTTGTTGTAATCTTCTTGTCCCCACTAGTGGGTATTACTTTCGTGACACTGCCAGGGGTGGTCGGGTTGGGGAGAGAGGCTGCTGGGTCTCAGCCTCACTACTCATGTTGTGGAGATCGTGGTAAAGATAGGGCTTGATGCAAGCAGTGGTAGCCCCTTCTAATATAGTGATGGTGGCCAGCAGGGCAGCTCATGTCTCTGCTGTCCATTCTCCATTTCTACTACAATTAAATCAGTCTTTCTCTTTTTCATATCCAATGTCAATGTTGTAGATGCACTGCTTGGATCTCCTTTTAAGAAAGAACTTTTTTACCCTAGCTAGTTTAGTTCCATTGATAGAGGGTTGGCCTGCAGACTGAAGGGTCCCATATTCGATTTTGGTCAAGGGCACATGCCGGAGTTGTGGGCTCAATTCCCAGTAGGAGGCATGCAGGAGGCAGCCAATCAATGATTGATGTTTATCCCCTCCCCCCCCCCCCCCTCTCTGAAATCAATAAAAAATATTTAAGAAAGAAAGGAAGAAAGAATTTCTTTTACTTCAGGCAGTGCATTTAGCTGCCAGACTTTAGCTGTTAATACCTTTAGGCTCCTTAGTTTTTTTAAAAAAAAATTTATTATAGAAAGTATTACAGATGTCCCATTTTCCCCCATTGATGTCCTCACTCTTGACTCCCCCAGGCCTTCACTATATGCTCCTTAGCTTTTGAGTTCAGGTCTTGCTTTTGCTGGGAGTCCTTAGCCAGTGACTGAGCATCCAGTGGATACTAGGATATTTCTCTTTTGGCCCCGTGTGGGACTCCTCCAATTAGCAGTCTTTGCTCTGGAGCTCTTTGTTGGATTGGCCAACCAAGACTTTGTCACATCTATATCAAGGTTTAAGGCTCTCTCTGCTCAAATCTGCATTTATATCTGTTGGTAATTGCATGGAAACACCATCTATTTGTACTACTTTCTTCAACAACCTCCACAAGTTTTAGATCTCTCTCATGATCTGAAAGTCGTCCATGCCCAGTCCTATTTCTTCCGTCTTTTAACTTTCACAATAGGCCTCTTATCCTGTCTTAACATCTGCTTCCCTGAGGACCCAACTGATATGTAATACTTCTACTGGTTTATTTACTTAATTTCTGTCCAAATCAAATTGCAATGGTATTTCTTTAATTTTTTAAGCCCCCTTTTTGTGTTCTCCCAGTATTTTTTAGCTCATCATTTTCCTCCTCCCAAACATCTGCCTCTCCTCTAAAGTCTGCTTTATGTAAATGGCACCACTATCTACTATTTTGCATTTACATTTTGTCTTTCACATTTAAGTCTTTGATCTATCTAGAACTTTTGAGGGGTGACAGGATGAGAAAGTATTTTTTTGAGACAGGGAGCAGGCAGTAAAATGGAGAATTACCAGTCAAAGATGAATGAGATCACAGAAGAAATGAGTGGTCAGATCATGTAGGGGTTTGTTATAGGTCATGAAAAGATCATTGGAAGAACTTTGGTTTTTACTCTTGTCTGAGATGGGGAGCCACTAGAAAGTTTTGAGCAAAGGGGTATAATATAATCTGACTTAGTTTTTACTAGGAATGTATAGGCTTTCTATGGAGTATAGGCATAAGGGCAAATAGGGTGGAAGCAAGGAAACTGACAAGTTGGGAGAGAATCTAGAATAGAGGCATGGGTGGCTTGCACCAAGTTGCTTGCAGAGGAATCGTTAAGAATTGATTGTCTGGGGCTAAGACTTGGGAATCATCATTTTACTTTGAAAAAGCTCCCTAGGAGTTTCTGATGTACAATGAGGTTTGAGAATCTGTAAATTTTTTTCAGAGGTGTTTTACATAGGCTTCTTCATCAGCTTAATATAGGGAAGTAGAGAAGCATAGTTAAAATAGCAGCTTTTGCTCAGTGGTAGTGCCCACGCATCAAAGGCTCACAGGTTCACTTCCAGGTGTAGAGTTGTGTCTGGGTTGTGGGTTCATTCCTGACCATGTCCAGGAGTGTGCAGGAGGCAATTAATTGATGTGTCTTTCTTACATCAATGTTTCTCACATCCATGTTTCTCTCTCTTTCTCTGCTTCTCTCTCTCCCTCTTCCCCTCCCTCCATCCCTTTATCCCTTCCATTTTCTTTGAAAGAGTGCCGGGAGTGGTGGTGGTGGGGGCAGATATCTTCAGATGAGGATTAAAAAGAATAATAATTACTTAGATGTATAGTTATTACCAGGTAAGATCCACACCTATTAAGAGAGAGAAAAAAAAAACAGTTTAATACATAAAATATAATGTTCTTTCTTCACATGATAAATACTAAAGTCAGCAGAGAAAATAAGGAGTAGAATTGATTTTGATAGGCCAAATGCAGAAAAAGAGCATTTTAGATTGCATTTCCCAACCTTTTTGGACTCTGGTTTCTTTTCTCAATATTTATATTCATATCATTAATTTGTATAATGTGATAATTATTTTTAAGTAAAAAGTATTTTGTATCAGTATAGTATTAAAAATTGCTCTAAGAACTTTTATTCAACGTTCAACAGAGTCATTGTTGACTTACATAGTAAGGAAACTTTAATAATTATAACTACTTAACAGTATCAATTTTCAGGTATTCTATGTCATGGTGTAACCATTTATCATGTATGCTGAAAATAAGTGTAATCCAGTGTCTTGACAAGTAGCAGATTGATTTGCTACTCAGTGTTCATTCACTAATCCCAAAAGTGTGTGGGAAATGTCTTGTAAGAAAAGCAATATGATAGTCTTATTAGTTTGTAAATTATAAAATTTGACAGTGTTAGGCATTCTATAATTTATGACATTTTAAAAAATTATATTTTATCCTTCTTAGGCCGAATACATCAAGCAATGGTAACATCTTTAAATGAAGATAATGAAAGTGTGACTGTTGAATGGATAGAAAATGGAGATACAAAAGGCAAAGAGGTAAGATCAATCACTGAATTAAATCTTACTTTTAGATCTATTATTACTTTTTTTAATATAAAGCAAAACAGAAAAGTGCATAATTTTTATATAGTACGTGTGTCATTCCTTAAAAAGCATTCAACTGATTAAAAAAAAAGTCACTCAAACAAAGGTTGATTTCTCCTGTATATCTTATGTGATTGAACATATAATTAAGACCACAAATTTCAATCTTAAGAGAGATTCTTGCCTAGCTGGTGTGCCTCAATGGTCAGCCTGTACACAAAAGGTCTTGAATTTGATTCCTGGTCAAAGGCATGAACCTGGGTTGCAGGTTCAATCTCTGGCCCTCGTTGGGGTACACATGGGAGGCAACATGTCTCTCTCACATTGATGTTTGTGTCTCACATTAATGTTTCTGTCTCCTTCCCTTCCTCCCTCACTTCCACTCTAAAAATCAATGGAAAAAATAGCCTTAGGTGAGGATTAACAGAGAGAGAGAGAGAGAGAGAGAGAGAGAGAGAGAGAGAGAGAGATTGAGATTCTTTAAATATATATGAGTTATAATTTTAGATAATCTAGCTTCTGAAATAGTACCATTCATTAGGCTAAAATTATTTTAACTTTTTATTCTTTGTAAGTTTATTTGAAAAATAAGAGCTTACTTGTCAAAATACACTGAAAACACATGTGGTTTTTAAAACAGATTGACTTGGAAAGCATCTTTTCCCTTAACCCTGACCTTGTACCTGATGAAGAAATTGAACCCAGTCCAGAAACACCTCCACCTCCAACATCCTCAGCCAAAGGAAACAAAATTGTAAAGGTTAGTGATGAAAATTCAGAGCTCTTATGTGTGTTATGGTTTGAAATTGGCATGCTGTGGAAGTATTTTTTTTAAGTATTTAAGTATTTTTTTTTAAACCTTAATGCTTTCTGCTATTCAAATGCATATACTATATAATAAATCGGTAATATGCAAATTGACCCTCACACCATAACGCTATCATTAGATGGAGGTGCACACAGTGGGGGTGAGGCTGGCGGCCACTCTGCGCAGCTTCCACCAGGGTTCCTGCATGTGTACCACAGGGGCGGGGCCTGGTGTCTGCTGCATGTGGCCTGGAGGCGGGGCAACAGGGTGGCACTCCAGGACTCGGGGCCATCCCATGGCACTCCAGCCATGCCGTGTGGGACTCTGGTACTCGGGGCAGTCCCATGGCGGGGGGTGGGGTGGGGGGGCGGGGGGGTGGTGTCTCCCGGGTCTCACGCAATTTCTCACTAGTGTGTGTGTGTGTGTGTGTGTAACATATTTTCAAGGATTGAGGTTGTCTAATTCACGATTACAACAATCCTATATAATAAAGAGGTAATATGCAAATTGCCCATCACTCCAACATACAAGATGGCTGCCCCCATGTGGTCAAAGATGACCACCCCCCATGTGGACACAAAATGGCCAGCAGGAGAAAGCAGTTGTGGGCGATCAGGCTAGCAGGGGAGGGCAGTTAGAAGCAACCAGGTCTGCAGGGAAGGGCAGTTAGGGGCAACCAGGCCTGCAGGGGAGGGCAGTTGGGGGGAACCAGGCCTGAAGGGGAGGGCAATTGGGGGTGACCAGGCTGGCAAGGGAGGGCAATTGGGGGTGACCGGGCTGGCAGAGGAGCAGTTGGGCATCTATCAGGTTGGCAGGGAAGTGGTTAGAGGGTGATCAGGCTGGCAGGCAGAAGCAGTTAGGGGCAGGCAGGCGAGTTGTTGGGAGCCAGCAGTCCTGGATTATGAGAGGGATCCCAGATTGGAGAGGGTGCGGGCTGGGCTGAGGGACACACACACACACACACACACACACACACACACACCGTGCATGAATTTTGTGCCCCAAGCCTCAAGTCATAAAATAAAATCCTTGCCCAGCAGGCATGATTCAGTGGTTGAGCTTCCATCTATGAACCAGGAGGTCACGGTTCAAGTCCAGTTAGTGCATATGCCTGGGTTGCAGGCTCAATCCACATTTGGAATGTGCAGGAGGCAGCTGATCCATGATTCTTTCTCATCATTGATGTTTCTATCTTCCTCCCTTTCCTTCCTGCTCTGAAATCAATTAAAAAAAAAAAAAACCTTTTTAAAAAATCCTATAAATTGTTTGCCTGATTAGGGTCTTTTCTAAGACTTATAGCTTCTCAGAAGTTACAGGTCAAAACAATTTGCTCATCAGTATTTGTTGAATGAATACAAATGACTTTGATAAAGAAAGGACTGTTTTTATTCACTCCAGTTTCTTATCAGTGAAGATAAACTTTAAAATATGCTATATCCTCTCCAACAGTTTTATCTTTATTGAAAAAAGTCATGTTATTTTAAAAAAGATAATTTTCATTTCTATTGAAACTTCTCACTGTTAAAATTTTGGGGCAAAATACAACTCTTTTCAACCAGATAGTCCTTCAAAGTTGTTGAATCTATAGTTTTTTGTGTGTGTTCGACTCAGCAAGTATTAGTTGATTTTTCTACAGTGTTGATTTTGTCACCCAAAAAGATGAATGTGACATGGCTTTAACCCTATTAGACATACATAGAAGCTTAACAATTATCAGCAAAACCTGCTTTTTAAACCCATGCATATGAACATAAGGCAGATTTTTCAGTTCATAGGATTTCAGCATATTGAGAGTTACTGCTTAGGGGTCATTAGTTACCATTTGTAAACAGACTATTTTTCATATTTGGCTTCACAACCTGAAGGATCTTCATAGTTTACACTTCTGGATATGTCATTAGCAACATTTGCAGTGCTTTAGAATCATCTGGAAATTTTTTTAAATTACTGATTCCTAGGCTTGCTCAAAGAGATGGTTTTATTTTGTCTAAAGAAAGACTAAATAATAATACATTTTTTAAATGTATTTTTATTGATTTCAGGGAGGAAGGAAGAGCGAGAGAGAGAGAAAGAAACATCAATGATAAGAGAATTATTGGTCGGCTGTCTCCTGAACGTCCCCTACTAGGGATCAGGCCTGCAACCAGGGCATATGCCCTTGATCAAAATCGAACCCGGGACCCTTCAATCCACAGGCAGATGGTCTATCCACTGAGCCAAACTAGCCAGGACGCAATAATACCTTTTTAAAAGTACCCATCTGATTTGAATGTACAGTGAGTGAGTGTTGAGAACCACTGCATTATTTTGCATCTTTTTTTTTTAATTAGGTAAATAAAATGAAGGTCTTCTTAAATAATAGGACCAAAAAATTGCTTCCCTAATCCATGTAGTCTTTGAAAGTCTATGAAACCTTTTCGTATAACTAACTGTTCATCTCATAGTATTTTGATCTTCCAGTTTAACAATGGGCTATAAGTTGTCTAAAATTAGTATTTCATTAATTTCCCCCTGGTATCCAAAGATGAAATGTGTTAGATAGTTTTGACAGGATAGCATGATGATTGAAAGTGCACACTTGAATGAAATTACTTCTCTTTGCTTTAGTCTCCTTATCTATGAAACTGGAATAGCAATAATAATGAACTCAGAGGTTTATTGTGAAGATTAAGTGAATTAATACATATAAAATCCTTAGAGCAGTACCTGGCTCATTATTTCTGAATATTTGGGGGCAGAGAATACTCATAAACTTGAATATTAATAGTAATTCATTAGAAGATTATTTGCAGTTTTTCTCCATTTAGTTTTAAGTTATTATGTCTGCCTATTTTTATTTAATTAAATGAAACTGATTATTAAATATTGATGAGGAATAAAGAGAGAAAGTTAAATGAACATTTTTCTTTCATAGAATCGACGGACTGTGGCTTCTATTAAGAATGACCCTCCTCCAAGAGATAACAGAGGTAAAGTAAAAAATTCTTAATTTTGTCTATTGGCCCTGACAAGGTAAATCAAAATTAAATATTACCCTTGAAGCATTGTTCTCAGTCTGCTTAGATTCTGCTCCCAAGCATGTCCTGTTTAGCTCAAATAAATTCTAATAAACTAATAAAAATGTTCTTTAAAAAAGGCAAATATTACTGTTGACTTATTATTTATTTAAACTTTACAAGGGTTATTTTAAGATGGTATCTTCTTGATTTTCTAATATAATGTTGATAATATAAAAATTATTTATAAATTTACAAAACTCCATGATATATGCAATATTTGATTCATCTCATTTGCCCAATAGTTTTTCGGATTTGATAGTATTGTGACAAAGAAGGGAATGGGGAAGTAGTCTGTTGGTTAATTTCACAAAATTTTGACATTTTATATAATTTTTTGGCTAACAGGTTTCCAAAAGGGGTCATGGGTATCTTTGGAGTCAACTTAAAAAAAAAGTGGAACAGGTATAAATTTCAGTTAATGGCAGGTCTTCCATATATTTTCAGCCAGGAAACGTAAAGCATAGTTAATTTCTTGTTTACTATTCAGCAGTTCAGAATGGTACTTTCTAATAGTGATGTTTCTCTGTATGGATGGATGAGGAAGGATGGGCATAGGTATTAGAGAAGAGATCAGAAGTAGAGGTAAAGTTCAGTACTATGCAGTTGTGAAAATTTATATATCTTTGTAAAATGTGACATTTATACTTAATTAATAATGCCTTTCCACATTTATAACATTTACAGTAAGAAACTCTGCTTAAGATATTTATATTTGTGCCGCAAATAATTGGATTTGGAATATAGGGAGAGTTAAAGGACTTAAGTTTTTACTTTCCATAGTTCTGGAATTCAAACTGAGAATGCATTTAAAATTTATATTTTGTACACTTATATTTTTAAATGATTATTAAAAATTAAGGTTGGCTTTGATTTTTATATAAATTATTCCGATTGAGTTTTATAATTAAAACTACATTGGTGGCATTTAAGCCTGCACATATTATACCGAAAACCTCTTAGCTTATCAGTTTATTGAATAAAATTATTACGTTTTCTGTTAATGTGCACATAAGTAGAAAAACTGACAATTTGCTAATGCAACTTTTAAGTTATCAGTTCTTTTCAGTTACCTCTGTTCCTTTAACCAAGGTTCACCTTTATTAATTTTCTGTTCTGAATTTAAAATTTTTGTTCTACTTACAGTGGTTGGTTCTGCACGTGCACGGCCTAGTCAGCTTCCCGAACAGTCTTCTTCTGCACAACAGAATGGTAGTATTTCAGATATATCTCCAGTTCAAGCTGCAAAAAAGGAATTTGGACCTCCTTGTATGTAAATCATGTATCAAGGATTCAGTCATTTTAGGCATACATGTATTCTCTCTTGGTCATCTTTATATATCCCCAAATGGTAAACAACCTAATTGCAAACTTGATTGCAGATTTCATTTTACCACTGTGGAAAAAAATTTTTTCTAGTTAGTTTAGTCTATTGGGTTTTTAATATATATATATATATATATATATATATATATATTGGAGTAAACAATTCTTACTACTATAAAATTGTAAGTATTTCAGTTGCTTTGAATTTAAAATTCTGGACAGATGATAATTTGGTATCTGTGATTCTAAACCAAGAGATGACATGTATCAATATGTTAGAGTCATTTTTCTTGACTCTTATTTGTATATTGTCCTGTTCCTAGTTTTGTTAAAGCAGCTCATTAACTAAAGTTCATGTAGTTGTTACAGGCATGCTTTGTCACTGTGTACTTTATTTTAGTTATGTGATTTAATTACACATAGCATTTTGTTTAAGTACAATACTCTAAAACGATATCTACTACAGCTCATCTTTTTCTTTCAGCACGTAGAAAATCTAATTGTGTTAAAGAAGTAGAAAAATTACAAGAAAAACGAGAGAAAAGGAGACTACAACAGCAAGAACTTAGAGAAAAAAGAGCTCAGGTTTGTAACAGAAACATATTTTGTGTATGTACCAACTGAAGGTCATACTGTCAGTGTAAGTGAGTGACTTAGGAAAAAGTAGTTGAGGCATTCATTTAAAGATTTCAATATAGTCCTTTAATTGATATTGAGGAATAATATAAACTCTCGTGAAAATAAGTTATAACATTTATTTACTACATGTACTTTCCATGTTTTAGTGGGTATGTGTTAGTCCTAAAGTTCGTTCCATTATTTATTTATTTATTTATTTATTTTATATTTTATTGATTTTTAACAGAGAGAAAGGGAGAGAGATAGAGAGCTAGAAATGTCGATGAGAGAGAAACATCAACCAGCTGCCTCTTGCACAACCCCTACCGGGGATGTGCCCGCAACCAAGGTACATGCCCTTGACCGGAATCGAACCTGGGACCTTTCAGTCCGCAGACCGATGCTCTACCACTGAGCCAAACCGGCTTCGGCAGTTTGTTCCATTTTTAATAAAATATTGTGTTATAGAATTCTATTATAAGAATAATAGGATTTTTGACTTTTTAAAAATATCTAAAACTATATTTAGAAGAACATTCAGTTAAAGTACATGATTACATTATAAATTTTATTATTTTCTCATGGGCAATAATAAGGTCGACATAACACATTGAAAGAGGGGAAGTTTCTTGTGTTTCGATTTAGTATACTAGATATGAGAGTTTATCTGTATTATGCCCCTCTGTGTTTCCTTTAGGTGGTAGCAAAACTTTATTAGCAATGGGGAAATTGCATAGAAAATTTGTCTTTTTATCTCTTTACAAGTCTGCTTACATTAAAAATTCTGTTATTATTTATAAAACTCCTCCTTTATGCTTATATGATATAATCAGAACTTGTTTCCTTTAATAAAATATCAGGATTTTTTTATTTTTTACTTAGGAGTATTCTCAAGTCCCCTTGAGGGCATTTGAAAACAATTTTTATTCATAAAGTTGTTGTGTTTGGGAATTGTAGAACCAGCATAATCACCCTGAGTAAATCAGGTTCTATCTGAAGGTGATCTAAGAATGACCAGTTGGGTTAATACACAAAAGAGCTAGATCTGGGCTCTGGCAGCTCAGGACTGAGTGCAAGTAACAGTCACAGTGATTCTTCAGAGGCTCTTCAGGTTCTCTTCTGTCATTCGGTCTGCAATCTCAGTCCATTTGAGGGGGAATATTGGTGTTACAGCAGTGGCATTTAATAAGGAGCTTGATCCTGTACAGAAACTCTTCATGGACAAGATTAGAGAATACAAAACTAAGCGACAGTCTCTGGAGGGCCTGTTGATGCTGGTCCAGAGTATCAGCAAGGCATGGAGAGGGAGCTTTTAAAGCTTAAGCAAATGTATGGTAAGGTAGATATGAATACGTTCCCAGACTTCAAATTTAAAGATCCCAAATTTGAAGACCTAGAAAAACCCCAGTACTAAAGAAATGTAAAATTTATCTGGTCATGTGTCCTAGATAAGTTGTATGACTGATCAAAAGTATCAGAAGAAACATACATTTCAACAACTGTCAAATGTTCTTTCATTCTGATTCCAAAGAAATTATTTGGTGATTTTGAGAAAAAAAAAAAAAAAAAAAAAGAGCTAGATGTACTGATATTTAGCACAGATGCCACCTGGTGTCTCTTATGGGTACTTCATAATATTTTCACATAGCTTTGTGGTATCTTAATTTGCACTTTACATAGTACTTCTCAATTGACATAGCTGGTTAATATTATTTCCTAGGAGTAAGTTTCATCAACAGTTTTTAAGTTTAATTATATTCCAAACAAATCTGCATATGGTATATGAAAAAAAATATGATTTCTTGAGAATGTTCAATAATTTATTACTCATGGCTGGGAGAGGCTATTAACTATTGCTATTTACTATATGTTAATCTGCTTTTCCTCAGTTTTGAAGCAAAAATATAAATTGCAGTTAAGTTTTTCTCCAGGGCTGAGTAACCAAAGAAAGAGAGGCTGCCAACTCCATCATTATATAAAGAGTTTATTGCCTGGTCATGTGACTCAGTGGTTGAGTATCAACCTATGAACCAGGAGGTCATGGTTTGATTCCCAGTCAGGGCACATGTCGGGGTTGCAGGCTCAATACCTCATATGGGGCATGCAGGAGGCAGCCAATCGGTGATTCTCCCTCCTCACTGATGTCTCTCTCCCTCTCTCCCTCCCTCCCTCCCTTCCTCCTTCCCTCTTTCCCTCCTTCTCCATTCCTCTCTGAAATTAGTGAAAATACATACCTTTTTTTTTTTTTTTTTTTTTAAAGCCTAATTATTAAGGGAACTTACATGTGAAGTGGTCTTGGGTCAGTGGCAAGAAGACATAGATATCCATCATGTGGCAGGCACTACGGAGTTATATAGGACAGGGCAGGATGGATAGGGTCCTGGGGTGGAACTTGCCCCAGTAGAGGGGAAAGTGCCTTACATACTTGCCCAATAAATCTACAATTTATTCTAAGCTATATTTTAGTGCTCAATTGGTTAGAGAAGTCTGTTTCTGAGGGAATTTAAGGGGAGCTCTCTCTCTGGTCCATGTCTAAGAGCATCTATTTGTATCTAACAGGAGGGACAGCAGCAATCAGGCAGGGTCAGGAAGTGGTAATGTCATAGAACAGTCTCTTCTCCATAGCAGTCAGTATCCAATAATTTGAATATCAAAATATTTTAAAAATTATCTTGGCTTTTGATTTTTTAAAATTCTATGTCTTATTGATTTGGAACTGTTTTACCATGCCATAGTTTTGTTTTGTTTTTTAAAGAGAGACAGCAAAAATAGAAAATGAATTTAAATTAATCCATATTTCTATTTTGCTGAATCTCACTGGATTAAGACTGGGAAGAAGAATCCAATTAAATGAATATTTCTAGAATTTCAGCTTTTCTAGAGATGAGTACTATTTCGCTTTTGCTCCATTTTCTAGGATAATTAAGTTATATGTATAGCAGATGAATTTTTGAATTATGTCAAGGGTGATTTTAATAATGAATGTTTGGTTTAGAATTAGCAATGTGTATAGACCTACAAAATTGTATTTTTAATTTAAAAGTGATTCTTGAGTATATGACTAGTCATAACTGAAACTAAATTATATCACGTTTTCAGTTTGAATTGAACTAGGGTAAATGATAATCTATTAGTTTAATTTTAATTTTCAAACTATAGCACCAAAGCAACAAATGCTGTATTAACTATAATTATAATAAATGATGATTCTCTTTATCTTCTTGTAGGATGTTGATGCTACAAACCCAAATTATGAAATTATGTGTATGATCAGAGATTTTAGAGGAAGTCTGGATTATAGACCATTGACAACAGCAGATCCTGTAAGATTTTTTCATAAATCATTGTTCTGGAACTCTACTGAAATAAAAACATGTTTGATACCAACTAAATGAATATTGTACTTACTAGATAAATTTTCCTTTCTTATGTGCCCATTCCCTACATTTTAAGAAAAATCAAGAAATCATCCACATTTATGCCTCTCTTCCATAATTGATTATATCAGACATGCTTCCCACAGAGATGTCTCTGTTTCAAAGCAAAGCCTTCCGTGTCTTTGGAAGGACAGAACAACAATTAAAGGAGTTATATGTCTGCACACCCAATTTCCTTTATTTCCTCTTTGGCTTGTGCTATAGATCCCACTGTCCAATTTATTTTAATGTTATTTTGGCTTTATAAGTGATGGTTGTTGAGAACTACAATAGACCAGAAATTTAGTGCTCAAAAAGTTTTCTGTCTTATTACTCAATTCATTTCCTATTGAAGAATGAGAATTTATTGGACAGGGAATGTTTTTATAATTGGTAATTATGAAATAATCCATCTGACCTAGCATATACAGAATGTAGTATTGGGTACACAAAACACATTTGTGTTCAGGAGGTGTATTATTTTGGATTTAATAGTTGTCCATAACATTTGCATCCCATATATTTGGGTACCTCTCCATGTGGGTACCCCTCCTTGCTGCTACCCTTACCTTTGTGTAACTTCCTGTTTCTGAGCTCAGACTTTAGGAAAGGGATTAGTAAAAACTTTTTCTGAAAAGGGTTTGGTGGCAAATATTTTTGACTTTATGAACCATATGATATGGTATTTGTGACAGCTATTCAATTCTGCTTTTGTTGTATGAAAGCAGCCATAAACAACACACAAATGAATGGGGATGACTGTTCTAGTAAAACATTACAAAAGGAGGTAGTGGGCTGGGTTAATCCTGCAGGCCATACTTTGCTAATCCATACATTATATTATTTTTTAAAGGCAAGTATTAGGAACATAAATTTTATGAAAAATATTTATGTGTAAGAATATTCAAATTATTTTGCTCAGTAATCTCCTCGGAATCATATTTCTTGTCTATATAGTTATCTTTGCCAACAAGCTTCCCTATAATCTATCTGAAAATACACGAACTTGTTTTTGTTTTATACGGCACATCTTCAAGTTAATAAGGCAGCTTCTTAACATGAACTTAATGCTCTAAGAATAGTAGTGCCCTCTACAAGGTTATTTCCTAATGGTTTACCAAACAATAAAACAAATAGGGGAGTCTCTATTAAAATGTTTGCAGTTAATTTGTGTGTGTGTGTGGTTTTTTAAAGCTTATATATCCTATTTATGCTAGTATAAATTTCCAAAATCTCTGAAGGAAATGTTGTATAATTTGACTTTCATTCTTTTACATACCATTGATAATCACTGAAATATTTTTTTTTTCTAGATTGATGAACATAGGATATGTGTCTGTGTAAGGAAACGACCACTCAATAAAAAAGGTATGATGTTTATTGAGTTGTAATAAAGGTTGATTTTATCCTATTTGTAAGAGCAGAAAATCAAATTGGTTGGGGACAGTTCATTGTAAATTATTTCATTTGTACATAACCTTTCTGCAGATTTCTATGGTTTATGTATTGATTTGTTACTGTTGTATGAAATGTTGCCATTTCTGGTTCTTCACAGAAATCTTAATTTTTTTATTTTGTTATTGAAATATTCTGTCTTATTGAATGGGATATTTATGGGATATTTATATTTGAAGAACTCCTTACTCTTTTGTACATTAATTCAAAATCTGTAAAAGTTTCTGTGCATTGATTTTCATTTGTTCTTTTAGAAACTCAAATGAAAGATCTTGATGTAATCACAATCCCTAGTAAAGATGTTGTGATGGTACATGAACCAAAACAAAAGGTAGATTTAACACGGTACCTAGAAAACCAAACATTTCGTTTTGATTATGCCTTTGATGACTCAGCTCCTAATGAAATGGTTTACAGGTAGGTAAATTTGTTTTAAATTAAAATTTTGTTCTCACATCATGTGTTTATTTTTACCCTGAAACATATTCATCTTGGCATATCTCTCCAGGATGTTACATGCTTTTGTATTCTGAGTTTAAACAAAGAAGAATATGTAATAAACATTGTAATAACTATTAACACTTGTTCTCTTTAGTGCTCTCCCAAATCATAGTTTCCATTATTGATTAACTTATATACACATCACATAACATGTATATGGATAGGAAATTTATAAAAAATGTTGAAATTTTTGTACCTCTGAGAATGGGAAGTAATTAGAAGAGGAATGTTCTTTTTAATTTCTATACTATAAAGAAATTTGAAATATTTAGCTGTACCACAACTTCAGGGGGGGGAAAGTGCTGTAAATCTACTTGCATTTGTCTAATTTCTATTGTCTTTAAGCTTTGGGATAGTTTTAATACATGAAATTCTTGTATGTTAACATATTCAACTTAGAAAGAGCTCAAATTTATATATGTAATGCACTGATATCTCAAATTGTTATGCCAAATTTGGATTTTCATATAGGCTTTGTAAACATTCACTTCTAATTATTATAACAGGTCAGTTTAGCAGCTTTGTTATTTCAAACTGACAATTTATTCTAAGCTATATTTCAGTGCTCTTTTACTTGATAAATATGATTACAAACAGAAAATTAAAGAGTTACTAAGAGTTGTTCTGGAGAGGTAGCTCAATTGGTTAGAGCATCATCCAAATACATAAGGTTGCAGGTTTGATCCCCTGTCAAGGCACATATAGGAAGCAACCAATGATTGCATAAATTAAGTGGGAAATCAATTGATGGTTCTCTCTCTTTCTCTCCCTCCCTCCTTCTCCCCTTTCTTCGCTCTCTCTAAAATCAATGAATTAATATATTTTTAAAGAAGAATTATTAAGTGTCTTAAGAATTGAAAATGTTAAACGATACAGTGTTGAAACCAACTTCATTGATCTTACGCTGGTAAACTAGAAGTTCAGTTGTAAAGAAAGAGGACAAAATTAAAGGACAAGTGAATACTAGACAGTTTTTTAAGGGAATTAATTATAAACTATATTTTTTACCTTTTCTGAGAATATAGTTTGCTTCTTCCCACTTTTTCTCTTCTTTACTTTCATTCCTGACTATAAAATATGTCTGTTTGCCTTTTATAGTCATTTTTAATAAATCATTATAAGTAAAGATATGTTTTTGTATATGCCAAGTTAGTAAACATTGTGTTTTCACCTATATTTATGCTTCTTAACTTTACCAATATTGACTCTACTTTCTTTCTCTTTACCTTAACTTTTATAGATTAAGGAGTTAGACCTTTTCTTATCTAATCAGACTCTATTTCTAGAAATTTCCCAGTTTCTTTTGTATGTTCTCCAGTTGTGCCTTTAAAAAATATATATCAGTGGGACTAAGGAGGGAAGGAATTGGAGGGATACATCTGAAATACTATCAACAATAAAAAATAGTTTAAAAAATTAATTAAAAACATCAGCACAGTTGTATATAGTGTTTCATATCTATTATTTTGAAGTCTATATAGAAAGTATATTTGTTTTCTATTATACCTTTTAGTGCTCTTAGACCTTTTATGTTGCTCTGCTCAATAAAATATTTCTTTATCTTTTAATTTTACCTCTGGTGGTAATTATACTCATAGGTTTGAAAAATATTCCAAATCATAATATTTTGGAATCCCTTTTTAAATTTTAATATATTTTTATTGATTTTAGAAGGGGGAAGGGAGAGGGAGAGAGAGATGGAAACATCAATGATGAGAGAAAATCATTGATTGGCTGCTTCCTGCATGCCCCACAATGGGGATCAAGCCTGCAACCAGGGCATATGTTCTGACAGGGAATTGAACCATAATCTCCTGGTTCATAGGTTGATACTCTCAATACTGAGCCATGCAAGCCAGAGTAGTATCCTTTTCTTGAATCAAGACTATCAATTCAGAACTCAATGTCTTATAAGCATAAATTATTTTTACCTGTCCACATTCAATGAAATCTTAATATTTTTTTTCTTATTTAGATAGTTTAAGATAATCTCTCTATATAACAGCTTAAGCGACTGTTTGACCGGTTGCTATAATGTGTACTGACCACCAGGGGGCAGACGATCCCTTATGGTCAGTGTGCTCCCACAACAGGAGCACTGCTCAGCTGACCAACGGGCGCCAGATACTGGGCTCACAGCCGGTGAGCACAGCTGTGGTAGTGTGAGCCTCTCCTGTGTATACTCCCCCTCCATACTCCCCTTCTCCTCCTGCCCCCCCAATCTGGACGGGGACCTGCATTGGGACTGACGGCATGAACCCGCAGCTGGGTCACAGTCATGGGTGTACCAGTATCACCCTAGGACAGGCGTGTGGAGATCGCAGTGGAGCGGCAGCGAGCCTGCTGTGTGGGTGGCAGCGGCAGGTACAGCAGGGCCAGGATGAGCAAGAGCAGCGCCCAGCCCGGGCTCAGGCTCCTCCCCTGCTGCCTGCCACTTTGTGTACTACATCCCTTAGGGGATGTAGGACTGCCATTTCAGCCAGGCCGAGAGTCCCCTCCAATGCATGAATCCGTGCACCAGGCCTCTAGTATAAGAATAAACTCTTTCGTGTATTCACAACTTTTTTGTGTGAACCTACTTTTGCCCCACCTTGTATATAACGGAAAATAAAACAACCCTGTATGTTTTATTTGTCTGGCTAATATCACCATCTTTTGTTATTTTTTTTAAGACTTTCCTATGGTCTTCTATATAGCTCAGTTACGGTTAGGTTTTTATTGTTCATTGTTATCGGATCATAATTTATTATGGAACTAAAGGCCTGGTGCACTGGCGGGTGGGTTCCCTCAGCATGGCCTGCGCCCTCTCGCTGTCCAGGAGCCCTCTGGGGATGTCTGACTGGCGCAGTCTGGCCTCCCTCTGTGGGAGGCGACCAGCTGGGCCAATCAGGGGATGGTACCAGCCAACAAGCAGCCAGCCCTGCCCCCCAACTCCATCTCCCCTCCACCTCCGCTGGTAGCCCGCTGACCCCCGATTGCTAACCCCTCCCCCTGCTCACCGGCCCCACCCCCCACCAACCAGCCATTCTGCTGTTCAGTCGATTTGTATATTATGCTTTTATTATATAGGATTATTGCTTGAAATTATTTAAAGAGTTTTAAGCAATTCTAGGATATAGTTATTTGAAATTTTAAATAAATCAATTAGACTCAATTGTGGCCTTACAGTTGAGCTCATTGATTGGTTAAAAATCTTGGTATACATTTTGTTTATTAATACTATATTACCTTTATTTCTTCTTTGCTTAATTTAAATACTGAATGCACATTCTGACTGGCGCATATTATTTTTAAGGTTTACAGCTAGACCACTAGTGGAAACTATATTCGAAAGGGGAATGGCAACATGCTTTGCTTATGGGCAGACTGGAAGTGGAAAAACTCATGTAAGTTATTATAGTTACATCCTGGTATGAAGCTAACTTATTTTTCTTATAGCTTAATTCTTAGACCTAAATTCTTAAGATTTATTCCTGAATAATGTCTGTTATTCTTTACTCTCTTTTTAACATATAGACTATGGGAGGTGACTTTTCAGGAAAAAACCAAGATTGTTCTAAAGGAATTTATGCATTAGCAGGTAACTATGTTTTATGGGTTTTTTTGTTTGTTTGTTTTTACATATCATTTGTAATATTCTTCTTTAATGTATTCAGATGGCTTGAAATAAGACTTGGACATATTATCCAAGAATTAAAGGGTAACTATAATACTATATTTGCTGTGTATTATGTCAATTTTAGCTTATCAGACTACTTGAAAGAACTGTGCAGAAATCTTGATTATATTTATGTCATTGTAATCTGTCACATTGTTGGAGCTTACTGTTTGTTGTTGAATAATGATTTGTGAAAAGATTCCATTTGGTATGGTTATGAGAATAACCTTATAAGGATAGATAGCGTCCTTTTATTAAATAATGAAAGAGAGTGGCATCTAAGCCTTAAGTCTAAAAATAAAACAATTACAACTATCTTTTGTAACATTGATGTTTAGTCTATATTTTCATTATTGATGTTATTGTAAGTAAAGATGAACTGTTATCTCTAAAAAATAGAAAATTTGAAATGCTTTTAAAAAATATTTGTTGCATATTAACAAATTTTCTCTATATGAAATTTTTAATAGCCCGAGATGTCTTTTTAATGCTAAAGAAGCCAAACTATAAGAAGTTAGAACTTCAAGTTTATGCAACCTTTTTTGAAATTTATAGTGGAAAGGTAAGTGGAAACTTACATTTTTATTAAATTATGCATAACATAAAATTTATTATTTTAACAATTTTTAAGTATACAAATTCAATGGCATGTACATTTTACATTTTGGGCAACCATTGCCACCACATCACTTTTATATGTATTTGGATTGGAATATTATGTTAGAATTTTGTTGAGATTTCTTTTAATTTCCTTTGAAACTTTTTAACTCAAATATTGAGCATTTTAATTACTGAAATGGTTCTCAGACTTTGAATGACTAATTTTTATAGAAATGATTCTTTTTTCTTTAGTTTTCCATTTGAAATTTTTTTTTTTAGGTGTTCGACTTGCTAAACAGGAAAACAAAATTAAGAGTGCTAGAAGATGGAAAACAGCAGGTTCAAGTGGTAGGATTACAGGAACGGGAGGTCAAATGTGTTGAAGATGTACTGAAACTCATTGACATAGGTAACAGTTGCAGGTAAATCTTATTTTAATTAAGAAAGGGAAAGTTTTATGTAATTTGGTTATAACAAAAATAAAACAAGGATATTATTCAATGCATCTTAGAAGTAAAAATCATTATTCATAAAAACTTTTGTTGTTACATGTAACTGAGTGATGTTTATTCTATAGATAACATACTAGAAGTGTGCCAGATTAAATTATTTAAATGTTATCTCTCAATATCTCCTTTGTAATAAATGTTGAAAACTGGATAGTTGGTTTTTTTTTGTTTTTGTTTTTTTAATGAAAACACTGCGGTTTGAACATAAATTAAACTATTTTTGTATCAAATGTCTTCCATCACATTGTAGAACATCTGGGCAAACATCTGCAAATGCACATTCATCTCGGAGCCATGCAGTGTTTCAGATTATACTTAGAAGGAAAGGAAAACTGCATGGCAAATTTTCTCTCATCGATTTGGCTGGAAATGAAAGAGGAGCTGATACTTCCAGTGCAGATAGGCAAACTAGGCTTGAAGGTGCTGAAATTAATAAAAGCCTTTTAGCACTCAAGGTAAATAAAATGTATTTAATTGTAAAAAGTCTTTTAATTATATTTATTCAGCTACAAAACAATAGTACTTGTTTTGTCTAGTAATAAGTAGGAGAGGTCATAAAAATTTTGTTTATTATATTTGCAGATACATATTTATATTGTACTCAGAAATTTTCTTTATTTCTGGATACAATATAATACAATAACCATTAATTATTATTAGAATGGGTAAAAATCTGTTGTTGGCTGACCAATTCCAAGGCTTCTTGGAAGAGATTCCAAAGGGCCCTAATCAGTCATATTTTTGTGAAATTGGGCAAGGACCCACAAAACTGAATGAAGAAATCGTTTCTCAGGAAAATGTGGAATTGCTTTCAAAAGTTAGGCCAGTGTTATAGCTCTTTTTTGACTTGAAAAGCAAAGATCAGCAAAACTACAAGAAAGCATTCTGTGTTTTTTCTCTTGTATCAGTTTAAAAGATTCTTTTTATAGTTAATGTTACTTCTTGTCACTTCTTAAACACTAGTCATAGTCTCCAGAAGAACTTTTTGAAATAACAGTCCATTGGTGTGTTTTTTTAATTTCATTTTCTTGGATTAGGATTTATGGCAACATCTTTACTATGATGTAAACCTGTTAGTAGCATTTTTAAAGCTAATTAGGTGTTAAATATTAGAATTATAGTAAGAGAACTATTAAATGTGTTAAGATAAATCCTCTTTATAAGAAACCTAATCTCTAAAGCTTGCTTTCTTAATTTTCAGGAGTGCATCAGAGCCTTAGGTAGAAATAAACCTCATACTCCTTTCCGAGCAAGTAAACTCACTCAGGTGTTAAGAGATTCATTCATAGGTGAAAACTCTCGTACCTGCATGGTAAGTTTATAGGTTTATTTTGATTATTTCTTTTTGTTCATTCATTTGTTTTTTTTTTGTTCTGTTTTATTTTTGTTATTCCTTGCTTGAGGGTATTTTTTCCATTGACTTTTAGAGAGAGTAGAATAGAGGGAAGAGGGGGTAGGTGGGAGGCAGGAAGGAAAAGAAAGAGAAATATGGATGTGAGCGAGACATATCATTGGTTGTTTGCCTCACATGCCCTGACTGGGGATTTAATCTGCATCTTGGGTACCTATGCCCTTGACCAGGAATCAAACCCACAGGCCGATTCTCTAACCAACTAGTCACATTGGCCAGGGCTATTTCTTTTATTTTAATATCAAATGAACAATTATATAATATCTGTGGGAAAACTATAATATACATTAATGACAATCATTTAAACCCTTCTGTTGTTAGAGAAATAGGATATTTAAGATGTGGTCTATGACAGGCCGATAGAGAGGATTATAGTGCAGTTATAATTCATTCTACAATTCTGATATCTGAGTCTTCTTGAAGTTAGTCTCCATTGAATTCTATTTTCTTTGAGTATGATTTATATTTTTTATTCATATTCTAGTAATTTTAGATTATGTAATTTTTATTATGGATAAATATCTTATAGACACTCTGGATTCTGTTATACTCTTCTAAAAATTGATTTTTGTTGTTGTGTAGCAGGAAATTAACTTAGCTGAACTTACTCTAAACTCTTATCTCCCCTGCTGTGGGCAGCAACTGAAATTAAAATCTCTACCTCTTTTAGACTCAACTGTGTGGTTGGAGTCAGCATTGTACATACCTAGTTTAGGAGTCAGCCAGATATCTTAACAAAATTTGGTTATAAATAAGCTTTCCAAAGTGATTGGACAGTGTATATGCATAATTGGAGTTTCTCCTGTAGTTGTCTCTTCTGGGACAAGTTTCACTTTGCAGCAGCTATGATCTCCACCTCTTAACTTTTGTTTTTTAGTTTCTTAATTCTTAATTTAGTTAAACTTAAGTTAATTAGTGAAACTCTTAAGTTTCTAATGAAGTTTTACTTGTCCTGTGTGACAACAGCAGGGCTGATTCTTAGGTAGTAATGTTATTAAAGAGGAGTAGTGGGGAAATCATTCAATGTTATTCCCTTTTTCTAGGTGTTGACCTCCATTTTATACCTGATTTTGATCACTTCTGGTGCATTCAGAGACCTGTTTATATTTTTAAAAAGAGTTTATAATTATCTGATTATGGGCATAAGATAGGAAGTAATCTTGGAGTTCACACATTATTAATACATACATAAAGGGTGAGGCAAATGTAAATTTACAGTTAGTGTGAAAAATAATGCAATCCTATATAATAAAAAGCTAATATGCAAATTGACCGATCACTATGATGTACACTGACCACCAGGGGTCAGACGCTCAATGCAGGAACTGCCTCCTGGTGGTCACTGTGTTCCCACAGGGGGAGCACTGCTCAGCCAGAAGCCAGGCTCACGGCTGGCAAGTGCAGTGGCAGTGGCAGGAGCCTCTCCCACCTTCTCGACAGTGCTAAGGATGTCTGACTGCCAGCTTAGGCCCCATGGGCCTCCTGCTAGAGGGCATAGGTCAGGCTGAGGGACCGACACACCACCACCACCACTACCAATCCTAGTGCATGAATTTCATGCACTGGGCCTCTAGTAATAAATAATAGTATAAGAATAAACTATTTCTGCCGAAATTGGTTTGGCTCAATGGATAGAGCGTCGGCCTGTGGACTGGAGGGTCCCGGGTTCAATTCCGGTCAAAGGCATGTACCATGGTTGGGGGCACATCCCTGGTGGGGGGTGTGCAGGAGGCGGCTGATCGATGATTCTCTCTTATCAATGTTTCTGGCTAACTATTCCTCTCTCTTTCTCTCTGTAGAAAATCAATAAAGTATATTAAAGAAAAAAAAAAAGAATAAACTGCTTCATATACTTACAACTATAAACCTACATTTGCCCCATCCTGTATATTAGTATCACTGTCTTCATCATTTATAACATCTTATTTACCTTTGCATTTTTCCCCCATAGATTGCCACAATCTCTCCAGGAATGGCATCCTGTGAAAATACTCTTAATACATTAAGATATGCAAATAGGTATGAGAAATGGTTATCCATTTTGAAATTTGAGGGAAATAGAGCAGCATATGATTTGACTTAATATCTGATAGTGTAAAGCTTATTACATTTTTTCCAATTTAAAAAAAATTTTGCATGATACTTAGAATACTTGTCAAGTTATCAAAATAATTGGAAATATGCTATGTAATTTGGGGAGAGATTTATATTTTTAGTAGAATTAGTCTTTCTATCCAATCATGTTTTTTCATTTATCCAAGTTAGATTTCATAATATTTTTCTACATTTGAATCATGCAAATAATTTCTAATGTGTTAAAACTCTATCAGGGGGCCAATATGTATTTCATAAATTGTTTTGCTATATGCTGAAAATTATTTCTGATAATATTAAATGTTATATGTACATGGGGAATATAGAGTTTAAAGTAGTGATATCACAGTTCTTTCTGGTGTCTTTTATGGGTTACATTTTATTAATGTCAGTAGTGTTACAAACTTTAGGTAACGATACTTACAGATGAAAGAACAAAAAAGCATTATAGACTACTAAATTATTATTTCTTACAGTCATGAAATGCCCTTGGAATTTTGGATTATGATGGACACATATTTATTCCATAGATTATTTCCATTGCACTTGTTCTGAATGAATATAGTTTTTATTATCACATACTGCATTTGTGATTTTAACCTAGAGATAAAATTCCTCTGTATTACATTTCTAGTGTTAAGATTCTTTTAGTTTTGGTAAATACAAATTTTATTTTTAATCTTTTATTAAAATGTGAAATACGTATGCATACAAGAAAGTGCCCAAAACATGAGAGAATAATTTAGTGAGTACTTATAAAATGAAATTCCTGTCATTAGACTGGGAAAGAAAATATTTCCTCCTCCTCCCAAAGTTCCCCATGTGTCCCTTACTGATCACAAATCCTAAATAACGCCCAAATTCATCAACGTCTACCCCAAGGCAGCAGTTGATTGCTCTGGCTCCTATGGAACATTTTCTTTTTTTCTTTCTTTTTTAAAAATAGTTTTACTTCCTATGAATTTATCCATGAACAACATGAGGTAGCTGTGTTTGAACTTTACATAAATGATATCGTGCCCTTTGTTCTTTTGTATCTTGCTTTTGCTTCAGCAGAAGAGATGTTTTTAAATCATAGTAAAAACTTTAGGAAGTATAAACCTTTTGATCTTTTGTAAAATGATATTAACACATTGCGGACCAGTAGTTTTATTGTTAGCTTTACCCAGTGGCCAGATAAGTTTCTATTGAGCTAGTACCAAAAAAACACATTTTATATAAATGTTAAAGGCATGCTTTAAAATTAAATACCCATTTCATTTTGAAGTTATTTCTTATATGTTCTTGCAAGCTAATATCTTTTTATTAAGTATGATACTTTGTAAAACACTGTGTAATATGAAGCAAGAATTCTTGTGATCCGTCCACAAATGTGTTAAGATAGAACAGCTTCTTAAATATATAACTTTATTTCTAAATTTATTTCCTTTGTAAACTTTGAATTATGAGTTTCTAGATGTAAATTTTATAAGTCTTCTATTTGATCCTTATAAAAATATTTTTTGTATTGTGGGGTTTCAATCATTAATTTAAAATGCCTCTTATTTCAAAGTTGTGTATGAGAGAGATGAGGAATGACTTAGTCTAGTAGAATATTACCATGTCTTAAAATTAAAACAAATAAAAACCCTCCATATGTCCAGACTTCTGGCTGTAAAAGAATTCCCCTAATGTGAAAATGCCCTGTCTGGCCGTTGCTAGTGTGTTTGGGTTCAAGTAAAATGTTCTAATTTATTATCTTGTAATTAATTCATTTGCAACATGACTAACCAGCTGAGACAAATAATTCTGCCTCTTATTTCCAAATCTCTGGGATTAAAGATTTTTTTTAATATCCCTTGATAGTGCTCATTGAAGAGATATAAATAAGTGCTGCATGTAATAGAGTTTAGGTTGAGCAAGAGGAAAAGTGTGTTTAGGGTTTCTAAATTAGGAGATTAACAGAATAAGAAATGAAGTTGGGAGTAAAAAGAGTCAAGTAATATTAGAAATCTAGATTTGTCAGCAGGTGTAGTAAATAAGCTTTCCAAAGTGACTATAAAGCATAAAAGGCAGATGAATCCAGTATTGAATCTTTGTATATACATTACCAATAGAGCAAAGAATGATTGTAGGTAGAAATTTATTAGTTTGATATACATTATATTATTAGTTTGATGTGTATTACTATTTTGACCTATAAAAACAGTAATTTCATTTAGTTCAACCTAAGAGAAATAATGAGAGAAAAAGAAGATGGTTAGTATATAAGATTTATAGTAAAAGCTAAGTTTGAATCTCAGTTATGCCTATTCTCATTGAATGACGTTGGGTATAAGATACTTTATTGCTCTGAGCCATTTCTCATCAGTAAAATGGTGATAATATCACAAGATTATCTTAAATATTAAATAATATAATGCCTATAAATGACTAAAAATGTCTGGTTTATAGGAAGGATTTAATAAATATTACCTCCTACTATGAAATGGGATTGACTGAAAAAGAACATAAGGAATCACAAAAGTTGTGTCAGAAAAACCTCAGTTTTGTTAAATATAACCGAGACATTAGCAAAGCAATTTAAATTCTATTACTAAAGGCTTTTCTCAACCAGTGTGCTCCATCTGAGTCACCAAACACAAAATTATTTGAGTGACTATTTTCTCAATTTGTACCAAAGATGCTTTATAGTTGATACCATTCAATAGGCATAGGAGAAATTAGTTAATTTGTTAAAAACAATGGATATCATTAGGACTTAATTGTCTTGTGTTTAGTTTGAAAAGACTGCAAGAATGTTGAAGCCTCATTAATGCTATTAAAATATTCATGGTATTGATTATACAAGGAAAGTAGATTGAGTGGCCATGTAGTTAAATAAGGGACATTTCAGATTTATTGAAGGTTTAGTTAAACTTCTAGAAAGGGTAATGAGAAAAGAGGGAAATACACAGGAAAGGGAAGACTATGTAGTAATAGGAAACCTTAGGACATAGGAGTTTTTTAATCTTAAAATGGATTATTTTTTAAATATTCTAATACATTAAGTCATAACAATGTTGATATCTTTTGCTAAACAAATTGAACTGAATACTAAGTGAAAGTTTGAAATATGCATTGCTGTTTTTACAAGAGCATTTTATTTTAATCTGTTGCTCTCTTGGTGCCGCAGAGTAAAGGAGTTTGGAATTAGTCCATCAGACATTCCCTTCTCACAGGGTAGTGGCAGTCGCCCTGATCTCTCTCCTTCTTATGAGTATGACGACTTTTCTCCTTCAATTACCAGGTCTAGTTCATTCTATATATAAGATGTTTATTGTAATAGTTTATTTTGAATTGTGCTGTGTATAAATATTTCATTTACATTTCTTTTGTCCTGAGCCATTTTATTTTTCATTTTCATTTTGTTTGGCAGGTGGTGGTTGTACTGCATGATATTTATTTCTGTGTACTTTATTAATTTATTTGCTTTAAAATGTTGATTTAGAATTCAGGCTTCTTATTTTGCCTCATATTTTTAAGGATGATGTCATCTTTGCATATTTACCATTAAAAATGAACTGTCTTGCCGAAGCCGGTTTGGCTCAGTGGTAGAGCGTCGGTCTGTGGACTAAAAGGTCCCAGGTTCGATTCTGGTCAAGGGCATATACATTGGTTACGGGCACATCCCCGGTAGGGGGTGTGCAGGAGGCAGCTGGTCGATGTTTCTCTCTCATCGACGTTTCTAGCTCTATATCTCTCTCCCTTCCTCTCTGTAATAAAAAAATCAATAAAATATATTTAAAAAAGAGAACTGTCTTGTTTAAAATGAAAAGTTTACCTTTATTCTGTATGCTATTGTAAATTTCCTTATATGCAAAGAAATAGCAAGGGTCCTCTACTTAGAAAGTATATGCAAGTGTGTAAATTTAAGTATAATGGGTAAACATTTTTTAAATGATGGAATTATTTTACATTTTATATAATAGAGTAGAATAAGATTATTTCCAAGGTAGCTATTTAAATTGGGCATTAGAGCCACCAAAAATCTGTAACATGTATTAAATTCTCTGATTTTAGCAAAGATTTACTTACTGATCTAAGTGCCATTGTTAGCATTTTTCTGTTCATATAATATAATTTGAATAGCAGTCTCTTACTTTGAAATACTGATTCTACATACTTTGCTGATTCTCACTTATTATGTACAATAATTACATTAAAAGTAATTATAAAGTTACCTAAATAAATTTGTAAAGTTAAACAGCTAAACATCCCTTTAGGGTTTTCACAGACTTCAGGTAAAATTGGTCTGCAAAGCTGACATCATCAATTTTAATATGTTAAATTGAATTGTATTTATATTGAATAAGTTGGTATTTTGTTCTTCTAGATAATTCTTTATTAATTTTAGATACATCTTATATGTTTACAGGGTGAAAGAACTGACTGTGGATCCAACTGCTGCTGGTGATATTCGTCCAATAATGCACCACCCACCAAATCAGATTGATGACTTAGAGGCACAGTGGGGTGTGGGGAGTTCCCCTCAGAGGGATGATCTAAAACTTCTTTGTGAACAAAATGTGAGTGACTTAATATAGTTGTAATTATCTAATCTGAGTTCATGTCATCAGTAGCAGAACTTGATAACTGAAGTCTAAATTAGGGATCAGCAAACTATAGACATACTTAATTTATTGTGCTCCACTTTATTGCATTTCTCAGATGGTATGTTTTTTATAAATTAAAGATAAGACCCTCACTAGCAAAAAGATTAGGACTCCCTTTATTGAAATGTTTGTTTTATTGAAATGGTCTGGAATTGAACTTGCAATATCTTAACGGTGTGCCGGTACAGGCTATGAGCCAGCCATCTGTTTTTACAAATAAAATTTTATTGAAACATGGCTATCCTCATTCATTTATGGGCTATCTGACTACTTTCTTACCACAACAGAAGTGACAAAAATGGGATAGCTCACAAGTTCTTTTTCTCAGATTTTATACAGTTACTAAAATTTGGGAGTTTTTAAAGTAACAGGGAAAAATAAGTTTAATAATTATACTTACCCTATAATATATATAAAGCTTAAAAACAAAATTAACTATGGTTACATGCATATGTATTAAAAGGATCATAAGCAAAAATCAAACCTGTCACCCAGCCAGTTGGTTAGTGGTTGACCGTAGACCTATGAACCAGGACATAGTTTGATTTCCAGTTAGGGTACATGTCCAGGTTTTGGGCTTGGTTCCTGGTGGGGGCCATGCAGGAGGCAGGGGTCAATGATTCTCATCATTGATGTTTCTGTCTCTCCTCCCTATCAATAAAAATAAATTTTAAAAATATAGTTTAAAAAAAAGATATGGATTATACATTTTAAAAATGAAGTTAATCAATTATATATTTTTTATATCTCACAAACAGTAAGGAATCCCTCAGTATATTAAAGTAACTATGTGAAAATATATATTATTTGTGCTTTTTACTTCTTTACACTTTTGTCTTGATACAGTGGGCACATATTTTTTAATATTTTTTGAATAACTGGGAAATCAAATTTTTAAATTACGAAATGTTACTAAACATTTCAAACATAGAAAGCAATCAGATTCAACAAATGATAGCATTTTGACAGGGTTGACTTTTTTTTAAAGAATTGAGACCTTCAGCCCTAGCCAGTTTGGTTCAGTGGATAGAGCACTGGCCTGTAGACTGAAGGGTCCCAGGTTTGATTCCAGCAAAGGGCACATGCCTGGGTTGCAGGCTCAATCCTCAGTGTGGTGCATACAGGAGGCAGCCAATCAATGATTCTCTCTCATCATTGATGTTTCTCTCTCTCTCCCTCTCCCTTCCTCTCTGAAATCAATAAAGAAATATTTTTTAAAAAAGAAGAAGAATTGAGACCTTCAGAACACCAACTTGATAGTCACAGGCATGAAAAACATTATATATATATATATATCTCTTTTGGTGAAAAGAAATTTAAAGACATATATATGACTTTAATTACTAGTGATAATTAAATAATACTGAGGAAATATTTCAGTATATTTATTCTGCAATAAAAATATTTTTGAAAGTTGCATTATTCCAAAAGTGATTGCTTTATTTGGTGGGGGAGGCAGGGGGCAATTTTGCAATACAGTGCCTGGACTCAGTGAAAATTATCCTTTACTGATACACTTAAGTTTAGGATGTCCTTTTGAATGTTACATTAAATATTTTTGACCCATAAAAAGAAATTTTGGCTCTAGCCAGTTTTTCTCAGTGGATGGTGTTGGCCTGCGGACTAAAGGGTAATGGTTTGATTCTGGTCAAGGGCACATGCCTGGATTTCGGGCTCAATCTCCAGTAGGGGGTGTGTAGGAGGCATTGACGTTTCTATCTATTCCTCTTCCATCTTCTCTGAAATAAATAAAAATATATTAAAATTAAAAAAAAAGAAACTGTGGCTTTGCCTTTTATGGTATATTTTAGGAGTCTTCCTCTGTTTCTGAATACATTTTTGTAAATGACATAGAAAAACTGCTCTTTATATTTAAAAATATAAAGTCTTTCTGTCATAATTTTAAAACTTTTTATTTTAAGGAAGAAGAGGTTTCTCCACAATTGTTTACTTTCCACGAAGCTGTCTCACAAATGGTAGAAATGGAAGAACAAGTTGTAGAAGATCACAGGGCAGTGTTCCAGGTAAAGTAAGGCAGGATCTTTCATCAAAATGTTTCTTTAGAGAAATTAACAAAAAACAATTTTTAACTCTCACACAAATCTAAAAAAACAATACTTGTTTGTGTGTATGCAGATATTTATTTGTAAGACATGATAGCTCAAATTTTGAATACAAAATTTGAGCGGTAGCTACAAATAACCTTTCTTTAAAGATCTAGTTTATTTACTACCATTGTCCCATTTTATTTGCATTTGTCAGTTGTCCATTTTTACAGAAGGATTGAACTTTTGCCCTCCAGTACCCCCTTTTTTCATGTTAGGTGAGTATATTGGAGGGTCTTCATGTCAGGACAGCAGTTGAGGAAAAAATTCTTCTAAAGAAGATCAGAGCAGTTGAGGAGGTATCAGTCTACATGGAAAGGAAGGCTTTAGGGAGGGACGGAACAGTAACTGTTCTGACTGAGCTGTCAGTGGCAGATGAGTGAGGGGAGTGGCAGTAAGGCCTTAGGTACAGTATTCATCTCACTGTGTGTTCATCCTGTTATAAACACTTTTACTGTATGATCATTCTTTGCCTCCCCCACCCCTTTAAACAAGAAAGTAGCCTTTTGGGTGATACCTATAAAGAGGTGATGGGAAAGTGAAGAGGACATTTCATATCGTTATGGAAGGCTGTACAGTCAGCTTGCCTCCCCCACCCACCCCTCACCCTGCCTTTCTGCAGTGCTATAAATACCTCCTGAGAAAAAGTGAACAATAGCTTAGCCTCTCCCTATCGAACTGTATTCCTTCTCTAATGTTGAAGAAATCTCTAAACAATTATTAATGCTTCTTTCTAGGCCATTCAAGTAACTGGATGAAGGGCTCAAAAATATAGAAAAACTTTATAATTTTAGAATAGGATATACATTATTAAAACTGTTACAGTTTTAGTCAAACCTTTATTATAATCTCTGGAGGTCTGTGTGTTTAGATTAAATCAAGAAAGGACCCTTGTAATTCTAAGAAAATCGTGTCCTATTGGAGCAAGGTGTCACATAAAGACCATTTCCCATTGTGCCATTTTATGATGAATTCTAAAAGTTTATTTGATTATTGGCAAAACTTCATGTTCTGACTTTCAAGCCAGTATCTTTATAATCCACTTATTGTCATTTATACTTTGATCTGTCATTTCTCAAAATAAGGTTTTGTTTTTTAAAAATTAAGTATATAGCTGAAGGAAAAGAAAAAATACTGGGGAATGTGTGTTTTAATTGACACATATACAGTTTTCTAATAGGTAACTATTTCTAGGTTAACCAGTTCTGTCTGGTGACACATAGTCTAATTATAATTAGCCATTAAATTGCATTGATGTTTGGAGAATTGAAATTATATATGCTCTAACAATCTAGAAAGTATTCCTTTTTTATATCCAAAAATTCTAATTAGAATGATCTGATAATGATACAAATTTTTATGATTCATGACATTATAAGAAAATTAAACTAATAAATTCACATATCTAAAATCAGCTAAGAATGAGGGGTTTCCTTGAACATTTATGAATGGTAAATAGCTACTATTAAGTGGTTCATTTGAGTCTTCTAAGATTGGCTATCCATTGGTTCTTAGAATCACAATAATTTTGAAGAACGAGTGTTTTGAATTTAGGGCTACCTCTTGGTCCAACTGTGTGGCTCCAATGGACATGTTAATTCCAGATAATGTACAAGTTCTAAGCCTATCATAGATGTCATTGGATTGCTCAGTAGCTTTCTTACATCCATTTTTTTCCTGCTTTAGGGATAGCTCTTGAGGTTTTGAGACTCCGCTCATTGATACTTAGTACTTAGGTGTTTCATTCATTCCATGAAGCCATCTTGCTTGTTCTATGATATTTGTATTTGAATCTAGAAATATTAATGTTACTCGGTAAATGAAGATGTTTTATGGTTAGTAATATTTTAGAGAATACCATCTTGAGTGTGTTTGATGATTTTTAACATATGTAGAATTTGTAAATTGGTTTTTTCTTACAAAGTGCCTTACTGGATTAATTGAATTTTTATCCTTTTAGGAATCTATTCGATGGCTAGAAGATGAAAAGGCTCTTCTAGAGATGACTGAAGAAGTGGACTATGATGTAGATTCATATGCTACACAACTTGAAGCTATTCTTGAGCAAAAAATAGACATTTTAACTGAGCTGCGGGGTAATTCTTTTTTAATGTTTTTAATCTGCTTAATATTTGTATGTATTTAGTGGGAGGATTTCATATTGCAAGAGAGCATCTGAAGTGGAAATTATGGGCAACATTTAACATCTTTTTAGAGGTATATAGATACACCAACCATTCTGTTTTTGAAAAAGAAACATGGAGAGTACCATTTCAAGTGCTCTCTAGTCTTTTTTTTCTTTCAATCTTTTGAGAAAATAAGATTAGAAGGAACTTTAAGAAATTTGTAAATTTTATAGACCCATTTATCATTTTAGTTAGTAAGCCAGTGCTTTTCAGAATTATTTTCCTTGGATTAAATCTATTCAGGGTCTTCTTTCTATAGCCACCTACCTATATCCTTCTATGCAGCTTATTTCATGTTTTTCCTTTGAACACTTGTTTTGAAAAAGAGGAAGATTTCAAGAAGTATGTGGCTTGTTCACATGTAATGTGTGCTTGGCTTTTTAATGAGCTTATCTGCAGCTTCAGATATGCATTTATTTACTGTATGTGCTAATTTTTTTAGGCATTAGCAAATTAGCTGTCTCCATTTATACCCGAGTGGGCATCAGTGTGTACATGCAGTGCAACATAAAACCAAAATGAAAATTGAAATTGCTAGTTTTTAGCACCAAATAAGCTGCTTAATTTTAAAAAATAGGTCCTTTGTGAGATTGGTTGATACCATATCCTACTAGAGATTTATGGGCCCTAGTGAGGTCGGGAGAGGAGGTGATGGTTGCCAGGCCGGGCACGGAAGGAAGGGACACCAGTGCTGCCGTTGGTGCCCTGCCACCCCAAGGTTCCCTATCTTCCCCGCTCCTCCTTCCCTTGCCGTGCAATCGTGGCAGGTTGGGCAGGCAGGCGGCCCCCAGGGAAGGGAGAGGACAGGAGTGAGACAAACCTTTGTGTCCAGGGCTGACTTTCAATAGATCGCAGTGAGGGAACTGCTCTGCTACGTAAGAAAACCTGACCTTAGAAGCAGGTTTAGCACCAGGGGCTGATGAGGGCCAGCTGGCTGCGGGGAGGGACCACAGGCAGTTGGCTGGCCACAGGAGGTTGGCTGTGGGAGCGCACTGACCACCAGGGGCAGCTTCTGCTTTGAGCATCTACTCCCTGGTGATCAGTGTGTGTCATAGTGACCGGTTGGCGGGTCATTCCAGTTGTTCGGTCATAACGTCATATATATGGGGTCAGGATTTCCCCAATTTGTTGTGCAAATGTAGGGTTTCTAAAATTCACTAGTACTTTTGTTTTTCATGTTCAAGCTTTGATTAAAGTGTTTTGATCATTTTTCTAATCTTCCATAACTCATAAGCAGCTTTTCTATATGCATTTTATTCAGAAGATAGAGCATAGCATTCAAGTTTTTTTTCTGCTTATATGTAGCTTTCAACTTAATTTACTTCTTTTCCTTAATTTTCTCATTCATGTACATCAAGCATATCTGTAACTTTTAAGGAATTACTGTCCAGTTGTGTATTATTCAGCTTTTTCTTATGTTTTATCATCCAGGCATAATTTTGGCATTAATTAGTTTAAGGGCCATTATATTAGCAGTCAACAGATCGAGAAATCCTTAATTTCCTGACTAAATTTTAGAAAAGTCAACTTTTTAAAAACATTGTTGTATTTCCAAAGAAGGAAATAAATTTGCAGCTTTCTTCTGAAGATATTGTAAGTTGGATAATTCTGTGGAGGGGTGCTGTCCTGTACATTGCACAATGTTTACCCAGCATCCTGGTTTCCAGACTAGATGACAGTAGCACCACTCCGAACTAAAGTTGTGACAATCAAAAGGTTCTGTAGGCATTATCCAATGTCCCCAGAGAAGGAGGGTGGGGCTAAAATCACCCAGGCTGAGAATGATTGTTATAGGAAGATGCCTCTCCCAATTTACTTAGCTATTTTCTATTCTTAAATGACTCTCAGTATATGGTAGTTGGGTAATAGAATTTTAAGACCAAGAAATGCATTACCCTGAAACCCCCTTCTCTAGCCATTATTTCTTTCTTAAAATTCATAGCTTAAAAAGATACAATAGTCATTGGGAGTGAGTAGAAGTTTTCTAACATTGAGAGAAGGAATGTCTGTTCTACAGTTTAATAAGATTCATAATGTTCCTTTTGGACATGAATACATATTTTACATACATATAAAGCCTGTCTACCCTCCGAAAGTAATACAAATTAAAATTAAACACTGTAAAAAATGCCAACCAGAAACCTGTTGACAATAGCAAATGCAAGTATTTCTAGGAATCTATAATGAAACTGTTGCTATGGTTGAGCACTGAATTTAGTTCTGAGTTTTTTGATAACAAAAAACAAAAGGAAAAATCTTGGGTTAAGATTATGAAATAAGAGAGCCAACTTGATACCCATAAGTTGTATACTGTGTTGCCTGTGATGCAATACTTACTCCCTGTTCTTTTCTTTTTCCAAGATAAAGTGAAATCTTTTCGTGCAGCTCTACAAGAAGAAGAACAGGCCAGCAAGCAAATCAACCCTAAGAGACCCCGTGCCCTTTAAGTTGGCATTTGCTGCTAAAGGATCCCCAGAACCCTCACTGTTTTAACATACAAGGTTCAGCTGTAAGGGCCATTTGAAAGTTTGAAATTTTAAGTGTCTGTGGAAAATGTCTTGTCCCTTCACCCGAATGACATTTCAGTTTTGTGAAACACAACTTTGTCTTCAAAATGCTTCTAGTCTAGAAGGCACAACCAAGATTTGGGAATAGTGAAGCATTTTGTTTCATTTCCCCAAATAGTGATTTACTTTTGGAGATCCTTGCCAATTTTATTTTCTACATGATGAAGTAAGATTGTGGACTTGATCCAGGGGTGAATAGTAGGGGAGAGCCACAGCATTTCCTTTTAACTCAGTTCAATTTTCGTAGCAAGACTGAGCAGTTTTAAATCCTTTGTGTGCATGCATACCTCATCTGTGATTGTACATACTGTGCCGCTCTTAGGGACAGCTGTGCTCACCTTTCTGCTTTGTGCCTTGACTAAGGCTATTGACCCTGAATTTCTGATGCACAGCCAAGTTAAATTACATTCCTTATTTGTCATTGTAAATTACCTTTATTGTGTGTACATTTTTACTGTATTTGAGGCATTTTTTTTTTTTTTTTTTTTTTTTGTGTTGCTAGTTAATTTTGCAGGATGTGCCATATCATTGAATGGAACTAAAGTCTGTGACAGTGGACATAGCTGCTGGACCACTCCATCTTATATGTAAAGAAATCTGGAATTATGGTTTTAAAACTTTTAACATGTGGATATAATTTTCTTAGCATTTTCTTTGTAAAGAAAATATAAACTAGTTGGTGTATAATAAAAAGTAATGGAATTCTGAGAAGAGTTTTATCTTAGGATAATACATATATATGCAGTGTGTCCCAGTGTGTTATTAACAAGACTAATAGTGCAATTTGCTCCTTACCAATACCATTACTTAAGTTGAAGTGTCCATTAGCATCCCAAAAGGTACCTTTTAAATGTACTGTTAAAGAAAATTGGCTGCTGATGCATGAACATTTACATAATACATTGGAAGTAGTCTGTAATAGAACTGTTAGTTTAAGCCAAGTATAAACAGTACATAACTCCCTTAAAAGAGAATTAAGCTAAAGAGTTGACTTTGCCATAAAAGGCAGATCTAACTTAAGCTCCGTCCATTACCTAATGTATGATGTTTCACCATTACTTGGTGAGAACCACCAAATTCTCACCAATAAATTGGTCTAGGATGTGCTACTTTTTAAATGGTAACATTTATTTTTACAGATTGCTACTCCAAGGAAGAAAACTGGCTACTTTTCATGTAAATATTTTGTTAAAACAATTTATATATCTCTCTAGGACATTTCCCTCAGCTCCTAGGAGAATCCAGGAGTATATTAACAACAACAAAATCTCCCAAGGATATTTTGTTTTGACTTACTCTAGGAAAGTAATAGCTCATTCCTTTGAGCCACAGGGAAGCTATGAATACTAGTCACATGAGCCAGATTCGCTACTTCACTTCAGACAACTCAGAGGGTAGTTGTGGGAAATCCTAATACCATGGTGAAATGCTCCTCTGTAAACTTGAAATCTAGAACAAATGTAGATTTTCACAATGTGCTTATTAATAAATGGAATCTATGGAATGAGTTTAGAGACCTTTGTTTTGAAAGAGACTCAGCTTTTCTTCAGCTGTAAGATATGTTCTATTTGTGTTTATTTCAAAGAGAAGAGGAAGAATGGAAAACTATTGACCTTGCAGAGGCTGTTTAAAAAGGCAGTTTTTGAGCCTAACCAACCTTCAAAAGACAATAAAAAGATTTGAGTTTGCTTATTGTAAAGCACAACAGATTAGTCTTATTTAAAATAGGAGATAGTGTCTCTAGAAGGTCCCCTTATATTTAAATGTGCTTCTTTATTCTATAATGGCTTCATTCTGATCAGTAATCAAGGTATGTGAAAAATCAGCACACCAAAAAAGTATAATTATACTGGTGATATAATCCAGTACTCATTTTACTGATAGGGAAGCTAAGGGCCAGAAAAGAGACTAAAACTCAGCAATTACTAAGGTTTAGCCTAAGCTGAATGAATACATCTTTAAATTTTCCTGTAAGACTAGAAATAGTACAAGTGAATTTTGCAAAGTAATTTTTTATATTTAAACCTACCCAAGTATAATATTTATATATACCAAAAGTGGCTTGATACAGCTATTTAAAAAATTTTTGGATATGAATTAAACATTCTTTACTTCCTCAGACTTGAAAGCTGGTATTCTTATTAATAAGTAATAAAAATACATGATCATTATATAGGTATGCTTAATATCATTTTGAAGTCATATTTCAAAAAAAAATCTGTTTAGGTACACAAATGAACTTCCTTTTTGAAACACTTCTGTTAGGTATAAAGAATGAAGATATTTTTATTTCTTTACATAAATAAAATAACCAACTATTATATATAATTCTTTATTAAAGGACATTAACAATATTATATTGATAATGATTTAGACATAGTAACTAAGATATGGTTATTACATCTATTGAAATTATCAACCTTACATTTTAAATAGATTATAGTTAAGCATCACGTATATAAGAGTGCTGGAAATTTTAATTATCCAAAAATTATAGGAGAAATTCTGAGAGCCAGTTCTTGTGGGAAAATTACTGGTTGAGTTTTGTTTTGAAATTGATGGGCAGGTATCTTAAATGAAGTTCTGATTTCTAAAAACCTCTGGAAATTTTGTTAAAACTTTTATCTCCACAAGAAAAAAACATACAATCTTATAGTTTATTTTACATTCCAGTTGAGCATCCTTATTTTACAGGTAAGGGATCATTCCCAGAAATAATATGTCTGGCACCACATGGTCCAGGAGCAGACTTAAGCTTACTCAGAACTCTGTAACTGTGATGTTACAGGATAAGTAAAGTGGTAAGTAGGGAGTGATAGAAATTGTATAGGATAAACAGAGAAAGAAACAAAATTAAAATATAAGAACATTGTTTTACTGTACATATGAATAATAAGAAGAAATGATATGGGGAATATGTGACTCAGTTAAGCATACTTAACTTTTACCTGAGGGATAAAGGACTAAAGAGCTGAAGGCCTAAAGAGGTCTTCACAGTAATATATAACACAGAAAACAGAAGAGTAACATCTTTATACAATAACCTCTTAGAAATAAGTTTTAAAGTTGTGCGTATCTACGGCTCTTGAAAATTATCATGTATAGACTGGACCCTGCCCTGTATTAGATATAAAATAAACAGAAAAAAAACCTTGGGAACTTAAATTGACTTAACTACCTTAGAAATTTGAACTAATTACTAGTAACAGCATTAAATCAAAAATAGTCAAGCACAGTGTCCCAATCTTCTCAAATTTTTAAAAATATATAATTCAAGTTTCTTGAGTTTGAAAATTCTGTTTTCCAGATACCTAAGAAAAATGGATACCTTCTGCATTGAATCCATGTAACAATCTGAAAAAAGAAGCCAAAGTAAGATGGTATTGAAAAACTAATCTGTAGCACAAAACAAACAGTGCATATAGTTCCCATGTTATGAATTCTAAAACATGAACACATCAGCAAACCTATGAAGCCCACCCACTCTGAACACTAGTCATAAAAGAAACATTCGCCAACTAAATGTATAAGAGAGTGATTAAAACCCTTCTTTTTAATACCTCTTTTTGTCATAGCCTGCATGTCTTAAATTATGAATTTGATTAAAAGTATCATAGACCTCTGTTATCCCAGACCTAAGAGCTCATTAGCAATTGTTTCAACATGGTAAGTGAAAAAGAAGACTGGAAGAAATTTGGTGAAAATGAAAGAAATATTTCTATTTAGAATGGATGTTATTTTTAGGATGGGTTAAAATGTCTGAAAAAGGAAGCTAGGTATTTATGAGCAATATCTTAACTCCTAGGACTAACACTGAATAAAGACTCAGTAGTACTCCTAACCTGCCAATATAAAATGTAAACCTTACTTGTCTTAGTTATATAGAACTATATTTCCAGCTTAGAAAAGTCAAACCAATGACTTTTGTAACCAAAAGTTTTGTACCCTTGTTCTTTTATTGAACCCCTAATGCTTTAAAAATAATTTAGCTAATGATGCAAAAACTTCTATATTATGTGATGGTTTATGAGGAAATCAAAGTGTCAGTGATTAAAAACTGAATACAGGTTAATAATTACCTGGGGAACTGAAGACTTATTCTAAAATCAAAGTGTCAGTGATTAAAAACAGTGAATACAGGTTAATAATTACCTGGGGAACTGAAGACTTATTCTATTTTCATGAGACTTGTAAAATTCAAGGAAAATAAATTTTGGTGTACATTGCCCAGATAATTACAAAACAAGTAACCATATTACTAAAGCAATTATAAATGATAACCAGATATGATTATAACAAACTATTTCATGCTTACGGTCTATTTAACAATCGCTATGCCAATAAAGAAAAAAGTAAGACCCTTAGTCAGTTTGGCTCAGTGGAAAGAGTGTTGGACTGGGGACTGAAAGTTCTTGGGTTTGATTCCAGTCAAGAGCACATGCCTGGTTGCGGGCTCGATCCCCAGTAGGTGGTGTGCAGGAGGCAGCCAATCAATGGTTCTCATCATTGATGTTTCTCTCTCCCTCTCCCTCTCTGAAATCAATTTAAAAAATATTTCCATAAAAAAGAAAAAAGTGAGATCCAACTACATGTCTTAGGATTCTTCTGCCCACAATAGATTATGAATAAGGAGACAGAGGAGGAAGTTAAAGGGGAGGACCATACACATCCCAACACACATTGACACAGGCAATCTCCAGGCTAGGACTGTTATTTACTACTGTTCTTAAAATGTTCATTCTGCTGCAGCTAACTAGCCTCCATTTTCTACACCAAATACCATTCTATGCCTTGGAAGTGCTATGCAATAACTCCCAGGTAGCACCTTAAACCACTTAAAAGCCTTTAAATCTCTCATCTTAAGGTGTGACAGTCAAGAAATGTAAACACTTAGGAAAAGAAAAATGTAATTACCTGATGAAGTCATCTATGTCCATGGAACGGGCCCGCTTGTCACTAAAACCTGTGCTGGTTAGGATTTGCTGTATTTTATCTGCTATGCTGAAATCTTCTGGTATTATCTATCAAGATTTAGAATAAATGAACAACATATCTTTAATGAAGTCACCTTGACTCTCTTTCTTTTTAGTTCAGTAAGTCATAAAATAGTTACCACCTGTCCATTACTTGCACCTCTCCAAGTGATTGATCTTTAGCACATACCAAATACTCGGAAGTCCTCAAATAAATGAATGGATCAAGAATTTTGTCCTCGCCCTAGCCGGCTTGGCTCAGTGAATAGAGCGTTGGCCTGCGGACTGAAGGGTCATGGGTTTGATTCTGATTAAGGGCACGTGCCTGGATTGCCGGCTTGATCTCCAGTGTGGGGTGTGCAAGAGGCAGCTGATCAATGATTCTCATCATTGATGTTTCTATCTCTCCCTCTCTCTATGAAATCAATAATAAAATACATTAAAAAAATATTGTCCTCATTTTTAAAATCCTTAAAAATCAGTTTCAGCTTTTCATAACAAAATAATTAGAGCTAAAACTAAATTATAAAGCAATTGTTACTCCTTTTAACGAACTATAGAAATGATCCCTGAAAGTATAGTCTTCAATTGTTACTCCTTTTAAAACAACTCACATTTTTCCTGGCACCAATGTCATTTTCCTAACAATTTTTCTCTAAAAAGATGGCCTCTCCGCCGGGACCGGTTTGGCTCAGTGGATAGAGCGTCGGCCTGCGGACTGAAAGGTCCCGGGTTCGATTCCGGTCAAGGGCATGTACCTGGGTTGCGGGCACATCCCCAGTGGGGGGTGTGCAAGAGGCAGCTGGTCGATGTTTCTCTCTCATCGACGTTTCTAACTCTCTGTCCCTCTCAATTCCTCTCTGTGTAAAATCAATAAAATATATATTAAAAAAAAAAAAAAAGGAGATGGCCTCTCCAACCCTTGAGGAATATTAAATATATCAAACTTTACATTTTTCATCCAAAGATTTTCTTAATCTAGCTTAATATTTTCTTAAGCAGTGTTTAATGTTTTTGTTTATAAAAGAAAATGGAAGTAGCAATGTAATATATTAAGCCATAGGAGTCCAAAAATTAGAACGGAAATTTGCTTTTTTCTGTCTGCTCTAATTAATTTATTAGAAAGAACTAATAAATAGTCATTATATATGGATATTAAGAGGCCTGGTGCACAAATTTTTGCATGGGTGGGGTTCAGCCAGCCTGCCCCTACCAAGGCTGATTGAGGCCGGCCAGTGGGGGAGAAGGGCTGGGAGGTTGGCCAGCCAGCCCCACCCCCCTCAGGCTGATTGGACAGCCACACTGTGCATCATAGAGACCGGTTGTTCCAGTTGATTGGCTTTTATATATATAGATGTTTATGTGCTCACAGACACAAAACTGATTAAAGAAAATGTTGCAGTGATAATGATTAAGAGGCATGAGGCTTACAACCAGAAATCTGCTATTCGGTCTACTTTAATCTAGGTATTGACATTTTAAATTTATAGTTGCTATATGAGCAACAGACAAGAAAGGATTGTCATAATTATTTTAAGCTGAGCAAACTGCACATGCCTACACCTTTGAGGAAATAACTCAGTTGAATCTATGGCTGAAACAGCTATCAGCAGTTAAAGAAGACAGAGTGGAATAACTGAGGTTTCTCAGATCTGTTCCACAGAATATACATGAGCACTGACCTGTTAAAGTTGTGCTAGTTATACATTTCTTATGATCTTTTAAGGATTTTATGGAATGTATGAAATTAAAGAATCTTGATAGAAAGGAATAAGAGAGGGAAATTTTAAAATACAAACAAATTTAAATCAAACATTTTCTGCTTACAGTATTATGGACTGAACAGTGAATTCTGTAGTTTTTTTCCAATAACTGCTGTACTGCACTTGACCTGTAGCATAAATGACATTAGTATTATTATTCCAAAATTAGAGATTATCAATTTCCTTTTATTATCAGATAAAAATCTGTTTCCTATGGTGAAATTAAACTAAAAGGGTATTAATATTTAAAACTTAAGAAACAAGCACAAACTAGTTATATTTAAAAAGTAAAGTCCTAATAAACATCTCCAATTCTTAATACGTCAAGCACTAAGCCTGTTTTATCTTCCTTCCCTTTTTAGTCACGGATGACTGACATGGCGTATAACGTGTTAATGAAATTCCAGACTCCACAAAACCTCACCTAAAAAAAAAAAATCTAACCGGGCTGGTGTTGCTCAGTGGTTGAGCATCAAGCTGTGAACCAGGAGGTCATAGTTCAACTCCCACACTCAGGGCACATGCCAGGGGCCTTGGGCTTGATCCCCAGTAGGGGGGTGTGCAGGAGGCAGCCAATCAATGATTCTCTCACTGATATTTCTCTCCCTCTCTAAAATGAATAAAAATATATTAAATATATGTATATATCTAAAATTAAACTTTACACAAAATGCTATTACATTTTTCCAAGTAAATAAAAAACAATGAATCTTACAAAAATGGTGAAGGGGTACCTCATCACTATTTTTCCAAGGAAAATGTAGGCCGATCTGTAGTCAGTTTTTGTTTTGTTTTTTTCCTGTTTTTCCAATAAACCTGATCTAATTCCCAACTCTAGGAACTTCATTAAATTCTGCCTCCCAAAGTACAAAGTCAGTTAAAAGGTAAAGTGTGTCTGGGACATGGGCAGTCATGCTTAGGATATATATGTTCAGGAAAAGGACAAAATTCTAGCAGCCCAATGTCTGGAGCATTGGTCCTTTATTCATTATAAATTAATAAAATACTTACTTAAAAGCAGCAGACAGTGTCTTGTTTTTCCTAACAAACGTGATCCTTACTAGTCCATCCCATTCCTGAAAGAGATGAATATTTTCTTACAAAATGTCAAACTTCTTTTCTAGGCCTGTTAAGTATTATTGTGTCTCCTAACATATAAACCTGGAACAAACCTTCTGGAGTTGATGAAAATGTTCTATATCTTGATGTGGCTGACACATGCCAAAGTAAGATATATACTTTTTTTTTTTTTTTTTTTTTTACTTTTGTACACCTCACTGAATATTTTAACCTCACTGAATATTTTTAACCTCAATTACAAAAAAATACATTCTTCCACATTTTGGCACCTAAAGTGTCATATGCCACCTGTCATTTTCAAAAAACATGATTCACAAATACATGCAAAAAATGAAACTAGACCACCAACTTACACCATACACAAAAATAAACTCAAAATGTGTAAAGGATTTAAACGTACGACAGGAAACCATAAAAATCTTAGAGGAATCCACAGGTGGCAGAATCTCAGACATATGCCGAAAGCAATATCTTCACCAATACTCCTAGGGCAATGGAAACTAAAGAGAAAATAAACTAATGGAACTACTTCAAAACAAAAAGTTTCTGCACAGCAAAAGAAACCAATAAAAAAAAAGAAAGCCCACTGTATGGGAGAATATATTTGCAAATGTTATCTCTGATAAGGGTTTAATCTCCAACATTTACAGGGAACTCATACAACTTAACAAAAGGAAGATAAACAACCCAGTCAAAAACAGGCAATGGACCTAAAAAGGTGCTTTTTTTTTTTTTTAAAATATATATTTTATTGATTTTTTATAGAGAGGAAGGGAGAGGGATAGAGAGCTAGAAATGTCGATGAGAAACATCGACCAGCTGCCTCTTGCACACCCCCTACTGGGAATGTGCCCGCAACCCAGGTACATGCCCTTGACCGGAATTGAACCTGGGACCCTTCAGTCCGCAGGCCGACGCTCTATCCACTGAGCCAAACCGGTTTCGGCAAAAGGTGCTTTTCAAAAGAGGACATTAAGAAGGCCAAGGGAGCCGAAACCGGTTTAGCTCAGTGGATAGAGCATAGGTCTGCGGACTGAAAGGTCCCAGGTTTGATTCTGGTTAAGGGCATGTACATTGGTTGTGGCCACATCCCCCGTAGGGGGTGTGCAGGAGGCAGCTGATCAATGTCTCTCATTTCTAGCTCTCTATCCCTCTCCCTTCCTCTCTGTAAAAAATCAATAAAATATGTATTAAAAAATTTTAAAAAAAGGCCAAGAGACATATGAAAATTTGCTCAAAGTCACCAATTATCCTAAAGATGCATATCAAAATGACAATGCCGTACTGTCTCACACATGTCAGACTGGCTATCATCAACAAATGACAAGTGCTGGCGAGGATGCGGAGAAAAAGGAACCTTCATGCACTGCTGGTGGGAATGCAGACTGGTGCAGCCACTGTGGAGAACAGTATGGAGTTTCCTCTAAACACTAAAAAATAGAATTGACTGGTTTGGCTAAGTGAATAGAGTGTCGGCCTGTGGACTGAAAGGTCCCAGGTTCGATTCCAGTCAAGGGCATGTACTTGGGTTGTAGGCACATCCCCAATAGGGGGTGTGCAGGAGGCAGCTGATTGATAGTTCTCTTACATTGATGTTTCTAACTCTATCCCTCTCCCTTTCTGTAAAAAAATCAATAAAATATATTTAATAAAAATAAAAAATAAAAATGGAACTGACATTTGACCCAGTGATCCCACTTCTAGGAACATATCCCAAGAAACTAGAAACACCAATCGGAAAGGACATATCCACCCCTATGTTCACAGAAGCACAATGTACTATAGCTGAGATTTGGAAGCAACCTAAGTGCCCATCAGCAGATGAGTGGATTAAAAAACTGGTACTTCTACACAATAGAATACTAGCTGCTATAAAAAGGAAGGAACTCCTATCATTTGCAATAGCATGGATGGACCTGGAGAGCATTAAGGTAAGTGAAGAGAAAGAAATATCACAAGATCTCACGCATTTGTGGTACATAATGAACATAAACTGATGAACAAAAACAGATCTAGAGGCAGAGAAGCATCGATCAGACTGTTAAACCTCAGAGCGAAGGCAGGGGAGGGTGGGGTAAGGGGGAGAAATCAACCAAAGAACTTGTATGCATGCATGTAAGCCTAACCAATGGACACAGACACCAGGGGGGTGAGGGCATGAGAAAGGGATGGGGGGCAATGGGGGGATAAGGACACATATGTAATACCTTAATCAATAAAGAAAATAAAAAAAAAAAACATGATTCAAACAAGCATAATTTAGAATATATCCTATGCAAAACATCTAAGCCTCCTTTGAAGGAGTAATTGACAAGCCATTCCATTTACCACCAGTTATTGACTAGACAAGCATGTTCTTATCCAAAGTGATTGCAGTAAGGTTTTATATCAAGTGATCTGGTTTCCTTCCCTTTTTAAATAAAAAAATAAGAGTTTTAATTAAAAAGTATTTCTCATAATATTATTCTAACAACTATTTTCACCTCATCTTGTTTTCCAAGTCTTATTCAAAAAGAAATGTTTTCTGTACCTATAATCCTCAACCAAATGCAATGGAATTCTAATCTTTTGACATTTTGCAAACATTTTCCACGTGCTTGTGTGGTCTTCACAACTATCTTGAGTCAAATTATTCCATCTACTCCATCACAGGATGCATCATAATTAACACTTTACTGTTAGGACATTTAGGTTGACTCAGTATCTCCCAGCTTGGACATTTTCCTACATCACTGAATGACCTAGTATTTAACCTCACCTGAAAATTGATAGGTGGTGGTGGATTCTTAGGTTCTATTCTTACAACACTGGATTCCACCTTGGGTGGTGGTCTGAAGTTATTCTTTCCAACCTGTTAATCAGAAACTGTTTTAGTAACCATCTCAAAAATAACTAAATTAGTAATCAAATATGCTCTCCTTACAGAAGGCACAGCTAGATGCCAGAGAATGAGTTAAGTGACATCACTTACTTTCATTAAATGGTCCACACGGGCTAGCAGCTGTGTGTTAATTGAGAGTCTGCAGTATAACTTATCTCCAGGTTTTGCAACCAGTCGGAGAGCAAATTCTCTTTGAAACATAAGTATAGCACATCTGAAAAGACAACAAAAAGGAATAAGGAAAATGGTCACTTTCAACTATTAATATATTTGAACTTCAACAGATTTTCTTGAATGGGAAACAGAGCAAAGCAACACCGGCAGTTCATGACTATTAGTCCAGCTGGTTAGAAGATAGGTGAACACTCAGCCTTTATTATCGCGAAATGACCCAGTTGGCATTTTTTTTAAAAAATATATATTTTACTGATTTTTTACAGAGAGTAAGGGAGGATAGAGAGCTAGAAATATTGATGAGAGAGACATCGATCAGCTGCCTCCTGCACACCCCCTACTGGGAATGTGCCCGCAACCAAGGTATATGCCCTTGACCGGAATCGAATCTGGGACCTTTCAGTCCGAAGGCCGATGCTTTATCCACTGAACAAAACTGGTTTCGGCCCCAGTAGGCTTTTTCACTTTATAATGGTTATATCTCTCACCCTTTGCCAATGTAAGCCCTCAATGATCAAATGAAAAAGTATTTCAGATCAGCACCAATCTATCTCATCCCTTCTAGGAAAGTAAAACCCAAACAAACAAAATTTACTCAGTAGATAAATTCTATCCATGGGGTGCAGACACTCTGTGGAAGAGCTGAGGCGGGTTGGGAAATCAGTGTTCTGATTTAGCAGATTAAGAAATGAAGATCACCCCCCACCCCCCCCTTCTAATTCAGCCAGCAATGACAGGCTTTTGGAGGCTCGCATAGAAAATGATCATCTTCAAAATTAGGTTTTGACTCAAACTTTTTTGACTGTAAGTCACATTAAGAAATATGTTTGACATTGCCACCCAGGCCATAAATATCTGTATGTATATGTCCTTATGTAACTTAAGCAAAAGTTTTGTAAAACTATAATCACCTGGGCCACATGAACTTAAGACCCTTTAATATATTCTATTCCATATCATTAAAAAAATTGAAAAGATAATCATGACCCACTGAATTTATTTTATAACCACTAAGGGGGTTTTGGCTTACAGTTTGAAAATGATTGATTTAGATTGTCCTAGAAACACCTTAAGAAGCCACTGCATAGATGTGTAGACATGTATCCTATCCTACATAATCCCAATTTTTCTAGTTGTTTGGCAGTCACTTTGGTGTTGGTTACAAACCTGAAAAAAGGTCGATGCAGCAACAACTTGAAGACAAAAGGAGAAGAGATCTATAAAAGAATTAACTAGTTATTTCTGGGAAAGACACACCAGAGAAACATTTAATATAATGTTCCCAACAATCTGAAAGCATACCTGGTAAGGCAAATTTGCTACACAAGCGTCAAAGAATGGCAAATCTGTTTTCAACACATCACCCACCATTACTTGAAGTTTGCTGGCCAGAGGTCTGATAATAAAAACAAAATAACAAAACTTATAAAAGAATATTGTTTTATGAGATTGAAATGCACTTTAATTCCATTATGAATACTCACGTGCCCTGCACCCTTTTGTGCAGTTCAGCTACTAGCCTTGGGTCAAGTTCACAGGCAATTACCTAAATTAAAAAATAATAATTATGGAATATAAAGCTTTTCTTATCTCAATAGTAACTCTTACATGATTTACATGAACTAAATTTCTTTTTCCCAATTCTGTTACCAATATTCTTTCAACTGCTCACTACCATTTCAAACAATGGAAAACACCGCTCAGAAAGGTGGTCAGCTAAAGGACTACCCTACTAATTGACAGAATTATCATGCACATCTGGCTCCATGTTTGTAACTAAAGAGGATGAAAAAAATACACAAAAAGTCTGTGTAGTAAATGTTCCAGACAGACACACAAAAAAACAACTGCTCCTAGAATGAGTGTATCATTTCTTTCACTTATTAAGTTCAGTGTACACAGCATAGATAATTTCTGAATGTAAAGGGATACCAGGTAATTTTAATTCACTATCAGCTGAGGTTTAATGACTTCCAGGAAGACCACGTCTGCGGACTAGATGTATGTGGTGCTTAGTCTATTTGACTTTCAGTTCCTTTCTCCAGCTTTCCCTGTGCCCTGTAGAGTGGTGCCGTTCCCCCACTTGCCCTTGATTTCTAGTTGGGACTAGTCAATGAAAGGAACCAGCGTTGTAGGGCACAAGGTCAGAGGCCGAGTATTTCCTAATGCGCACCCATGCCTTTCAGGTGTTCTGGCAATGGCTGTGTTCCACTATCAGTGGCCCCTCTTCAATGACTCAATAACACAGTTCCCTCCTTTTGTCCCTTGAGTCCTTTCAACTGTTACCTGCTGTCGCTGGTCCCTGGGTCTTTCACGAATGCTTACTGGTTCCCTTAAACCCCATTCCCACACATTTTGTAAACAGTCTCTTCACTAAAGTCTCTTCAAATAAGTGCCTTAAAATGTGCTACCTACTTCCACCTGAGGACAGAACAATTGTTCCATTTCATTGGGAACTGGGTCAGCCGAGAGAGAAAGAAGACACTAGCAGTGGCCAGGTGGTACCCCGAAGTCAGGGGCCTGTGCTTCAGCTCTTTAGGTTCCAAAGTCCTAGGTTCCAATAACTTCCTTACTTTGTTTCCCTGAGCCCAGAGGTGATAGCTGCTTTTTGCAATTATTATCCTTAGGTTCCCTCAATGTTCTCATTTTATTCTTTTAGTCCTGTAACAACCATGCAACCAATTCCCTGTACTAATTTCCCTGTATTGAATGTGGTTTCTGTTTTCCTGACTGATACAGCCCACATTTTCTTTTGACCCCTTTAAAAGAATTAAGATATAGTGGACATATAACATTATATTAGTTTTAGGTATACAACATAATATGTATAGATTCCAAGATAAGTCTAGTTAACAATTTTTTGTTTATTTTATGATTAAAACTTTTGAGATCTACTTTCTTAGCAACTTTCAAATACGCAGTACAGTATTGTTAACTATAATCACCATGCTGTCCGTTACATTTCCAGGACTTATTTTATAACTGGAAGCTTGTTCCTTTTGACCACCTGTACCCATTCACCCATATTTTCTTAGATAAAATTTCTAGCAAAGGATTAAGAGTTACTGTTAAAATAATAGCAATTAATTAAAGTGTTTATATTTATAAACCACCTGAGCTTACTCGTATAGTCATTTCTGATCCCAGACATGAAATCCTTTTACCTTTTTTGCCTTTTCTAGTAACTTAACAGTCATATTGCCAGTTCCAGGTCCAACTTCCAGCACCACATCAGTTGGTCTTAAGGCAGCCTGCGAGCAAACACAACCACTTTAGCTTTCCTGACCACATAATTTACACCAGAATATCCTTGCTAAAAAGCACTCGGTTAAGATCTTTTATTCTAACTCAATTTTTAGCAATTTCTTCATGATATACATGCTTAACAAAATTATCTAACATTTGGTGAAAGTGGAAATCTGACACTTTTCCTAACTTGGGACAATAGTGAGGAGTCAGAAATCCAGAATAGCAGTTCTTTCTAGGATTGACATTTTGCTTTCTACCTCGGAAATGATTTCAATAGCATCTTGTTACCAACTCTGTTATCAACAAATTCAAACTGGAAAGGACTATGTATAATGATTTTGCCAGAGAACTATAGTGTGCTGTACCAGGATTTCTCAATTCTCAACACATGTAAGTTTTCAGGGATGCAGGAGTACCCAGAAATTGCACGCGGTAGTAGATGTTTGTATGCACACAGCTGCGGTATTCTGGACCCATAGCTATTATCAGATGCTCAAAGGAATCCAGGAGCCAAAAATATTAAAAAGCTAGACCCACCCTCATTTTGCAAGTAACAAGTCAAGATGAGGTCCTTTAATTATGCAATGCTCTTTCTACTGCTCCAGGATGCTCCCTTTGTGGCCATGAAAGTAATTTGCACCTCCTACATTTCATGTCCTAGCCTCCCCAAACATCTGAAACAGTAGAGGACATCAATAACACATACAGGACTACTCCAAAGACTTTACATGTGGAACTGCATTGTAGCATAGAAGTTTCTCGGGGGGAACAAACTTCCTAAGATCTCTGTTTAGACATATCATTAGGCTCTGAAGTAAATAAAAACGAACAGTCATGGGTGGTGCCTAGAAAAAGTGATTGGGGAATAATAATAATTTGGAATTGAATAAATGTCCAGCTATGAGTAAATCTATACAAATCTATACAAAGAAAATGATTCGGAACCAGTAGAAATCCAGCTCGACAGAATTAAGCAAATCATGGCAAAGACAGCTTATGAAAACTAGAATATTCTTCAGTTCATTCAGCAAGTCTTTACAGAGAATTTACTTTGTGCCACACAACTTCTGTGCGCTCCAATACTCCTAGTAATAATTACTTAATAACTCCCTTTCCTTTTCCACACCCACCTTATCGATAATGCTGTTAACAATAAGAGGATTTTTCAAAATGTGCTGCCCAATCCCCGTGTTGAACATGAGTCCTGAAAGAAAACATGAAACAGCCTTCATTTTCCAACTATTAGGTATTAGACCGAAGCAGAGAAGAAAGCACCTGCGAAGGTGGACGGAAGAGCCCGGCCTGGCGCGCTCGGTCCATCCCCTCTGCCGGGAAGGAGCCAGAGTCAGCGCGCAGGGCCTGTGGCCCGAGCCCCGGCATCCCAGCACCTGCGCGCCCCGGAGCAAGGACCGGAGATCTCACTGCCCGGCCCCAATCTCGGTCCACGCCCCGGGCCCAGCTCCCTCCGAAGACCCAACCCGACCCGACCCGACCCCAGCTCCCGCGGCGTGGACCCACCTCCCGCGCTCTTCAGCTCCCGGCCCTGTTGCCGCTCGCGGCGGCGGCCGCTCGCCCCAGACTTGATCTTGGGCATTTTTGCCGGCTGCGGGCACACAGGCCCCGGAAGTCAGCAGGGACCAGAGCCCGGTACCTAGGCACGCACCACGTGGGAACCGCCGGCCGCACCACCGCACCACTCCCAGCCCCCTTGGGTGGGAGGGGAGAGGCGAGGGCCCGCCCCCCAGGAAGAGGGCCGGCCTTGGAGCCCAGGGGCCGCCGGGCATTGTAGTCATGAACTAGAGGAAAGCCTCACCTTGGAAGACTACAGATCCCAGAAGACACCGCGCTACCCAGTCTGAAAGTTTGGGTTGGCTAGTTGTGGTCTGGGCGTGGCCTGCCGCCCCAAGGAGCGCTGTTGGTTCAATAGGTTTTGGTGTGGTGCTCAGGATATTGTGGAGATGTACATTCTATGATGCGATTAGGCCTGGCGGATGCTTTGCAGAAGCCGGGTTCTGGGACTGTTGATGTCAAAGAAGGTTTCTTTCTATCACCATACCTCACACCTGATTCCCAGAACAGGTTAGGGTGGGAAACTCAGGATCTTGGGTTGAGGAATTTGCCCCTCTGGGGGAGTGATTTCTCTACTTGCCTTTGGAAAGCAATCCTCTAAAGTAGAATGTAGTAAGTGTCTAGTTTAAGGTGACCAGACATCCCGCCTTTGGCGGGACAGTCTCGATTTTTAACAGTTTGTCCCGCGTCCTGACCCAGGAGAACTGGGCTTCCTTTTTAATCTTTCCATCCTTGTTGTTATTCTGGAATAGAGCGCCCCAGTAAACCCAGTCCTATGATTTCTATGGTTACAGATCACGCCGAGTCCTGGCCCTCCGCGCTCTCCCTACTGCGCAAGCGCACACTGCCCATTCAGCCAACCGGCGCCTTTGGTTTCGAAGAGACAGCCCCGCCCCTTCCTTCCCTCCGCTGTCCAATCGCCTCCTCGGTTGGCCTCCTCCACGCGCCGTGGGAGTGTGACGCAGTATTCGGGCGTCCACATCGCGTGGAGCTGCGACGCCGAACATGGCGCGTTCCTAGAAGCGGCTTTCGGCATCAGTAGGCGGCGGCGAGGGGACTGGAAGGCGTGGAGCGCCGGACCAACCGACGCCGCTTCGTGCTGGGGAGTGAAAGCGGGAGAGCCGGGCTGCTCCGGACCGAACCCACCGGTGAGGCTCCCGCCTGCGATCTCCAGGACGCAGGAGTGGAAGGGAGGAGTGGGCAGGGCAGCGGAGACTCAAGAGACCCGGGAGGGAGGACCGTGGGGCGGAGGGGTAGCAGTGGCGCTGCGAGGGCCTGCGGGCTTGGCGCTTTGCGTAATCCGAGGAAGCCGTGGGAGCTGAGCTCGGGCTCTGCCAGTCGGGCCGGAGCGGGAAGGCTGGCCCTGGGTGCCAAGAGAGGAGAGCGTAGGGTGCCCAAATTGTGGCTGCGGTTGCGGGCCAGGGTGGTTGGTGCATTTGCCCTTGAGGGATGGAGACCGTGATCATCTTTAGTATAAAACCACTACTGCTAATTGCAATGCTGGGAAAGCTGTAATGAAACGTTAGAGCCTTGCTAGCCTTGAATGAACAAGTGAAGGAAGTTTACACGTTTTCTGCGAGGACCTGCTTGCTGAGGTATGGCCGCCAGTGCTCGCTCAAGCCCAGCGATTTGATTTCTGCAGCTTTATATTTGGGGGTCTTGGTGATTCAGCAAATCCTTTTGAGGTTCATTGCATTTATTTGTTTTTTTATGACATGGTGATTGAGGGAAGTATTATTTCAAAATGACTTGACCAAATAGCTAGGACTGGTAAATTGTTTGCTAGTGCCAAGATTGCTGTTGGACATGTTTTCTCCCCACCCCAGTTTAAAGGAGCTCAGCTATAGTGCGGTCAAGTCCTTGAAATTTGGTTATTCTTCACAAGGGAATAAGGAAGAGCGTTTTACAGCCATACTGTTTTGCTTTTCTTTTTCTTGTATAAGGGAGGTCACTCCATTTTCATATTTCAAACCTCTGTTTAGTACAGAGGTTTCAAATTAAGGACAGAGTGACTACAATATAAGATATTCATTGCATGATGTCTTTTCTTACATCTTTAGTCACTGAGGAAGATTTCTGTGAAATTACAATGAAAATCTCTCCTTATTGGTTGTGATAGGATCCCCAACCTAGCACAGGGAATAATAGAAACAGTTTAATTATAGCAATGCATTGTGGCAATATGTTATAGCTCCAGGGCAGCTGGACTGCCCTGTCCTAATTAGACTTCCTATAGCAGAAGAGAATTCTCACCCAAACCGAATTTAGTTATGGTAACACAATTAAAAGTTCTAAACAAATATGTGAAGATTGTTTTATAATTAATGTAAAAATCCATAGATTATGTGATACAGTGAGTGGGTTTGCATTCAGATTAAACCAGAATGCAAAAGAATGCTTGTAGGATGAGATGCTAGAGAGTCTTCCAGAGATAAATACATGTATTTTTCCATAAATAAAAATATTCATATTTTGGTAGCTAATGTTTGATTAGATAAATTTTAACCTTTGAGTTGTATGTATGTTTACTTCTGTGTGTGTGTGTGTGTGTGTGTGTGTGTGTGTGTGTATCTTTGGCTTCTCTTAATTTCTTGTTATTGCTGGCAGTATTATTCATTCCTTTCTTTTTTCTGTCTGCACCAAATGGGGATTGTTAATATTACGTGTTCAAAGGGAATAGCAAGACACACTTAGTGCAGGTGTGAGTCTGAAGTGTCTTTGTTTGGTTTTGTAGTATCAGGCTGATTACAGATAAGCTCACAATTACAAGCTTTGTAGAGTTTGAGCTGGATCAGTGTTCTTCACTCTTGCTACTCAAAAGTCTGGTATATGGCTTCACCTGAGAATTTGTTAGATATACACAATCCCGCCCTAGCCGGTTTGGCTCAGTGCATAGAGTGTCGGCCTGTGGACTGAAGGGGCCCAGGTTCAATTCCAGTCAAAGGCACATGACTGGGTTGCGGCTAAGACCCTGCTGGAGGCAGCTGATCAATGACTCATCATTGATGTTTCTCTCCTTCTCTTCCTTTCTCTCCGAAAGCAATAATATATGCACAATCTTAGCCTTAATCCCAGATCTACTAAATCAGAATCTGCATTTTTAACAAGTGCTCCACATGATATGACACACTAGTTTGGTAAAGAAGACTGAGGTCATGCACAAACCTGCATTAAAATTATAGCATCATTTATTTTGATTTGAGGTGATCTTTTGCTGATTATTGAGTCTCATGTATCTGGTTGAAAAAAACTAAGGCCTACCAAGGGTAAGTGACTTGCATAAGGTCACACATAACTAGATTTAAAACTCGGGTTCTGACTCATCCCAATGCTTTTTGTTTGACAGATTATTAAAACTGAACCAAAGCATTCATGAATGACAATTAGGTATTTGTATAAATCTCTTTCACGACCTGCGTGGAAAGAGTTCCAATTCAGGGTTCTGGTTCTGGAGAAGGGCTGCACACAAATGAAAAGACTTAAGACTTGAAGACATTCAATTTGGCCATATGGGGGGCCAGGCGGTAGTCCAACTGTAGTGGGAGAACTACTACCTGCTCTGGCCCTGCCATCCCCTTTTATTGAGGCTTTGGGGAAAACATAAACAGAAATTTACATGTAGCCCTTAGGCAGGAAATATCAGAAACTTACACAGGACAAACATGGTGGAGGCCTTCAGCTAACAATATCTCAACTAAAGGTTAGAGCAATTAAGGTTGTTGACCAGCCTTCCTGGCTTCCTGTCAACATCTCTTTTTTAGTGAAACTGATTTGTTTTCCAGCAGGTATTCGCTCAACAACAAACATTTATTGAGTAATGGGCAGGCAATCCAATAATCCTGTGTGTCTTTAGTAACTACTTTGGTTTCCTTTGGTGGTTATTAACCCTCCATCTCTCTTCCTTACTCTTTCCTGGATAATGTTGCTTTCTACCTCACAGAGGAAATGAAGACATTGGTGGGAACTTCGTTGCTTTTTTCGTGTTTCATCCTCAAACTGTCTATCTCTACCTGTCCATCTTTAATTGTGCTTTTAGTTTTTTCTCCTCAGTAACAGTGTTTCCTCAGTGATTCAGTTTGCTAGGACTGCCATAACAAAATACATTGGATTGGGGGACTTAAACAACAGGAATTTATTTTCTTACAATTTGGGAGCCTGGAAGTCTAAGATAAAGATTCCAATGGGATTGGTTTCCTGGCCCTCTGCTTGATTTACAGATGACAACCCTCTTTCTGCCTCTTCTCATGGTCATGCCTTTGTGTACTAGAACCTCTGGTATCCTTTACTTTAATGAGGATGATAGCCTAATTTTACCTTAATTCTTCAAAAATCTCATCTCTAATATTGATGAATATACTGGAATCTCCTCCATATCTATTTTGGGGGAACACAATCCATAAACCTTGGTTAATCCTTTTTTTTTTTTTTTTGCTGTGGATTGGCACTAATTTATCAGGATTTAAACACTCATCTTAAATTCTCACTCTAGATTCATCTTCAGTTTTATCTGTAGTTATTTCCTTAAGTTTCTTGATAGTTGTCTATATTCATTTTTTCCACCTCCTTCTTACTTTTTTCCTTCAATATATTGAAGACTGGAAATCCACTTTAGTCACTGAATTTATTGGGGATGATGGTCACCATTGATCTCTTTGTTTTGAAATGAACTGGAATCTTTTATATCATTTGACATTTTGACTAGCTGTCCTTATTTGAAAATGCTCTTAGGTTTCTGCAACACTGTGGTCTCCTTATTTTTCTCCTATGTCTTGACCATTCTTTCCTTGGCTTATTTTTCTGTCTTCTCTGTCTACTGGGATATTTGTTTCACTACTGCCTCTCCCCACTTTCCTTGAATGGTCTCATCCCAAATGACTTCAATTGCTATCTATATTTTGATGACTCCCCAATCTGTCGTTTTAGGACATACTGCTTTTCAACTCTGACATGTTGGTGTCTTAAGAAACTTAAACTCATATAAAAAATTATATATCTCAAACTTTCTGAAGTTGCTTTTCTTCTCCCTTCTGTGATCCTTAATGTACCACTCAGTTGGAGATGCCCAGAATCTTAATTTTTTGTTTTATTCCCCTATATATGCTACCCTTCCCCTGCTTAACTCTCTAATTATTATTTAAAAAAAATAATTTTATTGACTTTTTACAGAGAGGAAGGGAAAGGGATAGAAAGTTAGAAATATCAATGAGAGAGAAACATTGATCAGCTGCCTCCTGCACACTCCTACTGGGGATGTGCCCGCAACCAAAGTACATGTCCTTGACCGGAATTGAACCTGGGACCTTTCAGTCCACAGGCCAAGGTCTAGCCACTGAGCCAAATCAATCAGGGCAACTATCTATTTATCAAATCTTATTGTATCTCTTTCATCTTCCTTTTCCCTTTGGTTGCTATCTTGATTCAGATTATCATTATTATCTGCACTTTTGTATAACACCCTAAATAATTTCCTTGCTTCCAAGAATGTATAATATCCCTCTCCACCCTTCCTTTTTCTGTAGGCAGATTGTGCAGTTCTGCAGTCCAACTATGCAGAGTTTCAGATTAAAATTCAAACTACCAATCCTAGGAAATAAGAACCTTAGTGACTTGGGCTTTGCTTCCTTTTGCTTTCACCTTCTGTTGTTTTCTGCATCTTATTTTTCTGTCATGCTTAACTATTTACAATTCTAACTATTTACAGTTCTTCAGAAATGTTAAGATTCTTTTCAAAATAGAGACATTTACATGTTTGTCTACTAGAATATATACCTGACAGACACCCAACAGCTTATTATAGTGCTTAGTAGAGGCCCTGGGGGCTGGGCGGGCCTTGCCGCAAGCCTGCTGCCCTAGCGGGGCTAAGGGAACGGGGCGCTGCCATCTTGTGGCTGTGGGTGCTGCCCTCTTTGAGAGCGGGGCAGTCATTTAGCATATTCCCTCCTTATTGGCTGTGGGTGCAGCCATTCTTGGGATGGCGTGAGGGTCAATTAGCATACTCCCTCTTTATTAGATAGGATACTATATATTGTAATTGTCTTTTTTCCTCTTTAGATTTGACTACAAAGACTCTCTTATTTGTCTTTCAGAGTAATGCTTGGCCAGTAGAAGCTCTTTAATTGTTGAATGCAAGTTTGTGACTTATAGACTCTGGAGGTTAGAGTGGACTTGAAAAATGTGTGTGTGTGCCCTAGCCAGTTTGGCTCAGCGGATAGAGCTTTGGCCTGTGGACTGAAGGGTCCCGGGTTTGATTCCAGTCAAGGGCTTGTGCCCGAGCTCGATCCCCAGTAGGAGGAATGGGGGTTGTACAGGAGGCAACCGATCAATGATTCTCTCTTATCACTGATGTTTCTTTCTCCCTCTCCCTTTCTTTCTGAAATCAATAAAAACATAAGAAAAAAATTATGCATGTGCGTGTGTGCCCCCTTATTACCAGTTTATATCCTGAGTTCATTTTTGTGCCTTTATACAACTGGAAGCAGAGATTGGGATTTAATTGAACTCATTTATTTAACAAATACTTATTCATCACTTTAAAAATAATTTTAAAACGTGTTTTCATTGATTATTTTAGAGAGAGAGGAAGGAAGGGAGAGGTCACTAATCGTCATCTATCTTTTAAGCCAGATGAAGTTTATTTCCACACTGTTACATTTCATTGACTCCATATATTCTCCCCCTGTTCTTTGTTGGCATCACTGTCCTTTCCAGAGAATTCCCCAGTTGAGTACTGTATAGATACTGAATGTGATCATTTTGGGTTTCTGATGGATTCAGAGATCTTTTTGACAGTTTCTTTAGGAACCTGTTGTGGGAGAACATGGTAGGTTTGTGGGTGTTGGGGAGTCGATGGTGTGGTGAGGCCATTTCGTGTGATAGTAGGAAGAGCTGGGATCCCAGAGAGCTGGTTATGGGGCCTCACTCTGCCTCATGTACTACTCTGCTACACCACCTGGGAAGCGCTCCTGTAGCTGTACTTCCTGATAAAACTGATATTAGTCCACATGCCAGATTTGCTCTTACAGGTTTCTTTGGGATCTTTACAACATTTACTAAGATTTATTGATGTGGTGTTTTTAATAATCCATTATAGGTCTGTCATTCCTGAATTAAGTTCTTTTTGATGATGCACTTAATCTGCAGTTTAGGAACTGATTGCTGCTTAGAGCTTTTCTTGTAAGTTAATTAGTGCTTAGAAATGTTTCCAGCAGAAGTTTATGAAAGATGGTTTGTTTCTCAGACCTAACAGCCCTATTAACTGAGCCACTCATAATAGTGCTTCTGTGGGGGGAAATGTGCTCTGGGTTCCAACTGTTATTTTCGGAACTTATTTTTCACAGTTTGTTTTAATGATAAGAATATTTCTGCTTCCCACCTCAATCTTCCAGGATGAAACAAATCAGTTAATTAGCTGTCACATGGTTCCGTGTGAAGTACTAGATTGTTCAAAAATGGTATCACTGAGAAGAATTGACCTCCAGGCCAGTTGGCTTGAGGATCAGCTGTGTCTACGATGGGAAAACTTCTGTGCTAGATTCACACTTATGGGGCAAGACTTGCTTCAGTGGGGTTTTGGTGCTCACAGAATCTGCCCCTTGTGTGTGTCCCTATGGATCTGAGGAGTTGGAATCTGGATGGTCCTACTCTGACCCCTGGGTACACTGGCTCTTGGATCTCCAAGGAGGTGCAAATTTAGCCTCTGCCTGAGGCCACCCAGCAGGAGCTACAGAGATCTGCAGATTCCTCATCTTAGTTTGGGGTTTGGAGGTGTCCAGATGAGGCCCAGCTGTGAAGCAGTGCAAGTTGCTGGGGGCCTTCGGCCTTCTTTTGCAGGCTCTGGGGCTCTCTGACCCAGGTGTAGTTTGTTAGGTAATTTTAGGTTGCAAAAAGCCAGGCCATTCATATGCAAAAGCCACTGTGCACAGCTTGGGTGGGGCGTGGTCCCAGGGCAGAGTAAACAGCAATGGCTTCCCATCAGCCCTGCCTTAAGAGACTCCCAGGTCTCAGTGTTCTGCGATAATTGCTGCAAGCACCTCTGGTAGAAAGTTCCCCTCGAGTTCTGCCCACTACCAGACAGTCCAGTTTCTCCCCATATGAGTCTGGGTCCCCAGAGTCTGGCCTGGAACTGGAGTTCAGAGCAGTCTCCCTCCTGCTTGAAAAAGCCCACCACATACTCTGTTGCCAGCGCTCTCCATACCCCTGCACTTTACTTCCACACCTCCTCTGAGTCTCAGTGTGCTTTTCTCTTTCCTTCTAGCTGTAGAATTTCCACTCAGCCAATCTTAACTGTGGTTCTAGATGATGTCCGATTTGTCTTTTAGTTGTAGTTTTAAAGTGGATGTGCGATAGAGCAATTTCAGGTGTTTACCTATGCCACCATCTTTGTTTCTCTCCAGATATTGGCTATTATTTTAAAACGTGAACTTTATTTTTATTTTAGCTGGCTAGAATTGAATTATGGGAATTTTAAGTAAGTGTATGGGTGGTGCATAGAAAAGAGAAATTCAGTAGAAACATGAAGGAGTAGGTGAATGATTGAAGTATAGGAGTAATTCAGAACATTGAAACTGTGTTTCTGCTAATTTTTTATGTATAATGTACATTCAAATATGTTAATTTATCATTGCCAGGTTTCCATGGATCTCAATAGTGCCAGCACTGTTGTTCTTCAGGTCTTAACACAGGCTACTAGTCAAGATACTGCTGTCTTAAAACCAGCTGAAGAGCAGTTGAAACAGTGGGAAACACAGCCAGGTTTCTATTCAGTGTTGCTGGTAAGTTGTTCAGACACCATTATATTAACTGTTCTAAAAACCCACTTATATTGGTGTATTAGTTAGTGAAACTGATCCAAATTGATGGCTACCATTACAGTGCCATTTACTATTTAAGGGCATGGCTCTTTGAAAGTGTTTAAGAGATATTTGTTGATGAGTGAATAAATAGGATATTGGTAAGGTCTGCTTAGAAGGTTTACACTACTGATGTTGTGTTGGGGGATTTGAGTACTGCATTTACCTACCTTGCCATCTTGACTGGAAGTTCTATGACTTTTTAAATTACAGTGTAAATAGTGTTTTTACTGTTCTTTTTATTTTCATACACATTTATAATTATCATTACACATTTTTTATAATTTTATTTTTATAAAAAATTAAAAGATCACAGAACATTGTACTTTTCTCCTTTATTTTTAAAATAAAATAATGTTGCATTTTATTTAAAATAAAATAATGTTGCATTTTATTTAAAATAAAATAATGTTGCATGGTTTAGCTTGCACAGTCAATATTAAGGTCTCCCACCGCTTTGAAAAATGAGGATTATCTATATCAGTGTTTTTCAACCTTTTTTGGGCAAAGGCACACTTGTTTCATGAAAAAAATCACGAGGCACACCACCATTAGAAAATGTTAAAAAATTTAACTCTGTGCCTATATTGACTATATATAAAGTAATTCTCTTGAATAGGAATCAAATAAACACAAAGAAAGTATTTTATAATTACTTTATTATGAAATATTAAGTAAACAAAATAGTGAAAAATTATAAAATTCTTGTCTTGTCTGCACCTACGGCACACCAGGCAACATCTCGGTGCCGCTGAACAGCGGTTGAAAAACGCTGATCTATATTAACACTAAGCAGATTTTTTGAGTGTTGGTTAATTTTGAGTTGAAATTGTTCACATCACATCTGCTTTTATGTAACTTAAAAATGTTCTGCTATCAAACTGAATTTGTAAACACTTGTTTTAATGAGAATACTTTCAAATAATTTGTATTGTATCATTTATTAATAACACAAGGTCTTTCACTCCTTAGAATCTTTGAATTTATGTTGTCAATACCTCTATTTTCATTTTTTTATTTAGGTGATTTGTGTGTGTGTGTGTGTGTGTGTGTGTGTGTGTGTAGATTGTGACATATAATGAGGTTTATTTTGTTTTACATTTATTAACAAATAAACATACTTAAGAATAGAATAATGTAATGAATCTCTACTTATCTATTACTAGGCTTAAATAATTAGCATTCCACTAGCAGGTATACTTTCTTATATGAATTAAACTATAGGTATTTAGAAAATAATATGTATGTAGTGATATAATTTAAATATCTATTTATATTTTCTTATATATTATACTTTTAACTTATATGTTTATTCTAATACTATGTTTTTTTATTTACAGAATATTTTCACAAACCACGATTTGGATGTAAATGTAAGATGGCTGGCTGTGCTGTATTTTAAAAATGGAATTGATCGTTACTGGAGACGTGTAGCACCTCAGTGAGTTTCATCACTCTCCCCCTCCCAGTGTAGTAATCCTTTTCAAATTCAGGGAGGTATTGGATGTGTCTGTTAATCTTGATTCTTTTTTTTTTTTTTTCCTTAAAAAAAAAAAAAAGTATATTTTATTGATTTTTACAGATAGGAAGAGGGATAGAGAGATAGAAACATCGATCAGCTGCCTCCTGCACACTCCCTACTGGTGATGTATCCCCAACCAAGGTACACGCCCTTGATTGAAATTGAACCTGGGACCCTTGAGTCTGCAGGCCGATGCTCTATCCACTGAGCCAAACCGGTTTTGGCTAATCTTCATTCTTTATGTAAAAGTATAAGTTTGTGTTTACTTCAGCTGCCCACATATTAAAATTGGAACCATGCTGAGAAGATTAGCCTTTTCCCTGTGTTAGGATGAAATGCAGCCTAGTGTAATATTTTTTTATATTGAATATTTAAAAGAAAAAAATAAATGTATTACTTATTAAAGAAGAAAAGTGTTCTATATAGTTAATTACACATCAGTATCCATATTATTGCTTTTTTTCCATGCCTTTTTTTAATTTTGGGGAGGGCTATGTGTGGCTTTCTTGGTGGCCTACTTACAAGGATTTCAAATTTTATGGGCACAAAACAAAAGGCTGAGTTGAATAATTCATGTGGGAATTTTTTTTAATTTTTTTTTTTTTTTAAAGAAATATGAGGTTAGGAGTTTGAAAAAAAGTCATTGAGAAGGAAATCCTAGGTCATTTCTGAGCCAGCTAGATGTTAATTCCAGTTTGTTTTGCATAATTTCCTTTTGGGAATGGGATAGTATGCATTTGTAATCTCATCAGATTCAGTTGTAACTGCTCTTTAGGTGGTTAAGTGAACATACGTCTCTTGATAATGAATACATGTTATGTAATTGATGGACAGGCAATGCAAACATGACCCTGGAATTTATTTGTTAGAAAATAGTGAACCTTGCTGAAGAAGTAACATAGCCTTTGTTCTCCAGTAGATGGCACCATAGCTCTTATATTTATAAGGTCTTAAAAAAAACAAAAAACTTGTCTGAGTGTATTTCAAAGTACTTATAAAATATGCCCTTGAATAATATTGGAAGCAACTCGAATTTTTTAAGGCTGCACTTAATAATATATAGTAGTGTAAAGCAAACTTACCTTTTCTTATTTTAAAATAATTTCATAATTTTGAGAGAGTGGTGATGAGAAACTGTATTTTTTGATTTATTGGAAACAGTGCAGCAGCACAAATTTTTTTACTGCTTGTCCAGTTAAATTTTAGATGCTTCCTAAAATTGATTTTGTACTGGTTATATGAAGAATATGGTTATAACGAGTATAAAAAGTTTTTAAAAATTACTGTAAGGGAGAGTAAATTATAATTACATATTTCAGATTGTACTTTCATATAAAGAATTAGAAACTGGAATTTACTTTAAATTTAAAAAATTAATAGTGTTATTGTATGGTATTAAGAAGCTAAATCCCAAGCTATCTTTTCTGGTATATATTAAGATGAAAGCTCTAGGAAAAAATCCTTCCTTGTGTATTTTTAGCTTGGTCTTCTTGGCTTGAAGGTGCATCACTTCGATGTCTGCCTCCATTTTCACATACACTTCTTCTCACGTGTCTCCTCTGTGTCTTGTCCAGATTTCCTCTCCTTATAAAGGGCACCAGAGCTTGGATCAGGGCCACCCTAATCCAGTATGACCTCATTTTAGCTTGATACATCTGCAAAACCCCAGTTTCCAAATAAGGTCACAGTCAGGTTATTGAAGTTAGCACTTGAAAGTGTCTTTTTTGGGGGACACAGTTGACCTTAACAGATGCTTTAAAACTTGTCTTTAATTTTCTACAACTTTTGTGGCTGGTTTTATTAGGATGATTCTTCTGCCAAAATGGAAAACCTTAAAATGAGGGATTTAAAATTTAAATTTTAAGTAAACAGTACATCCATATAGTTAAGAAAACAAACTGCATACCATCTGTCTCATACAGCGAATATTCTCCATCTCCGTCCTTTTGCTATCTAGTGTCCTTCCTCATTTGTAGTCAGAATATTGTGTTTATACTTTCCAGATATGTACAATGAAAGATTTTTAAACTAGTTGATTTCTAATAAGTCTTCCATCCCAAACATTCTTTGATTACTGATCCTTTCCCCCATAGAACAACTGCAATCATATTTTAAAAGGAAAGTTAGTGGAAAACAAATTTTTACTTAGTTTTTTTTAGCGAACCATATTTTTTTGTCTGTAATTATTTTTACATCAAAAGCAAACATCAAAATACCACATTCATTATGCCAAGAGAAATATGCTAGTCAGAGAAAGACAAGTACCATATACATATTTCACTCATGTACAATCTAATGAACAAACTAAACTAACAAGCAAAACAGAGACACACACATAGATAAGAGAGCGGACTGACAGCTCAGGGTAGGGCCTGGGGGCTCATAGGAGTTAAGCAAAAGAGGGGGGAAAGGAAGAATTCATGGACAGGGACACAGTGTGGTGACTGCGGTAGTGGGAGGTAGAGGAAAAGGAGAATAAATTGATGGAAAAAATAAAATAAAGAAAAATTATATTCATTACTGTGGATTTGTCTTATATTCTATGGCTTACTAATTTGTGCTTCTTATTCAATTTTGAAGGAATTTTATGCTTTTGAATTACTTGATGTGTCAGCATACAATGGAAATAATTTTTTTTATTTACCAAAACAATCAGGAACACATTGTTTAAAAAGCTTTTTATTTTTAAAATTCATGGAAGTGCTTACCTGCATTTTTTGTTAGGTAACATTATCTTGCATAATAAATACATCTTTTTTTTTTTTTCAGTGCTCTCTCAGAGGAGGAGAAATCTACATTGCGTGCAGGGCTAATCACCAACTTCAATGAACCAATAAATCAGGTTAGTGAAAAAATGAATGCTAATTATCCTTTCCCTTTCCTTAGTTTTTGCTTCTTTTCAAACTAATTTTGCTTCTTGGCATTAAAAAGAAAATCTATTACATAATGTCCATTTGTGATGTTTATACACATTTCTCTGTTGATTTTTGAATTTTGAGGTCCAGTTCTAGCTGTTAAGAATTTTGGCTAGATTTGGCATTTAATTATTTAAAACACAGAAGTCATTTTAAGATATACTTTTATGCATTTTAAACTTCCTCAGCTTTTTAGCTAACATGGAAAACAAATGTCTCTGTATTTGTAATCTTACTGCAGGGAAGTTAAATTTAATGATTTAGAAGATGATCCCATCTATTTGTAAACTATAGGGTGATTTCATGATTTTATCTATTTCATCCATCACATTTTCAGTTCTTACCATGTGGGGGATAGATAGTAAACTATACAGTTTTTTTTTTCTTTTATAGTGGAATTTTTCTTCTAAGAATACAGTAACTTTTGCTTATGGATACACAGCACCCTGTATTTGGTCATGTATCCAGTATAGTTTTATCTCAGCATGTTTAAATGATTGCATTTTTTTCTTTTATAAGTTCCTTAAGGAGGTGAGGGAAGATGGAGAGGAATGGAGTAACTCTTACTGGGTCAGGAGATGATTAGGAAGAATTTGGGTGATCTAGAGGTAAATCATTGGTTAGATGTTCTGTCAGTTAGCATTTGAGAAACACTGATTTGAACTAATACCATTATGTAAATACCTAATATTTGATGTTCATTTCTATTCTTAAGTTAGTGGTTCACAAACTTTGTAATCCCAGAAGTTCCTTACACTGCCAAAATAAAACCCTAAAGGGTTCTATTTGTTGATATTTACTGTATTAGAGACTAAAACTGAAAATTTTTTTAAAATTATTAAATAGAAATAATAAAACAATTACTTTTTAATAGAAATTTAAAAGATGAACAATAGCTGTTTTTCAAAGCAATAGATAAAAGAATGAGAAGAGTTGCATTGTTCTGTACTTTTCCATATCTCTTTAGTGTCTGGTTTTTTAAGAGTAGCTCAATAATTGAGCATCAACCTATGAACCAGAAGGTCACGGTTCAGTTCCTAGTCAGGGCACATGCCTGGGTTGTAGGCTCAATCCCCAGTTGGGGGCAGCTGATCAGTGAGTCTCATTATTATTATTATTATTATTATTATTTTAAAAACATTTTATTGATTTTTACAGAGAGGAAGAGAGAGGGATAGAGAGTTAGAAACATTGATGAGAGAGAATCATCGATCAGCTGCCTCTTACACACCCCCTACTGGGGATGTGCCTGCAACCAAGGTACATGCCCTTGACCAGAATCGAACCTGGGACCTTTCAGTCCACAGGCCCATGCTCTATCCATTGAGCCAAATCGGTTTCGGCAGTGAGTCTCATTATTGATGTTTCTCCCTTTCCCTTCCTCTCTGAAGTCAATAAAAACATATTTTTTAAAAAGATGTCTACATTTTCATACCTGCTTTTTTATTTACTCTGCAGTATATTATTTTGGTAAAAGTTATATGAAGGAAATATGTTATTGGGAAAGGGAGGAACTCACAGACCCTGAAATGATTTTAAATCACCCACTCTCCACCCATAGACCAGACTTTGAGAAGTACTGTCTTAAGCAGTTGTTTTATGAAAATGTTATTCATTTTGTTCAAATGTGTAATAACCAGAAAGGTAACTTTTATCCATTGCTTTTATTTCTGATGATTAATTTTCCCCCTCCAGATCGCAACTCAGATTGCAGTACTCATTGCGAAAGTTGCTCGATTGGACTGTCCCAGACAGTGGCCTGAACTGATTCCCATTCTTATAGAATCTGTGAAAGTTCAAGATGATCTTCGGCAGCACAGAGCATTACTTACCTTCTATCATGTAACCAAGACTCTGGCCTCTAAACGTCTGGCTGCTGATAGAAAACTGTTTTATGATGTAAGTGATTTAATATAATTTGATTATGAAAACCATGCTACTTATATAAAACCATTTATAATTTTACCTAAATATTTTACTGAAAGTTTATGAAATTTTCCCAATGGACTTAAAAAAGGTTCAGGATAATATGTAATAGCTGACAGATTGTAAGCTGAATAGTGACTGACCATAAGACCACTTCACTGACAGTGAGGGGAATTGGTTGGTAAAGAACAGTCTGAAGGCAAAGCAACAGGTTTGAGGCTGCTGGGGTAGTTCAGATGAGATGATGAACCTCTTAAATGAAGCAGTGGTAAAGGGAACAGGCAGAGTTGAAATTTAGGAAGTTAAAATTGACATGCCTGGTTAATGGATGGGCAGATGTAGGAAGGAGCCTGACATAACTGAGGGGCAGTAGTCCTTTATTGCTTGTTTTAGCACCATTTGTTGAAAAGACTCCTGTCTTTGTTCATTTGCTTTGGTGCTTTTGTATTTGTCTTGAACTACCAAAACAGCGATTTTCCCATTGTTCAACCTGACGTTTTGGACTGTACCATATAATAATGGTGAGTCTCAACATATTTTTAACAGTATTCTTGCTTTTCTTTGGAATCCTCATTTTGAGGATAGTGCTTGGGAATCTGCATTTGGCTCCCCAGGTGATTTTTTTTCAAAAACATTTTTTAATTGATTTTTTTATAGAGAGGAACGGAGAGGGATAGAGAGCAAGAAACATCGATAAGAGAGAAACATCAATCAGGTGCTTCCTGCACACCCCCTACTGGTGATGTGCCCGCATCCAGGGTACATGCCTTGCCCGGAATCGAACCTTCGGTGTGCAGGCTGATGCTCTATCCACTGAGCCAAAGCAGAGCACCTCTGGTGATTCTTACATACACTTAAGTTTAAGTCAGAACCACATTATGTACTTTTTATTTATTTTTAGTATTTTATTGATCTCCCCCCCCCCCCCCCCCCCCCCCCCCAGAGAGAAAAGGAGAAGGAGAGAGAATAGAAAAATCTAGAGAGAAACATGAACAGCTGCCTCCTGCACGTCCCCTTCTGGGGATCAAGTTTGCAACCCGGGCATGTGCCCTGACCAGGAATTGAACAGGTGATGACCTCTTGGCTCATGGGTTGATACTCAAGTGAGCCACACTGGCCATGCTGCCCTGTTTGTTTTTAACCCAGTTTCACTTTTTAGAGGACAAACGTCTTCCTTTGTCTGATTCAGAAGAGTATTGGTTACCTCAAGTTCACTTTCTGCAGGGTTAATTCTTCATACGTTTTCTTGCCTTTCTTTTGCAGTCAATTCTTCCAGTAAAATTTTATAAATTTGTTGACAAACCATTAAAAGGTTTTCTTCCTCTTTAAGTAATCTGGTGTGCCTTGATCCAAAAATAATGGATCAAAACTTCAGTTTTCCAAGTTCAGACATCAGCTTTATTAGATTTATTCAGTTCTTAAGTCAGAAGTCCTAAAATCAGGCTGTCATGATGGCTGTGTTCCTTCTGGCACCTCCAAGGGGCGAGTCCGTTTCCTTGCCTTTCTAGCTTCTATAAACCACTTGCATTCATTCCTTGGCTTGTAGCCCCTTTCATCAAAATTACATCACTTCAACCTCTGTTTTCATCCTCACATCTACATTTATGCATTTGTTTTTATATTGGAAGTTTTTCATATAAAAGTCAAATATGTAGAATATTCTGTCTTATAGTTATTCGTTACTACCCTTCTATGGAAGTCTTAATTTTTAGTTTGGTTTTCTCAAGTTGTATGCCCCAAATGTGTTGCCTTAGTTTTCAGGTATAATTTATATTTAGCCTAGGCAATCTCTACAGATTTTATTTTATCAGGGACCTTATTCTGGACGGCTTTCTGACTACTTAGCTTTCTTCTATGTTTCCTTGAAGTATGAAACTCACTTTCATCCCTTCCGTTTGTTCCCCACCTCTTCCCCCCCAGGTGAAATACATCTTTCTTTAGTCCTTTGATTTTATTATTATTAGAATGTGTACGACCCTGACAAGCAGTGTGATTTATATGTTCTTGTCTCTAAATGCTCAATATGAAGAGGCTATTTCCTTTCCATGTAGAATAAAATATAGGTCTACCCAGCATCTTGTACCTATTTCCAGCCCAATATTTCTTACATTGTGCTGAGTTATAATTGTTAACATTCTGAGATCTATTACATTATGAATTTTACGAGAGGACTGTAGCTTTCATTATAACCCTACTCTCAAGCCCAGAAGGATGTACCTAAGTGGTGGTTCTCAGTAACTGTTAAGTGAATAAACAATAGAGAAGGGATACTTGTTCTTATTGGGTCGGCAACTAAGTAATTGCGGGTTTCACACATATATGGCTTCAGTTGAATTTTTAGGTTTGCAGACGTAGTACAAATGTAAAACACATTTTGTATTTGATAGTTGGCTATTCAGCTGTTAATCAGTAAAAAAAGTTTTTTGATCTGTTTTGTAGTTTTTGTTTGGCGTTCGTTGAAAAATGGAAAATCAAAAGGAACATTTTCGTCATATTTTGCTTTTTTATTTCCGCAAGGGAAAAACGCATCACAAGCTCATAAAAAGTTATGTGCTGTTTATGGTGACGAAGCCTTAAAAGAACGGCAGTGTCAAAATTGGTTTGCCAAATTTCGTTCTGGTAATTTTTCACTCAAAGATGAAAGACGCTCTGGTCGTCCAGTTGAAGTTGATGACGCCCTAATCAAAGCAATAATCAATTCGGACTGTCACAGTACAACACGTGAGATTGCAGAGAAGCTTCATGTATCACATACATGCATTGAAAATCACTTAAAACAACTTGGCTATGTTCAAAAACTCGATACATGGGTTCCTCACGAACTGAAAGAATCACAGTTAACGCAACGCATTAGCAGCTGCGATTTGCTAAAGAAACTTAATGAAAATGATCCATTTTTAAAACGACTGATAACTGGCGATGAAAAATGGGTTGTTTACAACAATATCAAGCGGAAAAGATCGTGGAGCAGGCCAGGTGAACCAACTCAAACAACATCAAAAGCTGATATTCATCAAAAGAAGGTTTTGTTATCAGTTTGGTGGGATTACAAAGGAATTGTCTACTTTGAACTCTTACCACCCAACCGAACGATCAATTCTGATGTCTACATTGAACAACTAATGAAATTAAACAATGCAGTTGAAGAAAAGTGGCCCGAATTGACAAATCGAAAAGGTGTTGTATTCCATCATGACAATGCAAGGCCACACACATCTTTGGTCACTCGGCAAAAATTAATGGAGCTTGGTTGGGATGTTTTGCCACATCCACCATATAGTCCTGACCTTGCACCATCTGATTACTTTTTGTTTCGATCTTTACAAAACTCCTTGAATGGTAAAAATTTCAATAATGATGATGATGTCAAATCGTACCTGATTCAGTTTTTTGCTAATAAAAAACAGAAGTTTTTTGAACGTGGGATTATGATGCTGCCTGAAAGATGGCAAAAGGTCACTGATCAAAATGGGCAATACATTAAAGAATAAAGTTATTTAGTTCCATGAAAAAATTGTCTTTGATTTTCTTTAAAAAATCCGCAATTACTTAGCTGCCGACCCAATAGATACCAGTTAGATTTCATAGTATAATATTGTGTAAAACTTAAAAAAAAAAAAAAAAAGGAGTTTGGGAAGTATATACAAATTTTAATATACCTGAAAAAATATTTCAGCTTAGAACCTTTCATTTTGGAATGGAGTTGAACCTGGAAACATGGAGCATAATGTAGCTTAGGAGGGCAGTCTTGTCTGATGCCTTGGGGCACAAGATGTGTAATTTAATTGAAGGTAGTGTTTGTGGGGAAATATAAAAAGCAATTTTGCCAGTTAATAAAGTGTCCTCTGTTATTTTGGTAATCTGAAATACAGGAAAACTTTTCTTTAAATAAATGTTTAGCTTGTCTGGTATTGCTTAGTGGTTGGAATATTGACCCATGAACCAGGAGGTCAGGGTTCGATTCCTAGTTAGGGCACATGCTTGGGTTGTGGGCACGATTCCAAGGAGGGGGTGGACAGGAGGCCGCTGATCAATGACTCTCTCATCATTGATGTTTCTGTCTCTCTTTCCCTCTCCCTTACTCTCTCTGAAATCAATAAAAACATATTAAAAATGTTTACTGTAATAGTTTTAATCTACTAAATTAGTTTTCCACACATACATAAAAAAGTAATCTAGTTGCTATTGCAAAGTAGTGCACTTTGTACTTAAAACTGCTACCTGCTGCTCAATGTGTCCCAACAGTTTTTATATCCTGTTTCCCTTCCATGTTAAATTAAGTTCTTTTCAGGGTGACAAATTACAAAATCAACATTTGAGAGAAAATTGTTTTGCAGTGACAAAATTGAGTTTGTTTTGACACAAAAAAGGAAATCATTTTCTATAAAATAGTATGCCTTTCATATAAACCTGAAGTAAAAATTTTGACATTTTTGGTAAATACAATTAAAGGATTATTTGTAGTTTGTTTTTCTTTGTTTTACTTTGTACCTTAAAGTAAATTTAAGGTACAAATTAAATTTAAGGTACAAAATTTAATTTGTACCTTAAATTTCTTATGAAAGCAAGGGAATTTAAGGTACAAATAGTAATTCTAATGTAATTATGAATGAATTAACCAAATAATATCTAGTAGACATGACATGTAACTGACCAAGTATATGCTGTAGTAAATAAAGTAATCCAAACCTAAGAAAAGATTAAAGATCTTTGGAGAGCATTTTATTTCACTTATTTTTAGAGATATGGGTTAAAATTATGAGAAGCTCTATTTTCCAATGAAGAATGTTTCTTTGTACTGAGCAGCTTTGGAATTTTGAGCAAGGCATTTTAAACTTTGATTCTTTAAAATCTCCTTTCAGTTCTAAAGTTGTAGAATTTATAGTCTTTATTACTTTAGATTAACCTATATAAGCACCATTAAAGTTTTGAGGTGGAAATCTTATAGCACAATTTCAATATAGATGTTTGTGTTTTTAATCTGTTTTTTCCTAGAAGATCTTTGTACAAATAAGACCTTTAGTTTTATTCCTTATTTTATATTTTCTTGGCATAGAGCTAAATTCTTGACCTACTTATCTTATTAAATTATTTGCTATGCACCTATTTATTTCCTATGCCCCCTGACTGGGAATCAAACCAACAACCTCTGTTTTTATGTAGTATGCTAATAATAACTAGTGATGGGCACTTTCATCTGATTTTTATTTAAATAAAATGGCCATGTAGGCTCAGCTAGATTGGTCTTTGACCTTGTGGGAAAAAGGTGAAAATACCAAGGAAGTTGGTTCTGCCTCAGTCTGGGAGGCAGAGGCTAACTGCTCCTCAGTGTGAGACTGAGTGTGGGCTTTAAATAGCAGTAAGTGTTAGAAAAGCAGCCTGACGAGCAGTGTGGTTTGTATGTTCCTGGCTCTAAATGCTCAAAAGCATGATGAGTAAAACTGGCAGGACACAGATATTTGACTCCTTTGTATTTCTTACTATATTGACTTATCTGATGTACTCAGTGATAGTCCATAAATCAGTTTTTTAAACCTAGAGGCAGAAAATAAAAAGTATAAGTAGACTATATCAGACTATAATGCAGGCATTAGGCTTAGTATTGTTTCAAGAAACTAATATTATAGGGTGTGTGTGTGTGTGTGTGTGTTCGTTCATAGCAGCAGCCATGTAAACTATTTATTGCTATGGATTTTGGCTTTAAGAGTTTGAAACTTTGTGATAAATTACTCTTGACTATTGTAAATCTCATTGGAAATGTGTGCTCAATTTAAAAACTGAAATGTATTACTATGTAGGCCTAATTGATTACTGACTTATTTAATGTGAACAAATTTGTTGATATTTCTTTGCAGTTAGCTTCTGGAATTTATAATTTTGCCTGCTCTCTGTGGAATCACCACACAGACACATTCCTTCAACACGTTTCTTCTGGCAATGAAGCTGCAGCTCTAAATTCATTAGAACGAACTCTACTATCATTGAAAGGTGCTGTTAAACTTGATACGTTCATTTTTGAAATGACATACCTCGAAATGGTCACCAAATAGTTCTTCTGGGTGGATTTTCTATTGCTAGTGTCACCAAGAGTATAAGATTAATTTCTCCCTCAGAGACAAGGAATTATTTGTAGTTTGTTTTTCTTTTATGAGAATAGCTCTTTGTACTCTAATTGATGAAAGTGTACAGTAGTTTATGTTTTGGGGTTTTTGTTGTCGTTGTTAATCCCCATCTGAGGAAAGAAAGGGGGAGAGAGAATCACGGATGTGAGAGAGAAACATCAATTGGCTGCCTCCCCACTGTGCTGGGCCCGGGTCAGGGATTGAACCTGCAACCCAGATATATGCCTTGACTGGGAATGGAACCTTCGACCCTTTGTTGTGCAGTCCAACAGTCTAACCATTTGGCGACACAAACCAGAACTATAATAATGTTATATTTACATTATTGTCATCTCATGATTCTGAATATATTCTTTTTAGAATTTTGCTTCTACTTTACATTTCTCATGCATGTAGTATTAAGGGCTGCTACCCTTATTGTCATGCTAACTCTCTTGTCCACAAGGCTTAGTTCAGCTCTATTTCCCAGCTCTTTTGCCTGAGAATTCAGGGTATATCTTTTTTACATGTACTTCAGGCTCACTTAGATTTTAGATGGTACCTGATGGGGTATCATCTTGACTTTTATTTAGCCAATGTAGCCTAAAACAATGAAACTTTTTGATCACTCTTAAGGCATAGTTTAAAGTTTATGGATTAGAGGTAACCTCAATTTCAACCTATAGGAGTTATTACAGGTGAGAAGCACTAACAATTACAGAAATGAAATGAAATTGTGCAATATAGATTAAGATTGTAGCCTTCAAGCTTGATGAGGTTTTGTGATTCTAAGTTTTTACTCTGATCATGATTTTAGTAGAATAAAATATGAAAAAATAAGATGCAAATAAAGCTTGGTTTTACTTTTCAGTTCTGCGTAAGTTAACTGTTAATGGATTTATGGAACCTCATAAGAATATGGAGGTGATGGTAAGTGGAAGAAGTAATTGGTTTTTTTTGTAACTTTAGGAAAATGTTTGGTATTTTCCTAAAAACTTTGAAGCTTGCTCTTTTTACTTAGCATTCATTTAAGTGTTTTTACTATGTGACAGGTAGTGTTTTTTAAAACAATTTTTTGTGTTAATTATACTTTTATACTTGTGGTTTGTTTTCACTGCATCGAAGCAGCTATTGTGTGAAGAAGAGGAAATAGGCCTAAGTTAGTTCTCAAGATGACATTATACATTGAATCTGAATTCAAGTGAACTGTGAATTTGATTGCATTATAACATTACCAGTTGTGTCATATTTATATTCTTGATATGTTCCTTTGTCTGTTTTTGTATATTTAAATGATTTTTTTCTTCTTATAACATCTATACATTCTCTTTGCAATCAATTAAAAATATGTATATAAGGGAAAAACCCCATTCTTGGTAAGCCTAAGTTGTGATATATATTTATTATTACTAGAGTGTCATCTACTCTCTGTATGCAAAAATATATAACTGCATTTCTTTCCTCCCAAAACAAAATGGGATTATATTATTCATACTCAGATATATATTAGTTTTCACAGTGAGTTTAAGTCAGCTAAATTATTGCTTTCTGTGGATTGCTTTGGGGGGCGCAGGTGCACAGAAATTTTTGCAAAATTTTGCAAAAATCGGGTCTTTGGGTCTACTCAAGATTTAACCAGAGCCTTTTTATTTTATTTATTTATTTTTTGCATATTGGTTTTATACTGTCCAGGGTTTTAGGTATACATTGGGGGTCGGGTTTAGGGACTTAATTCCTTTGGATAAGGGGTTTACTGTAATTACTTTCTTGTATTAGACTTGTTTTTAATAGTGGAATATTTTTTACTAAGTTTTAACTTTTTAAGATGATTTGATAGATATGTTTTAGTATCCCTGAAAAAGCATAAGGTACATTTTTATTACAGAATAAATGAAGACACTTTAAAAATTATTTTCTAGGGTTTTTTACATGGAATATTTGACCGTCTCAAACAATTTCTGGAATGCAGTAAGTACTTCCATGGTAGTATTTTTTACGGTAGAATCCTTATTCATTAATATCTTCTTGCAAATCTGGAGAGAGGCTAAAATGTTGTGCTGTGTTAATTCTCTAAAGTTATATAGAAATCTGAGCTTTGTTTTCATACTCAAGTCATCTTATATTGAGGAAACCTTTTAAAAAAAATTTCATTCTGTGCTCATTACTTCTGTTTTTCTACTGCAGACATCCACAACAGTTATACATTGAATAGATAATCATTGTGTAGATTCTCTGCAAATGTTTAGACTTCTTATAGATTCTGTTGCTTTTAGTATATTTTACATATAAATTTCCTTAAATTGTACTTTCATTTTATAAATTCCTTGTTTACTTACCTTCATTTGCTTACCTTTAGGACCCTTTCTAATGCAGTACCCCACAAAAAAAGAATTTATCATTTATATTTGTGTTGTATTATACTGGTGGTCTGTTATCCTTTTGTCTTCCCTATAACTGTAAGCATCTTTGCTTATGACACACACACACACACACACACACACACACATCTTTTGTAGGCACACACAAGTATGTATATCCTATATGTGTATTTTTTTGTTATTGTTGTTAATCCTCATCTGAGGATAACTTTCCATTGATTTTTAGAGAGAATGGAAGGGAGGGGGAGAGACAAAGAGAAAGAAACATCTGTGTAAGAAAGACACTTTGATTGGTTGCCTCCCACATGTGCCCCCAGATCAGGGCCAGGATTGAGCCTGCAACCAAGATATGTGCCCTTAACCAGAGTCAAACTTGGGACCCTTCAGTCCATGATCTTATGCTCTATCCACTCAGCCAAACTGGCGAGGGCTGTATGTGTGTATTTTTGAGGACTTACTATCCTTAGAAGGTTTCTTAGTGTACTAACCTTAGGGAGTTACTGATTGTTTTCATGTAGGTCTTTTCAGTTTAGTAAAAACATTGTTGAGTCTATTGCCAGTCACTGCTCTGGATACTGCGCATACAAAGATATATATGACAGTACATATAATATAGTTTATTTTTTTAAAATGGTTACTTTTCTTGGCCATCTTCATGGGGGAAATAGAAGAGAAATAAATGAGGCAGAATATGAAGAGTATTATTTGAGATCAGTGTAGTTCATGGGCTGATGGACATTATTCTGAATATACAAAAGTTTATCTGCCAGGGAAATTATCAGAAAAAAAATGGTTAGAGATATAGGAAAAATAACGAGTATGTACTAATTTTTGAGTGCTTTGTTTTTACTTAATGCTACTTGAAAAGTATTTTAGCTATGACTAATTTAGATCTTGAAAATGGGACTCATGATTCATGGATAAAATTGTTACCCTTTTATTTTTAAAATGGGTTCAATTTGTATTTTAGGATTGATTTTGTGAAATAGGGCACTGAGGATTATTGTGTCTCTTAAGTGCAAATCTTGGCATTGCTTTATAAAAACTTTGTATATAGTTAATTTGTTTAGAGTCGGGAGTGCACAATAATGAATTCTTAATGCAAAATAAGCAGAAATATATGATAATATTTTTGCTAAAAGTTTAATCATTGTTTTAGTTGTGAATTTATGTAATATTATAAACTTGTACTAATATTTGAAATGTATTTTTAACAGGTAGAAGTGTAGATACAGATACTGTATTTAGAGATAAACTGGAAAAGACCATTATCCTTTTTACTAAAGTGGTAAGTTTTCTTTTTATCTTAATTGTGTTTTTCAAATAAAATATACATATGAACATTTAGCTAGGAAAGTTATGTTTTTATAAGCATATGCTTTGACTTTAGTGTATAGTAACTTATTTTCTGTTTATAGGAAAATTGAAGGAAAAAAACACCTTTCTATCTTGAAGCCTATAATAATTAAATTTATATACCATAAATTATAGTAGATGAGTCATCTTGATGTAAAAAAATGTATCTTAATAAAGTATTGGAGAAGTTGATTCCTCTAAAGCTCATTATTCTTAGGTCCATTGGAAAAAGCAGAGATAAAGAAGATAGTGTAGCCAAAACCGGTTTGACTCAGTGGATAGAGCATCGGTCTGTGGACTGAAGGGTCCCAGGTTGGATTCTGGTCAAGGGCATGTACATTGATTGTGGGAACATCCCCAGTAGGGGGTATGCAGGAGGCAGTTGGTCAATGTTTCTCTCTCATATATGTTTCTAGCTCTCTATCCCTCTCCCTTCCTCTCTGTAAAAAACCAATAAAATATATTTTTTTAAAAAGAAGATAGCTAAGCAGGATGTAGATAAAATGTAGCAGGCAATATAATATTAGTAAGTCAAGTGACTGATTAGCATCATATTGAACATCTTTTGAGCTATCCTACATAATAAAAGCCTAATATGCTAAGTGTGTGGTAGTCCACTCAACCAATCAAAGTGTAATATGTTAATGATATGCTAGGCTGCTCAATTGCTTGCTATGACTGCACTGACCATCAGGAGACAGACGTTCCGAGTAGTAGGTTAGCTTGCTGCTGGGGTCTGGCCGATAGGGACTGAGATGGGCTGGACATGCCCTGGAGCCCTCCTGAGGTCCCACCCTCCTGGGTTAACCTCCTGCATCCCTCCCTCGCCCCCCGGCCCTGATGGTGCACCAGTGGGGTCCGTGGTCTGGTTAGACTCTAACCTGTACCCTCACCCAATCTGGTCTAAGGCCCCCCCCCCCCCCATTTTCCCCCGCAAATGCACTGGGCCTCTAATCCATTATAAAGCTTCCCAACAGTCTTTCCCCTATTGATTTGTGCAGCCATCGGTGATCATGGCCTAAATACATTGTTTGATGAGGGGTTACAAAATGATGGCATTCTATGATTCTCTTTACATTTATTAGCTGGAATCCTATATAATAAAAGTGTAGTATGCAAATTATCCCTTTGACCTGGAGTTCTTCCAGGAGTTTGACCCGGTGGCGGGGCTGGGCGGGGGCAGGGAAGGATTACCTGGCCAGCACCTGGCAGCCGGCAGTTGCTAGGACCCATTTTCTTAACTGTGCAAATTTCATGTACTGGGCCTCTAGTTCTTCTGTAAAGAAGAAATCTCTCTTATCAACTATTTAATGCAATGTCAAATATTTACTAGCAAAGTTATAAGTTGTACTTATGGATGATTATATGCCTATATTAATTTGGGAAAAATACATTTTAATTTTTTTCTTTATAGCTTTTGGACTTTTTGGATCAGCATCCCTTTTCATTTACTCCTCTAATTCAGAGATCTCTGGAATTTTCTGTAAGCTATGTATTTACAGAAGTTGGTGAAGGGGTTACATTTGAACGATTCATTGTCCAATGCATGAATCTGATTAAGATGATTGTCAAAAATTATGCTTATAAGCCATCCAAAAATTTTGAAGGTAATGCTTACAAGTAGTTTTACTTTTTTCATTTTCTTATTGTAATTAAAATGTGAAATACATGCTATTTTTATGTAATTTCCTTGAATTTATCATGTCTGAAAAATAAAATATTGCTGTGACATGAAATAGAGATAAGAATTAGAGTCTTACGTGAATGTCAGCTTTTAAAATGCAGTGCATTTAGTGAAGTGTCTTATGTAGTACAGTAGAAGAGCAGTGGAAGCCCAAGGACTTGAAGATTACAATAACCACTGCAGTTCATGATGTAGGCTGTATTTATTAGTATAATTACAAATTGTCTCTGACTTTGTTTTCTAAGTGGTTACTTCCAGATAGGTTATGTTATTTGTTATTTTACTTGGAATTCATTCATGTATATGTATACCAAGATGAGAAAATCTTGGGAGAATAGAGCGAGAGAGATAAATAAGTCACTTCAGTATTGTGTGATAATATAGCATGATAGTACACAAGCTATAGTGGTAACAAAGAAGCAAGACACACGTGTGAACAAAATAAAGTGTTTTTGTGGTGTGTCCATAATGAAAAAGAAAATTTATATAGCACTGTATTTTTCCCCCCTAAGGGTGTATTTTATTTTATTATAATAATAATCATTATTTTTCCTAAGAGTGTATTTTAAAATTTGTGTTACATAATCCCACTTGGGTAGAATTTTGTCTGTACAATTAACTTGGAAATTTTATTTTTCTAGATAGCAGCCCTGAAACCCTTGAAGCTCATAAGATTAAGATGGCATTCTTCACATATCCCACTTTGACAGAGATTTGTAGAAGATTAGTCTCTCATTATTTTCTGTTAACTGAAGAAGAATTGACAATGTGGGAAGAAGACCCAGAAGGCTTTAGTAAGAATCAGTTCTTTAGTTTTCCCATGGCTTTTCTCCCTTTCATAAGTAGATGTCATCTATTTAATTATTGGTATAGATTGTTTTTTAATATGCCGCTTTTTATCTGATAATCTTGGTTTTTAATGAGTGAGTTGTCCAAGTATATAGAATTTTTCTCCAGAAAGAGACTTAAAATTTTTAGGTATTATTATTATGTATGTATTATGTAGTTTAAAACAAAAACAAAATTAACTGCCTGTCAGTTTCTCCTTTGTAATTCATTCCATTTTGTTTTTTTTGTAGAAATACTTACTCTAGAAAGATATTTGGAGGTGAAAATTTCTGAATTGCTGAATATTTAAATTTTACATATTTAAATTTTACATATTTAAATTTTAATTTAAAATTAGTTTTTTTATGATTAAAATGTTTTTAATCATCCAAATTATTATAATGTGAAATTTGTAGATCTTTTTGTCTATTTGGATTTAAAAAAATATATATATATTTTATTGATTTTTTACAGAGAGGAAGGGAGGGGCATAGAGAGAAATATCGATGAGAGAGAAACATCGATGAGAGAGAAACATCCATCAGCTGTCTCCTGCACACTCCCTACAGGGGATGTGCCTGCAACCAAGGTACATGCCCTTGACTGGAATTGAACCTAGGACCTTTCATTCCTCAGGCTGGTGCTCTATCCACTGAGCCAAACTGGTTTTGGCGGTCTGTTTGGATTTTAATAGTAGATTGAGAGAATAAATCTGTCAAGGTTTTTTGCTCAGAAAATCGAGCAATTGTGTACTTATTGAAGTATCTGTGTGTGAATAACTAGTTATGGTCAGGCATAGGCTAGATTTTAGCCTCTACTGATCTCTTTGGCTGAGTGCCTTTATATAGTTACACAAATGTTTCCTAATGTTTTAAGAATGTCTTAATTATTTTGGAATTATTATTTTTCTTTGTCATTTAAAAACAAACTTAGATCATAAAAATATAACTGGACTGTACAGTTCTTTTTTATTTATGCCTTTTCTCTTAGCTAAAATCTTAAATGTTTTATATTGCCTTTTTATTAGAATATATAATATTATAACATGTAACACTGAATCCCCATATTTTTAAAAGTCTCTGAAGTATTTTACTTTATATGTAGGACATTTATAGAAAATTTCACTGATTCTTTAACTTGTAAAACATGATTATTGTATCAAATGAAATGATTCTTATGGTTGTAATGATAGTTTATCAGGTGATATTAGATATTCTGCAAGGGACAAGTACTTTGAGCTTTCCTCTGTATAGAATTTTAAAAAAATATATTTTTATTGATTTCAGAGAGGAAAGGAGAGGGAGAGAAAGAGAGAAAAACATCCATGATGAGAGAGAATCATTGATCAGCTGCCTCCTGCAAATCCCCACTGGGGATTGAGCCCACAACCCGGGCACATGCCCTTGACCAGAATAGAACCTGAGACCTTTCAGTCCGCAGACTGACGCTCTATCCACTGAGCAAAACTGTCCAGGGCCAGAATTTTTAATGAGAATGAAAGAATGCTTATGGATGAAAGCACTTGATAGGTGTCTATAATGTACACACATATAATCTGTAGCTTCTAGTAAAGAAATCTGGGTTTGCTTTCAGTATTAAGGGTTTGCTTTCTGTGTTATTAAACTCATATTATTTAAAATCTTGGTTTTCCAACTGGGATTTTTGAAACATCATTATTGCATTTCAGGAGAGCATTATTTATCATTTTTTAATTGCAGCAGTGGAAGAGACAGGAGGGGATTCTTGGAAATACAGTTTAAGGGTAAGTGTTGATTGAAAGAAATATTGATAGGGAAAAGCTTAATACTTCTGTAACTGTTGGTAGAGAATGAAACTTTTTTGAAGATTCCAAGCATTAAGTGGGACTGGTAAGCTATTCATATTTATAATAATCTATATTTGAGAGTGTTGCTGGGGTTATTGTGGTCTCACAAGGAAAAGCATTTCTAGGGACCCACAGAGAGGATGAGATTTGGTGGCAAGCTTTGTTTATGGTACAAAATCAAAGGAGTGCCTCAACCATGTGGATCTAATAGCCACCTGGGGCCCACAGTAGACTGTGTGGGCTCCCAAGGATGATGAAACAAACTCAGTACTGCCTTTGCCTTGTGACATTGGGAAGCTAGGAGAACTCTGTTGATATTACATCATAAGTAAATCTGCATCCTTGAAATGCTTTTTCTTGAGCTCTTATGGAAGAGCTGTTTCTCACTGACAACAGTACTTAGAAAAGTGATGAACTTTAATCTGAAAAATATATTTTTGGTTAAATTGGCAGTTTGCAAACTGATTTTTTCTTCATTTTGCAGTCATATTGATTGGGAAATAATTGTCATTGCAGAATTACAAGGCCTTTTATAAAGTGAAAGCTAACTCTCTTTGGCTATAATCATTTTTTATTTCCTCTGAAGTATTTCAGTAATTGTAAAACTTCTGTTGATACCTTATTTTTCTTAGCACCTGGTGTAATTGATTTCAGAATCCAGTCCATTATTTTTAGTTTTAGAATGCTTTTTAAACATGCATTTATTGCCCTGGCCAGTGTAACCAGTGGTTGAACATCAACCCATTAACCAGGAGGTTATGGTTTGATTCCTGGTCAGGACACATGTCCAAGTTTTGGGCTCAGTCCCCATTGGTGGATGTGCAGGAGGCAGCCAATTAATGATTCTCTCTAATCATTGATGTTTCTATTTCTCTCTCCCTCTCTTTCCTCACTGAAATCAATTAAAAAATTAAACAAATTTATTGATAAGGCCAGCATTTGAGGAAAATTTATCAAATTTGGTCTTTGAACTATTCTTATTATAAAGACTTATGTTTACATAATTTTCAATTATTTTTCTAAAAATGTATAATTGTATTAGTTTTATAAGCTTACATAGAAAACCAGAAAGATTATAAATCTGACAAATTATTAGTGCTTTAATTTAAAAAAAAAATGTATTTACTTATTTTAAAGAGAGGAAGGAAGAAATGTTGATTTGTTCCACATATTTATGCATTCATTGGTTTTAGTTCTTATATGAGCCCTGATTGGAAATCGAACCCACATCCTTGTCGTATCAGGGCAATGCTCTAACCCAGTGGTTGGCAAACTCATTAGTCAACAGAGCCAAATATCAACAGCACAACGATTGAAATTTCTTTTGGGAGCCAACTTTTTTTAAACGTAAACTTCCTCTAACGCCACTTCTTCAAAATAGACTCTCCCAGGCCGTGGTATTTTGTGGAAGAGCCATACTCTTAAGGGCCAAAGAGCCGCATGTGGCTCATAAGCCGCAGTTTGCTGACCACTGCTTTAACCAATTGAGCTATCTGGCCAGGCTCAGCTAGTGCTTTAAAATATTTTAAATAATTTTCTGCTTTAACATTACTTAAACTTTATTTTAAGAAAATTTTTATATCAAAATGTACTATAATATTATGAACCCTCTGAATCCAAAACCTAGTTTATCAGTTATCCAACTCATGGATAGACTTTCATATAAGTACATCCTCCCTCCCCAGTTGGATTATTTTGAAGCAAATATCTGAGCTGACTGACACTCCTTCCATCTGTCATTTTAGTGTTTATGTATATGTGTATGTGTATGATTCTTTAACATAAAGCACAATGCTGACAACATTTAGTTATAATTTTCTCATGAAACATCTAGTGATTTAGTACTTTAAGAATCAAAATGAATCATTCATATTGTGTAGCTAACACTGTGACTTCTGCTAACATTTGTATTTGAAGAAATACTACTCTGGTGAATTGAACTCATGAATTGTTGTTGACTTATACCATTGTTAAGAAAATATATAATTTATAACACATTAATTCCTGTACACATTCGTAGTACCAAATCTTTAAATTAATGTGGCTCCAGATTACTTTTTAATTTAAAGAATTATTAATTAAAGTTGTAAATTATTTCCTCTTTGTAGTTTTATATTTTTGAGTGCATAATACTAAATGATTGAAATAGTGAAATAAACTTTCTATACGTTATGATTATTATAATGTTATAAATTATAAAAATAATCTTTAAAAAACTAAGGATTTGAAACATTTTCAGAGGTTTAGGATCTTAAAAATGAGTACTCTTTGCTTTATTTTAGAATTAATCAGTTTACTATACCATTGTTTTTGTTAAAAAATTTTTTCCTCTTCAGCCTTGCACTGAAGTACTATTTATAGATATATTCCATGAATATAATCAGACTCTTACTCCTGTACTTCTAGAAATGATGCAAAGACTTCAAGGTGAGATATATTTTTGATACTTTGGTATATCTATTGGTTAATGTTTAATTAAAATCGTTTGCGAGTACCTACTATGTGTAATGCCTAATTTCCTAAGTCATTTAAAGATAGGAACTTGAGAAAAACCAAATGTGTTCTTTTCTGAAGGGTTGTCTCTGGGATAGAGAACAGGTGTGGACAATTCACAAAAGAAGGCCTTGGATAGGCCTTGAATATGATAGATGTTACTATTGTAAACCTAACAACAAAAGCAAAATTGCAAGCAATTAAGTTTATTGCTTGGGGAAATAGTCCATTTGAAGCATGTTGTGACAAGTAGTGTGTGAAAAGGTTAAAATAATGTTAGCCTCAGAATGGTGGCAGTGGGAATTGGAAGAAGGTATTGGATTTAAGAGAGAATAATGAGATCTGGACATAATTATACTAAGTGAATTAAGCCAGCCAGAGAAAGATAAATACCATATGATCTCACTTATATGAGGAATCTAGTGAACAAAATAAAACTGACAACAAAATAGAACCAAAAGCATGGATTTATGGAACAGTCTGAGAGAGGTCAGAAAGGGGTGTGGGGAACTGGATAAAAGAATGGGAAGAGAGTAGCCAAAGAACACATAGCCCATGGACACAGACAACAGAGTGGTAAAGGCTGGGGAAGGGGTGCAGGGGCTGGTGGAGGTGGGCAAAGGGGTTTGGAGAGGGTAATGGGGGACATCTGTAATAGTGTCAATAATAAATAAATGAAGTGATGAAATTTTTAGCATTATACTTTGTACACAAAAATTAATTATTACTATTATTAATTTAAATGTTTATTATTTATTTAATTATTAAAAGGGATTTATCATTTTTTACTTTTCTGCCATGCTCTACATTCAGGGAGGGGGCATTGATCACATTTGTTTTTTTCACACATTATTCCCAGTGCCTGGCACACTCAGTAACTATTTGTTTATCCATTGACTTTTGGCAACTATTTGTCTATACTAGACAAAGGAAAGTGAACAAAAATGATCCTGAATGTTAGAGTCTTAATGACAGGGAAAGCAGCTATTAGTAGTGGTTAGAGATGGAGCTTTACTTTTGGACTGTATATAAGGAGCCTTGGGAGAAGAAATAGGTTCCAGGACAGAACCTGAGGCTTTCATCTTCAGAAATATGAGGACACGGAGGCCTTGCATCAAAGCTGGGTAAGAAATTATCGCAGAGATAAAAAGAGAAGTATGAGGGTAAATCTTGGAGAAGAGCATGTCAGAAGTGTCCAGTGCTGTGAGAGGAAAGAAGCAGAATCTTCTGAGACAATAAATTACTTGATTGATTTGGCTAGGAATCACATTGTAAGGGATCAAGGATTGAGTCAGTGTTGATGTCAGGAAATAACAACACGGTAATCTCTGTAGGGAAGGAGATTCCTGATCGTGTTTGGAGTAGTTACAAGACAGCTCTTTTTAGCCTTTTATTACCCCAAAAACTAATAGTGTTTCTGTTTAAATTATAAATCAGGGAAAAATGAGCTACCGGCCAAGTTTTACTGTGGTAATTTTTAAAGATAATTTGAGTTCTAATTGTGTTTTCATATGAAAATGAAAATATATTTTGATATCTAATGTATAGCTATTTACTAATTTCCTAATGCAGGATTACAGGTTTTTAAATTTGATAACATTTATACCGCTTCAGTTACCTTTTCTGTTGAGTTTATAACTTTATTTCTGTTTTCGCCTATCCATTTTATTTTTTAAATCACTGAAGGGAAGTGGATAATCTATTTAAGTTACACTCTAATAAGTTGCCGGGTGCTGGTAAGGTTTTCAGTGATTTCAGAGTTTAGTTCTTTTTCTAGTTCTAGATTATTTGATTATTTATTAGATTATTTAAGTATTTATTGTATCTTATTAGACTAGTGAGCTTAAGAATTCATATTTAATATGAGAAAAGTGCTTTGACAAACTTGTTAGAAATCTTGCTATTCTGAAGAAATGTACTTATTAAATAAACTGTTTTTCATGTCTTTACCATGGTATTCTCTTTTCTGGATCGTATTGCAATGACTGCCAACTTCATATTCTAAAGTTTCACATTTGAACTTTTAATTTTGTTGTCACTTTCATAACCTGATTTTATTTTATGTTTAGAGTGTATTGTATGAATTGCCCATTCTTGTTCTTTTTTCAGGGGAGGGAGACTCATATTTTTTTAAATTTAAGAATTTTCTTATATAATCAGGGTATAACAATAGTTAGCAGTGTGTGGAATATATTTTTCTGTATTGTTGCTTGATATAAAATTTTATAAATATGTTATATGTTATGTTTTTTTAAATTGTAATGTGGCCTTACATCATGTACCTGTGTTCTCTAATGGTGATAACAAAACTTAAGACTTTCCCTACACATTTGTATGTATATTTAATATTATAAAATATATTGTGCTTAACTGAACCAAGAAACTAACAAATTGAGTTTAAATTAATAACTAATTTTATTTACTTTTACTGATACTTATTTTTTCAGGGCCCACTAATGTGGAAGATATGAATGCACTATTAATCAAAGATGCTGGTATGTTAAACTAAAGTGATTTAGAAACATTTATTTCTTCAGTAGATAATAGGTCTGTTTTGTGGCAGGTGTTATGCTGGGAGATAGGATATAAGGGTACCTAATACATTGTAACTATCTGGTGGGGAGATAACCAAGCAAGCAGACAACCGATTATAACATAGTGCCAGTTGGTTAATGCTAAAGTAGGTGATACTCAGGTAGTACTGTGAAAAAAACACAGGTAGTTTTGGTGTGTATTGCAAAAGACTCGTAAAGTGTGTAACATGAGATCACAATAATCCGTGGGAGTTAGTTGAGGAGAGGGTGGTGTGGGAAGACCTACAGTCAGAAGCAGGAGCATGTACAAAAGGGAAAAGGAGTGAGCACAGTTATGTTTTGAACTGGGAGCATTTCGGCTTAATTGAAACATAGAAGTTAGGGGTTTATGAGAGATGAGGCTGGCAGGAGAATAAGTAGAGATCAGATCATAAAACACTGGTACCCATTTGGAAGCAGATGTTCTTTTATAATTTTTATACTGTGACTTAAATATTTTAAAATAAATATAATTTTCTGTTTGAAAGCACTCGGACTATTTAGGAAAAGCAGAGAATAAAGTAACTTAATGCCTAATGTTTCTGAAATGCCTATTTAAACAATTTTTATGATTAGCATATTTTATATTTTTCTTTATTAGCACATCTCATGTTTCCAAGTAGTTGCTAATACTAAGTTTTTTCTAAGGGTACTTGCATTTGGCTCAGTATCTGATATTTAATTTTTTTTTCCTTAAATCTTCTCCTTAGTGTATAATGCTATTGGATTAGCGGCTTTTGAGCTGTTTGACAGTGTTGATTTTGATCAGTGGTTTAAAAACCAACTTCTTCCAGAATTACAAGTCACTCACAATAGGCAAGTATAAAACTGTGTTTGTTATATACTTATTTTACCATAGTGATTTTCTCATGAAGATAAAGCAGAAAATTTTTCTGTAGAGCCAGTGGTGAATAAGTTGGATTGTTATTCTGCTCTCAGGAAGCTAGTGAACCTCTGATAGAAAGAAAGCCTTCGGTTTGTCTCAGGGGAGGCAATCGTGCAATTTGATTGTCGTTAAACCCTAGAGGCTATTTAGTCTAGACCTGCGCTGTCCAGTACAGTAACTATTATAGTATATGTGGCTATTGAGGACTTGAAATATACTTAGTGCAATTGAGGTAATTAATTTTAATTAACTAAAAATTAAATATTGCACCAATGTAAAATATATATTGATTAGATGTTGAAATGGTATTTCAGACGTATTGAGATAAAAATACTATAAAAATTTCACTTCTTTCTTTTTACTTATTTTAGTGTGGTCCCAAAAATTACACATTGGCTTGTATTATATTTCTTTTGGTTCAGTATTTCTCAAACTTTAATGTGCATATGATCACCTGATGATCTTGTTAAAAATCCAGGTTTTGGTTTATCTTTTGGGTTGGGGTATGGGTCAGTTTGTGTGATTCTGTCATGCTTCTAGGATAATGATGCTGCTGCTCCAAGGACCACACTTTGAGAAGCAAACTGACCCTAATCTTTTTGTATTTTAAGTATGTTTTTATTTATTTCAGAGAGAGGACAGGAGAAGGAGAGAGAGATTGAAATATCAGTGATGAGAGAGAATCATTGATTGGCTGTCTCCTGCATACCTCACACTGGAGATAGAACCTGCAACCTGGGCACCTGCCTTGACTAGGAATCAAACCATGACCACCTGGTTCATTGGTTGATGCTCAACCATTGAGCAACACTAGCCAGGCTGAACTCTAATTTTAACTGTGCCCAGAAGTGACTATGATCTTGCAATTTGACCTTGCAAAATTTCATTCTTTTTATCTGAAATAGAATGTTGAGTGTGATAATCCTAAAGGTCTCAGTTCCAAATTTGATGGTTTTGTGGTTCCTTCATTAACTATAAAAGTGTTTACTTCCACCTCTGTGACTTTCTTCAAATAGTCCATATCCATTGAACTTACATTTTTTTCAAAACCCGCCTCCCCCAGAATACTCTATATCTTAAAAGCTGTTCAAATCTCATCTCCCTCTTCCCAGTGTTCTCTTTTCCTTTTCTGAAATTCTAGTATAGAGCTTTGCATTCTTTAATTCTTTTAGGTGTATGTATGATAGACTTTTTGAGGGCAGGGATACTTACATTTTGCATCTTTGATGAGTAATTCTATGTGATTGGTCATCTTATAAGATTGTAATTTTCTTAAAAATGTGATGTAGTCATTATTCTTTTTCATTTACACCCAGAAATACATTTTTGTAACTAAAATTTATTATACTATCAAGAAGAGACTTTGTGGATGGAATTCCTAGATACAGTTGATTATAATTATAGCTTTGTGATTTTTCTCACTGCCTAAAGACTGTCATATCAAAAAAGATAACCACAGAAAATAAAGTATGTACATGCTACTGCAAATGTTCTACAATTTCTGAATTATGTGATTAATAGAATTGTAATGAAAAATTGAATACAGGAGCGCCTTTATTACTTATCAGGCTTCACTATCCTTATGATTTTGGGAATAGGCTAGTTATGCCTAATTGAAATAACTGTTTTTGGTTGCTTGAGGAACAGAAATAGAATTGTTTTTTATTTTTAATTTAATTATACAGGGTGTCCCCACAAAAATGTATACACACTTAATGATTTATAAAGTTGGTGTTTATTAACATCATTTTAAAAATTAATGAGTTATCAGCTGATATACACACTTTGAATGATTATAAAGTCATTGTTAATTAATATACACTTCATTTTCAAAATTAAATGATTTATCAGCTGTTAAAGTAAATTTACTGTTTTTGGGACACATTATATATTTATTTTTTAAATTTTATATTATTGATACTATTGCAGATTCTCTCCCACTTCTACCCAGTCCCTGTCCCCCTTACCTTGGCCCTTTCCACACTACTGTTTGTGTCCATGGTCTATGCATATATGTTCTTTAGTTAATATCTTCACCTTCCTTTATCTAGTCCCCCTCTCCCTCTGACATTGCTCAGTCTGTTGAATATATTCATGCCCCTCTCATGATCCCACCCTTTCTACCAGTCTCTAATTTCTTTCTGCCCTTGTTAAAAGTCTCATCTTCAGCTAGTCTTCAGTTGGTAATTCAGGCTAAATGTTACCCTAAGTTAGTTTTATTTCCACTTTGGTTCTGGGAGGAGGTACAAACACCCATCTACTCTGTCGCCATCTTGAAATCCCCGGACGTGTTTTTTATGTCCATATCTAGGTTATAGTTCTTTAAAACAAAATAATAATACTTATATCTGCCTAAGTTTTAAATTTTTAGATCAGCGCTTTATTATTAGGATTTGTACTGTGGTACATTTAGAAATAGCTTTAAATCTTTTGCATAAGAATGTAGGTTGCTTTATATTTTATATTTGAACAATGAAATATACTGACTGAGTGAAATAGATTTCTTAAAATATTTGACATTCTAATTTAATGATTTTTTTCCTATCTAGGTATAAGCCATTGCGACGCAGGGTGATTTGGCTCATCGGTCAGTGGGTTTCTGTGAAATTCAAGTCTGACTTAAGACCCATGTTATATGAGGCAATTTGTAACTTACTTCAAGACCAAGACTTAGTGGTATGTTGTTTAAATATCTTAAAAGAGTTATTTTTATAAGTTTAATCTATGTTAAACTACAAACTGAGAAATTGTTTATATTTATTTTTAGACTGGGACTCCATAAATTCTATAATCTCATAGGCCACTGATAGAGCACATCTTTATCTCTGATAGTTTCGTGAAAGTTGAACATTATTGTTTGATTTCAGAGAATATAATGCAAATTGAGTGAATTTTCTTGGTTATTTGAAATTTTTTTCAGTGTTTAGAAATTTGATTTATTAGTATGAAATACCCAAACTTTGTAAATAAAAATTTGATTTAGGCATAATGGCTACTTTGAAATGTTTTACTTTTGAGCTTCTTTCTTTTTTAAAAATTCTTTTGTTTTAAGTATTTTAAGCTTATTTCTGATTCATCCTTAGAAAAGGTAGGCTTTTAATTTTTTACTTTTTAAGAGTTAAGAATTATGTCAAGAAAAGAGAAAAATTCAGTGATCAATAACAAGCCATCTATATTCTTTCCATCCAGTTTTCCATATTTCCCCCACATATTTTTATTGTATTAATTTTTCATATATATTTAAGTATTTTATTCAAGAATAAAACATTAAAAGTGCAGTTGAATCTCTATTTTTTAAAAATGTATTTTTATTAATTTTAGAGAGGAAAGGAGAGAGTGAGAGAAACATCAGTGATGAGTGAGAATCATTGATTGGTGATTGGCTGCCTCCTGCACATGGACTGAGCACACAGCCCAGGCATGTGCCCTGACTGGGAATAGAACTGTGATGCTCAACCACTGAGCCATGCTGGCTGGGTTCCCTATTCCTTTCCACTCTCATATTGTTATTTTATTGATCAGAGATTTTTAATTTTAATGCAGATTTACTGATTTTCTGTTTTATTTTGTTTCTTATTTAATATTATTTTTGTCCCCCTTGGTTCTTTTATTTAGAATTTATTTTTGAATTTGATGTGAAGTAAGGTTCCATTTTCATTATGTTTTTTATAAGACGACAATGCTACAATGCTTTGTTGAAAAGTCCATTTAAAAAAATATCTTGTACATGCTCTTTTACATCTATCTATCTTAGAACATGTTTCTTAGCAGATGCAATGCTTATGGCAAGTTTCATATTTGAGGATCCTATTTTAAAAAAATATATATTTTATTGATTTTTTACAGAGAGGAAGGGAGAGAGAGAGTTTGAAACATCAATGAGAGAGAGTCATCAATCATTTGCCTCTTGCACACCCCCTACTGGGGATATGCCCGCAACCAAGGTACATGCCCTTGGACCAGAATCGAACCTGGGACCTTTCAGTCCGCAGACCGACGCTCTACCACTGAGCCAAACCGGTTTCGGCAGGGTTTTCTTTTCTTGCATGTATTTATTATTTATTTATTGAACAACTAGTTCTAGGAATTGTTGCACTCTCTCTTATCAGTTATATGTCACATTCTCCAACTCGTTTTTATATAAATTCAAGTTCTGATTTTTTTCCCCATTGCTATGAATCACTGGGAAATTCTCTCTCTATGTGAGTGCTTTCTGTTTGTTTTATTAATAGTTTAGGAAGAGCTAATTTTTGTCCTTATTTTTACTTGTCATATTTTAAATGCTCCTCTTTTCTTATACTCTATGTACTTAGCATTTTTAAGCTCTTAATAAGTAGAGTGTCCTTTTATTTTTAGATATTAATATTTTCTTTGACAAATATTAACAAAAGGAGTAAAGAACGTTATTTGGAATCAAGTTTTTGTCATTTAATATAAATGATGTTTTGTAGTTATGGAATAACTCAAAATTTATTATATATTTTCTTTTAGGTTCGTATTGAAACAGCTACAACCCTGAAGTTAAATATCCTTAAAATAATTTAAAAATACTTCATTGTGAAGAATTTTAATACTTTGAAATTGTTAATTATTCTGTTAAATCAATTTATGAGGTAGTTTAAAATGTAATTTTTATTGGTTTATTATAGTTGGTATATATGTGTGTGTGTGTGTATATATATATATGTTATTTTTTCTCCCTCTGATAAATGTCATATATTCTCAGTATTCCTTAACTACTCTTTACCTGTTGATGATTTTGAGTTTAGAACAGATCAGTTTCTACCGGTAAGAATATTTCTAGTTTTATAAAAAAATTTCTGCTTATGTGTTTTGAATATTAATTATTATTTTGTAGGTGGAATTAAATATAGATTATTTATTAAAGCTGAATTTAAAAATATATTTAATTATTTTGAAATAGTTGGTAACTTATATTTCAAACAGTTTGCTTTTATTCTGCCTTTTTTTGTTTGTTTAACTGTCTCATCTATTTTGGCTCTGGCCCACCTCACTAATCCTGCCTTGCCTGCCACCTTCTAATTAATTTCCTTTCAATGTGCATATATCCATGCACAAGGCCACTAGTTATATGCTAAAATCTCTATATTTCATGGGGGAACTTATATAGCAGAGATTTTTCTTTGTTCAAAGAATCATTAGATTTTTTTTAAAATAAAAGACATTGGTTTAAGAAATTTGATAAAAATGAACCAAATATCTGAAAGAATGAGTATTTGTTTTATGTCTTGTGATTTAATTCTTGCTATATTTTAGCAATATGGGTTTTAATAGCCAGACATAGGATAGTTTTCTATTTTTGAATAAGAGATATTCTGTCGTTCTTAGAGTTACAGAAAATTTTCATCTCCACGCAGCATACATTAGGTCCATATCTTATGGTACGTAAGTGCCATAATTGGTATTCCTTTTACTCTAATTAATAGACCTTGCACAACAGCAGGCATATGTGGAAGAGCAATTCAAGACACTGTTAACAGTATAAAATTTAAATACAAAATCTTTAGACACAGTTTTCTTCTGAAAACATTGTGGATGAATGAAATTCTAAAACAGGCACAACATTTAGCAGCCATAAAGAAAAAATTTCCTAAAATTGAGAATTTGAACAGTTTGAAGTTGTTTATATAATGCTAAGATTTTGTCTTTGTCTTTTACTTATTGCTTTGACATTATTTCTTTTCTGTCTATATTGAAAGGTCTTACATTTCTGTTTTAAACCTTTTTTTTTCTTTTGACCTGCAGTATTTGGAAACCATGTTCACGCTACTTTTTCAGTTACTGCAGCAAGTCACAGAATGTGACACAAAGATGCATGTTTTACATGTCCTTTCTTGTGTGATTGAAAGAGTCAACATGCAGGTAATTTTGTTTTAAATCATGAAAATAAATGTTAGCGGGTAATAGAGTATATGTCAAATTTTTAAATTGCTTTTCATATATTGTTTAAAAGTTAGGACATACATTAAAATGCTTCTAACTTATAGTTGTGATATCTATTGTGTGTATTCAAAATTTAACATGCTTATACTCAAGTTTTTAAAAAATGACTTACAAATTTAAAATTAAAACATTGGGTTAGCAAGATAGAGGTGTTTAGAAAGTAGAATTTTATATATCTTGTCCGATGTAGTTTATAGTTAACTAGAGGTTCCGTTGCCTCCTATGCTCGCCTAGACTGGGGATTGAACCTGCAACCTGGGTATGTGCCCTTACTAGGAATTGAACTGGCGACCTTTCGGGACATGGAACAATGCTTAACAGACTGAGCCATACTGGCCAGGACTGAACAAATATTTAACTTATTTTTCTGTACATTACCTTCTGGGGTGGGGTGTGAGGGATACAGATTCTACAATTTTTTTTTTTTTTACTACCTTTAATTGTATGCTATTTCATAAGCAAAATAAATACTTTTTATTTTTTTTATTTTTGGTAGCAGTTTTTAATTTTAATCCATGGGATTGAAATAGGTAGCACTGAACTGAAAGTCTACTATTTGTTTTATCATCAAGGACACTGAGAACAATTCCAAATACTTTGACTAAGCCTAGAGCTGGAGCACTGTCCAGCTTCAGCGTAGATCCATTTTATTTTCCATGAGGCTCATGTCAAGCTGTGCTGTGTGCTTTAGGGTATATTTTAAAACTGGTTAACGAAATGCATAGTGGACTTGACAGTTGTATTCTTTCTTCTCCTGTGTTTCCACTGTACCTCCTGTACACCTTTAACATTGCGCTTACCCTTTCTCATTGTAAGGGTTGTATGTGTAGCTTTATATCCTTTTTTATCTGGTGCCTTGTGCTTGGGGCCTGATACTTGGAAGATGCTATCATATAATTGTTGAATGAATGAATGAATGAATGGATAAATGCTGTTTTTAAAACAATGTATTTCCAGTTAAGTAAGCTGTTTTAAGAAAGAAGCGGATTATAGCAGCATCTTTCTCTTAAACCCTAAGTAAATAACTCACCATTATATATTATTTCATATTCCTAAATTTTATTTCATGTTATACATTTGGTAATTGTTTTAAAATACTTACCATAGCCCTGGCAAATGTGGCTCAGTTGGTTGGAGTGTTATCCTGTACAATGAAAGATTGCAGGTTTGATTCCTATTCAGGGCACATACCCAGGTTGTGGGTTTAATCCCTGGTTGGGGTATATGTAGAAGGCAGTCAATTGATGTTTCACTCTCACATGGATGTTTCTCTCTGCTCTCTCCCTTCTTCTCTCTCTGAAATCAATAAAAGCATATCCTTGGGTGAAGATTAATATATATATTAGTTAAATATATAAGGTCAAGTATCAGCTCAGTGTCTCTGTGTAATGTCTGATTTATCTTTAAAAGGATATAATGCTTACTATATTACATGTAGTATATATTAAATATTTGCTCTCTGGGACTTAAATGGGTCTTTCAGTGTTTCTTGAAGTAAGGTGCCTTTTTTTACTAATAGAATTCTTTTACTTCTCCTACTTCTGTTGTGATAGATACGGCCGTATGTAGGATGTTTGGTGCAGTACTTGCCTCTTCTTTGGAAGCAGAGTGAAGAACACAATATGTTGAGATGTGCTATTCTGACAACACTTATTCATCTTGTTCAGGTAAGATACTTCTCCACAGTTTCTTAGTTTAATATTTTTTTTCTTCTTTAAAATTTTTCATTGTTTACATACAGTGTTTACATACAGTGTTTTATGTTAATGTTAGTGAAAAGCCTCACATTTTATGTCCCATGTGATCTAAACAGTTTTTAAAACACTGTATATTTAGACTTTAGACATTTTTGACACATGAAAAATTTCCTCTATTTTTTAAAGATGATTTCTTTCATTAGATGTAGTGGTCCTCAATGATGATAAACCCGTCGAAACCGGTTTGGCTCAGCGGTAGAGTGTCGGTCTGCGGACTGAAAGGTCCCAGGTTCGATTCCGGTCAAGGGCATGTACCTTGGTTGCGGGCACATCCCCAGTAGGGGGTGTGCAAGAGGCAGCTGATAGATGTCTCTCCCTCATCGATGTTTCTAACTTTCTATCCCTCTCTCTTCCTCTCTGTAAAAAAAAATCAATAAAATATATTTAAAAAAAAATGATTATAAACCCACAATCTATGTAGTCCATGGTACCTTGCAGGCTGCTTTCTTGTTATTCAGGGATTTTCTGCATAAACTTAATGTTTCTTTCATAAATTTGAAAGGCAGAAGAACAGTAGTTGCTTTTGAGATAAGGAGTGAATTTGATTTCAGACATCTTGACTTTGAAGTGCTGGGATGTGCATTAAATAGGGAGGAACCCAAACTTCAGGGAAAAAGAATGAGACTCTAATTCTCATTTGAACTGAAAATGACAGAGTCTGATGTGAGAGTATATTGAGAGAAGATCTTAACCCTAGACTATCTCTGAGTGTATGGATGCTGCAGTGATTTTTACTGCCTTTGCTTCAAAGTTTGATAGATTTTTCCAATGGGAGATCTCTCTCTAAGAATTTTTACTCTAAATGTTCTAATTAGTTTTAAAAGTATCCTTTCTACTATTAGTTTAGAAAAACCTTTCTCAGGCACCGTGATACTTTTTGAAACGTAAACTACTTGTTCAGTAAATATTTATGGATGGGTTTTACAGTTACAAATTTTTGTCTAAGGCAGTTTTAGATGGTTGAATGGTGATATAAATTGAAAAAAATACTTTTACTGATTTCTAAGAGGGAGAGAGATAGAAACATCAGTGATGAGAAAGGATCATTGATTGGCTGTCTGTGCATGCCCCCTACTGAGGTTAAAGCCCACAACCCAGTTTGTGTCCTGACCAGAAATCAAACTGACCCGGTTAGAAAGTTAATGCTCAACCACTGAGCTGTGCCTGCTGGGCGATACAAATTTTTTTAAATGCATTTTCTCTTTAATAAGTGTCTAGCCTAACATCTCTTTCTGTCAACCCTGTAATTCTTGTGATTATCCTGAAAAATTACCTCTTATTTATTTTTTATTTTTATTATTATTTTTATATAATAATAAAAATCCGTGGGACATTGTCTAATGACAGGGAAATTATGTTTAAAGATCAGAGAACCGAGTTGGATAATGGTTACATCTATATTTCAATGTCAATGAGTTGGCTTTTTTTGGGGGGGAGTATTAATAACTTTAATATTTTTTTCTTTTTAAATTTTTATTTATTTTTATTAAGGTATTATATGTGTACATATCTTACCATTGCCCTCCCCCCCCCCCCCACTCCCATACATGCCCTTACCCCCCAATGTTTTGCACCCATTGGTTATTCTTATATGCATGTATATAAGTCCTTCGGTTGATCTCTTATCTCCCCCACCTTCCCGCTATAATTTGACAGTCTGATGCTTTACTGCCTCTGTATCTATCTTTTTGTTCATCAGTTTATAACGTTTTTTATTATCCACAAATGAGTAAGATCATGTGGTATTTTTCTTTCATTGACTGGCTTATTTCACTTAGCATAATATTCTCCAATTACATCCAGGTTGCTGCAAATGGTTAAGAATTTCTTCTTCTTTATGGCAGCATAATATTCCATTGAGTAGATGTACGATAGTTTTCTGATCCAGTCATCTGCTGACGGGCACCTAGGCTGTTTCCAAGTCTTAGCTATTATAAATTGTGCTGCTATGAACATAGGAGTGCATATAAACTTTATGATTAGTGTTTCCAGTTTCTTAGGATATATTTCTGGGAGTGAGATTACTGGGTCAAATGGGAGTTCCATTTTTAGTTTTTTGAGGAAACTCCATACTGTCTCCACAGTGGTTTCACCAGTCTGCATTCCCACCAGCAGTGCATGAAGGTTCCTTTTTCTCAGCATCCTCGCCAGCACTTGTCGTTTGTTGATTTATTGATAATTGCCATTCTTGAGGATTTTGGTTGGCATGGCTGTTGGGTCCCGGGGCAGTTCCAAGGCCTGTCTGTTGGTGATGTTGATGAATTCTTTAAAAAGGCTGCTCTTCCCTTCAAAATGGCATGGTCTCTGTGCTGGAGTCCCGCAGTCCAGGGAGTGCCCACAGAGGTGGTAGTCTCTCCTAGTCCAAGAGAATCTATCTGCCAGCCTCTGCTGCTCCTGAGAGATTTAACTGTCCCTTCCTCACTCTCACACGCACCACACACATCCACACACTCCTTTCATACCCCCGCTCACTGCTTCTCCCTCACCTCTGTCCTGCCAGCCGCCATCTTCCTCCCCCCTTCCCCTATGTCTTAGGTAATGATGGCACAACATGATTTTCCCTATTTAAGCATTTCTGATGATTTTATTAATAACTGATTAATTTATTTTTGAGCTTTTAAAGTATTGTAGAGAATGTCTTGTAGTTATAACCATTGGTCAAAAGAATGTTCCGATTTAAAGCTGTATATCTGGGATTGTACAAGTATTTGAGGCCTCTAGATTATACACAGAGAGTCTAAAATATTTCACAATTGCTTCCTTTAGTTTTGTTAATGCTAGTATATTGTGCTCATTGGGATATGCACAAAGTTGATAGATTCTAATTTTCTTAAGAAATTTTAAGCTTACTTGATAATCAATATGAACTTGACTAGTTTTTCTTAATGTTCTTTTTTCTATTAAAGACTGTTATGGAGAGTAAAATTTTAACTGAATATTAAAGCCCAATATACTATTATTTTTACTTTATTAAATATGATATTTTTATAGTTCTCTTTGGAAAAATCTTCAATAAGGTCTTTCACCTTATTTTTAGTTATAGAAAGGGCCAGACTTGTACTTAATGTACTTAAGGGTAAACTTTATATATTTCCATTGAAGTATCTTACGTTCTGATACGGATTGAATTTATTATAAACATTTCATTAAAAGGGGAATATATATTTTTAAAAATATGTTTAATTCAAAAAAGAAAAATACATAAATGTTTTATTGCATTGTAATTTGCTCTATGTTATATTGACATTTGAATTATTTTCTAAGTGAGGTGATGTTTGGTTATTTTATTTCCTTTCTATGTTTATCAGATTATAGAGATTACTAATGGGTTAGAAATGGACTTTCTATCCTTTTTATTTTCTTTTAAAGATTGGTGTGGTACACTGAGTCAACCTTCATAATACAGTAATTAGGCAAAATAGATTTTAGATACAATGCCCACTATTATCTCTTTCTTTTTTTTCTTTAAAAATATCAGTAAAATTGCCGAAACCAGTTTGGCTCCGTGGATAGAGTGTCATCCTGTGGACTAAAAGGTCCCAGGTTTGATTCCAGTGCTTGGTTGTGGGCACATCCCCAGTAGGGGGCATACAGGAGGCAGCTGATCTGATGTTTCTAACTCTCTCTCTCCCTTCCTCTCTGTAAAAAATTGATAAAATATAAAAAAAATCAGCAAAACTATCTTCATTAAACTAATATGTACATATTTTTATGTATATATTTTTAAAAGCTTACAGAAAAGCACACTTACAAAAAACAAAACTCCTTTATACCCTCCAGTATTATTTTCCCTTTCCATATTTACCTAGTGTTAACATTTTTTTTTCTATTTTCTCTGAAGAAACATTTTTATGCATTTACCACATATTCAGAATTATAGCTATTTAAAAAATATTTTGCATGTAGAATTATTATACACGCTTCTGTACTTTTAAAATCCAGTTTATAATTATTTTGAAATTGCTTATATTTCATGTCTAATCCTTTCTCATGGCTACTCAGTATTCTAGAATGTTAATGTACCATAAGGTAATTATCTTACTGATAATTAGTTGAGTTCAGTGTTTATTATCTAGGTTAGATAATTTATAGAATTTAATATTTCAGTGTTAACACCTCTGTAGTGTTCAGAGATGGGGAAATAAATATTTATATGTAGAAACTCTTAAATGAACAGATGTCTATAGGCTTGGTATATATTATTTTACTACCATTAGGCAATTGAATGGTATTTCTTTGCTACTTGCTTTCTAATTGTAAACAACTTTGTTTTAGTAATGCTTGTATTTAGGGCTATCCTTTAAAATCTGATAAATTTATTTTATAAGTTGTTTTTTAGAGTTTTTATATATGATAGATGATATTTTTTTTGGGGGGGGGGTGGTGGTGGTGGTGGTGGTAGTGGTGGGACCTTAGAATGTCTTATGTTAAGTTTTATTTATACTTCCCATAGGGATTAGGAGCAGACAGCAAGAACCTATACCCCTTCCTGCTCCCAGTTATTCAACTGAGTACAGATGTTTCCCAGCCTCCACATGTTTATCTTCTGGAAGATGGTTTAGAATTATGGTAAGAGGAAAAACTAATACCTTGGACCTTTTTTTTTTTTCTTTCTCGATCTTCCTTACTCTCAATAAAGCAAAGGCCATGTAACAGAGCTTAAAAACTCAACACCTATATATATATAAAGCCAGTGTTCCTGAGCATCTCTTCCTCTCTCCCTCACCCCGCCCCACGACCGGCCGAGGAGTGGGGTGGGGCGGGACTGAAGACTGGTGAGCGGGCTGAAGGCTGACCTCTTGGTCCCTGCCCCCGACCCACAGGCCCCAGTAGATCAGTCATGGTGAACAGGGAATTGAGGTAAGTAGCCGGAGGACAGGGCTGGCTGTCAGGCCGTTGGGATCACCAGCTCATCCCAGCTGCTCTAGCAGATGGGTTCCCTTGCCCTGGCATGCGGGGATTGGGCCAAAACCAGCAGACTGACATTCCCTAAGGCAATGGTTCTCAACCTTTCTAATGCTGCAACCCTTTAATACAATTCCTCATGTTGTGGTGACCTCCAACCATAAAATTACTTTCGTTGCTACTTCATAACTGTAATTTTGCTACTGTTAATGAATCATAATGTAAATATCTGTGTTTTCCAATGGTCTTAGGCTCTACAGCAGCGGTTCTCAACCTGTGGGTCGTGACGGCTAGTAGATTTTGCTTTATCATTATAATTATACATATTTTAGTGTGTAGACATTTTACTGTTTTTGCCATATATATAAAAATAATATTACATGATTTGTAGGTAAATTTTTAATTTTGATGAATTTGGTGATTTTTTTTAAGAGAGATAATTTTATGGCTTTTTGTATTATCTGTTTTTCTTCTTTTACATGGGGCAGTTTTTAAAATATTTTAAGTCGTGTTGTTACCCTGTTTCCCCGAAAATAAGACAGTATCTTATATTAATTTTTGCTCCCAAAGATGCGCTAGGTCTTATTTTCAGGGGATGTCTTATTTTTCCATGAAGAAGAATACGGTACACATTTATTGTTAAATGAAAATAAAGGAAATTTATTACCTGTATACGGTACGGTAGTACGGTAGTTGTCAACACAAACCAGACAAACTGAATCTTACAGTATCAAGAATTTACTCATTTATTCAATGACAATCATGTCATCATCATCTGGAACATTATCATAACAATCCGATTCCTGAATTTCCTGGTGAATTTCTTGTGACTTCATTTCTTTCAGAATCAGTGGATCAAATCTGTCATGTTTAGCCTGGGGGGGGGGGGGGGGGCTTATTTTCGGGAGGATGCCTTATATTTCACTCAAAAGGAAACCTTTAAGTAGGTCTTATTTTCAGAGGATGTCTTATTTTTCGGGGAAACACGGTAGTATCTTTAATGGTTACAGAGAGTGATTTAATCTCTTCCCCCCTAGGTTAGTGACTTTGGAAAACAGTCCATGCATTACACCAGAGTTGCTTCGTATATTTCAGAACATGCCACCACTTCTTGGTAGGTATTAAAGCATAAACTTAACTACTGTTTTGAATGCAGCCATAGTTAATAGTTTTTAGATTTTTTTTCTATGCAAGTTTTAAGGATAATTTCTGCTTGTAAAAGATCAAAAAATAAATTTACTAAATTACTGAATAAAAATAAAAAAGTTCTCAGGAAACTACAAATTAGGTTTGAACTCTGGTAAAGTTTTTGTTTGATAGCAATTTTATAAGGTATTTAAAAAGTCATAGTATAAGGCTGCTTTTATGTGTAAAGAAGTTTTATCCAGCTTCTTTTATAATGTGATTTTGTGCTTTTCACAAATGAATTCTGTACATAATTATGATTTAGCTAAGAAACTATAATATAAACCACATATAATGAAAATTATTAAATAGTGGAAAATCATATTATTGTTTGTTGAAGTATTACATGTGAGCTGTGAAATAATGAAGCTAAATGTTATTGAAGCAACGCTTTTGGTACATGAAACCATAGAACTGGACAGGGTTCTAGAAGTAGGCTTTTTGTCTCATTTAGGCCACCTTGGATGAAATCCAATTAGATTTTTTTTTTCCAATCTGAACATGTATTCACATGATCTATATCTTATTTATATAAAAGTCTAATATGCAAATTGTTCCCGCTGAAGTTTGACTGGGAGGCTGATTGCTCACTATGACATACGCTGACCACCAGGGGGTGGTGCAGAATGAAGGAAGGCCCTGGCTGGCAGCCAACAGCCTGCAGCCAGGGAAGGGAGGCCCTAGCTGGCAGCCAGAGGCCCCAATCAACCCTGATTGCTGGCCAGGTCTAGGGACCCTATCCATGCACAAATTTTACTTACTGGGCCTCTAGTAAATAATAATAGAAAATTAATACTTTTCTTTTACATATCAACCACCATTCACAAGTATGTAATAGATTTAATTTAAATTTTTTAAAATATATATATTTTATTGATTTTTTTTTTACAGAGAGAAAGATGATAGAGGGATAGAGAGGTAGAAACATCGATGAGGGAGAGACATCGATCAGCTGCCTCTTGCACACTCCCAATTGGGGACGTGCCGGCAACCAAGGTACATGCCCTTGACCGGAATCGAACCTGGGACCTTTCAGTCCGCAGGCTGACGCTCTATCCACTGAGCCAAACCGGTTTTGGCTGGTAATTACTTTTTAAAGAACCTTTTTTATGCATAGGGGAAAAGAACCACAAAGTCTAAGGATTGAGAATATTTAAGCACAATATAATTTTGGGGGTGTAATGGAATTCTTTTCCTAAGTAAAATAAGATAATTCTTATCACATGAACACATTTAAGCAGATGTCCAAATGTGATGGTAAAACAATTCCATTGCATGTTGTTGGCCTTCCAAGAATTAGAAATATAGTTTGAGTCGAAAGATTGGGTCATTTGGTTATGTAGTTCTTTTCTGAAAGGAACTTCACGTTCTTCTCTAAATTGATTTAACAGTGGGAGATATATGAGAAAGCATTAAGCTATAGGTTGGTATCGGGTTTTAGATAGTTATCTATATACTAGAGGCCTGGTGCACAAAATTTGTGCATGGTGGGGTCCATCAGCCCAGACTGCACCCTCTCCAATCCAGTACCCCTTGGAGGATGTCCGACTGCCTCTCACAATCTGGCACCACTGGCTTCTGACTGCTGGCCGGCCTGCCTGCTTGCCTGCCTGCCTGACTAACCACATCTGCCTACCTGCCTTATCGCCCCTAACAGCTCCCCTGCTGGCCTGATCGCCCCTAACCGCCTCTGCCTTGTCCCAAACCTGGTTCCAAGGACCCGGGCTTCCCTCCCTCTGGCTAGTTGCAGGAACCTAGGACCCAGCTGGCTTCACCCGGCCGGCTTCAGCCACGGGGGACCGTGGGCCGGAGGCTTTGCCCAGGCTACAGCCTCAGGTGCTGGTGCCTTGGACTGTGGGGCTAGTGGCTTGTCCCTCTCCTGCGCCACAGGTGCTGGCACCCAGGACCGCAGGGTGTGCGGCTTGTCCTTATCCTGGGCCGCAGGCTTAGGTGCTGGTGCCTGGGACTGTGGAGGGGGCAGCTTGTCCTCTCCTGGGCTGCAGGCACAGGTGCAGCTGCTGGTGCCCGAGACCGTAGGGTTGGAGGCTTGTCTCTCTCCTGGGCCACAGGCACAGGTGTATCCACTGGCAGCCAGGACCACAGGGTGGGTGGCTTGTCACTCTCCAATGCCGCAGGCACAGGCGCAGCCACTGGCATCCAGGACCCAAGGGCGTGCGGCTGGTCCCTAACCTCTCTCCCCAGTGTTGAGTGTCTGAGCCATTATGGTGTTAAGGCATGAGGTCGTGATGACCATTTGCATATTAGCTCTTTATTATGTAGGATTAGTATTCTGAATAGCATTTAGAAAAGTTTATGAAGAAGTATAACTTAATTTTTCATAAGTCACTTTATTTAAACTAACAGAACAATGAATTAGCTTATCCTTTACAAAATATTTATTATTTTGGTAGAACAAAGTTCAGAAAATCTCAGAACCTGCTTTAAGATCATCAACAGTTATATCTTTTTATCATCAACAGAATTTTTACAGGTATGTTGTTATAGTTTTTACATTGTAAAAATTTATACAGTTATGATTTTGTTTCTCATTGAAATGAGGAGGTACCTTTATAAAATTTAAGTTATTGATTTTTATTACTTTAAGTGGGGGAAAATTTTTATAAGCATTGAAAACTGCAGGGCAGATGAAATGCAGTTATTAATTAGTTTTTTAAACCCAGAAAATATGTCCTTTGAAAAAATATATCCTCATATTTCTATAAAATTAGCATAGAGAATAAGTTATACTTTTATTCTCTAAAGGTTTCCTAAAGAGTTGTAATTGTAACTTTAGTATATAAACCTCAAATAGATTATAATGAGTCCCAAATTGAATTTTATATGACTTTTCAGTATTGTAGATACATTCATATATATATTTTGACCTTTGAATTTCAGACATATGCAGCAGGTCTGTGTCAGTCTTTTTGTGAGCTGCTAAATGACATTACTACAGAAGGTCAAGTTCAAGTGCTCAAGGTATTGTCATTTTAAAAATTATTGTTATAAGTTTATAAGATTATCTGTATTTTGTGAAATTGGACCTTTATTTGAGTTTGGATGATTGGCAAGGAGAAGAGTAATTCTAGATAGTAATTTCTTTTAGCAGTATTCAGTTGGTCTAATACTTAGGGACCAGAAGTCTCAAATTTGCCTGTATGTGCAGATCACCTGAGGATGTTGTGAAAGTGCAGATGCCACAATTTTAAGACAGTCCCCCCCATCCCAAGACCTCCCTTTGTATAGCAAGGCTTTAAAAACTTTATGAATTATCCAAAGGCTGGTGATATTTGATACTTCTCACCCCTCTAGTTTGTTAGCCTATTTTTGGATAAAATTTTTCACATTATGAATTGTTACTTTTAATTTGGGTTGACTCTCAGAATGCCAGGTTTGTATGAATTGTGTAAAATTAAGAACCAGTATCAAATTACTGTATTGTACACCTGAAACCAATATGTATCAGTTATACTTCAATTAAAAAATAAAAGCCCTAGCTGGTTTGGCTCAGTGGATAGAGCGTCGGCCTGGGGACTGAAGGGTCCCTGGTTTGATTGTGGTCAAGGGCATGTACCTTGGTCTTGGGCACATCCCTAGTAGGTGGGATTTGGTCAAAAGGATGCAGAAATTAACTGTATAAAAATATTTTTATTGATTTTTATAGAGGAAGGGAGAGGGAGAGAGAGATAGAAGCATCAATGATGAGAGAGAATCATTAATTGGCTGCCTCCTGCACACTCCCTACTGAGATGGAACCCGCAACCGGGGCATGTGCCCTTGACTGGAATTGAACCTGGGACCCTTCAGTTCGCTGGCTAACGCTATATTCACTGAGCCAAACCAGATAGGATAGGGAATTAACTGCAGAGGAGCTCCCACTGGCCAATTATGGACAGTTTGAACATTAAAACAAAAGGAAACTGAGTGGATTAAAACACAGCAAACAAGTTAAAATCCCCAAGAACATAAGATCTCCACCAAGAGGAGTAAGTTGTCCTTTAAGTTCTGTTAACATCTGGAAATTACCTTACTTTTAACTACTTATTAGTAGTTGTGTTTAGTGTTATTTCCTTCTTGGAGCTTTTTGGCAATAGGGGTGCACATGTATTTAACTATACAGAATTAAATTAAAATTCTGTATTAAAATATACAGAATTTGATATTACTATTGAAGTCAGAGATGCATTTTTCAAAATTTTGTTAGAAGTAAAAACTATGCTCCTGGTCAGAATGCTTGGTATGAGTTTGACCATTATGGAAGAACCTTGGAGATAGTTTGAAATATGGCTTTTAAGTCACAACTGCAAAATATTTCTTGGGAAATGGATTATAGAGTGTCATGTGTATGACAAAAACGTAGGACCATTCTATATGGATTTTCCACAGGCATCTCAAAGTTCAACATGTCCAAAATCAAACCTCATTATAACTAACACCACCATAATTTGTATCCATTGACCAAACATGAAAACTAGGAGTAATCACAGACTTCTTCACCAACAATCTTAATCTTCCCTAGCTATGATTCATACTGTTTGAATATAAAGACTCCATTTTAGTTCTGAAATATTGTAGTTCTTTTACACAATAGTGACTATACCTTTATATGTAAAGAATATGTATAGCAACAGTTTGCTTGCATTAAATGATAGATACATTTAAATGAGTTTATATTTTAAAAGGTCATAATAATCTAATTTCTTTTCTACACAAACTTTTGTAATCCTTTGGTACTAGTCAGATGTTTTTGGTGTAATTTTTTTATACCAGGTGTCTCTGCTCAATGTGTTCATACATAACGACCCCACCAGGTATTTTATTACTTTAATTTTCCTGAAGAAGTCTCTTCTAAATGCCTTTTAAATTTCTTCTTTGTAGCCTTCACTATTCATCTCTCATTTTCTTTATCCTTTTAAAAGTGTCACTTTCCCTTTTATCTTTTCTTATAATTTTAGTTGGGCTTCAGGAGGGAATGAAGCTAAGTTTCTGACAGTCAGCAGATGGCCTTACTTTCCACTCATAGATAAAATGGAGATTGTCTACTGACATCATCCTCTGAGACTCAGTCCTCCAGTGTATCTACATTCCCACCTTAATTCCAAATGCCTTCCTCATCTCTATTCCAACTCACATTTTTTTAAAACAAAATAAGCCTTATTAAGATCATATTTAATTATGTGCTGAACCCCCTGTAGCTTTTAATCAGGAACTGTGATATCATTTATTCTGTGTCTTTTAGTAGATAGCACAGTGTGTAGTCCATAGTAAAAAAGTTTTTATATTTTTAAGCTTGTCTTGTCTTTGGACATCCCCCTTTACTTCTTACTTAAAATTAGAAAATGCTATCATCTAGGTGGCTCAGTTGAGTCATCCTGTACACCAAAGGTTGCAGGTTCAATTCCTAGTCAGGGCAAATATGCAAGTTTTGGGTTCAGTTCCTGGTTAGGGTACATACGTAGTCTGCAGGTTTGATCCTCTGTTGCAGAATGTATGGGAGGCAGCTGACCAATGTTTCTCTCTCACATCGATATTTCTCTTTCTCTTTCCCTTCATCTCTTTATTTTAAAAAATCAATAAACATATATTTACCCAAGGATGAAAGAAAGAAAGAAAGAAAGAAAGAAAGAAAGAAAGAAAGAAAGAAATTGTCATTCCTGGGTACTTTCTGTTTATCTTTATTCCTTAGTAAATAGGAGACTCCTGGCCTTTTGATTACTAGCCCTGGAGCACTAACATACCATTGGTATATTTACAGAATATTCCTCAAAAGCTACAAACTTTGTCATATATTATAAAATACATTGTTAATTTTTTTTAATATTAAAAAAATTCACTAGAGAGAAATGTTATATCATCATTTCTATCCAAACTTGCATTACCCCAAGGTCAAGAAAAACTACAGATATAATCATTTCAAAAACAGAAACAAAGGAATGAGCCCAATACTTTTATAGATAAAAAAAATATCCTAGAGTTCTCATAAAACTAGGAGTGTGGATTAGAATCAGTTTAATTTCAGTTGAATGCAACTTCAATTCTGTCCTTTAATTCATGAACAGATGGAACACCTGCAGCAAAGAGGTAACTATATATCGCAGGGATCAGAAGTGGACAAACACTGAGTTTTAAAATAAAAAAACGTGGGCTCTGACTTTATCTAACCTCTTCATTTTGGGGCATGAGGACTCTAAGGACATGGTTTGACAAAGGATCCATGGTTGGTTAGTGTCCAAGCCCAGAATGAGAACCAGAACCTTGACACCTGGTCCAGTGTGCTCACTCCCTAATCACTCAGACTGCAGCAGCCATCCTTGGGCAAAGCCAGTCCTCACTGTGTCTCTTCAGCCCAAGGGATATTATACCAACTGTGAAGTAGCATGAATCAAAATCCCTTTTCAATGAAACCAGATGTGGGGCTGTTAAGTTCTCCTCTGGCCTTTATCCTCAGGGGTACATTGCAGCATTTGGATAGGAGATGGGAAGATTACAGTGACCCTCACAATCCTATATAATAAAAGGGTAATATGCAAATTGACCCTAAAGGTGGGATGACCAGAACAATTGCTAGGCTAGTCACTATGAGGCTCACTGACCATCTCTTGATCCTCTTCCACAGCTGGCAGGCTCTGATTGCCTGATGGTGAAAAGAGAACCAGGGGTGGGTGGTGGGGGATGTAAGCAGTGCCAGACCAAGGCCCCTGCCCCACCCATCACCCCCCACACACACAGGGCAACCTGCAGCGGGGGCAGGGCTGGTGAGCGGGTGGAAACAGCCAACCTCTCAGTCCCTTTCCCTGGCCATCAGGTACCGGTCAACCAATGGCAAAAGGGGAAGTGGGGGGTGGGGGTGGGGGGTTGGGGCTGACTGTGGGCATCCAGGGAAGATGGCCCTGATCATGGGCCAGGCCTAAGGACTGTACTCACGTACGAATTTCTTGCTCTGGGCCTCTAGTTATAATAATAAATCTCTCTGCATGCCCAATGTAACAGTATGTGGTTAAAAAAACTGATCAAAATCCATCTTGTGTGTTATATCTTTAAAGCGTTTTGAAATGTACGGAGGTGTATTTAATTTTCCTTGTGTTTGGAGCATGTTATTGGTACATGATAAGTCCAGACTAAAGATAGTAAAAGCCCCTCAATGCATGGAATAGTCCTGCACAGTAAATACTTGTCCCATTTAGAATGTCAATAGTTAGTCTTGAGAAAGATTGCTTGAAGTTTAAAGGGAAACCTGGCTCTGCCTTGAGACTGGTGCTTGCCCACAAGCCTCTTAAATGGTGTCTGATTTTCTTCCTCACCGATGCTTCCTGACCACTGCCTGTCTTACTCCCTAAACAATAAAACAGCCCTGGCTGGTCAGTTGGTTGGAGTGTCATCCTATGCACCGAAAGGTTGCTGATTCCATTTTTTCTCAGGGCACGTGCCAGGTTTTGGTTCAGTCCCTAGTCAGGTAGGGTGGGTATGGGAGACAACCCAATTGTTTTCTCTCTCACATTAATGTTTCTTTCTCTCCCTTCCTCTCTTTCTAAGAACCAATAAAAACATTCAAAAAATAAATGAAAATAAAACAAAAGTAAGCAAACAAAATCACACCCCACTCTGAGTTTTCTGCTACCTTTGTTATGAACAGAACCCATCTTAATCATATAAGAATAATTTTTATAATTTTTACCTATAACAATCAATGCTCATGGTTAATAATATACACGATCATATTACAAATGAAATAGGATTCATTTAATCGGTATCCTATCTAATAAAGAGGGAATATGCTAATTGACCCTCACACCATCACAAAGATAGTGGCACCCACAGCCAATAAGTAGGGAATATGCTAATTGACTGCCCCACCCTCAAAGATGGTGACACCCAGGCCTCACAGCCACGAACCTGCCTCCAGAGTCCCTCAACCCCCCAGCCACCCAGGGTCAGCACGAAGCACAGGCAGGCCTTGGATGGTGGCTGCCCAGCCCACTGGGGCTGCCCAAGGCTCAGGTAACCAGGGCCGGCTGAGGCTTGCACTGCCAGCAGCAGAGGTGTGATGGGGCATCACCTTCCCCTGATCACCAGGTCACCTCCCACCCCTGAGGGCTCCCAGACTATGAGAGGTGGCAGGCTGGGGTGGGGGACACCCTCCCCCCCTCTAGTGCATGAATTTTCATGCACTGGGCCTCTAGTTCAGTATATATACAACATGCTTTTTTCTGTCCTATTTATTGATAAATTTAAATGTAGATTTATTTTGGGGCATTGTGTACAGTTACTAATTTTCTTTTTCACTATGAAAAGCCAATATTTTGATAATGCCTTTTGCTACCTCTATTTTAATGTTTTATAAATTTTTTTTGTTTGTTTAAAATGCAAAGATAAGAATTCCATTAACAACATGATACCAATGGTATTGGGATGTGATTAATTATAATTCTATGTAAGGTGTATAGCTGTGTCTAGATATTACATATTTTATGTCAAATTGCATTTTTAATGAATTATTTTGTAACTGTATGTCTAAAGCCAGAGTATCAATTACCTACCTCATGTACTTATTTGTATCTTGGATTTGGTGTGATATTTAATACATTGTTTTCCTTCCCTGTGGCTTTTGTTACTGCCTGCAACCAATATGTCTTTATAATTTTTAGGTTGTGGAAAATGCCCTTAAAGTGAACCCAGTATTAGGCTCACAAATATTTCAACCGATTTTACCCTGTGTTTTCAGAGGTATTATAGAAGGGGAGGTAAGATTTTTATTAAGTTTCTAAGGACAGTTCTAGACCCTGAGACTTGTAGTTTTAATTATTTTCCCTCCTCATTGGAAAATTATTTCTTCATTTTCTTAAGTAAAAGGAAAGCTTTTAAAACATATTTGATTATTTTGAAAAAAATTAAGTAAATTTCAGGTATTCATGCAGCTTTGTTATTTTTCCACATAGGGAAAGATAGATTTCCTTTGCTATCTCATCTCTCACTCACATGTTCTAAGTCCAGCTCTTAAATTGATCCATTTAACTATGTATGTTAAGAACATTTAAAATAATATAAATATATAAATATACCATTGGTAAATATCCTTTCTCTGTTCTTCTCTCTTTATTATATATATACACATATATTCTATAAATATATATGTAGTACAAATATATTACTTTGTGTGGCATGTTCATTTAGTAAGTTAGATTCAGGTAATGTTGACAGTTCATTTTAAAGAAGCAACATGGAGGAGAATATTGTTATGTATGCTAACATGTCCTTGATTATTTATAATTGCTTAATACAATTTTACATGTGCTTTTTTAATTGCACAGAGGTATCCTGTAGTGATGTCCACGTATCTTGGAGTTATGGGTCGAGTCATGCTACAAAACACGAGTTTCTTTTCTTCACTTCTTAATGTGATGGCACATAAATGTAATCAGGAGGTAAGAATCAGTTTTTGTTTTTTTTTTTAATTGAAGGAAGTCTTTATCTAGATAAAGATTGGAAATAACTTATTGAAATAATGATTTTATAAAAGTCTTATTGTATTCAAACCTATAATTTGGGAGAAGAAAAAAGAATCTGTGAATGGCAGTTGAAACTTATATTTTCTGTTTTAAATGGACAATTTTATTCTTAGTGATAGGAATACATTAAATGAAACAGGGATACGTATAATCGTGTGCAGTTTTTGTTTCATTTCTTTAATTAACTTGTTTTTAATGCAGTACAGTAAGTTGTTTTTACAGTGTCAGCATTTTTGGGGGTGAATAACTTGATTATAAAGATGCAATCAGCCCAGCTAGTGTTGCTCCGTGGTTGAGTGTCCACCTGTGAACCAGGAGATCTGGTTTGATTCCCAGGCACATGCTCAGATTTCGGGCTTGATCCCTGGTGGTGGGCATGCATGCAGGAGGCAGCAGATAATGATTCTCTTTCATCATTGATATTTCTCTCTTTCCTTCTCCTGTCCTCTCTGAAATCAATAAAAATATTTTTTAAATTTTTTCAATTAAAATATATTTTCAAAGATGCAATCAGGTGTTTGCAGCTGAATTTAAGTAACATCTATTTATTTCCAGCTCACAGGCTTACATCAAGATAACCCAAATAGCTCAAGTAGGGAGCTACACTAGATTGCCAAGCCCAGGAGACCTGAGAGATCACACCAGTAAGCCTGTGAGCTGGAAAGGTACAACTGTGGTGTCTAGAAGTCAGCAGCTGTGGAGAGGGGTGTCCCAATTTTTGCTGTGTTTGTGCCCTTTATAGAAATCACATATGTCCAGCGGGGACTCACAATGGCACCCAGGAATCGCCTATTGGGGTTTTGAGGTTCAGGGGGTCTGCGTTCTGGAAAGGGGTGACTGGTATCCAGAGTTCTATAGTTGTGGGGTGGGCAGACCCAGCATTTGCTGCTGCACCTGTGGTGGATATGCGCAAGCTCCCAGTGGAGGGGCACCCTCTGTGCGTTTGCTATTAAAGGGCACTGAAGTACTCTGACAGGGCCTGGCACTGAATCTGCGTAATTGAGGCGTCTTTGTGCAGGTATCCGGGATGAGTGAATTCAGAATTTCTACTGCCAGGGCTATGAGTCCATGTTTGTCCAAGATCACACCCAGCAGGGACTCACAGCAGCTTCCACAAGCACCCTGCAGATAGATGGGCTCAGCGTGCCTGCGCATTGGAAAAGCGTGCGCGGACTGGCAGAGCATTTGCCTGTGCAGAGCTCTGACAGACTTTGAGGGGCCCTGGCACTGAAGTTAAGCAGCTGGGGTGTATGTGGGCTGTTATTTAGGAGGAAGGTGGTCAAAATTTCTACTGTGGGGCAGTGCGTTCCTGTTTGTACAGAGTCACACCCAGCAGAGGCTCAAAGCAACTCTCCAGAGGACCCTGTGATATATGGGCTTAGGGTGCCTGCCCTTTGGAAATGTGAGTCTGTGCTGGTGAGTTTGCTGGCGCAGAGCTCTGATGAAATTTGAGGGGCCCTGGTGCTGAAGTTAAGCAGCTGGGGTGTCTGGGCAGTTATTCAGGAAGAGGAAATTCAGAATTTCTACTGCAGGGCAGCGTGCCCTTACCTGTACAGAATGACACCAGCGGGGGCTCCCAGTGGCTCCCAGGCTCTGCCTCTGGAGTGGTGTGCCCTGGATCCCTGGGCTGTTGGAAATGCGCGAAAGGAAGTGGTGTCTGGCATTCTCCTGCTGGGGAGGGGGAAGGTGCACTTACTGCTGTGGGAACAGTGCATCTTTGCAAGTGGAGGTCCCAGGGTCCGCAGGTCTGCAGCTGGGGCAGCAGGATTTTGGCTGGAGTGGCTGCTGGGTCGCAGGCAGTGTCAAAGCCCTGTCGGGTGGTGGTGCTGATGAGTTCCTAAAAAATTTTGGCCATTCTCCTCTTCAAGATGGCGTGGGCTCCATGCCCACAGCAGTAGTGGTCTCTCCTTGTCCAAGAGAGCCTGTTGTTCCTGTGAAATTTAACTGTCTCTTACTCACTCCGCACACATCCACACACTCCTTTTATACCCTCACTCACTTCCTCTACCTCACCTCTGTCCTGCCAGCCGCCATCTTTTCTCCTCGCAAATCGCAAATTTTTATTATTTTTTGTCTGAGTAATATTGTTTTATACATGTATCACATTTCGTGTGTGTATTCTTCTATTGATGCATAGCCTTGAAGCAGGATTTCTTCTTTTCTGAAAAACCTTAATTTTTGTTCTGAAAACTTTAGACTGATTGAATTGCATTACATAAGGTAATCTCCTGTACTTAGAGTAACACATTGTAAATGTTAATCAGACCTATAAAATACTTTTACAACAGCATCTAGACTGGTATTTGAACAATTGGATACCTTAGCCTAGCTGAGTTGAAGAAGTAAATCTATTTAGTCCACAGAATTAATTGGCTCTCAAGATTAATTAAAGTTGGTTTGCTTTAATTAAAGTTGGTTTGCTTAAATTGTTCCTTTCTGGTTCAAGGCTTGCTCCAAATTTATATCCTAATTCTGTGGTTGCTGGAATTGAACTTTAACCATGCCTTATGAGATTTTAGCCTATCCACAAGTACATAGTATTTCAAATATTTTGAGATGCCTCTTGGTCTTTTTTTCCCAGATGGATCAGCTTTTGGGAAATATGATTGAAATGTGGGTTGACCGTATGGATAACATTACTCAGCCTGAAAGAAGAAAACTTTCAGCTTTGGCTTTGCTTTCTCTTCTGCCATCTGATAATAGGTGAGGAAACGTTTTCTTAAAATTTGTTTCTTTAAAGCATCAAAATTTTAGCACTGTTTTGGCCATTTGGTATTGCTGCGTGTTTCTGGACAGTGTTATTTAATGTATATGTATGCCAATTTTGTTAGTAGATAATGATGTGTGGAGTGTTAGTCTAGATCTAAAAATATATGAATGGGAGTGTTGGGCACTGCAATGTAATGGTCATATTCATTTTACAATTTATGTGATTCTTGTCTGAATTTACATTTTTTATAATAACCAGATTTTATTAAGGTCCTCTTTATATTTAGAGGACCTTAATGAAATCTTTATATATAGAGGACCTTAATAGAATCATGGGCGCATATATATAGTTGTTGGAGTTTGGGGAAAATTTTCTCCTTTCCACATCCCCAGTGATGTTCCCTGGTTAATTTCCCGTGTAATAGTAATTTCCTGTTTCTGTGTTTCTTTTAGACTTTGCGGTATAACATTTATTTATTTCATAAAATAAGCAGGTCTAGAGAATAACGTTGGTAATGATTTTCTTAACCAGGTTAAATTGGGAAATGCTACTTTCTTCTCTTTTCATTCTAATGGATTTTCAAGTGCAGAAATATATAGAGCATCGGTTTGCGGACTGAAGGGTCCCAGGTTCAATTCCGGTCAAGGGCATGTACATTGGTTGTGGGCACATCCCCAGTTTGGGGAGGGGGGTTGCAGGAGGCAGCTGGTCGATGATTCTCTCTCATCGATGTTTCTGGCCCTCTGTCCCTCTCTCTTCTTCTCTGTAAAAAATCAATAAAGTTTATATTTTTTTAAAAAGAAATATATTGTTCTAAAGCAGGGTTTCTCAGCCATAGTTCTAGTGACATTTGGGGCCAGGTGATTATTTGTTGAGGGGCAGAATTGTGCATTGTAGGATACTTAGCAGCATCTTTGTAACTGAATGATGGTTAATTTGCATATTGCCCTTTTACTGTATAGGATAGGATGATATAATTTTATTTTCATCTCTTAAAAGAGAATGTGTCTCTTACACCTAGGTCATGTTTTCTTATTTCGCATTTTTGATATATTTTTTTTATCTATAAATCCTTAATATAATATTTTAGTAGCTTTTCTACAGTAAAAATTAGTTCTTAATTTTTTGTCTCTTACAAGAAGAATGTCTTAGAAACATCTTTGTGTGTGCATTATAAGCCTTATTGAGATATAATAACTCACAGACCATACAATTGACTCATTTAAAATATACAATTCAGTAGTTTTCAGTATATCCACAGAGTTGTGCAGCAATCACCATGATCAGTTTTAGAACATTTTTGTTATCCCCAAAAGAAACCATGTACTCTTTGACACCCCTTATTCTCTCATACTCCCCTAGCCCTAGGCAACCACTAATCTACTTTCAGTCCCTATAGACATGCCTATTCCAGGCTTTTCCTTCTAATGAAACCAGACAGTATGTGGTCTCTAATTTAGCATGTTTTCAAGGTTCATCCATTTTGTAGCATGTATCAGCATTTTATATCTTTTTTTGTTGAATAATGTTTTCTTGTACAGATATACCTACCACATTTTGTTTATCATTTGGATATTTGAGTTGTTTCTACTTTATGGCTATTATTATTAATGTTGCTATTATTTGTATAAGTTTTCATTTAGATGTGTGCTTTCCTTTCTTTTGGGTATTGCTGGGTCATATGATGACTCTGTTTTACCCCTTGAGGACTGCCAGACTATTTTTCATAGTGGTTCTAATTTCTCTATGTCTTTGTCAATACTTGTATTTTTTTTAATTATTATTATTATAGCTACTTGAGGCCCAGTGCACAAAATTTGTGCACTAGAAGGGGGGGGGCATTGTCCCTCAGCCCAGCCTGCACCCTCTCCAATTTGAGACATCCCTCTCACAATCCAGGACTGCTGGCTCCCACCTGCTTGCCTGCCTGCCTGCCTGACTGCCACTAACTGCTTCTGCCTGCCAGCCTGACCATCCCCTAACCACTCCCTTGTCAACCTGATCATTGCCTAACTGTTACCCTGCTGGCCCTGTTGTCCCCAACTGCCCTCCCCTGCAGGCCCGATCCCCCCCAATTGCCCTCCCCTGCCGGCCTGGTCATCCCCAACTGCCCTTCCCTGCAGGCCTGGTCACCCCTAACTGCCCTCCCCCACCAGCCTGGTTGCCCCCAACTGCCTTCTCTGCAAGCCTGGTCATCTTGTGGTACCATCTTGTGTCCACATCTGGGCGGCCATCTTGTGTGTTGGAGTGATCGTCAATTTGCATATTATATCTTTATTATATAGGATGTTAGTAGTTGTGATGTGGAATCTGATTGTGGTAGGTACATTTTTTAGCTGGTTGTTCTTGCACCATTATCACCTTTGGGACTCTTAACTTGACACAAAGACTTTTGACTATGAGTGGAATGGATTGATTAACCTGTGCAGATTTGAGAAAAGAGCATACAAATTTAATTTGTTTTACATGATACTAGCTTCTTAATAAGGAAATGAAGACCAGGAGAAATTGTTAAACCTCTGTGTTTTTGTGGGTTTGATGCAGAGTGGATGTAAAGTTGTGGAAAGATGTAAGGGTATGAGGTAAGTAAGTGTACTAAAGTGGAAGAAATTGTGTAAGACCTGTTTGTTTGGGTTCTGGCCAGAGTCCTTTTATCTTTGGCGATAAAGATGCTCCTTTCTTCCCAATATAAAGCGGGCACCTCTCACGTGAAAGTTTTATAATCTCCTTCAGGATTGTAGGGCAGAGGGTATGGGGGTATATCTGAGAATTAGAGGGTCAGAGAGAGACCATTTTGTTTCTGCTATTTTCTTAAAACTCTTTAGCTTAAAATATTCTATGTAGCTACATTTTGGGGTAGCATGTCCTGAACCCCATATATTTAAGTTGTATGATGCAATTAAAAAACAATAGCCATTCACAAAGGATATTTGTGAGAATTGTAGATCATTTGATAATGACCTGTTATCCAGTATGAACTTCTATGTGTGTTTTTTATTGTCATAGAAAGATAGTGCTTGGTATTATACAAAGTAACTTAATATGGAAATAATTCATATTGTTATCTGAAGTAATTGTCTTGATGTGAAGTAAAGTTGCTTTAATATTGAAAAGGGAATTTTAGTGTACAATTATATATTATCACTAATATTTTAAGTGTATTGTTAGAATATTGGTAAGATTAATAAAAGTCAGAATTAGAAAACCTAAGCAATCAGCTTTTTGGAAAATTATGACTAAATAATATATATTATAAAAAGTTAATAGTTCTTTAAATCCTTACCTTAAAATATTACATTATAGCTCTTGTCAGATGGCTCAGTTGGTTAGAGAATTGTCTCATATACCAAAAGGTTGCAGATTGGATTCTTGATGCGGTGTGAGGGGTGCATGTGGGAGGTGGCTGATCAGTGTTTCTCTCTCACATCATCCTCTCTCCCCCTTCCTCTTTGTCTAAAGTCACTGAAAAAAATGTCCTTGTGGGAGAATTAAAATATATACATGTTTATTCCTAAAAGATTCAAAACTTATTCAGATGTAGTAAAATGTCATTTAAGGGCCTCTTTCACTCTCCCCAGTTTTTCTCCCCTAAAATATAACTTTTGTCAGTAATTTGGAATGCAACTTGATATCATTATACACTGTGCAGAATGGGCCTTTAATATATAGGGTGGAGCAAAAGTAGGTTTATAGTTGTTTGTATAGAAAATCATGCAATAATTTCTAAATAATAATACAAGAAAAACTTTTGTATATTTACAACTGTAAACCCATTTTGCTACATCTGTGTATTAAAGCACTAATTAGTAGTATTCATTATTTATTATATCCCCAGTTTTTCTTTGGAAAAATTAAAACAGAATGTAAAGAATAGTATAACATTTGTGTTCATTATTCTAAATTGCTTTTTTGCTGTTTTTTTTTTTTAAATATATATTTTTATTGACTTCAGAGAGGAAAGGAGAGGAAGAGAGAGATAGAAACAGTGATGAGAGAGAATCATTGATCTGCTGCCTATTGCACACCCCACATGGGAGATTGAGCCCATACCAGGAATTTTGCCTGACTGGGAATCGAACCGTGACCTCCTGGTTCATAGGTTGATGCTCAATCACTCACCTGTTTTTTTGTTTTTTGTTTTTTGTTTTTCTTTTAAATATATTTTATTGATTTTGTACAAGGAGGAAGGGAGAGAGATAGAGTTAGAAACATCGATGAGAGAGAGTCATCGATCAGCTGCCTCTTGCACACCCCCTACTGGGGATATGCCCACAACCAAGGTACATGCCCTTGACCGGAATCGAACCCGGGACCTTTCAGTCCCCAAGCCGACGCTCTATCCCTTGAGCCAAACCGGCCTCGGCCACTCACCTGTTTTTTAAGGAATAAAACAAAGTTGAAATTTCTAATATGTATTCAAAACAAGATGAATATTTTAAAAATTCACAAAAATTATATTACTCTATTTCATCTTATTTCAACTTGCTTTTTCCACTCTATAGCTATCTGTTGTTGATGTATACAGTATTTGCTCATTCTGAAAATTTTAAATTTTCAAGTTTTTTCTTTTAAAAATAGTTATTTTTTAAATTATGCAGTATTTAGTTGTGTGCATTAGGAAAACTCAAATTAACTGCATTCTGAAAAATAAGTTCCTGAGATTTCCTTTCAACAATACTTTTGAAACAGATAAACTTACTTCCTGTCTCTCAGTTTCCTGTATCCATGGCAACCTCTGTTTCACACACTGACTGTGGAGGAACTAATGTGAAGAGTGGTGTTTCCTGAGCAAACTGTGATTTTAAAAGAAAAAAAAATTGCAAGGGTGGAGGTCAATGGTGCCACAGAAAGAAATGGAGTTTAGAAATTTCTCTCTGCAGACTTAGAAAGAAAAACTTTACCTGAATCAACCGAGTGTTAATAATATGAATGTCCCATTCTTGGTAAGACTATTTATTTAATATAAGCTTTTAGCTAAAACAAAACAAAAAAATAATTTGTTTGTGAAAAACCGTAGTTTCAATAGAGTTTAATTGTTTTGTAATGAACTTGTATTTTTATAGTTTGTAATGTTATTTAATTGATATTAGACTTTAAATTGATAAAAGGACATATTATTTCTGCATCTTCATTTGTCACTTTTCTTATAGTCAATTGTAATATTTTAAATGAACTTAGCAAATATTTTATTTTGCAGTTAATTAAATTTGAGTTATCATTTTGTCAAACAGTGGACTAATGTAAAGCATTCAGGTCCTAATAATCCTAGAACATATTCCAAACTCATTATTTTATGCTATCATTGTAGTATAACTTATGTGTACTTAGTATTATTGGTTGCTTCTAAATAAAATATAGAATTTTTGGTATTGTAAAACTTTCATTTTAAGAACATTTTTATGATTTAAAGTTTTACCTTCTCATAGCTCATTCGGATAGAAACAGAAACATCAAGAACAGGGCTTTGTGCAGATTACATTTTTCTCTGCCTTGCCTATGACCCTTTCTTCTTGTTACCTATTAATAATTCGCATTATTAATCCATAGGAGATAGTTACTTGTGTGTCTGTTTGCCAGCTCTGCACTGGGAGACAAATTAACTGCCATGATTTAGGCCTTTCAAGTATTTCTAGGAATTTTTCTGAAATTACCGTTTTTCTGTACCTGGCAGAAATAACTTATTTCATATAAATAAGTGAATTAACAGGGCTTCATTCTCTTGTAGCATTATATTAGGATAATGCTGGCATTGTGTGTGTATATCCAAAAGCCTTTGTTCTTTTGAGGCACCTCTATTTTCTATGTCTAAATAGTAATTTTATGAAACATTTGGATCCTGGAACATTTGAGGGGCTTTCCAGTCTTTGTAATTTATATTTACAATATAATCAATACCCTTTGTTCCAGGAGGAGTATTTAATGATCTAGTTTCTGTTCAGTACTTAAATCTGCAAAGAAATCACCTCACTCTCCTTAGGAGTGGTACTTTGTTGGCACGATTGTTCTTCGGATAATTGATTTATCTAACAACATTTTGAGGATATCAGACACAGGCTTTCAACATCTTGGAAACTTCTATTATTTGTATCTAGAAGGTAATAATTTAGCAAAAGTACCATCAGATGCTTCTGAAATAATTAAGAGCCTTAAAAAACTTTCTTTGTCACATAAAAGCAATACAGTCCTTTGCATTTAAAGAGCTTGTCAACTTGGGACATTTGCTTCTGAAAACTTAAAGAATTAAAAACATTACTAGGGATGGGTTTAATGGACTTAATAATCTTAAACATTTGACCTTAAGTCATAATGATTTAGAAAATTAAAATTTTGACACATTTAGATTTTTAAAAAATTAATTTACCTTAATTAAATTAGAAGTAAAATAATCAGCATTGATAACGATACAGTTGAGAACTTGGGAGCATATTTGAAGTTCCTTAATCTGTCATTTAATAATCTTACAGACTTACATCCAAGGGCCCTTAAGCCATTGTCTTCATTGACTCATCTTCAGGCAAATTCTAATCTTTGGAAATGTAGCAGCAAACTGTTGGGCCTTCGCAACTAACTGGCTAGCATCTTCAGCCATTACCTAAACATCTATTGTCAGAACCCCCTCATCCATGTGTGGCAGAGCATTGCATTATATTAAGTGGACTGACTGTACAGATTGCGATACATCTTCGACAAATGTAACCAGAGCTTGGGCTATCAAATCTCTTCATATTCATCACAAGACTACTTCGCTAATGATGGCCTGGCATAAAGTAACCACAAATGGGAAACATTTGGAAAACACCGAGACCATTTCTATCGGGGAACAAAGTTCACCTTCCAGTAGATTTTTTCAAGAGAATACCTTTGCTAATCCACTAGAGGCTACTGCAGTGCTACCTGTGAAATTACAGCTTGCTTCTTCTGTTAACTTGAATTTGGAAAAAACCAGCGCTCTACCAGTTGATGCTACTTCAGTGTCAGGGAAGACATCTCTAATTTGTACACAAGAAGTTGAAAGGTTAAATGAGGCTTTTGACATTTTGCTAGCTTTTTTTATCCTAGCTTGTATTTTAATCGTGTTTTTGATCTACAAAGTTGTTCAATTTAAACAAAAACTAAAGACATCAGAAAACTCAGGGGAAAATAGACTTGAATATTACAGCTTTTATCAGTCTGCAAGGTATAATGTAACTGCCTCAGTTTGTAACACTTGCCAAAATTCTCTCGAAAGCCCTGGTTTGGAGCAGATTCAACTTCATAAGCAAACTGTTCCTGAAAATGAGGCACAGGTCATTCTCTTTGAACATTCTGCTTTATAATTCAACTAAATAGTGTCTGTAAGAAACTTTAGTGCCATGGGCATGAATAAAACTGAAGCTTCCTTGTAGAATTATAAACTTTATTTGGATATATAATGAATTACATGAGCTTAGCATTAATAAATAATGTTTTTAATAACTTGTGAATATCATTTATTCAGCAAATATTTTCTTTGATAAGCACTGTATTAATTATTAATAATAGCTAACATTTTTCTGTACCAAGCACTCTACTAAATACTTGAGATACTACATTTATCTTTAAAAAGCCTTGTAAGGCCTGGCTGGTGTGGCTCAGTGGTTGAGAACTGACCCATGAACCAGAAGGTCCTGGTTCAATTCTCTGTCAGGGCACATGCCTAGGTTACAGGCTCTATCCCCAGTAGGGGGTGTGCAGGAAGCAGCTGCTCAATGATTCTCATCATTGATGTTTCTATCCCTCTCTCCATCTCCCTTCCTCTCTCTGAAATCAGTAAAAACATATTTTTTTAAAAATGACTTGTAAGGTAGTGCTGTCTACATTTGACAGATCAGGAAACCTAGGCAGAGTGAGTTTGAGAAACTCCCACATTCTCACAGCTTTTGACACTTTCTAGATCTGTCTGACTCTAAAGCCCATGCTCTTAATTTCATGCTACACTGCTGCTTAGGCGCTAAGGTTATAATTGTGAAAAACATAAGCACAGTTTCTTTTCTTGGTAGAGCTTAAAATCTAGAGGAGGGAACACGTGGTTACTATACAGTACTTATTTAGTTTACGTGTCTTTATATTTTGTTTGAGATCTCATGGAACAAAGATTTTTATGTTATAATGTAGTTTCCTCATGTTTTGGCTTTTAAAACCCCTTATCTTCATTCATCACTTTCGTCTATGAAAGACTCCTTAAGCACTGTTTTCAAGTCTTCTAGAATGGGGACCTGTGAAATAATAGAAAATACTTAGCACTTATGATCCTCCCAGACCTTGTCCTATGTATATCTTTATCTGGATGTTCATTAATATTCTTTAAAAAACTGGTAAACGAAAGTATTTTTTGAGCTGCTCTAGCAAATTAATGGAACTCAAGGAGGGTGTTGTGGTCAGAAGCACAGGTATAGTGTCCTAATTCTCCCTTTCTCTCCATACACACACATTCATGCCCTCACTCCCCTGGTGTCTGTGTTCAATTGGTTAGGCTTATATGCATTTATACAACTCCTTTGCTTGATCTCCCTCTAACCCTCAGCTTTCCCTACCTTCCCTCTCAGGTTTGATGGTCTGATAGATGATTCTCTCTCTTAAGGTGTGTTTTTGTTCATCAGTTTATATTGTTCATTAAATTCCACAAATGAGTGAGATTATATGATATTTATCTTTCTCCGACTGGCTTATTCTACTTAGCATAATGTTCTCCATGTCCATCCATACTATTGCAAATGGTAAGAATTCTTTCTTTTTTACAGCAGCATAGTATTCCATTGTATAGATTACCACAGTTTTTTAATTCACTCATCTGCTGATGGGCATTTAGGCTGTTTCCAAATCTTAGCTACTATGGTGAATTATGCTGCTATGAGCATAGGGGTGCATATATCCTTTCTGATTGAAGTTTCTAGTTTCTTGGGATATATTCCTAGAAGTGAGATCACTGGGTCAAATCGGAGTTCCATTTTTAGTTTCTGAGGAAACGCCATACTGTTCTCCACAGTGGTTGCACCAGTCTACATTCCCACCAGCAGTGCACGAGGGTTCCTTTTTCTCCACATCCTCACTAGCACTTTGTTGATTTGTTGATGATAGCCATTCTGACAGGTGTGAGATGATACCACATTGTCGTTTTGATTTGCATCTTTTGGATAATTAATGACTTTGAGCATGTTTTCATATGTCTCTTAGCCTTCTGTTTTCTTTCAAAAGATTCTATTTAGGTCCATTGCCCATTTTTTTTTATTGGGTCATTTATTTTACTTTTATTAAGTTCTATGAGTTTCCTGTTGTATGAGTTTCTTGTACATGTTGGGGGGTTAAACCTTTATCAGTGATAACATTTGCAAATATGTTCTCCCATAAATGGGCTTTCTTGTTGTTTTGTTGATGGTTTCTTTTGCTGTGCAAAAGCTTTTTATTTTGATGTAGTCCCATTTGTTTATTTTCTCTTTAGTTTCCATTTCCCTAGGAGCAGTATCTGTGAAGAAATTGCTTTGGCATATGTCTGAGATTTCTCTGCCTGTGGATTCCTCTAGTATTTTTATGGTTTCCCATCTTATGTTTAAGTCCTTTACCTATTTTGAATTTATTTTTGTGTATGGTGTAAGTTGGTGGTCTAGTTTCATTTTTTTGCATGTCCAATTTTCCCAGCACCATTTATTGAAGAGACTATCTTGATTCCATTGTATGTTCTTGCCTCCTTTATCAGATACTAATTGAGCATAGGTTTGAGTCAATTTCTGGGTTCACTATTCTATCCCATTGGTTTATATGTCTGTTCTTGTGCCAGTACAAGGCTGTTTTGAAACAGTGGCTTTGTAATACAGCTTGATATCTGGTATTGAGATTGATCATGTAACACTGTTTTCCAGAGCACATTATTTTCATTTTGGTCTGAGCTCTATGACATACAGCACTTCCCAGGAATTTAACTCCAAGCCACAAAAATCTTTTCATATAACTTTAATAACATTAGCACACTTGGCTTTACAAAACTTGTCCTGAAGGGGTGTGTGTGTGTGTGTATTGATGATTTACCATGTAATTATTTATTGCATAGCTTTGTTTCCAACAATGTCCAATATACACTGAGTGGCCAGATTATTATGATCTCTGAATGGGCCTATTAGAGGCCTGGTGCATGGATTCGTGCATGGTGGAGTCTGGCCAAGCCTGGCTTAGGGGGGGTGGGGAGGGGCATGGTTAATTGGCCGGTCTGCCTGCTGGTCGAACTTTTCGTTGAGGGGACAATTTGAATATTAGCCTTTTATTATATAGGATATACATTGAGTGGCCAAATTATTATGCATTCAGGGACCATAATAATCTGGCCACTCAGTGTATACAGTAGTAAGGTCATACCTCATCCTCATAATTACCAAATGCCTAGTAAATTCTTTTACTTTTTTTTATAAAACAAGAACCAATCTGTCAAGTGAACTCTATAAACATGCAAAACAAGCATTTCGTGGGTTTCTTCAATGGAATGTTTTTCCCAAATAGTTCCATACAATCTTTGATCACCTCCTTTTTTAGTAGAACCTTAGTATGTCTTCATTTGGCAATGTTTACTTCTTAAAGCAGCCTTAATCATGAAAATCACATAATATAGCAGTTTCTTTTCATAGTTGATTGTAGTTATTTTTCATTGTCTTAATAATCACCTTTTCCCCCTTGTGTATGTGCATTGAAAAGTTATTTAGGGAAATGGTTTATAATGTAAAAGCCTTTGTACGTGTAAAAAGTTCAATTTTCATTTTAAAATAACTTAGTGAATTTCCACTCTGATTTTTTTTATTCCATTTCCTTTCCAGTATTTGTCAGGGGTATTAGATTTATTAATGTACTTTTTCATTACCATGCAGAGAATTGCCCTATAGAAAGACTATATGATTCCATTTAAATGACAAAAGTATTTGCAGCCTTGGTCCTGGAAAAATATTTAATGGATGCGGGAAAAACAAAGCAAACTAATTTTAGTGTAAATGTCACCACTTTTGTAGCCTCTGTTATGGTAGAAATTTTGTAATAGGACTGATAAATCAAGGCTTTTTTTCTGTTGCCATTTTCTTTCAATAAACTTGTTTTTTGATAAATCCTATTAAACAATATAAATAGAAAAGTATAGTTAAGAGGATATTTTATTTGGTTGTGGCTCTTAGTGCTTAAAAATTTATTTTCTTAAATTATCCTAATTGCACTGATCTATATTTAAGATATAATGATGTGAAAGTAACTTCAAATATTAAGTGTGATATGCAGATAGTATCATTATGGTGTGGTTAGATCAAAGAAAATTCTAAAGTTATTTCTTTCTTTCTTGGGCCTGCTACTATGAAACACTGTAAATCAGCAATTTTATATGATGACACTGTTTAGAAAACTGAAAATTGTGTTTGTTTCTACATGACTGTTTTCCTTCTAAGTCCAAGAAAATGGAGATGTGATAGAAATATGTAAATCTATCACAGAGAAGTAATTTAAAGCACATAATTTATGATGAAGGATCGGTTATATAAACATGGAAATGTAAAATGCTCACTAGAAAAATACTAATAAAACTTGGACTAGAAGAAAGAAACTAAAGTCATGTTTACATTCAACCTAAGTTGTTTATTTAGGATAGCCAAATGAATATTTCATTTATATGTGCCCTTGGGGATTAAAATTTTTTCTTTATCTTTCTAAAGGCATTTTGTTTTCTGAACACCTGTGTTTGGGATCATAATCATACAAAAGGATAGAAATAATTTTTAAGACTGCATTTTTTTAAGGGAGGTAAATAAGCACAAGAAAGTTGGATTTTCTTAAAGTACATCTTTTTATAAAGCAAGGAAAAAATCATTTTGCATGAAGTTTCTGCCATTGATATACTTTACAGATAGATGTTTTTATAGACCCAGAGAATGCCTTAAAATATTATAGCTTTAGGAAATACTAAGTCAAGATTAATGTGCATTTGACTGAAAAGACAGATTACTGAAACTGTGAAATTGTTTTAAAATATCAAATGTCTCCCTACTGAGCACAGTGTTTCATGTCTCACCTATTTATTTAATGTTTGTTTGTGTGTAACATAGGTTACCACATACTTGAAAAACAAAACTAGCAATCTTTGAGAAGGCCTGACTTCTTCCTGTAGTGTCTTTGTAACTTGTGTCTATGCAGATAAATTAATATATCAGCCAAGTCTGTACAATAAGAAAAGGAAAAGAGTGTGTGATAAGTAAAAAGGAAGAAAACGTTCTGGTTACTAATATGTTTCCTTTTCGATTTTACTTTCATTCTCCTCGTTTACATTCATTCTTCTCTTATCCGTGGTGTTAAATTTTCCTTGCACTTCCTCAAATGACTATTTCAGAAATAGAGTCTAACACAGCTAACTTTCTATCCCATTTTCTGCCTCATGTCTAGTGTAGAGTAATAAGCTGTAATATGTTATCTGCAACTCAGCTACCCATGCTTGTAATTTAAAAGAGAAATAAGTAAAAACATTCTGAAAAGAAAACGAGCGAGGACTTCGGGGATCATTAATTCCCATGATTATTTATTGAGTATTCACATTATGCATAATGGTAATCTATGAAACATAAAAATGTTGACATAACACATAGGCTCTGCCTCATGTTACTTATAATCTTAGGGAGAGCAGGCCTGAAGAATTAAAGGGCATTAGGAGAAGCCCTTTAGGAGAGGATAGTAAAAAAAAAAAAAAAAGATGCCACATTAGTTGCATGCCAAATGGATAGTGCAGAAGTTTTAGGTTCCTGGACATTCAAAGGACAGAGTGCTGCTCACTTACAGTGGGTAAGAGTGGTCAGGGAAGGCCCCACGAAGGAAGGGTGAGTGAAGGTGAATAGGAAATGGAGGGAGAGGGAGAGCATTGGAGGAGCAGGAGGGGAGTAAGCAGATGGAGGGTCCGGAACTCTTATGTCCAGGTGGTGCTGACTTAATGGGTTGAAAGCTGAAAGGAAGAGTAATGCAATGTACCTGTGGAGGGGTGGGTTCGACAGAGAGTGCAGAGGTTCTTGATAGCCCTTGACAGTTCTCAAAGCAAGGAGAAAGAATGAAACTTCAGAGACTGGAGCAGAAAGCACCATTTGCCTCCTTGAAGCCCTCAGTAATAAGGAAACAATCAATTTGACTCCATTTAACAATGTGGAATGAAAATAAGTTTAAATCAAAATTGGGGCTTCTTTAGGAGGAGCATCTATCCTAATGCAATCAGTGAAAGATGAGTTAATGTAAAGATCCCACGTTTCTGGGGCCAGAGATGAGAGAGAATAATGATTGGCCAGTGCTGCTTTAGCACTAGCCAGATGATAGGATTCCCTGACTTCAGATAAGTGCCAGTTAATGAGTCAAAAATGCCTGTAAGAACTAGGAAAGGCAGTTAATTATTCAAAATATCATAATGATTTAAAACAAAGAAAGGAAATCTCATTTGTTGTTTAATTTCTTTGTCCTTCTTGCAGACTGTTAGTTAGTTCATAATCAACTCCTTAGCTTGCACAGTGCTTTCCTCAGTTTACCCCTCTAAATCATACAACAAGTACCCTGTTTCCCCGAAAATAAGACAGTGTCTTATATTAATTTTTGCTCCCAAAGATGTGCTAGGTTTTATTTTCAGGGGATGTCTTATTTTTCCATGAAGAAGAATACGGTACCCATTTATTGTTAAATGAAAATAAAGGAAATTTATTACCTGTATAGGTACAGTAGTACGGTAGTTGTCAACACAAACCAGACAAACTGAATCCTACAGTATTAAGAATTTACTCATTTACTCAATGACAATCATGTCATCATCTTCTGGAACATCATCATAACAATCCAATTCCTGAATTTTCTGGTGAATTTCTTGTGACTCCATTTCTTTCAGAATCAGTGGAACAAATCTCTCATGTTTATCCTAGGGAGGGGGCCTTATTTTCGGGGATGCCTTATATTTCACTCAGAAGGAAACCTGAAAGTAGGTCTTATTTTTGGGGAAACACGGTAGCATTCACAAGTGCAACACACTTCCCTGTGTGCATTCAAAATTATGTGCCCTAGACTTTTAAGCTTTCTTGAGTTTCTGAGTTCTCTGAGGGTGGCGCCTTTATCATCCTGAGGCCTATAGTGATGGTTGACACATTTTGAGGGCTCATAAAATGTTAACTAAAATTAATGAACTTAACTATGGTGAGCTATTCTTTAGGAAAGGTTGGCCTGGATAATATGACCACTTTTTCTAATCACACCTTTCTTTATACATTAATTGGTATTTCTGGTGTAAATATACCTCCTGTATTAAGTTTTGTCTAGGATATTCAATCACTTTTTGTTTTTGTTTTTTTTACTGTATTGTAGAAGCTAGTGTAGAATTTAGAAAGTCTTTTCGGGACTAAATTACTATGTCCTAGTTAATGTGAAATATCACTTATTAAGCACTGGTTTGAGGTATTAAGACTGAATGAAATATAAAATTACATGTTTTTTTTTTGGCTACCTTCCCTTTTCCACATTATACTTGGTGATTTGAATGAATGTGCATGAGAGGACAATTAGAGGATGATACACTGAGAAGAATTCTAATACAGTATTACTCATAACTCCAATAACACATATGAGACAAAATTCTTGAAGTGTTGAAGTGTTTTTCAAAAGAAAATACAACAGAAAGTAATATCTTGTTGTGTTTAAAGAGATAGTGAATATAAGATTATCTAAGTACTTGCCTTTCATCATTTCCCCTTTTTCCTCCAAACCTCTTTTCATTTCATTCCTCTGAGGGTTTATAGCTCTCTTTTTATTGGTTCATTTTAAATGTCTAATCACATATTAAAGCATTTTATTCAGATAATTTGTATATTATAAAAAGATTGATTCTTAATTTATAAAAGACAAGGTTGAGAGTATTGTGAATAAGTGAAGCAAAGACTAATATTCAACACTTAATATTGAATACTGCCTGAAAGAACTAGATTTTTAAACGCTTCATTTTGAAATGTTACATTTACACATTTGGAGGGAACACTTTTATAATACAAAAGGAGAACAAGAATATACAACTTCTTAATGCTTATTTTCTTTCAATATGTGTTCTATATGTCATGAAAGTACAAGCCTCTTGTGGCTTTTTGGGGGGTACTTTTCCCAAACTGCTGAGTGAGTGTACATCCTTTCGTTGTTTTTTGAATTTGAATGCCTTGAAGATAATCATTGCTTAACTTCTCCTTTCACTCATCCCAGAATATGGCTTCTCCCTTTCCACTCTTTTTCTTCAGTCCTCCTTTTCTAGAATTAACTCTTCCCATTCAAAGCCAGCTCCCATGCCTTTCCTCTCCTGGCCATAGTCATGTTCCCCCTTTCTGAACGGGATGTCTGTGCCTCCTTCCCTCTGGCACTTAATAAGTACTCCAGGGTGAGCACGGTGTCTCCTGTTTACTGGTCTTCACCCCAAACTCCAGCTAGATCTCTGCCTTCTGTGACCTTCTCTGTGCAGCAGGTTACATACACTCCAATGAAAAGAATGACTGACTGAGGCTGCCTCACCTCCCTCCCTTTATCCCTACTAGATAGCCTTCTTCCAAGCCAGTTGGAGGCAGGGGAGGAAGGAGAGAGTAAATTCCAGTGATCACATGACTGACTTCTCTAAGTCTGAATAGCATGTGCCAGGGCTATAGTTTTCTCTCTGAAGAGTATGGACAGGCTGAGCAGACTATTGTCCTCTGGCCTCTGGCCATTCTGCTGCTCTAAATATCATTAGCCATTCTTTTGTTGCTGTTAATCCTCACCGTAGGATATTTTTCCATTGATTTTTAGAGAGAGTGGAAAGGAGGGGGAGAGACAGAGAAAGACTGATGTTAGAGAGCCACATGGACTGGTTACTTTCACACACGCCCGACCAGGGCCATGGATCGAGCCTGCAACCGAGGTACATGCTCATGATCAGAATCGAACCCAGAACCCTTCAGTCTATGGGCCTGTGCTCTGTCCACTGAGACAAACCCGTGAGAGCTCATTATCCATTCTTGATTCTAACTTTTTAACACTTTTTTTTTTTTGTCATCATTCATTAATTCTTTCTTTTGGCTTTCTAGAAATCTCAAGTACCTGAACACATTAGATTTGCCTCAGAACTTTTCAAGATTTATTCTGGTCCCAGTAGTGTCATCTAACAGCCTCATCATTTATGAGAAAGGGGTGAAGTTACTGCTTTTGGCAAGAATTGTGCAAAGTTTATTTTATGCTGCAGTCTATCAATAACTGTTCTTAGACATAAAGGCTAAGTCTTAGTAAACGACTTGAAACCTAATGCTCTAGAATTGCTGCATTATTTATAAATTCAGCATATTGCTAATTACTTCTTTATAATTCTATATAATAAAGATATAACTTCTTACCTTCTCTTCAAAAAATGTGCTCGTGATGGTAGCACCACATTGATCAATATGATAATTTGATGTAACAGACATAATCGAATGAGCTGGCTATCAAATTATACATTTTTATCTCTAATATACTTCCTTGTAATTCATACTCACCCACGTACCAGAACACAGTCATTTCCTATGTGTTAGGAAAACTCACAATGAATCCTTTGAGAAAACGCACAGTATTCAGAAATTCCATTGATTTTTTTGTGTGTGTGAAATTTCTTGGTGCTTGGAGGTGATGTGAGTAAGAAGGCAGCTGCCTGAATGAATTCTTCCTAAATAATATTCACACCAGCCCTATAGAGAGCCTTGAAAGCTGTAGTTTAGAGGGTTTTTGTATTTTTCAGCTGATTGAGATCAGTGTTGATAAAATGCTGGATGTTCAACAAGAATCTCATCCCTGCTTAGCATGCTGGGATGGCTTAGTGGTGAAATACTCCACAGTGAGAGGGGGAAATGGCTTTATTTCCTGCCATGTGTTTGCCATCCCCGACTCCAGCCTTCATTTTACAAACAGAGAAACCAACACCTCAAGAAATAAGTAAACTTCAGTAGGGTTGCACAGTTAGTAGCTGAACTTTCAGTGAAAAGTTTTGTTTTTTTCATTTTAATCCCAGTGTTTTTCAATAAGTCCTAATAAGGTAGACCGTATGTTCGTTTCTTTAGAGATTTTTTAGTCTTTTATAAGGGAAATATATTAACATCAAGAATATATGCTCAAACACTAGAGTATATATTATTAGAATAGATACTAATAATTAGAGTATCAACTGGTTATTGTTTGCTCATGTGGTGATTTCGTTTTCTAAAATCAGATCCCATTTGAATTTATAGACAAAGAGTTTTGACTTTACAAAGGTGGGACTGTGGCCCAAAGTGTGAAGACTTTGGGAACTGCTTTACTGAACATCTTAAAAATTAGTTATGCGTGTTAGTGCAGCATGAGAACACTGTGTCCCTGATAGAGATGATACTATAAGTTCCCTGGAGACAAAAGTTGTAATTTATTCAGTTGGTTTTAAAATCAAATATTATAATTTAGTGTGCCAGTGGATGGGTATGTATTCCCACTTTTTTTAAAGTCAGGTTTATTAAGGTATAGTTTACCTGTAGTAAAACCTTTTAAGCATAGTTTTAGTAAATGTAACCACTACCAAGGTATAGAATATTCTCACCACATCAGAAAGTTCCCCTGTGTTTTTGTCTGGAAGCCACTGACCAAATAAATAATTTTGTCTTTCTGGAAAGTGGCATAAATGGAATCATATAATATGTAATCTTTTGAGTCTATTTTATTTCTTAATGTAATGTTTTTGAGATTTATCCAGGCTGTTTCATGTATCTGTAGTTTGTTCCTTTTTATTGCTAACTACTATTCCAGTGAATTAGTATTCCACAATTTGTTTATCCACTCACTAGTTGATAGACATTTGGATCATTTGCAGTTTTGGATTTTAATGACTAAAGCTACTATGGATAGTCACATACAGATCTGAGGGTTGGTCTTGGGTAAGTTCCTGCAAATGGGATTATTTGGTTATAATGGAGTGTGCCTAACTATAAAAATTAGCCAATGTGCTGAAACCGGTTTGGCTCGGTGGATAAAGCGTCGGCCTGCAGACTCCCAAGGTCCCAGGTTCAATTCCAGTCAAGGGCATATACCTTGGTTGCGGGCACATCCCCAGTAGGGGGTGTGCAAGAGGCAGCTGATCGACGTCACTCTCATCGATGTTTCTAACTTTCTATCCCTCTCCATCTCTGTAAAAAACCAATAAAAATATATATTTTTTAAAATTGCCAATGTATCTTCCAAAATGAATGTGCCATTTTTTATTCTTACTTGCAATGTATGAGAGGTCCTATTGTTTCTCAGACTTTCGAGCACTCAAATAAGGTCAATCTTTATTTTATTAAAATCTCATTGTGGTTTTATTTTTTTTTTTTTCTCATTGTGGTTTTAATTTGCATTTCTCAGATAACTAATGACATAAGACATTTTTTTACTGATATATGACATCTATATATATTATATACATACTAGAGGCCCAGTGCACAAATTCATGCACCAGTGGAGTCCCTCTGCCCGGCCTGTGGGATCGGGCTGAAACTGGCTCTCCAACATCCCCCGAGGAGTCTCAGATTGCAAGAGGGCACAGGCCAGGCCAATGGACCCCACTGGTGCATGATTGGGGCTGGAGAGAGATGCGGGAGGTTGGCCAGCCAGGGAAGGACCATGGGAGTACTCCAGGGCATGTGCAGACCATCTCGCTCAGTCCCAGTTGGCAGGACCTCAGCAGCAAGCTAACATACCAGTTGGAGTGTCTGCCCCCTGGTGGTCAGTGCACATCATAGCAAGTGGTTGAGTGGCCTTAGCATATCATTAGCATATTATGCTTTGATTGGTTGAACAGCCGACTGGATGACCAGACATTGGTTGAACAGCCGACTGGATGACCAGACACAGCTTTTATTATATAGGATATATTCTTTGGCAGAATCTCTGTTCAAATATTACCCATTTTTAAATTGAGTTATTTGTCTTAATGAGTTTTTACTTTTGTATATATTCTGGTTCCAAGTCTTGTCAAATACATGTTTTACAAATGTTTTTTCCTAGTCTGGCTTTTTCTTGATAGTGTCTTTAGGAGAATAAAGATTTTTAATATTTAACATTTTTGTATCTTTACCTTTTTAGTTATAAAGTCAGCACAAGACTATTATAGTAAGTTAAAGAATATTATAAAGCATCTCTTTTCTATCTAATCTACCCTGTTTCCCTGAAAATAAGACAATGTCTTATATTAATTTTTTCTCCCAAAGTTGCGCTAGGTCTTATTTTCAGGGGATGTCTTATTTTTCCATGTGCTAGGTCTTATTTTCGGAGGATGTCTTATTTTTGGGGAAACATGGTACCTTTCTAGTATCAAAGCACACTAATAATCTAGTGAAAGAGAAGTCTTAATATATGCACAAGATAGAATTTCTGCTTTGAGAAATATATTTTGAAAGTTTTCTTTGAATTTTAAAACTAAAATTTCTCTTCATGTTCAAGAGGACAATTAGAAAAAAGAACACCTATTGAAATATTTCAGTTTAACCTGTTTTGCTCTCCTTTTATCTAGTGTTATCCAAGATAAATTCTGTGGAATTATAAACATTTCAGTGGAGGGCCTCCATGATGTCATGACAGAAGATCCTGAGACAAGAACATACAAAGAGTAGGTGGATCATTTAATTAATTGCACTTGATAATACTTGTGGGGGAGGGGTAATTAATTATATCCTGCATGAGTTTTGTTCACTATCACCATATAAAAACAGAATAGCAACTGTTTTAATTTTGTCTTCTATGAAGAAAAAAATTTTTTTTTGCTTATACTATTGTTTAAGATCAGCTTTATCTTGTTAGAGCGAAATTCTATATTGGGCTTTTTATTTTATTTTATTTATTTTTTAAAATATGTTTTTATTGATTTTTTACATAGAGGAAGAGAGAGGGATAGAGAGTTAGAAACATCGATGAGAGAGAATCATCGATCAGCTGCCTCTTGCACACCCCCCACCGGGGATGCGCCCGCAACCAAGGTACATGCCCTTGACCGGAATAGAACCCGGGACCTTTCAGTCCGCAGGCCAACGTTCTATCCACTGAGCCAAACGGGTCTCGGCTATATTGGGCTTTTTAAATCTTAATTGTTATTTTATGATTTGACATTAACTTAAAAATAAAATAAAAAAAACAAGTGTATATTAGCATATGAATTCCTTTTTAAAGATTTGTTTTTAATAGGTTGATTTTTTTCCAACTAACAAAGTTTCTTCCCCTTTTAGGCAAGTTATGGGGTAAAAGAGATGGATAAGCATCCTCTTTTTGTATTTGCCTGGTGTAAGCATCACTGGCACTTTTAAGATATTAGAGGGTCACATGGTACTTGACTAGTTTCAAAGAGAATATTAAAATTATATTCTTTGGGAGAATAGTTAAAATCATTATCAGGAATGCTGATAATCTCATTTATATAGTTATTAACTTGAAATTGTTTTAAACAATCATTTCATTCTTTTTTAATTAGTAGAATTGCTTCAACTTTTCTCTTATTACTGTTGAAAAAGGACATGTTTCATGTAATGATAAGTAGGGCTTTATGAGATTCCAGGTCACCTTGTGGTTTCCTCAGTAAAGTATTGAGCCCATTTACCATCTGCAAATGGGAAAGATTGCTGTTTGAATCATATTTTGTTGAGAAATATTGAAAAGCATGTTGAATCTTATTAAACATACTGGAGGCCTGGTAGATGAAATTGGTGCACTGGGAGGAGGGTGTCCCTCAGCCCAGCCTGCACCCTCTCCAATCTGAGACCCTATGAGGGATGTCCGACTGCCTATTTAGGCCCGATCCCAGTTGGACATCCCTCTCACAATCCAGGACTGCTGGCTCCCAACTGCTTGCCTGCCTGTCTTCCTGATTGCCCATAACTGCTTCTGCCTGCCGCCCTGATCACCCCCTAACCACTCCCATGTCAGCCTGATCAACACCTGGCTGCTCCCCTGCCAGACCAATTGCCCCCAACTGCCCTCCCCTGTAGGCCTGGTCACCTCCAACTGCCCTTCCCTGCTTTCGAGAAACACCATCCGAAGGATGTAAAGTTTCAGTATGGTGATAAACTTGTCCGTATATTCTAAAACAGTATGGCCCATATTCTGATGGCGATGCAATATTTGCACCCATGGAAGCAAAAGCAAAAGAACTATTTATGGAACTAATATTTTCCATGAAATTTTTACTGTCAGAATCTCCGTTTGTCATTAATCTTTTTAAATATGCCAGGTATTCTGGAAAATGTATATAATTTGGACAGACTTTACTTTTGCTACAACATCAAGTAAATTTCCCATCAGATGGTTTTTCATCAGAGAAATTTAGTGAGAGGCAAAATTGACATCTAACAGTCATTCCACCACAACTATGTTCGAAAATTGCATCGTCATGTACTCCATTTTCGCTCAGAAGGCAGTTCCTACCAGTATTGGTAGCACTTGTTGATGACTGTTCTTTAGACATATTCTGTAGTCACCACTGCCTTTTTCAACTTCAAAGGCATGTTGGTCTTGACACATTTTCTGTCAATGATGCCGGCTTTTTTCAGCTTCAGAGCTACATTTTGCCAATAGTACAATAGTTTTTCAGATACATTCTGCACAGGCACCACCTTCTTTCAAGATCAGATGCACGTTGGTCTTCAGACATTTTCTGTCGATAACGCTGGCTTCTTCCAGCTGCAGAACTACGTTGTATCAGTAGTTGCTCTTTAGACATGGTCCACCTCCCTGCTGTCAGAGCCTGAGACTCAGGTGAATGAGAGTCCTGGCTGTCAGGCCGTTGAGAGCTGTCTGACCAATGGCTGATTCTGGCTGATTCTGTGGGGGTGGGACTTCCTCCTCCCTGCTGGCAGAGTCTCTGTGGGGCAATGACGAAGTAAGCATTCCACCAGGCCTCTCACACTGCCCGCTCTCAATGGCTGCCCCCTCCCCCTGAGACTGGAGGACTCCTGCAAGGCTACGAGGACTGGGCGCAGCCATCTTGTGGCTATGGGTGCCACCATCTTTGTGACGGAGTGATGGTTATTTTGCATATTATCCTTTTATTAGATAGGATACAAATAAAATATGTCTAGCACTTAACTTTACTACAAAATGTAAGAGAAACCAAGCTTTTTAAATTTTTTTATTGTTTAAAGCAGGGGTCCTCAAACTTTTTAAAGTGGGGGCCAGATCACGGTCCCTCAGAGAGCTGGAGGGCCGGACTATATGAACTACTAATTCCTACTGTAACACCTCGGCTGCGCCCACTGCCCAAAAAACCTGGCAGGCCAGATCAGACTCCTCTGCGGGCCGCATGTGGCCCGCGGGCCGTAGTTTGAAGACCCCTGGTTTAAAGTATTACATGTAAAAAAAAAAAAAAAATATATATATATATATATATATATATATATATATATATATATCCTTTTTTTTTACCCCCCATTGACTTTCCCCCAGCCTCCCCCACCCCCTGTCACATGCCTTCATCCCACCTTCCCCAATGTCTTGTGTCCATTGGTGTGCTTATTTGCATGCACACAAGTCCTTTGGTTGATCTCTGCCTCTCCCTCCCCAAGACTCCCCAGCCTTCCTGCTGTAATTTGACAGTCTGTTCAGTGCTTTACTGCCTCTGTATCTATCTTTTTGTTTATCAGGTTATAATGTTCTTTATTTTCCATAAATGAGTGAGATCATGTGGTATTTTTCTTTCATTGCCTGGCTTATTTCACTTAACATAATGCTCTCCAGGTCCATCCATGCTGCTGCAAATGGTAACAGATCCTTTTTTTATAGCAGCATAGTATTCCATTGTGTAGATGTACCATAGTTTTCTAATCCACCCATCTGCATTGGTTGGGACCTATGACTGATTAATTACTGAATTCCACTCTTCTACACTAGGAAACAGTGAAGTTTGTTTCCACCAACTTGATACACTAGACACTATGCATTTCTGGTCTCCTTGGCACCAGTGTTGACTGAGTGGGAAACTGCATTTCTGTCATCTCTGCTAATGGTGAAGAGCAGTGATGCAGATATTCAAAACAAAATGATTCAGGTCCAGGTGCCATCAGGGACAAGTTCCTTGTAGCCTAGTGGTTATATCATTTGGAGCATAAAGTTGATTGTTACATAATCAATAGAGTTTTAATGATATTATGTTTTAAATTATTACTACTGTTATGAAACGTATAATAATCTACAGACAAATGAAATTTAGTGGTAAAAGAATTTGTATTAATTTTAAGTGTTTGTAAGTATCATTTTTTAGAAAGACATAAAGTTTACATCTAACTGCCAAGAAATATATGGTTCAAATTTTACTTATAAATAAATACCTTAGAGTTTACTACCTTAAATGCTCAAGTAAAATGCTCTAAATTCTTTTTGGTGTAGCCCTTTTTAAAGTGAGATATTGTTTTGTAATTAAATTTTTTAAATTTATAAATCTAATTCATCTACCGTGTTTCCCCGAAAATAAGACATCCTCCGAAAATAAGACCTAGCGCATGGAAAGATAAGACATCCCCTGAAAATAAGATCTAGCACAACTTTGGGAGAAAAAATTAATATAAGACACTGTCTTATTTTCGGGAAAACAGGGTAGCTATTCACATTTTTATATATAAAGTCATTAATGTTGTCAGTGATTTTGAGGATTTGTTTTTAGTATGCTAAAAACTTAAAAATTTATTAAAAACATTTCTTAAAAACTGTAGCTGTATGTTGATGTCTCATCTTGAAGAACCAAAAGCAACAGAAGATGAAGAACCACCCACAGAACAGGATAAGAGGAAAAAAATGGTAAGTTACAAAGGTAGCTTCTAAAAATTTGGGAGAACCATATATCATCATATTCTGTAGGCTTGAAAATATCTGTTAACCCATTCCTCTATCCCTTATTGCAAAATTAAGGTAAGCTAGCTGAGCTTTGAAATTGGGAGTTTATTCCTGAAACAGATTAATTTTATTTCTTGATATGAAATAATTGTTTATTGTCTTAGCAGAGCAGTGGGTTTGTTCTTTTACTCACAGAAAACACATGGCCCTCAAATCGTGTTTAAGTTGTAATGCTGATTCTTTTGTTTTGAGGAGATTCACTGACGTTACTTCATTCCAGGTTATTTCTTGGATTTTTTGCAAATGACTTTTTTTCGATATACATTACAGACTTTTATAAAAATGCCTTTGAATTAATTGCTAAATTGTTTAGAAAACTATTACTTTTTACTATAGGAATATAATAAGAAAAAAGAATAAAGAATGGGAAATGCAAAATATCTTTCCTCTTTTTTAAATCCTCACCTAAGGGTATTTTTCCATTAATTTTTAGAATGAGCGGAAGGGAGGGGGAGAGACAGAGAGAAACATCCATGTGACAGAGACACACTGGTTGGTTGCCTCCCTGTAAGTGCCCCAACCAGGGTTGGGAGTGAGCCTGTAACCGAGTACGTGCCCTTAACTGGAATTGAACCCAGGACCATTCAGTCCTTGGGCCGATGCTCTACCTACTAAGCCAAACAGGCTAGCGCTAAAATATCTTTCCTTTAAAATTATAATATTGAATTTTTTTTTAAAGCTCACCCAAGGATATTTTTCCTGTTGATTTCTAGAGAGAGTGAAAGCAAGGGAGAAGAAGGGGAGAAACTAATAGAGGAGAACATTGACACACAATGGCAGTAGAGTACCATGTACAAAGCTTTGATAATTAGTATTTGTAATTAGTATTTCCTTTGTGAGCTTGAATATCTGCTCACAGAACTTGTCTTCTGGTGATGATGAAACATACAAAAGGCTGGCATCGGACAGACAACTTTACCTAAGGCTGCTTTTATAAAAAGTAGTGAACATTTCAAATGGTAGATTTAATATAACTTTCCTTACAACTGAGACCATCAAAAGCAATGTTAAACTTTCCCAAATTTAGAAATACACAGTTTCAGTGATCAACCTACAAGTGACATTAAAACAATCCAAGAGGATAGGAAGAAATGAATTTAAATAATCCAACTGAGGTATAATGAAGACTCAAATTGATAACCAGGCAGCCTCCTGGGTTAGCAGTTCTTTCTGTTGTAGGGCTACAATATTAATAAAATATAGTTTGAGATCCAGAGGTTAAGATCTTTCACAGTGGCCACATAATAGTAATCAAAAGATACTGGAAAGAAAATTATCTTGAAAATGCCCTTGGAATTAAATAAAGCGATGGCTTCTGGTTTTTGTTTTTAGTTGAGATTTCAGATTAATTGCCTACTGACATCAGTATTGTTCTTGAGTATTACAAAGCAGGCAACCTCATTATTTCTTCATTGTTTACTTGCATTGTTACCAGAAACCTTAATCAGGAAGAGTTCAGCAACTTTGCTACTGGTCCCTTGGAAACTTCAACAGTGTGGCATTGAGTCAGAGTAAATAAAGTCTTCGTGTTTATAGATGAAAGATGTGGCCTACTTTGGGAGAACTTACTTTCAGTAACTTAGATATCATTCCAGTGACCCTTAGATTGTCTTCTTGGCAGTTCTTCCTACTTTCATTCTCACTTTTCCCTTTTTGCAAAGCATTGTCCTACATAAGGAAGTTCCTATTTTGAAGAGGTGTATTTTTATTATATTTTTATTGATTTCAAAGAGGAAGTGAGAGATGGAAACATCAGTGATGAGAGAGAATCATTGATTGGATGCTTTCTGCATGCTCCACACTTGGGGATGGAGCCTGAAACCTGAGGCCAGAATGTTTTCTGTTGATTGTTATCTTTAGAGAGTGGAATGATGGGCTATTTTTAATTACATTTCTTTTGTTTTTCAAATATACCAATGGGAAAGAGTACTTGTTTGTTTTATTTATCATTTATGTTGTTTATTATTTTTATTTCTCATTTTAAACCAGAAGCATGTAGTGAATGTGAATGGCATAGCAATCCAGGATGGGGTGCATTTACTGTGGTCCTGCCACAGTAACTACCTGGCTTTCCTAAGAGAAACCCTGGGCAGTTGTGTTTAAGGGTCTACAGCATGTTCTGTTCCTTTTAGGGTCCTTTCTACCAGGTTTTGAGTCTCTAGATGGATGAACCCTTAGTTGTTGGGAGATTATGCTAATCTTGCAACTCCATGCTCAGAGGCCCTAGTTCCTGAGGTTAGACAAACCAAGTGAGTTTCATTTGACAAACATTTCCACCATGAGACTGTTTGGGAAGCTCTTGTGAGAAGGGAGGCAGGGGCAGTGTGTCGCTGTGGGCGAGGTTATGAGGAATTTTAGACAGGCGCGGGTAAGAGGGCCTGTTTTGCCCTTTGACGCAGTATGGTCCTCTCTGCCCCACAGCTGGCCCTGAAGGACCCGGTGCACACCGTGTCCTTGCAGCAGTTCACCTACGAGAAGCTCAAGGCGCAGCAGGAGCTCCTGGGCGAGCAGGGCTTCCAGTCCCTCATGGAAACGGTGGACACGGAGATCGTCACCCAGCTCCAGGAGTTCCTGCAGGGCTTCTGAGAGCGCAGGGCTCTCTGGCTGCCTCCGCTCCGGCGGCCAGCCAGGGAACCCACCTGCCATCTGTGAGCGCCTGCTGAGACATGAGGAAAGCCTGTGTGCGAAACAGAAGCAAAGACCACACCTTTTTACTACAAAATGCAGTGACTGAATGTAAATCCCGCATAACTAAAACCACAAACCTATTCCTCAAAAGAATTTAATTTTATATTTATGAGGGGCCCTGTGTTTACTAGAGATAGATTTGATGGTATAGCTGCTTAGTTTCCTGATAAGAGAAGAAACTATTTGATTACCTTTTAATCATGTGCTCTTAATGTTTGAGAAAATGAAAGTTAATGTCTGAGATGTTTTTCTGCAACCAAAATTAGTAAAATTTGGCTGCCTTATCTCTTTTTTAAGCTAATGACACTACTAGTTTGAGAAAGGACAAAGCTGTTCAGATGTAATTTAAAGAAATTAGTGCACCAGGCAAAACTCTATAAATAGTGACAAATACACATTACTAGATTAGCTTGCAAGGGAGTTGCTTTCATCTGACATAGAAAACGTGTTTTATCAAACGAATGCTTTTATTTTCATTCTAGTAATTTGTTACCATAATTAGTAAAGGTATTTTTTTTTCTCATTTTATGTTCAGTGATTATATTTAGTCTTTAAATACTCATTGTAAGGCCTGCAGAAGTGAACCTGTGGTGCTGCAGTACCAGGTGGGAGACCCCGGGTCAGGATTTGGTCCTCGTTCCTGTGTTCCTCCAGAGGCCCAGGGCCACCAGGAAGACCCAGGCGGCCAGACCCATGCTGCAGCGCGGCTGCTCCCACTCACCCATCCCAGGCCCCTCAGGCGCAGGGCTGCCTCAGGGGCATGGTGAGGTGGGTGCCAACACTGATGTGACAAGTCTTCCTTGTTCCTCCAACATGCAGCACCACTAAAGGGGAAACGGGAGAAGATACAGCCTTTGTTTCACTTGCCACTTGTTATTAGGAACCTTTAAAGCATTTGTGAGGAAACACTCAAAAACACTGTTGTAAAATGTCTGGTCTTTCTGTGGAGAGTTGGTACAGCGTGTCCCTGCAGGAAAGCACCGCCCCTCTGTGAGTTGCGGATCCCAGAATGTATAGAAGTATTGGATGTTTTCAGCAAGAGAAAGAAAATGTGGTCCAAATTAAATTTTCCAAAGATATCTTACACTTGATTTGACTGCTTATTTCCCCCCCACACACACAAAAACAGAGTTCATAAAAATTGCCCAGTGAATTTTAAAGGGAAGTTTTCTTTCATGCTCTGGTGTTGGCACTGTCCAGGTAGGAGGCAGTGCTGTGTGTAGCAGGTGCTATTTCCCCTTAGTTTTCATTTAATTCTAAGAGCTTCTCTATGCTTTTTCTTTATCACCATTCCTCAGTCTGCAAGACTGATCTATGGAGAACAATTTATTTTTGTTGTCTTAATTATTTTCATTTGAGGCGCTATTCCTATTAGTGTTAATAAAAAATTTTCAAACATACTCCAGTTTTTGAGCTGCAGTGATGTGCTCATCTTCCCAGTCCTGACAGGTTTCATTATAGTGTTACAGCAAATATTACTAAAATAGCCATTTTGGAAAAATGTAAAAAACTTAGCTCTTGGAAAGAGATTATTCATTTTTTTTAAAATCAAAGATTAACATAGGCTTTGTAAATAGCTCAGAAGAAACTCCATCTATCTTGAATTTTTAAGTGCTTAAGACATAAAATTTAAATATTGATTTATAGAATTATGTTTATTAATGCAGTCTTCTGGCAAATATCATTTCTGTTCCGTAAACATAATCCTTTTCTATTACTTTCCAGAGAGTTCTCCCATCCTCTGACAAAGGCCCAGATAGCCAACAATAACATTATAAAGTTTTTGCTATAAATGGTTTTTCCTCCCCTTCTCTTTCTCATATTAGACGAGCTGCATCACTACACATTAAAAAGACATAGTTTTCCTTGAAAAGTCTTCACCTTGGATCTGTATTTTACCTATCCCTTTATTCAGCAGGTATATGCAGAGTTCCGGTTTTGTACCATGGTGCTAGGCTACCTTCTGGGTTAGAACGGTACTTACCTCACAGAATTTTACAATTTAATGGAAGCACTCACCACCCGGGTATTAGAAAAATGTGGTTCTAACTAGTGTATGTTCAGGAATAGCAGGGGAAGAAGATTACTTACAAAAGAGAAGGCTGCTGGCACTGTTTAATTTTCATTTGATGTCCATTTAAAATCTGCCCTCAAACAGCACAGTTTGGTGAGGGTATTGCAAAGTAAATGTCACTGTGCTAAAACTGGGTAGCTGTGATTCCAGACTCAGAATTGCTTGAAATTACTCTGACTTACAAAATCATAATTGAGATTTTGGAAATGTTAGAAGCTCTGTAGCCTAACAACTAATTCCTGATTCTACGAATTACAACTTAAGGCTCACCAACTACAGACAGTGGGTTTCTATTCTACAGACCTTATCAATCTCAAGTAAAAATTTAAAAGTCGTTGCAAAGAGCTGAGGAAAGGATAAGATGCATGCCATGAAAAACAAAACTAATCCCCCTACCTTAGAAAGCAAGTTTAAATCTATAGAGCATTCATACACACACACACACACACACACACACACACACACACACAGATAGTATATGCACTTTATTTTATTGAATCATTTGAAAGTATAGACCTTTCACCTCCCAATTCTTCAGCATACCTCTAAGAATGGCATTCACTACATAACTACTAATCATTATACCTAAGAAAATATTAATGCACTAATCTATATATATAGATTATATATAATATATTACATATATACACACATACATATATACATATATATATATACAGTATATATATATATATATATATATATATATATATATATATATACACACACACACACACACACACACACACACACATATATATAAAGTGTCCGGCGATCCAACCTGTTGTGCACTGGCCATTTATAGAGAAATGGCATCATGGACCTGGCACCAACAAAGTAACACTCTGCCTCCTCCAAGTGGGACACAGGCCCTGCCACCAGCCTGGAATGACAGCCCACCAAATTGCAGCCAACACTGCCGAGACCCCATGGTGCAAAATGTAACCCACATCCCAGCCCAGTAACGGTGGCTGTGGATGCCAGGTAGCAATGTCTGACTTCCTCTCCCTAGCGACTATCCTCCGTGGAGTTTTCTATAGCCCAGGAGCACGACTTGCTTTATATCCAGGTGGAAACATTTTACATTTTAACCAAATGTCTATGAAGCGTTTTCAGGTGCCGCATCTCATTTGATCCTCACAGAAGTCCTGGTTTAGCTAAACTTTTTCCACCCCAGTGAAGCACCCCAACTTCTCTTTCAGGTAATTGTCAGCAGCACAACAGTAAATATCAACACAAAGCAGATTCTTATTGTAGAACATGCAGGGAGGCAAAGGGTAAAATATTTGGTAGGAGACTCGGTAGAATCCTATTTTATTTTCATTAGCTAGAAAAGGGAGATTTAGAAAGTTTAGAAACTTGACCCAACTGAAAAGAAATAAGAAATGGTGGACCTTGAAGCTGACTAAAGGTTTTCTCACTGTGCAGAATATAGTCAAACACTGCTGCAGTTAAATATTTTACTCTTTGTCCTCCCTGCATGTTCTACAATAAGAATCTGCTTTGTGTTGGTATTTACTGTTGTGCTGCTGACAATTACCTGAAAGAGAAGTTGGGGTGCTTCACTGGGGTGGAAAAAGTTTAGCTAAACCAGAAAGCAGGTCTAATTAAGCAAGTTTATTCTATAATATAAATTGCTAAGTTGACTTGCACATGCTTGTTACATGTAACACTCTTGCACCAATCACATGTGTTTCGATCTGTCAATGTCAGTTGTGGATTTGGTTGACATTTCTATTATAGAGACAGGGCAAATAGCGATATTAAGATATTTCTCCTAATTTACTTTCAATGTGCACAAATTTGTGCACCAGGCTAATAAAGAGTTTGATTTCTATTTCCCCCAAAGCCCTACAGATATCTCTTCTACGATGCTTGGTTGTTTCAAGATCCAGAATTTATTGACATTGATACATTGAATTTAGCTGTTTAGTTTTGAGATCTAGAATAGTCCTTTTTTCGTGTCTTTTTCATTGCCTTTTTTGAAAAATCCAAAACAGTTGTCTTACTGTATGTCCATTATTGTGCAGTGTTCTATTATTCCCTCATGATTGGGTTCAGATATTTTTTGGCAACAGGATTCCGTATACTTGCTAAGGCATCACATATCAGGCATTCATTGCTTGTTGTCTCTCTGTTAATGGTGCTACAGTGGATTAAGTGTAGCATCATTAAAGGATAAGTTGTCAAAGAGAACCTTATAGTCCTAGAAATTTCCAGTATTGTTTTATTTATTGTTTGTTGTTAATCTTCACCCAGGGGTATTTTTTTCATTGATTTTTTTTAGAGAGAGTGGAAAGGCATGGGAGACACAGGGAAAGAGATTCAGGGATCAAGACAGGTTCAGGGATCAAGACAGGTCCTTGACCGGAATTGAACCCAGGACCTTTCGTCTTCAGGTCATGCTCTATCCACTGAGACAAACCAGCTGGGGCCATTTTACTTTTTTTAAACCTTTGAGCGATGGAAAAAAATGTATTGAGCCCAGCATGGGCTCAATCTTCAGTCTCTGAAACTCCATTATTGTTATGGCACAGCTCTTAGCGAAGAGTCATTAGCTTCTCTCCCACTCCCTTCCTCTCTTTCTCTCACCACACCCTGTGTTTAAGAGGTACGTTTATCTTTGTGAAACTTAAACTCACCACTAAATATAAAGAAGTGGAGGCAAGCACTGCCTTTCTTGTTTCATTATCAAAACATAAATTTTGGATTTGTTAAGTACTTGATCATATTTGGGCTGAACTTTAAAAGGTAGACAGGCCTGACTCTAGAGCGTGTTCTTTTAGTGCGGTTTATGGTGAGAAGCAGTATGTATCAGCTGGCAAGATGGGGAGAGCAGAAAATAATCATTTCCTTAAATGTGAAACTTTGGTCTTGGTACCTCCATTGGCCTATGACGTCAGGAATAGCAGTTTAAAGTCACCTCTCGCTCCTTAAGAGACTACATACTGTCCCAAATTGTCAGCAACACAGAACCTGATGTTTATGAACTGGTGCAGGCTGCTCTGTGGGCTACAGAGCTGGAACTTTCCCACAGCCCCAGCTGCTGTCTGAAGTTGAGTGTCAGAGCCCTGGGGGGTGAAGATCTTAGTGTCCTGGAAAGGACTCTAGGTGTTGGTCTGAGTCTCTCTGTTTTTACTTCTGGGCAGTTGAACTGGCCCGAGGGACTCCTTATTGTCTGAAGCACTTGGCTAAAATTCAGAATGGAGAGTCATTGCCTACATTTTTTCTTGACTTCTTTCTTACTCTCTAACAAATAGAGAGTGCCCTGTTAGCCCCAGATCTTTAACAGGCACCGTTTGCTCCTTGTTCCAGCGGATGCCTGCATCCAGCTCATTTGGGCCTGTTGAAGTTTGTTTAGCCAATTGTGCTTTGAAGAACTGTCCAATTCAGGGAGGAATGTATTGATGTCTGGTCACACGGCCCTTTTTTTTTTCTGAGTGAAGCATTGATTTTCATGCCACTTTTATTTCCCACTAGGGCAAAAAGAGAATGCAAGTAACTGCTGGAACAGGTAGGTATGAGTCCACTGAGGCTTAAAGCATTTATGTCTGCCCCTAGCTAGATGGTTTTAAAGTTGGAAATTGGCTTTATGAGTAGAATTCTGCTTGTTGGAGATTTTTATTGCAAAACCTTAGAGCAGCAGAGTCTGGAGAGGAGACTGAGTATTTTCTCAGTAGCTTTACCTCAGGCAAGATGAGTATCTCATTTCCGAAGAGGCAGGTCATTTCCACAGTGCTCTCCAGACTAACTCCAGAGTGGCCCTTTCTTTGTTAACGAACAGTGCCGCTTACGCAGTAATGTAGAAGAGCAAAACTTTGTGATTGACAGCGAAGTCGTAGCTCATAAATGTGCATACTGAGCTCAGAAGTGTATTGATAGCAAGCCAGGGCAGGAAAGTTTATTGACAGATCTGGAGGTAATCACAAACTGATTATGAGCTCCATTTAGGCCAGGAAGGCAGCTCAGTTTATTTCTTTCTTGGGTTGAAAGACACATGTCTTGTGCTGCCTCTGGCAGTGAGATCAATATGCAAGGCCTTTTCTTTTCAGCCTTATTGTGCTTTGCTATAGCACAACGCATCGAGAAATGCTGAACCCAATATTTTATTATGTTTACCAGATAAACCTGCTAAAGGTTTAGTATGAAAATATGAAAACCTAAACTTACTGAAGCAATAGATCAGAGAATTGGTTATTTTAAAGGTCTATACTTTTCAGAAGGCTCTTGTAGATACCACTTCTTGTAGATTTTTCATAAAGGAAGAAGATAGGCTCTTATTTATTTTATATATTTTAGTCATAGAAGTTCAGAGCAGGAAGGGAATCAAGGTAATCTAATCTAACCATACCATTTCACAGATGAGGTAGGCCCAAAAGGCCTTGAATCCCTAGTGCCTCCTCCAATGTACTTTCAATTGTATTTGTTTATTTTAAATGTTAATGGTTACCTAGATTTACAATATTTATTTTACACTAATGTAAGTCCACCTTCAAAATAATACCTCTTTATGTGTAATGAAGGTACTTTTTAACAGTATTCCCCAGTCCTCCCTCGGGTCCCTCATGATGTTACTCTCACTCATTTCACTTATCCACATGCCATAGTCATCCAATACACTGTTACTATTACTTTAAACAGTTACTTTTTAGATCGACTAAGGCTTTTAAAAAGGCAAAAGAGCCGAAACCGGTTTGCCTCAGTGGATAGAGCGTCAGCCTGCGGACTGAAAGGTCCCAGGTTCGATTCCGGTCAAGACCATGTACCTTGGTGGCAGGCACATCCTCAACAGGGGGTGTGCAAGAGGCAGCTGATTGATGTTTCTTTCGCATCGATGTTTCTAACTATCCCTCTCTCTTCATCTCTGTAAAAAATAAAATATATATAGCCAGCAGGGTTGGCTTCTTCTGAAGCCTGTTCTACTGTAGGGGGTTGCTGCACTCCTTCAGGTTCCTAGGTTTGTGGGTGCATCACCCCCTGTGCCTCCTTCCTCTTGAGAGGGAATCATTTAAATGATTACACCTGCAATGACCTCATTTCCAAAATAAGGTCATATTCCGAGATACTGTGGGTTAGAATTTCAACAATTCTCTTGTGTGGGCACACAATTCAACCTGTAACAGAGGGATTTAAAAAACCCTCACTAATATTTCTCTGTTCACATCATCCTGATGATATGAACATAGCTTGAATGTGGGAACAGTATGGCTGAGTTTTGCCTTGATTTGAGGCTAAATCTGTGGCCGTGGGGAGTCTGAGTGGCTGGTGAGCACAGCCCCTCAGGAGTCCTCTCACTCCCAGAAAGGGAACCCTGTTCCAGGCGCATTTACTCATCTTGCCTCACAATGGTTGCTTGGGAGTCTCAGTAATTGATCGCCACGTCTTGCAGATGGCCGTTGGTTTCCATCTTTTTCAGTCTTATTTTTTAGTGACCGGAGCCACATTCAATGTCTGGCACTATCCCAAAGTGTTGCAGTTGCACAGGACCATGTTTCACTGAGCCTGAGGAGGAGGCAAAGTAAATGGCAATAAACAAAATCCACATCACCATATTGTTACATTTAAAATGATCATGGAGCCGAAACTGGTTTGGCTCAATGGATAGAGCGTCGGCTTGGGGACTGAAAGGTCCCGGGTTCGATTCCAGTCAAGGGTATGTACCTTGGTTGCAGGCATATCCCCAGTAGGGGGTGTGCAAGAGGCAGCTGATCGATGACTCTCTCTCATCGATGTTTCTAACTCTATCTCTCTCCCTTCCTCTCTGTACAAAATCAATTAAAATATATTTTAATAAAAATAAAATGATCATGGAATTCAGGCTGCTTACAGTGCTCTAAATTCATGCTTTTTTTAAAAAAAATTTTAAATATATTTTTATTGACTTTAGAGAGGAAGGGAGAGAGAGAGAGAGAGAGAGAGAGAGGGAGAGAGAGAGAGAGAGAGAAGAGAGAGAGAATCATCAATGATGAGAGAGAATCATTGATCGGCTGCCTCCTGCATGTCCCCTACTGGGGATCGAGCCCGCAACCTGGGCTTGTGCTGTTGACCGAAATTGAACCCGGGACCCTGCAGTGGCTGACACTACCCAGTGAGCCAAGTCAGCTAGGGCTTCATTCTTGATTTGGCCCCAGAAAACAATAGCAATGGCAGTCCATTGAGCTGCGTTGAAAACTGCCTGAGCTCTCTCTGCATCCAAGGGAGGGTGGCTATTTTCCTAGCAAGTCTGAGCCAAGAGCTGCTGAGGTTGGTGGGAGTCCACACCAGCTCCCCCTCCTGAGAGGTGCAGGTTTTGAGTTATGATTCTCCCACGTTGGGCAGGTGCAGGGACTCAGACTGTGTCTGCCGACCCAGGGGCCATCCCACCTCTCTGGCAGAGAGAAGTTTATTTCAGCTTCTGTTTCTCCATTAGTTATGACTCATTCACAAGGATAGAACTGAATTCAACCTGGCTGAAGAAAAATAGGAATTCATTGGCTCACTGAACTTGACTGTTGGGAGAGATTGGCTTCAGGTGAGCCCTGACCCAACGGCTTAACTGTGTGGAGAGGATCCAATTTCTTGGCTCTGTTTTCCATAGTGATGGCTCAGATCCAGGTATATGTCATCTCACTTATGGAAATTTCAGCAGAAATAAGCAGTGCCCTTTCCCCTACTGCACCAACAAAGCGCTTATTGCATCTCATTGCTTCTTCCTGGGCCACAGACCCAACTCTGAGCCAGTCGCTATGGCCACACAATGTGCAGTTCTGCTGGGTAGCCAGGTCTGAGCCACATGCCTACATACAGAGCACGGTATAGAATCAGAAGGCTGCGGACTGATTGCTCTAGGATTAAGGAATCCTTAATGCTCTGGGATTCCTTTCTAGGTTTTTCCAAGTGGGCGGTGTACATACTGCTGTTTGCTCATTTTTAAGCTTGACCACTTGTGGTCATCTAGGTTTTGTTTTGTTTTGTTTTGTTTTGTTTTTAAACCAGTATTTCAGCTTCATTGAAATCATGACATTTGCTTTTTCTGGTTCCTTTGATCTTGAACTCACGAGTGTCTCTCTCCTGTTCTCGCATTGTCGGAACCGAAAGCTGTTCTCCAAGGACCCAGTGCTGTCATCTCTTCCAAACTTGACTCGTTTCAGGATGCAGCAGATGATGTTCCCTCCCTTCACCCACCTGGACCTGAAAGAGTTAGCTGGTGGATAAACTTCTATGATCCAAGATGAGGGGATCCAAGTCATTCAACTCTTAAACCCTCTTACAGAGACATTGTGGCATTTCTGAGTAGGATTAAAGCTGCCAAGATATAAATATAGTGAATCAATCCTATGACTACGGTAATAATATAAGTGGGGCCTGCTCATGGAGAGCTTTCGGGGCCATGCCTGGCTGACTGGACTCATGTCCTGTTGACAGTGGCAAACCATTGACTATTTCTGAGTAGGAGAGAGATATCTTCCTCCTCTTGACCATCATTCATTGAACACATACGAAGTGCCAAACCCTGAACACATATCCTTTATATATGTGACCTTATTTCACATCCACAGTAATTCTGCAGGAGGAGAATCCCCTTTTCAAATGGCACCTACTCACCTGAAATCACACCTCTTGGCCAGGATCCTTAAAAACACAGAGGACATGCAGAAACCAACCATCCAACCTCACTCAGTGCACATGGACAGCGGTGGCTGGCATGTGGCCATTTCACTCTACAGAGAGTTAGGCTCTGAGGGAGGAGTTCATCTTTCTCCATTTGTTTGGCAGTTAGCTGAGAAAGACATCATGCAAGGTTAACACAACAGTGAAGAGGAAACGATGCAATTTCCTCACAGATTAGTTGCTTCCTGCTTCTTTGCCTCCTGCTTTTCCAAAGTGGAGATACATGTGCCCCCTCATTCCTTCCTCTTGGCGCACAATCTCATCTCTCTGTTGTTTGTTTCTCTGTCATTTCCCATCCGGTACATCCGATCTTCCCATGGTCACCTCCCTTCCTCTCCAAGGCTCTTTTTACCACAGAGTGGCTCCTTGGACTGATTCAACTCTGTCCCCCACCCCGGCCAAGTCACTTCATGCCTGTCTGTGTCACTTTACCTACCTGTTTGTCTCTCAGTGGGATTTGTGGCCTTTGCTTGACTTCCTCCCCCCCCCCCCCCCCCGCCTTTTTTTAAGTTCATACCCTCTTGTCTGTTTTGAATGATTTACTCCCCAGTGGAATCGCTCTTCCTGTGCTGCTTATCTAGTGTTGGCTAACTTTCCTTTCCGCCAAGGACAGCACCCTGTTCCTGGCTGCATCCTTGCATTTTGTTCTTGATCTTAAGCTTTACCACGTCCTGGCTACATGGTTCTGGCAAAGTTACTTCTCTATGACTCTGCATTTCCTCTGTTACTATAAATATGATGGTGTTACTATTTCTCTTGTAGGGTTCTTATGAAGATTAAATGAGCTATTATGGAAAGTATTTAGAACATAGGCTGGCACATAGTAGTCAGCTGATAAATGTTGGTTCTTACCCTTATGTTGGTGGTGGTATTACATTGTTCTGACATTTTGATTCATGAGAGTTCCTTAAGAACACCAGTCAGAATGTCTGTTACCAAAAGGCCAACAGATAACAAGTGTTGGCGATGTTGTGGAGAAAAGGGAACCCTTGTGCACTGTTGGTGGAAGGGCAAATTGATACAGCCATTGTGGAAAACAATATGGAGATTTCTCAGAAAGCTAAAAATAGAACAATGATATGATGCAGTAATCTTACTTCTAGATATTTATCTGAACCAATATAAATCACTAATTAAAAAAGATATCCACACTCCTGTGTTCAATGCAGCATTATGCGTAATAGCCAAGATATGGAAGAAACCTAGCTGTCCATCTAAAGGTGAATCAATAAAGAAGATGTGGTATATATATTCAATGGAATATTACTTAGCAATAAAAAAGAATGAAACCCTCCATTTGCAACAACACAGATGGACGTAGAGGGTGTTAAATTTCAAGTGAAATAAGTCAGAGACAGACAAATACCACATGCTTTCACTTATTTGTGGAATTTTAAAAATCAGAACAAATGAACAAACAAAACAAAAACAGACTCAGAAACAACAAACTGATGGTTACCAGAGGGGAAATGGGTAGAGTGATGCTGAAAAAGGTGCAGGGGAATATAACCAATTGTATGGTAGCTTTGCACAATGACAGACTTAGTGTAGTGAGAACTTTGTATGATATCTAAATGTCAAATCACCATGTACACCTGAAACTTAAATACTAGTATATGGCAACTATACTTTAATTCAAAAACAGAGCAACACACTCAGAGACAGCTCCATGGTGGAGGGACATTGGGCAGGTTTGGGGATAGCTAAATGGTAGGACAGTGTGTCTGCCTGGAGCCAGCTCAGTGTCTCCTGGCCTCCCTTTTGTAGACCTGAGAGGAAAATTGCTTGTCCTTCAAAAGACAAGAAGATACCATTCCTGCTTCTATCACATATATAAAGAGGTAATATGCAAATTAGCCGGGATGCCATAACAGTCACAATCAGCTCAGGAGGAGGCTGTGTGCATGGATAGGTGGGAGGGGACTGCATGCACGGTGAGCCAAGCCAGGGATGGCATAGGTCCGGAGACAGGGTGGCCTTCCCAAGCCGCCATGGTGCAGCTGGAGCAGGCCTGGAGTGGAGACAGAGATAGGGGCCTGGCCCAAGCTGCCACATGCCAGTAGTACCACCTCTGCATGTGAGCTGCAGAGGAAAAACCTTTCCTTGCAGCTCATTGGCTAAGCTCCCCGTACGCCACTCTCAGTGTTCTTGGTAACTTGGGTTATAAAAAGGTGATCTAGGGTTTTTCCACCTCACTTTTGGAGGGGAAAAAAATGAAGGTCTGCTGCTGGAGGGGCTAAAAAATGTCATATCCTGCCCTAGCTGGTTTGGCTCAGTGAATAAAGTCTCTACCTGTGCACTGCAGGGTCCGGGTTCAATTCTGATCAAGGGCATGTACCTAGGTTGCAGGCTCCTCCCTGGCTGGGGCCCAGGTGAGTGCTAATATAGGAGGCAACCAATCGAAGTGTCTCTTTCACATTGATGTTTCTCTCTGTCTTTCCCTCTCTCTTCCACGCTCTCTAAAAATCAATGGGAAAATATCCTCAGGTGAGTATTTAGGAAGGAAGGAAGGAAGGAAGGAAGGAAGGAAGGAAGGAAGGAAGGAAGGAAGGAAGGAAGGAAGGAAGAAAATTATTATATCCTATGAAAGAGACATCTTGAAAATGTCTAAAGAAAGTTATTATTTTTTTGTGGTGAAGGGGCTGGAGTCCACATTGATGAAAACACTTTTGTAGCTGACAGTGGCAGCAGCAGCGGGGTGATGGGGTGGTGCCTTCCGCTGATCAGCCCAGTCACCTCCTGCAGAAGAAGGAAGACTATGGCTTAAGACATCCCCTGAGGGCTCCTGGACTGTGAGAAGGGGCAGGCTGGGTTGAGGGACCCCTATGAATTTCTTGCACTGGACCCCTAGTCATATATATAAAAGCCTAAGAGACCATTATGATCATTCAACTGAACAACCAGTCAACTGATTACTATAATGACACACTGACCACCAGGGGGCAGATGTTCAACGCAGGAGCTGCCCCCTGGTAGTCAGTGCACTCCCACAGCCAACCTCCTGTGGCCAGACAACCTTCCCCCTCCCCCTGGCCAGCTGGCCCCTATCGGACTTGATCATCCCTGATCACCGGCCAGGCCAAAGGACCCCACCTGTGCACGAGTTTGTGCACTGGGCTTCTAATATAAGTAATAAAGTGAAAAATAAAGTAGTTTGGGTAAATACTGAGTTAGTAGAAGTTTCTTTTCAGTGAAATGAAACTAAAACAAGCAATGCTCAGTAGGACTGCCACTCCATCTGTTTTGTTCCCTCTGGTGCACCACCAAGGTTTCTAAATGCAGTTCGGATTTTGAAAACATCTGGAATCAGCCAAGCACATTTTTGAAGCTGTTGAGCACTGACATTATAATCTATTTCTTGCTGCTTAGCTGTGCCTGCCTACTGTGCATTGACCTCCAGAGATGAGGCCAGTCATGTGCTCCATTCAGACAATGTCTAACCTCAGACTATTATACTTATGGGTACTTCGTGTGTGTGTGTGTGTGTGTACTTTGTCTTTATTTCTGATTATAAAGGTAATGATGTTCATTATTGAAACATTGGAAAATAAATAAAAGGAAAAAGAAGCATTGGCACTAATAATCCAATCACTTAGAAAGTACATAGATATAGATATAGATAATGTAAATATATCTTAATTTTTATTCTGCTACCTATATACAATTCCATATAGCCATTATAGCTGATGCTTTCTTATTAAGTGAAAAAAAGCAGCCTATTAAAGAATATCCCAATTTTATATCCAAAATAACAAAAGTATAATATGCTAATTAGACTGGACAGCCAAACAACCTTCCAGACATCATTATGGATGTCCTTCTGGACAAAGCCATGATAGCAGGGGCCGAGGCAGAGGTGGTTAGGGGTGGTCCAGCAGTCAGGCAAGCAGTTAGGGGCAAGCAGGCAGGCAAGCAAGTGGTTAGGGGCCATCAGGCAGCAAGCAGGATGGTTATGGATCCAGCAGGCAGGCAGGTGAGCAGTTAGGAGCCAGCAGTCTCAGATTATGAGAGGGTGTAGGCCGGGCTGAAGGCCAACCTCCCCATGCAAGAATTTTGTGCACTGGGCCTCTAGATAAAAATATAAAGATGTGGCCCTAGTTGGTTTGGCTCAGTGGATAGAGTGTCAGTTGTGGACTATAGCGTTCCAAGTTTGATTCTGGCGAAGGGCACATGCCTGGGTTGTGGGCTCGATCCCCGTGAGAGGTTTGCAGGAGGCAGCCAATCAATGATTCTCATCATTGATGTTTCTATCTTTCCCTCTCTCTTTCTCCCTGAAATTAAAAACAACAACACAAAAACAAAGATGCATAGAAAAGAGATCATAAACAAAACAAAGAAATAAAAAAAGAGATCAGCAGATATGTACGATAAGGTTAACAGCAGGTGTTCTACTGTAGATATTTCTTTTTATATTTTTCTATATCACTTAAACTATCTAAAATGAACATGTATTGCTATTATAACCAGGAAAGGAAAGCTTATTTTTCAAAGAGGTTCTGTTGCCTAGATTGAGCAAAACCAGTTAAAGAGATGCTTTATCAAACTCTATTTTCATAGAGCCTATTGTTCCAGTGTTTGTATATTTATAAGAAGTATTTGCTGACTCCCTCGCTTTGAGTTCTGGGAAGGAATGACTTCTAAGGACTGGGAGTGGTAGGGGAACTTTGAGAGCGGGGGGGGACCAGGGCTAGCTCTCAGTGTTGGGAAAGATTTTACTAATGGGGCATGTGTCCTGGGATGGCCCACCCTGAGTGCACTTGATCTTCTCTATCTGCCCTTTCCTCTTATTCCAAACCCATAGGACTAATTCTCAATGCCTGACTTACAGAAGGCAGTGATAACCCACAAAGGCCTACCAGGGCTCATCTAACACGTGTCACGTAAAACGCCTGCATTTGGGGGCGGCTCTCCTGGCTTGTCCTGAGCCCAGAAGACTCAGGTCCCAGATGTACCCCGATTCAGACTCCTCTCTGCCTTTGATGCTTCTTAAAGAACACGTAGCCTCATCATTTCACCTCCTCCCACCACCTCCTGCCCAGTTCCCTTAGTTCACATTGGTGGGCCTGACTCCAGAAAAAGGTTTGGAAATAAAAAAGAATGTTGTCTAACTTGAAAGGAAATCACATTTTTCTCCATTTACCTACCAGAGTTTTCAGGAAACGTGTCCTAAAAGTGATACTGGTGAAGCATCTAAATAGAGCCGCAGACACAGGATATGACAGACATCTTACACTTGGCATGGTGTGGGCGGGCTGGAGAGCTGGGTTTGGTGTGTCCTCTTCCTGATATTGTCCCATCCCTGCTCCGTCTCAGCCACCCAGGCAGATCTGGGAGATACTGTTTATTAAACGCAAGGTTTTCCTTTGTTGTTTATGAGACGAGGAGGAGCAGGAAAGACATGGCTGCAGGAAGCCGGAAACTCGACGTTGCCTATGACGTCTCCTTCCAAGTGTGGACTTGGGCTTTGTGGGAATACGGATAGCGCCTCTTCCTGAAGACCCACTGTGTGCCAGACATTGAACTGAAGGCTGTACCTGCATCGTTTTATTCACGCTCCGTGACAACCCGGTCACCATCATCTCCGATTTACAGAGCAGGGGCGGAGGTATGACTTGCCTAAAATCATGGACCAGTGAGCCCGAGCTCAGACCCTTAAGCCCAGTCCTCCTTCCTGATCACAGCGCAGGACTAAGGGCGCACATGGCTGTGTGTATCCCAGAAAATGAAAAAGGCGCTCTGGGATTCAACATTTCCAGAAAAGTCATATGTCTTTTGCAAGGATGCTTCATGGTGCCGAAACTGGTTTGGCTTGCGGACTGAAGGGTCCCAGGTTCGATTCCGGTCAAGGGCATGTACCTTGGTTGTGGGCACATCCCTGGTAGGAAGCAGCTGATCAATATTTCTCTCTCCTCCTGTAAAAAAATTAATTTTATATACATATATATATAAAGGATGCTTGATAGTAAAATAAAAAAGGTGAAGTATATGCCCTCATAATGTGGCCGAAGACAGGTACCCTCTCCTAAGAGCAAGTGACCCCTCGCAGCATGTTTGCAGGGTGAGGTCTGGGCTGGTTTTGTTTTCCCAGCTCTGCTTTCGCGAGCTCCTGGACGGCTCTGCTCAGAGAAGCATTTTCCCATGGAAGGTTCTGCTGTGGAACTGGCTTCCCCATGTACATGGTGCCAGGGGCCATTCGTCAGCCTGTTTTTCTAGCTTGAAACCCACTCAGAATGTGTCACTTCCAAGTTTCCATGTAACCTTGGGGTTTAGGAATGTCAGTTGTTTTTTCCTGTTCTTTCTGGAAATCTCCGTTTTAAATTAGAGAGGAAAAGGCCAATCAGGTGCTCACAAGATTTATTAAAAGCACCATCTGGCTTTGGTAAGTGACTGCAAGTGACGCACAGGTCCCCTGAGAACCTGGGCCCCACAGTCACCAGTGCATCATGGTTGGGGTGCAGGGCCGAGGTGAGGAGGCCGAGGACTGAAGCTGGCAGAAGAAAGACAAGCGCTCCCCAAGGGAGGGGTGGGTGCCCCTCCACAGTGCCCTGGTGGCGTTCTGTATTTCCCCACTCAGGCATTAAAATCACCAATTCTCTCCTCTGTTTTCCCCTGAGAATGGCGACTCCTGGAGGGTAATGCCTGACATTTACCAGGTGATCGACAAACATTGATCGAAGAAATGGGCAAATGAATGAGTTCTGATCTCCCATTCTGGCCAAATAAGTAAATATCTCAACACTCCCCTTAATCCTCCCTGTAGAAATTAATGGAGTCTGGAACAAATCCATTTGATTTGATATTTATATGCCCAAAGGGGTGCCTTTATATTATTCTCTAGCAGGGTTTTTATTCCTAGCTCCCTCTGAGATGCTAACTTAATTGGCCTGCAGTGGGCCTACAGAATTCTACATAGAAAAGAAAAATACTTCTTTCTAGGTGTTTCTGTTGTGCAATCAGGGTTGAAAACCACCACCTGCCTATATTTGGAGGAGTGAGGGCCTTATGGCTGCCGTATAGAATGAGGATGGATCATGTCCTGCAGAATCTGAGACTTATGGGAAAAAAGGTATTTTGGTCCAAAAACATTTTCCCAAAGTTAGACGACAAGGATATTTCTGGAAGCTCGGCCGAGGAGCTGTGGGTGCTTGAGGTGCTCAGGCTCAGGCACTGCTCCTCGTAGGGCATCTCAGCAGCCTTTCTTCTGTGTTTTCTCTGAGAGTCTCAGTACCTTTCCTGTGTCCGCCTTCTCCTCCCCATGTTCTAGTCTAAGACCAATGGCTTATCTGACGGACCTGAGGACAAGTTCAATGACAGGGATGGCTTCTGGTGGGAATGCTGAATTGAAGACATCTCTCTTGCCATGAAAATGGGGGTTTTGAATTCAGTGTGAAAACGTGGGGATACCTGAAAAGTTCTGCATATGTAGCTCGTGCAGCAAGGACTATGGTTATGCTAAAGACGTAGAGCTCTCTGGCTTCACTGATGTTGGAGCCTCTGTGCCTCTGTGATGGCATTTGTCATGGACTGCTCAGGGCCCAGGCCAGCTTCCTTTCTGCTCAGTGCTGCAGCAGGGGGAGGGAGGGACGCCGGATTGTGGGGTGGGGAAGGTAAGGGGGAGCACAAAGTGGAGAGGCCTGCATTTAAAGCTCTGTGTTCTTATAACTATATATATAGCCCCTCTTCTTTAATGATTTAAAAACTGGATTGGGCTCCACGCCCATGTCCTGTGTTCTTTAAAGGACAGAGAAGGTTGTGTGCAGATGTCACTGCCCTGGAGTTCCTGGGAACAGGGCAGCTTGCAGAGGAGCAGACTTTTTCAGACACTGAGCAGCATCCCCTCCTTGAGTGTGGCTGATAGTTTTACATGCAGGAGTTTTGATTAATTGGTGCCACAAATTGTGAGAGGTCAGACATTGTGCCCTCTTGCGATGCAACAAGTTAGCCTGCCAACAAGAATTTAGCTTAAGTTTTATACATTGCAAAGTTCTGCACCTCCATGCACATATGTACTCACACAGTCACACACATACACAATACTACACACACACATACACACACACACACACACACACACACACACTGAAAATTCTTGCAAAGGAGTTCAGACAAAGACACATTTTGGAGAGTGGGACACTAAAGTCAGTAATTTAGCAACTGGGATGACTGCATGTTCTTTCTGGGTACCGTTCAGAACTAGGCCCCATTCAGCTGCGGGTCTGAGTCCAAGTGTGTGCACTGAGGTACAAATTCAAGCAATAGGTTCAGGGAAGCTTCTCTGCCCCTTCTCCTGACCGCTCCAAACACTCCAGCTGCTATTAATGCCCAAAATGTTAGTAGCAACAGAGTCTTCTTTTCATTCCATATTAGAAATAAGTTTAAGTTATAAATTATATTCAGGAGAGGTAAGAAGGTGGGCAACATGTTTACACCAAGAAGAGGCGGCAGATTCTTGCCGTCCTTTTGCGGATGTTGCTGAGATATGGGAAGGCCTTTGTGCAGCCTCGGTGGACAGGGGGCCCCAGTTCTTGGAGAGATGGGAGGTGAAAGTCAGTAAAATACTGAATTGAGAGCTGGCACAACCACCACATCAACATTTCAAGTTTTGCTGACTCATGCTCTCTCCCCAACACCACCCCCCCCACCCCCCCAGTTCATCTCCAGAAAACAAGTATAGGAATATCTTTGGTCATTCGAGTTCGTGTTATTGTCATGAGTTTGTATCAAGTTTATTTGAGTTTTCAAAGGGAAACTGATTGTGAACACAGCTCTTCCTTTTCAGAAATAAGTGTAAATAAACCTGGTTTGGGACTTTCTGGCAAAGCCACACCGAGATTTCCCCAGGGGAGAGGGAGAGGGTTGAAGTTTTACAGAGTTATCCTTAGAGCAAAATAAGCAGATGGCTGGGCTGGGCGGGGCCACTAACCCTCATGGAGGTAGATTCTGCACTTGCTACTTGATGACAAAGTGGAGGGTCTGCAACCTTCTGAGTGTCCTATGAGACAGCCCCCCTTATGAGAGAGCCCCCCCATGAGATAGCTCCCCCATGAGAGAGCCCCCTCATGAGATAGTCCCTCTATGATACCCCTCCCCCCCAAGGTGCTGCTTTGAACTGTAAAGCATGGTAGCCACATCCACGTGGTCAGGTTCCTAGGGGAAAGCCCTTTGGAAGATCATGGGGAAATATTTTTTAAAAATCAAATGCGAAAACATTTAAGACAAAAATTTTCCAAACATTAGAAATACTGAAGCAATTAGAAAGGGCTTTATTTCTTGATTGAAATGAAAAGTTCAGGGAAGTTCTTTAGAATGAGAATGAAGGGCTTTTATTAGAGGGTTGACACAATAGTTGTTTTACTTTTTGGAGGCCACTCGCGCTGCATCACTGCAGGAAGGTTTGCTAAGTCACAGCTCAGAGCATGGAGCCTAACCAGGATGTGCTCAACTGAAGGATGTGATTAGCTGACCAGTTTATTGAGAGAGGCAACCCCCCCTTCAACAGATTCTGCATTCCTGAACTTGGAAGAAGATATGAGAAAGTTAAGATCATTGGGACTAATTATAAGTTTGAATGGACACCAAATGGGTGGAGAAGGTGGAAACACCCGCATAACTTCAGTCTTTTCAGGGCTATAAAATAGAGAAGGGGGAAGGGACATATTTTTAGCATTTTGCATGTTGACAGCCACTGGTTTAAAATAAGTACAGACTGCAAAGCCCACTGTCTCATGACATCTAAGACAAGAGGTTTCTAGGTGATCAGCAGCCTTTGGCTTTGCCTATGCCGCCCTACAGGAAACTGCCAGAGAAATGACACTTCTCATTGTCGCTGTGGCGCACTCATCTCTGTAACATTCTGAGGATCTCCTTTCGTCCCAGGTCACCCGCCTTCTAATGCTGCCCCTGCTTTCCAGAGAGGGGTCTTTCCAGGGGCCAGCCCTCTCCCCACAGCTCCTCTGTGGTCCCACTCCTCTCTCGCATTCTTTCCCTTTCTAGCTCCTTGTGGACTCTAACTCATGGACACCTATGTTCCATTTTATTGGATTCCTGTTACCTCACGGATTGCTGTATCACACCTCCCTGGCAGGGTGGTGACACGTTAACACAGAGCATGTTGAGACACACGGTGGAAAGTTCCTGCCCCCTAAAGGTTTTGGTAAGGTGCTACTTTGGGACTTCTCCAAATGTGGATGATCGCCCTCGTCCTTCACCGGCACCTGGCCCGCTTCTTTCAGTCCAGACTGTGACTCACAACCAAGGCACTGGAACCCACACTGAGCGCTGCCTTGTCTCTGCTTACATAACAGGGAAGGTCAGAAACCACCGCCTGCTGGCTCTTCCACTCCCCAATTTCACAGCAAGCCATTGGACGTAGTTCTGCTCACACAGGCCCTCACCGAGCACCTTCTGCAGAGTTAGACTCCATGGGCCCGACATGGTGGGGTTTTATTTTATCTCCAGCTCTTGTCTTCCCAGAAAAGAAACCCATGTTTTACTCTTTGCTCTGTGGGGTCTCTAAACCAGTGTTTTTCAACCTTTTTTGGGCAAAGGCACACTTGTTTCATGAAAAAAATCACGAGGCACACCACCATTAGAAAATGTTAAAAAATTTAACTCTGTGCCTACATTGACTATATATAAAGTAATTCTCTTGAATAGGAATCAAATAAACACAAAGAAAGTATTTTATAATTACTTTATTATGAAATATTAAGTAAACAAAATAGTGAAAAATTATAAAATTCTTGTCTTGTCTGCACCTACGGCACACCAGGCAACATCTCGCGGCACACTAGTGTGCCGCGGAACAGCGGTTGAAAAACGCTGCTCTAAACATCACTGGATGCACAATATTCTAGTAAGAGACAAGAGGATTCATTTCACGATTAAGTTAGGGAGAGCAAAATCCCAGCTGGGTAGATCACTTGATTGACAATCCCATGGGCCATTGTTTCCAACCTTCCCTGTTAGGTAAGAGTGGATGAGGCAGTGCGGATTATGGCCCTGGGCCTTGGATGTGTGAGTCCTAGTCTGGACTGAACGAAGCCGTCCACACACACGACTTGGACTTTGGAGGACTGGCTCAAGCCCAGTTCTCCCTTTGGAGGCAGCATGGTGAGTGGGAAGCTATGGGTTTGGGGTCATAAGGACTGAGCTCAAACCTCTGCTGACTTTCTGGGAATGTTACTCTGAGTAAGTTGAAAAAACCTTCTGAGCTTCAGTTTTTCCATATGAAAAGTGGGAATCCTATCCTTTCCATATGTCAAATGGGCTGTTGAGTAACTTAAGTAATGCCATAAGAATCTGAAGCAGCTGGCATCATGCCCAGTATGGGGTAGACCCTCATTTAATTGGGGCCTATGACAAGTGTGCCATCTGCTATGGGGGCTTATGGTGGTGTGCCATCCCCTGTGACGGGCAGAGCCTTAGACCCTGCTTGGCATGTGGGGGGAAGACAGACAAGAAACCAGGGATGATAGGCCTGAAGGCTCCACAAGGAGCCAGCGCAGGATAGAGGTGCCCTGATGCTCTGAGACAGGGACACTGCTGTGCTGTGTGTGCTCACTGTCTGACAGGAGATAGATCATCTCTTGTTTCCCAGCTGCATGAGGAGAGAAAACAGCAGTCCTTTCTCCAAACAGACTTGATTCTGACTACCCCACCCCCTTGGGGTGAGAGAAGGGATGGATCTATTTTGGCTGCACAGGGAGATATTATTTAATATAGAGAAGGGTTCAGAATGCCTTTGAGCAATTGGTTTTTCTTTAGGGAGTATGGAGAAACTGCAGATCAATTCAATCATTCTTCCTGGAAAAGAAAAAGAATGCAAGAGGAAAGATAAGGAGGCAATTTCATAGCCCAGAAGGGACTAGGGAGCAGAGTGCTAGCTCTTCTGAAATTCATTTCAAGGGAACAACGTTAGTCCTTGTATTTCATTGCACTGCTGTGTAGGCTTGATGCCCAGAGCTATAAAAGCCTAACCCCAACTCTGTGGCCACAGTTTATAGGATCAGAGACAAATGCCTTTGGGTATCTTTTCTGTCGTTGGAGGGAGTGAAATTCTGACCCTGTCTGGTAATATGAAAGTAGCTGCTGCAGAAATTGTTATTTTAAAACAGCAGAGGGGTTATTAGAACTCCAGGGTGTTGAGAAACAGGAGACCTCCATACGGGACATTTGCCAATAGAACAGTGGCACTTTGTGTCAGAATGTTCGATGCACAAGTAATGGCTGAGTGGAAACGGGACAGGTATCAGTTGTCCTAAATCAAGGTCCACATGCTGGGGCCGGAAATGCAGACTTTCAGGTGAGGTCTGAGTTTCTCAGAGACACAGGCACTGCCTCCTGGCGACACTATGACGCCTAGGGAAATGACTTGCTGGTGCTCTGGAGGGAGGAGGGGAGAGAGCTGTGCCTGTCCTTTCCCCTCAACTTTATAAAGTTTCTTCCCTCTTCAATTCATCCTCCTCACTTCTGCCAGATATATCTTTCAAGATACCAAATCTTGTTCTATGATATCTTATCCTAAAGCCCCCACAGGTTCCCTTCCCTGTTGGTTATAGGATGAATTCCAAACCTCAGAAGGCCTCCTCTCTTACCAGGCTGCTTGGAACACCTGCTCCAGGCAGAGCGCACTCCCCTGCCTGCTACATGCCACTTTCTCCCCCGAATTTTGCACAGTAGGTGCTCACGCTCAGGTGTCAGTTCCTCATGCACCTTCCTCCGCTCTTTCAGGACTGATGAGCCTCTTTCTTTCTTTGGGTATTTCATAAACCTTGCACATACCTCTTTAAGAGTCTTTTCTACAATGTTTTAAAACATTGTAGAAAGGGCACTGTGTCTGACATCTAGTATACCAGTGGGTAATAGATCCCAGTGGGTAATTTCTGATTGGACACATAATAGGGGCTTGCGTTGTTCTGTTTTTCCTGATTTACTTTATAAAGGTTTTGCATAATTGACTGCTTCTGATAAACCTGGCGTCACAGAAATGTTTAATGATGCATGCAAGTATATATAATTAATACCCTAGGATTTTGCTATTTTTGTTGTGAAATTCTTAGCATGTATCTTACAACCATTTAGATCTAGTCTTGAGTTTTAGAAAGTCAGAAAGAACTATGAGGAAAAACTCAGGATGCCTCAAAGAATTTAATCTTCTCTGGGAGATGATGAGCTAAGTGTTGAATTGTGGGTAAAGAGAAATACAATATGCACATAATATGTGTTCAGTAAATACTAGCTCACTGACCCCTGTGTGGCTCACTGACACCTGTGTGAAACCGGGAGCAGACAGCTGTCAGAAGGGGGTATTTATTCCTACTTATGAAATGGTCAGAGCCTTCTGTTTCATACAAAGAGAAAATGAAGTTCTCCAGATTTTGAGATGGATAAAGGACTTCAGAAAAAATTCAGAGAATCGCTTTAGTGCTTCTCATGGAGAGGCCTTGCTCACTTCTTTGAAGGAGATTAACTGTTATATTTTTATAGAAGCCCTTCTCTGAAGGGCTCAAAGTACTGAACTGTACGTACCAAGGACATAATTTTTTTTATACTTTTAATTTGTATTTCTCTTGAAAATAAACCAAGGCCCAATGTTTTATAATTTAATGTTTAGGACCAGAAGCAAATTTGCCTAAAGGACTTTATTAATATCTGGGGTTATCAGGAGGCCAGGATCTGATTGGTGCACAAAAAAAGGTTGGGAGGGTAAGATAAAATGTGGAAAGGGTTGGAATGGGAAAGGCTGCGGAAAGGCAAACCTTTGTTCAAGTATTATGTCTGAAGAAGTAGGCCAGCTGAGTAACTGTGGAATTTGGGGTGCTATGAAGAAACCCATTTGTTTATTTTTGTGTTCCACATGTGTTAAGCTCTTTTCATATGTTAGGGCCTACACACTAGGCATAGGAATACCAAAAATGAAAGAACGGAAACTCAAGGTATTTGTAGTCCAGTGTGGGAGAGAGGCATAGAAACAAAAGGTTGGGGGACTTTGGACACTGTAGGCTAACTCGAAAACCTGGTGTCTGAAGCCTTCACCTAAGGAAGGGTTGGGGAATGTCCATCCTGAGGGCCATATAAGGCCCACAGAATCATTAGGTCTGGCCTAGGCCAGTCGAAGGAGAATTCAGAAGACAAGACTGGCGAAGAGGGGCTGACATGCTGCCCAGCCCAGTGGGGGAGCCTGGGTTGGAGTCTGAGAGTAAGAGATCAGAGCTGGGCCCAGAGGAGAAAGAAACCCATACGGCAAGTCTGTTGACTAAGTCTGAAAGCAAACAATGAATATATTTCTCTGAGGTAGGAAGCCGAGTCATGAAAGCTCCTTCAGATTAGCTAGGCTGTCAGCTGAGCAGAGAACTCAGCCAGACCCTGCAAGTCCAGCCGGGGTACTAGATCAGCTGTCCACTGTGATTTCAGAGCAGCCATTCATTCCCATTTACTTTTCCTGGGATCCTACTGAGTATGAATGAGGTTTATGCTTCCAAGAAAAAAAAGCATCATCATGTCTGGGGTCATGAAAAAGACACTGAACCAGAAGACTTGGATTTAAACTTGACCTTGGTTGAAGGTGAGTGACTTCCTCTGAGAGGCTCTGTGCTTCTCATCTATAACTTGGGTTGTGACACATGCTCTAGAAAGGATGATGTGGGAAGGGAAGAGTGCCTTGTTCAGAAGCGGGCAGCACACACAAGAAGTCACAGTCACCAGTCATTTTTATGTAACCAGGATCCCTGGAGGAACATCTGCTAGAAGCCAGGACATTCTCCTGACTTCCTTCTTCACTTCTTGCCCAGATGGTGGTGTTCCAGCAAGGCTCTAGGAACAAAAACCATAGACCATGGCTGCCTGCAAACTCTTTCCCTAATGGGTTCTTATTCCTTCAGCTGTCCCTGCCCTCCCACCAAGCCCGCTTCTCCCCTTCTCCCCATCCTCCTGGCCTGGATCGCTGAACATGAGTCTAGAGAATAAAATTCTTTACGTTTTCTTAAGCAACCTAATTTTCAATTGAGGAGTATAAAAGATGCTTTCTCCGTGGCTTGAATATTTTATAGTTTAACCAATTATTGATGGAATTAGGATTGATAGGTAAATGAATTGAAGGTAAAAGCAAGATCACATATTTAGAAGCCCCAAATGTCCTAAGACAAACACAACAGAAAGAGTCAGAGGCATCAGAGCCTCAGCCTGCCACGGAAGTGAGGAGCTGCATTTGTTTAATGCAAGATCAGAAGGTGGTTGAGGCTTTGGGGCTGAATTTAAAATTCACATTGTGAATAAGTGACTAGAGCCAGGCTCCCTCTAGTAGTTGCTGGCTAGGGTTATTGCCAGTCCCAAGGAGACAGGCATAATAATGTCATGAATCAACCTCTGACAGGTGACGTGCATCCAGAGAAGAGACTGAAGTCGAATTCCCCTCTGGGGAAGCCTAGGTCAGTGGTCAGCAAACTCACTAGTCAACAGAGCCAAATATCAACAAACAACGATTGAAATTTCTTTTGAGAGCCGAATTTTTTAAACTTAAACTTCTTCTAATGCCACGTCTTCAAAATAGACTCGCCTAGGCCATGGTATTTTGTGGAAGAGCCACACACAAGGGGCCAAAGAGCCGCATGTGGCTTGTGAGCCGCAGTTTGCCTAGGTGCTTTTCAATCGGACCCCAGTGACTCTCAGTCTTTTATTTACTTGAATCATGTGTGTAGCCTTTAAAGTACAGATGCCCAGCCGAAACCGGGTTGGCTCAGTGGATAGAGCGACGGCCTGCAGACTGAAAGGTTCCAGGTTGGATTCTGGTTGGGGGCATGTACCTTGGTTGCGGGCACATCTCCAGTAGGGGGTGTGCAAGAGGCAGCTGATCGATGTTTCTCTTTCATCTATGTTTCTGACTCTCTATTCCTCTCTCTTCCTCTCTGTAAAAAATTCAATAAAATATATATTTTTAAAAATAAATAAAGTACAGATGCCCAGGTCTAGACCAATTAATTCAAAATCTTTGAGGGTGGGAACCACCTTGGTATGTTGCCATAGCTCTCAGGTGATTTCAGTGTGCAGCTAACTTAAGAGCTATTGGTGTAGCCCAGTGTTTCCCAAACTTCTCTCATGATGAGAATCACCTGGTGGAGTTGTTAAAACACAGATTCCTGAATCCCAACTAAGAAGTGCTAAACTAGAATTTTTGGGAACATATAGGTAAAATTGCATACCTAACTTAGTGCTCTGTATATAACATCTGTCTTAGAGCACTAGTTAAGTATACAATTTTACCTATATGTTCCCAAAAATTCTAGTTTAGCACTTCTTAGTTGGGATTCAGGAATCTGTGTTTTAACAACTCCACCAGGTGATTCTCATCATGAGAGAAGTTTGGGAAACACTGGTGTAGCCTATAGATGGGAGAGCTAATCTTTCCAGACTCCCCCTTCTCAAGGAAATATCCTCCCCCTTCGCAAGGAAAGGGGTGTATCTGGGGCTATAAGTCTTAATTCTTAGGAGACCATGAGTAATAGCATCTGCTGGATAAGTGGATATCACGTGGACAGTCCATAGCAAAGGACTAGAGATAGATTAGGAAAAGCTATTGCTTTTTCACATTGATTGGCTCAACTCTCTTTCCTTACGTTTGATGGGAATGTAGAAGGCCAAGGAAATACATTTAATTCCAGACTTGGTTCTGGGAACTTCACATACAGTATCTCTTGTAATATTCAAAAATGGGTATTTTTGTTTCCCATTTGCAGACGAGAAAGCTGAAGCTCAGAGGAGGTAAGTGGCTTGTGCAAGTGCCAGATAGAGGACATAGCTGGGATTTTAACCTAAGCCTGTCTGACTCCAAAGCCCAGTCTCAGAACACACTACTCACACTTTGGTGAAGTTTAGCATCAACAACTGGTAAAAGCTGCTGGGAAATGTTAAAAGAAGTTAACAAGCAGCCTTGCTTCCGGCAGCTGGGGCGTGTGATGGAATCAGCCGCATAATTAGCACGTGGCCCTCCCAGGCCTATCCCAGTATCTCAGTAGTCGGGAGTCAGCCACAGGGAAGCTTGGGATTCTGTCGCCTTGGCTTCAGGGAGGCCCTTGTCTGAGGACCTTGGGCACCATCAGAAGAGAAAACCTAGAGCAGGGAAATGAAATAAGGAGGGAAGACTAGAAAGTACTGCCTCATTGACCACTGCACAACTCTGTTCACCGTGGAATTTAAAGAGCCAGCCCTACCTCAAGCCCAGCATTCCTTGTTTCTATGAACAATCAGGAGGACCTCTGCTAGACTGGTGTCGCCGGGAGGCCTGAGTCTGGAATGGGAGTTCATTTCAGGTGAGTGCCCTCTGCCTGCACCAGTCCCAGGTATGTGGCGGCGAGAAAAGCACTGGTGAAATGGTCATTAGTTGAGTATCATGAGAGTAGCCTCTCAAATCTGAGTGCAAACTGACCCTGCTTGAAATCCCCCGTGAAGGTTTGAAGATGTGCATCTGGACTCTCTGTGGTCCCAGAAGAATATACCTGTGGAACGATAGCCTGGGAGCAAAAACAAGTGAGCCTGTTTACCCCATCTTAGCAACAGAACTGCAGATGGCTTCCCACCTGTGTCTGGACTGTAGCGTTCTTACGCCAGATCACTCATTACTCCAGATAATGAAGCAATGAGTGGGCCACGCAGGCAGCCCTGGCATGTCAGGGCACTTTGCTTTTGAGCTCCTATTTCCTTTTTACAGCAAAGGGGAAAGTGCTCTCAGACTTCATTTGTATCTGACCACCTGGAAAATGAGGAACATGTACTGCCTAAATATATGTGTCTCTGTATGTTACAACTGTAGTGCTTGGACGCGTATTACTAGATAAGACATAAGAGAGAGCAGGGAGTTATACCACTGTTCCACAGAGTGCGGCTCACTTGTTCTGGACAAGCTATTCAGAGTTGTGATTTATGGGGCTATCCATAAGGAATCTCGCAGACATACTGGACATTTTTAAGGATGAAAATATTCTAGGTAAGGATGTAATTTATTTAAAAATGAAGTACTCTTGCTTCTGAATCAAAGACTCTGAGCAAGAAACAAAAATGTGAGAGCAGCCCAGCTGGTATTGCTCAGTGGTTGAGCAGCAACTTAGGAACCAGGAGATAGCAACTTAGGAACCAGTCAGGGCATAGGCCTGGGTTGCGGGTTTGATCCCCAGTGGTCAGCGTGCAGAAGCCAGCCAATCAATGATTCTCTCTCATCACTAATATTTCTCTCTTTCTCCCTCCCTCTCTGAAATCAATAAAAAAATATTTTTTAAAAATGTGAGAGCCAAGATGGCTGCTGGTCTTCTCCTTGCCCCTTTCAAAAGCAGAGTGACAGCAGGAGTCAGTTCCTACAGGGATGGAGAAAGGACACTGGGCTGGGGTCCAGAGACCTGGCTACCAGGACTGATGGCTCCAAGTTGTAGTGGGGATGTGGGTGGGTGGCTTCATCTCGCTTGCCAATCTGCTCACTGCGTAAGGGGAAGTAATAATGGCTTCCCTCTGTAGCATCTGTGTTGTGGGAATTAGCAGTGTTGTGAGAATTAGCAGTGTTGTGAGAATTAGCAGCAGTGTTGTGAGAATTAGCAGTGTTGTGGGAATTAGCAGTGGTGATGTGAGAATCCCATGAGAGATTTATAGAACTTAAAAAGACTGATGTGCCATGTGAGTCTAAGATTGTTAAACTCAACTGCCTCCTCCCTGTTTGCTGTGCAGATGTTAGTGGTTTCAGTGTGCTGTGGGCTGACAATAGTGCCCTATGTGGGGAATCTGGTTGCAACACTAGAAGGAAACAGTCAAAGTTGGTTGGTCTGGCTGATTAGAAGGAAGTCCTCCCCTTTCGTCCTGGCCTTGTGGTTGAAGAGAGTGGTCCTTTCGGAAAGAGGTGGAGGGAACTGTGTCTCGGCCGGCGTCGGGCTGCTGCGAACAACAGATCTGAGTCCCTCTCTAGAACATAGCTCCTTAGGAGACACCTTTTCCTGATGCAAATCAACCTGCATGTGAAGCATTTACCATTTGTTAGGTACTTACTGGACACGGGAGAATGAAAGTTACGGTTTGGTTCTTCTCTACTGGGATGTTATAGCTGCGGCAGAGGACAGGTGAGGTACAGGAGAACCTGGGATAGGGAGGAAGTCAGGATCTTCTGAGACAAAGTGTGAAGGGCAGTGTGTCCTGACCTGAAGACCCGCCTGCAGCGAGGCAGGCTCCAGGCTCCCCCAACGGGACACCTTCTGACCTGCATGGGTCCTGCCCTGCAGAGGCAGCAAAGCCCTCTGCCGGGACCTCAACCCCCTCCTCACAGGGCAGGTCTCAGGCCCCTTCAAAGATGATTGAGGGTTCTAAAGAGTTTTTATTTTATCTCTCAGTCTTTACCATATTAGAAATAAAGCCTATTTAAGAATATTTGTTTCTTTAAGGATTATAACAATAAGCCCATTACACATTAACATACAATAGATAACAGATGTTTGTGAAAAATCACTGTATTGGCCAAAACAAACTGGTCATTGAGGAGAGTGGCGTGACCGGTCTACACGAGGAAGCAGCTAGTTCTGCTCGACATGGTCCTTACAGTGCTTTTCCTTCAGGCAACCTCGGGACAGCAGAAATGCCGTATGTGCACTTCCAACTTCAACACACAGCTTATTAAAAAGATGTATACTCAGGGCTGAGAGTTACTAAAATTGCATTTTTTTTTTTTTTGTACTGTCGCACCCAGAAGATTTAAAGTGAAAACTATCTTTTTTGTTGTTGTTGTTCCTGTGAGTCATGCTGGTGAAGGATACAATGACCACTAGTACAGTTTGGCACCACTGCCCTGGTCTGTGTTAAAATACCAGCAGGTTACCCACTGTTGCTTTTGCAAGTGTCAGAAACGGTGAAGAAGACAAATCACGTCTTAATGTCTGTCATTATGGAAATGATTTTAACCTCATGGGCCAGCTGACAAAGTCTCAGGGGCCCCTGCGGGCCTGGGAGCTACATCTGGGAGCTCCCTCAGGTGATGTGCAGAAGTCTGTGGTCGTGGTTGTCTCTCAGACCTTTGATGCTGAGCACAGGGGAGGACAAAGAAACAAGAAATTTGTGAAGAATTAACACAGAGGGGTTTAGGGTTAGGGTAGTGAATGGTGAAGAAGGATCTAGGCAGATTAGGGTTATTTAACAAGGTTTGTGGGTACAGATTTTTTTGGACCCCCAACTTCCCATCTGGGGATAAGAATGTCTTCCTCCTGGCACAGGGAGGGGCCTTTCACAGGGGAGCAGCAGGACCTATTTCCGGGAAGGAGAGGAAGGAGGTCAGAGTGACCTTCTGCTTTTGCTCCCTTTTCCCCCTCAAATTCCTTCAGTTTAAGATACTCAGTAAGCCAAGCTGTCATATTTAGGGTAGTGTGTCCTGAACCCCATCAATCCTTACTGGACAAAAATGTGCAAGTTAAATTCTGCTCAGACAGAGAAAAAACATCCCAGACAAATAGAAAGGCAAACATAGCACCACACGGAACACTCGGTAAGCCTTCTTGCCTATTTTGAAAATTTGGATAAATTTTTCTGATAACTCCAAGCCATACATGGGGAATCTGAGTCTCAAAGAGGCTAAGGAACTCATACAATGCTATGTAGCTAGAAATGGCCGAGCCAGAATTCAAGTAATCATATGTCTGTGTTCTTTTCATAGAATCTATTACCTGCACTCATATAGAATTCACTCTTTAAGGAAATAACTAGAGTATACATACACAATACAAAGAACTGGTCTCTGAGAGAGGGGAGAGGGAGCAGGGAAGTTAGGGATAAATTTTCAGAATTCCTAAAACACAACAGTGTTGCCAAACTGTCCACCATTAGCAAAAACGTGCCTCCTTTCCCCTCTCCTGCTTTTAATGTTTAAATGAGACAAAATGAATTTAAGGGCACTGGCAAGGGGCAATGTCCAAATATGTGTGAAATCACTTATACATTCTGATGCTATTCCTGGATTGAATAAAAGAGATGTGTTAGTTATTTAATGACTCAATTCTGTACAATTACTTTCAAATGAAAGTCAAAATCTTTTTATCATATTTAGAAAAAAAGATTGGCTCATTTTTATAAGTACCCAATTGTTGGGTTGTTATTAGGAAGAATAAATTTTAACTTCTTTTTGAAAAAATATATTTTTATTTATTTAGAGAGGAAGTGAGAGGAAGAGAAGATAGAAACATCAACAATGAAAAAGAATCATTAATTGGTTGCCTTCTGCATGTCCCCTCACCCCCTCTGGGGATCTAGCCTGCAACCTGGGCATGTGCCCTTGGCCAGAACCCTTCAGTCCACAGGCCAACACTCTATTCACTGAGCCAAACTGGCTAGGACAATTTTAACTTCTTAAGATAAGTTTGAAATGGAGGCAGTTGGTTACTTCATATTCCTTTTTAACTTTGTCAAAACATGATGTAAAGCAAAATGCATAGTGTAGGTGAGTCAGAGTAGGTTTATTTATAAACAGGAACTTGAGCCAAAAGCAGCAGTAAACTAAAAAATAGAACAAATCACACTAATTGGTTATTAAAAAGGAGGGAAAGTGAGCAGAATTTAAAAAAACAACCCACAAAATTAAGGAACCAGTTTAAACCAGATTTGAATAGTATTGGGTTGGCAGCTTAATTATTGGCCCCAGAAATCTTAGGGAGGCCATTGTCTTCATTTAGGAAAACCTTTGGGAGCCACTGAGGGAGGGAAGGTGATGCCCTGCAGGGGCCTGAGGACCTTCCTGGGGCTCACACCTATGTGTGCGGAGGGCAAGGCCCCCTTGCAGCGGAGGAGCTTGGAGCTTTGTGGGCGAGATGGACCACCAGGTCTTCCCCAGGGAGCAGTGAGCAAATCATCTTAAGAACAGGAATTTTTAACATTCTCTTCAAAATTATTTGTTGTTTGTTTTGCTCCATTGCAACCCCCTCTGAATTCGCTCCTGTCACCTTAGGCTGCATGTGCTCATGACTTGGGTGAGTGGTGTTTGGGTGTTAGTGTTGGCAATGGCCAAGTTGCTGGGGCACTCAAAGGAAAATGACTAATTTCCAAAAGAACAGCCAGGTGACAAGGCCCAGAATTTATAGAAGTACTGTCAGGAAAAATCGGGAAAAACAAACAAATAATTGATTATGGGACTGAATGAATTGAAAATACTTAATAGGTTTTTTTCTTAATAACTTTTGAAAGTATCACTGAAATTCCATCATACTTTTGAAAGTATCATGAAATTCCAGCAAAGCAAATCTTTTTTTTTTTTTTAAAAGCCTATGTAATTGTTATTCTTATTGTCTTCATGCAAACAGTCAGGCCAAATAATAACTAGACTTAATACAGCCCGGCTGAGCTGTAATGTTTTTAAAACCTGCTTTTTGCAATGGGCCTTTTCTTTCTTTACCCTGCATCTGTTTTTCAAATAGGTCTTTCTCACTCCTCCACTGTCTACTGAATCAGGGAGCTTTTATGCCATCTCTTTATTCTTTCCTCAGAATTTTGTTTTTGAGGGCTGCCATAACAAAGTACTGTAAATGGCTGTAGCTGGTTTGGCTCAGTGGATAGAGTGTCGGCTTGCGGACTGAAGGGTCCTGGGTTTGATTCTGGTCAATGGCACATACCCCAGGTTGTGGGCTCGATCCTCAACCTGGGGTATGTGCCATTTGTAGGAACCATCTGTAGGAACACTGTTGAGCCCAAGCTCGCACTGATCCAGCGCTGTCCAGCGCTGTCCAGCGCTGTCCCTATGACTGTCCTTTGTGGGCATGCTTCAGTGATCGGGCTGAGACCCTAATGACCAAGTCTGAGTGTGCACCCTCGTGGCACAGGCCAGACCCATATCCTGGAGATGCTCCTATAGCACTTGAGGTTTTCCACACTACTTGTGTGTATTAGGTTCTTACTGCTGCTGTAACAAATGACTACCAACTTGATGGCTTAAAACAACAGATTTTATTCTCTTACAGTCTTGCGGTTCATAATTCCAAAATCAGTTTTACTGAAGTCAAGGTATCAGCAGGGCTGGTTCTTGCTGTACGCCCAAGGGGAATATCTTTCCTTGCTTGTTCTAGCTTCTGGAGGCTGTCTTGACATTTCTTGGCTCACAATCAACCCCTTCCTCACATCATTCTAATCTCCTGTTTCTGGCGTAACAACTCCAACTTCAACATCAAGGCTCCCGGGGCCTCCCTCTGGTATGGACACTTGTGGTTATCCCTGGGGCCCACTCGATAGTGCAGGATATTCTCCCCACCTCAAGATCCTTCACCCAATTATATCTGCAAATTCCCTTTTTCCCATAAGGTGTAGCCACAGATGCTGGGGCTTTGGATGCGGACATCTTTGGGGCCATTATTCAGCCCGCCACACTATGCTTAAAAGCAGGGGTAGCGGCACCTCTCTTGAGTTTGCCCACTCTGGTTTCTAAGAGCCTCGTTTTCTTCTTAAGGAAATTTTTTTTTCTTCTTTCAGCTTTATTTCCATACCTTCTGTAATTTCCTCTGGCTTTCCTGCTGTTCTCTTCTGACAATAACATCCTAGTTCCTCAAGTCTGGGCAACTCTGCCCTCCTAGAGATGAGTTAGACTGAGCAGATATCATTTTCATTTTTCTATAACACAGTTGTTACTACAGTGTGAAATCAAGCAAAAGCTTACAAAAATCCCAAACCAGTACTCCAATCATTTCTCATTAGAGATTTGCCAGTGTTCCCCCTGGCCTTCACAGCCTTCAGGGGAAAAGCCTGTTAGGAGTGGGGAATGGCAGAGAGAACTGACTGAGCGCGAATAAGCTGCTCACGCAGGAATGCTGACACGAGACCTTGCATTTATGTTCACACCAGTTTGGCACGCTCTGTCAGATTTCTCGAGTAGGTCTTAGTTGCCTGCGTATAGATCAGCAATTTTCAAACCTTTTCATCTCATGGGACATAAACTAATTACTAAAATTCTGAGGCATACAAAAAAATATTTTTTGTTTGTTTTTGTTTTTGTTTTTGTTGATCTGACAAAAAAAAAAGATATACTTTTGATACATTCACATGGGATGCCTATTGTTGGCTGTTGTCATATTTTTATTTTCTCTTGACAGTCTAAGGGAGAAGAGGCCAGTGCCCCTGACTAAATAGTCAGGTATTGCATGTTTTAAAACACCAGTTGAAAAGCTGGTATAGATAATAAGAAGGCAGACGGCAGTCTGGATCTGGGTATGGCTTTGCCTGCGGGGTGGGACAGTAGGACAAAGGAACAGGAGAGTGGAGTGTGCTGGGGAGGGTATTGTTTTACCCTGGCTGGGCAGAAAAGTTTATTTCACAAATTTATATAATGACTACACAGTACTAAGTGCTTTATTTTTGATTCTCACAGAACCTACTCAACAGTGCTATTAACTTATTTTACACAGGGGGAAAGAGAGACCCAAGGCCTGTAAGTGGCAGCGGTTAAGTGCAGCCTGAGACTTGACTCCTCATCCTCTCTTTTTGTCCTGAGCACAGGAGTTTGGATGATGGACTGGGAGTTACAGGGAGGTCTCCAGGGTCTGAGTGTTTCTATATGGTCAGAGGAATGAAAGGCTCAGGAAGCTTGTGGAGCATGGATATGGAATGGCGTGAGACGTGGAGTAGTTTAGGATTATGGCAAAATCTGGATGGTAGCTGTGGATGTGGGTCACTGGAAAGGAAAGGAATTGAAGGCCACTGACCTTCAGGGGTCAGGAAACTCTGAGGCCAGGTGTTGTTGGGACATCGCACAGCACTGAACGGCTTTGGTATGTGAATCTACTTTTCTGCTGTAAATTTTATAAAACCTAGATATAGACCAAGTACTTCCAGCGAAAATATAAGCATCTAAGTTGAGATGTACTATAACATAAAATATGTAGTGGATTCTGAAAAGTTAATGGGAAAAAAATGTAAAGTAGCTCATTAATAATTTTCTTGGTGACATGTTGATGTTTGGATATATTGGGTTAAATAAAATATATTATTAAAGTTAACCTCACCCATTTCTTTTTACCTTTTTAAGGTGACTATTAGAAAATTAATTTGTTATTTAAAAAATATGGAATGCTTCATGAATTTGCATGTCATCCTTGCGCAGGGGCCATGCTAATCTTCTCTGTATCGTTCCAATTTTAGAAGCGAGCACACTATTAGAAAATTTAAATTTAGATGTGGCTCACATTGTATTTATATTAGGCACTGTTTTGAAATCAAGGAGGACAGGGATGCCTGCCTTGAGGTCTGAAGTGGAGCACTTATGTCATCAAGAGGAAGTGAGAGCAGACACATGGTTGTGGGATGGTCTGTGATGGTAGTGTTTCAGGCTTCATGGAGTCCAGATGTGGTGGCAGATGTATGGCTGGAATCAGGAAAAATTATGAGCATTTTGTTTATAGGAGACATTCACATGTACTAATTACCCATCTTCTAACTAGAGAAGTATTTTAGAAAATTCTTGGAAAGAAAAATAAAGAAATGACTTAGGGAATTGGGAAGAAGGAGGATCCAACTCATGAAGGAAGAAGCAGAGAATAGTAGAGTGAGGGCTTCAGGTATGTACAGGTGGGTCAAAGTGCTTTGTACCATTCTTGGAAGATGTCAAACTTTAAAAGAGAGACAATGCCACCCTAGTTTAGAGAGAGTCATTAGTGGGCCAGATAATAACACAAATTGTGAGAAACTAGTCTGTTAGTGATGAGAGCTAGGAATATTTTGTTGGTTCTAGAAAATGACTTGCTCAAGAAAGGGAACAACAGAATTCCTTGGTTTCTCCCAAGGGAAGTGGTTCTTCCCATGGAGAGCCTTTAGAGAGAGCAGAGATTTCAACTTTTGTAAACAATACTTCCCTCTGAATGTGGAAAAGAACTTGTCATAATTAACATAATCAACATAATGAAGATTTGTCAGTTTCCTTTTCTCCCGGTACAGCCAAATGCCTTGGGGCAGGTTGTCAGAGGCAGTGGCTGTCCAGTAAACTCAGAGCTGGCTTAATTCTGGACTGTCACTCCTAACAGATGAATGCAGGTAGGCTCTGAGGTGAGCCCTGTTTGCTTGAGGATTTTATGGGTAGGAATTTCTTGTTCTCCTATCCAAGTTAACCTTGATTCTTCTCTTAACAAATGCTCATAGGTATAGGGATAATCTGATTGATACATGTGGCCATACTGATTGTGAATACCTGCAAATAGCATGTAACACAACCCACTGTCTGCTTTCAAAAATAAGTCTTCTAGGACTCATCTCAGAGGCTCCAATAGGGGGTTTCCATCTGGTAGTCAGAGTCAGGGGAAGATGTTTCTGGCCGGGCCATCTGTTAGCTGTGCCCCTCAAATCAGAACATGGGGAACCTTTTCCAAGATGCTTCTTCATCTACAAATGCCCCTGGATAGCTCAGAATAGGAATAAGATAGATGGCGGGGACTAGAGCCAGGAGAGCTGATGTCTTCCAGCCATGAGCATCCTCCTGGGCTGGGTGAGCTATCTGGCTGCCCCTTCTCTGGCACTTTTCACGATGGAATCAAAGACACAGAATACCCTGAGATACTTGGCTTCCTCTGCTTTGAGATAAGACCAGTTGGCAATGACTTCGATTCAATCAGAGCGTACCATCTGCATTATTAGCTTTTCTATTTAGTACATTTTTGGACCATACGTGAATTTCCCTTTGTAGTCAAACTAAGCTGAGCAACGGGAGTTCTTTCTAAAGCTCTATTGTCTGGCATACATTGATTTTTATTTTCAACCTTTTTGTATATGAAAGTGATTCATCAAACCAAATGTAGGTGCAAGTTGAGGAGGGCAAGAGGAATCTTAAGCTTCTGTGTCTTGGAAACCTGCAAGTGATAAATCTACACAGTGAAAAGGAGCAGGAACCAAACACCAAATGGGCTGATGGGAGGGGTTTGAGATGCGGCCTTTAAAAAAAATTAATCTCTATTGTTGAAAGATGTCCACTACCCCCACTCCCATTGATCCCCTCCACTCCTTTCTCAACCCTCCATAAATCAACAAATAACAAATGCTGGAGAGGATGTGGGAAGAGATGCAGCTTTTACTTGAGTTTGATGTGACCATGTAATGGCTCAATCCTGCATTTCTAGCCCAGTGCCAGCACCATGGGAGAGGCCTGAGAAAGCTTTGTTGTTCTTTTGGTTATCCCTCGATTTCTAAGGAGATTTGCTAGATGGTTTCAGAGGAGTTTATCATGTTCTAAAATTTTTCCTAAAAAAGAAGCCTCCTGGATCCCTGATTAGCCCATATTCAGCTGTGAGGGAGCCACTTGGAACATTTGCCTGAATTCTGTAGGTACTGTTTTCTGGCTGTTTTCTCCTGCTTTGGCTTCAGTGATGCATGTTTCTTGGGTTTAATTCTTGATTAAGGAAAGCCTTAATTTAAATTACTTCAGTTTTTTTTTTAAAGCTGAATGTGAGATTTTGTAATGTGGGATGAAACCTCATTTCCCCCAATCATCTATGTATTCTGTATCCTTTATACATATTGACGCAAAGCCTATTTTAAGTCTTAAATTCAGGATTATTGCTCTGATACATGCATATATGTCTGTCTCTTTCTTCTCCTCCCTAGACCATTTGCTTAAATTTTATACAAAGAAATATAAAAGTGAATTAGTTATATCAGTATCTTGGCATTATTGGGTTAGAATTACCATAAAGCTTGATACAGAAACTTTTAACTCTGAAGATATTCTCCCAAAGTTATAATTATTGTTAATTATTGTTTTTTCCCCTTAATTTTCACCTGGTGATGAATGGATATATATATATATATATATATATATATATATATATATATATATATATATATAGAGAGAGAGAGAGAGAGAGAGAGAGAGAGAGAGAGAGAGAGAAAGAGAAACATTGATTGGTTGCCTCCTATACATGTTCCAACAGGAATTGAACCCAAAACCTAGGTATGTGTCCTGACCAGGAATTGAACCTATAACCTTTTGGTGTGCAGGATGGTGCTCCAACCAACTGAGCCACCCATAACCACTCAAGGGCCCATAACCACACTTTATTCATAAAAGAAGTAACTTATTTAGAAAAAAAAAAACCAACAATAAAATTCCCCAAAAAGATAGATGCTTTTTCCTTCAAATCTGAAACTCTGGTGGAACTACACACAGTTTTAAGGGACTTAAAACCACTTTCTTTGAAGGTTATGGTCTCACCTGACTCAGAGGATGTGTTTTAAATTCTCTGGGAGTGTCCTCACTTCATGGCTCTGTGAATTGTTGTGCTTGAAAGAGAGTAGTGTCCTATATTAAGGATTGGGGATGAGAGAATAAAGGAGAGTAGAATTTGGAGATTCCTAAACTACTTAGTGGAGAGAATAAAGCAAAAGTATATGAAATCATATGAAGATATTTTCAAAGTGGTTTGAAAATTGTCCTCAGAATCTTCTATCTTTTCTGTTTTGGCATTTGGTTCCCCAAATACCCTCACACACAACCCTCAGCACTTGTCTAGCTGCTCAGCCACTCTCACTGCACTCCCTTTTTGTGTGACAAGTTCTCCATACTCTTGATAGGTGTTCCCGTCAAGGTATACCTGTCTTACATCTCACTCCCTTCTGACTCTATTCTCTTCCAAGAAGATAATTTAATGGAACACAGGTTTTCTTCACTGATAAGGTCTTACTATACCATCTCATCCATTATGTATTTGCATTTTAGCAGCTACCTTCAGGGATATAATCCAAAAAAGTTGATGATGAGGAAATGGAGCACTATGCCTGTCTAAGGGTTTTTCCTTCATAAGAACCTTCTTCAGCACTCTTCAGATAGACTAAACAAACAGCTTTCTCCTCCTCCAAAGCTTAACATCAACCCTAATTACAAAGCCACCTCTGCCACTTGACATGCCACAATGTAGGTGGTTCAGGGCTTTGCCTAATCTGAGGAGGAACCACATTTGGGGAGAAAGAGTGGAAAGGCCTGATGACAGTGGGAAGTGTCTAGAACTCCACTGTACAGTGTGGAAGCCACTAGCCACATTCCCATCCCCATATGAAGTCTTATTTTGTAGCCCATCTAGAAAGTGAGGAGGGCATTTTAATTCAAGAAAAAAGGCAGTGAGGAAGGTGATTCTTCTTAAGGAGATAGTTCTACCTGTGAGTGCCAAGATCTCCTCATGCCTGGTAGGCCTATGGGTTATGATCTCAACGGGGGGAAAAAAAGTACATACATCATTTTGATGGATCCTTATTTAGGGAATTAGTTCTTATGACTAATTGAAGGAAGGCTATAGCTTATGTAGATTTAGTAATAATGAATACTGTTCTCTCCTCCCATCCCCTTGATTATCTTTTTTTTTTTTAATTTACAGAACTTAACCTACTTTTTTCCCATTGAAATGACTCTTCAAAGAAGGTGTATTAATATGTAATCTACATTTTACAGATGAGGACACTGAATTTTATGGAACATAAAGTAACTTACTTATTTACAAATAAGGCAAAGGCTATCCAGTGAATCATTGAAAACAACTGCTGGCCCAGGCCTTTCTTTCATGCATTTGGTTGTACTCAAGGCAGTCCAATACAACCATTTCTAGTGTTGCTATGACCTACCATTGACCAGAAGCTTCTGCTGTGATGGTCTGTCTTCAAACTAGTTTGATGGGTGGTGAAGCTCCCCAGGTGAAGCTTCCTCCCTGACCAATATGCAGGCAGCTCTGGCCAAGAGTGGCTGTGTCCTGAGAGTGGTATCTTGAGGTGGTTTTCCCTTTCCCCACTGGCTTGTTGAAACAAAAAAGTCAATAAAACAACACAACTCAGACATAAGAGCATGGCTGGTATTTCTGTCTTGTGTAGGCCTCTGGCCTTTCACAGTTGTCCCAGGCTCTTTGTTCAGCTGAGCAGACAACAGGTGTGGGCCAAGCTTTCATTTCATGCTATAGGTATCCCTTAGAAAAGTCTGGTCCCTTCCATCAAATCTAGCCCAATCACATAGCTCATTTCTATTCATAATAGGTGCTGTTCTCTTTCACAAAATCCCATCTTGGCTAAATGAGCCCACTGGGCTGGCCATATCATTTCTTTTCCAGCTGAGCACAGTTATAATCAAGTTCTCTGTGCAATAATGCTTCCTCATTCCACATTGGAACCAATCAATAGGAACAGAAGATGCTGCGTTGTATCATTCGATAGATGGGATCTAGACAGTCTCTTGGTAGGGAACTCCATTGATTCATCTTTAGCAGTAGTCAAAATGCAATTAGGTAGGAATATAGCCAACAGAAATTAGGGTATATGTACCCCAAACCTTGAACAAATACATTTATGGTAGCATTGTTTGTGATAGCCCCAAGCTTCAAGTGGCTCAGATGTCCCTCAACAGTCTGATGGATGAGTTGTGGTATATTCACACAGTGGAATGTTACACAGCAGGGAGTGAGCACATTAAAGCCACAAACAACAACGTGTATCCTCTCACAGACATAATGTGGAACCAAAGAAACCAGATATAAAGGGGTGCAGTACTTCAGGGTTCCAGTTATGTAAATTTCAAGACCAGGCAAACTAATCTCTGATATGTAGCCACTTTTGGGAGGTAACTGGGAGAGGACACAAAGGATTCTTTAGGGGTGTTGGTAATGTTTAATTTCTTGATCTGGCTGGTGGTTTCATGAGTGTGTTTACTCAATACAAATTTATTGAGCTATATAATTGTCATGTATGTCTCTGTATATATATTTTATTCCAACAAAAATTTACTTAGTAAGTATAACTAGGGTCCATGCTGGTCTGTTTTTATCTTTCAGAAGGTTTATTGCTGAAATGCAAGTAGAGAAGGATGGGAGATGAGATTGGTCCCTTCTCCAAGTGAGTGAGGGTATGGGGTGAGGTATGTGTGTGTACCATTTTAAGGAGATGCCTCCTCGTGAAGATTGCAGGAAAAGTTTTCCCCAGCTGTGTAGATTCCAATTGTATCTGTTTCTAAAGCCTTTACTTAATCCCAAAGAATTATTTCAAAGTAGCACTTCAGACCAGCAGAATACATATTTTAAGTTCCTGGCTTTTGGGGGAATTTGTCAAGTCATCCAAATGGGTCCCCAGTGCCTGGAGACACTCAGTTATAAGGGCCTTTCCCATTTGCTGCACCTCACTGGAAATCGATGAACCTCTCACCTGATTTCAGAGATTCACGAGTTTGTCGAATGGTTTGTGGCTGCACATCCATCAACAGATGAATTACAGGTTAACGTCTCAGGATATTGGAAAACCTACGTAATTTTTGATTAATGAGGACTTAAGTTGGGTAGTTGGCTTCCACTCTGTATGTATTGAATAATATTCTGATTAATTGATTGTTTTGGGGATGGTGGATACATTTATTAGGGAATGGAAATTTTCTACAAATAAAAATGAGTAATTTTTTGCTAGAAACTCTTATGAGAGAATCAAAGCTCTCTCTGAGGTTCTTTCCTTACAGTGCCATCAAAAAGACAGGAATGGCTTAAAATAACCAGAACTCATGTTTAAAATCACAAATTCAGCATTCAGCACTGACAAAACCCTCAAATGCACAGGCTTGGCTGTTGAAGACGACTCACCATCAACTTTATCAAGAGTGGGTTTGTAGGATATGCCTAATTTGCAAGAAATCTTTGAGTTCAGAGAACTTGCTTAGTTGAAATTTCATTCTGTATAAAGTTGTTCATGTCTGGTTCAAATACCGGAACACTGTAATTTGCCAGCTGTGGGTTGAGGAAAAAAAAGTCTCAGTTTTAAATGGGAAGACCAAGGCTAGGTCACCTTTCAAGGCCAACCCAGGACTACTTAAACTTTGATCATTAAGCAAAGAGACTGTTGAAATGTACTCATTTTGAAGGAAAGACACCAAAATGTGCTTCAGTGATTCTTAAAAGCATATTTTTGTACAAAGTTCTGATGTAGATTTTGTTTCTAGGTTTCTTTCCCCTATGGTGTCTCTTTTGCCTTCCCTTTGGCCCTACCCCTGCTCTAGGCTTGCTCTGACTTGAACATGTTTGTTATCTGTTCATTTGTTTGTCCTTCAGTTCACTCATTTATCCATCTTCCTAATGTATAGGTTTACTCAGCATATGCTATACTAATGGAATGGAATCAGTCTTAAGAAATAGATAATTTATTTTGGGTCTTCTAGAGATGATGTCTATCCTTTTTGGGTTTTATCTGTTAGTGATTATGAAAATAATTCCATTGGTTGACTGAAAAGAATACAAATGGCAGGTTGATGGGATATCTCTCTGTCAACATCCTGTGGTCTTTGGACTTGACTATGGAGAGATATTTTTCTTTTCTCGTTTTGTGGTCTAACATGTTATGTAAAGAAATGTTAGTTTAGCCGGGACCGGTTTGGCTCAATGGATAGAGCGTCGGCTTGGGGACTGAAGGGTCCTGGGTTCTATTCCGGTCAAGGGCATGTACCTTGGTTGCGGGCATATCCCCAGTAGGGGGTGTGCAAGAGGCAGCTGATCGATGACTCTCTCTCATCGACGTTTCTAACTCTCTATCTCTCCCTTCCTCTCTACAAAATCAATAAAATATATTTTTAAAAAAAAGAAAAAAAGAAAAAAAAAGAAATGTTAGTTTATGCCATCAGTTCAGCCATCAATTTTGTACTTCCCAAAATGGCCTTCTATAATACTTAGAGTCAGCACCTTTTCCAGGGAGCTGAATGATGCCTCTGTTCTTTGTAGTTGGGTATAGGTCTCCATGACTTCTCTTTTATCTCTCACTTGTGTGTAAAGCATGGCTAGAATGTGAATAAGGAAGATAGTTACTTATGATGATAAGAAGCACAGCTGGATAGCAGGAGCCCAGAAATCCAGAGCCAGAGTGGCCCATTGTGAATGGACTTTTAGGTTTCAGAGGATGAGTTGAAGGTCTAGCTTCCATTCTGGAGATTATGCCACCAGTGATTATGCAGTGGGTAAGTTTCCAGGAAGTGGGTGAATTCCAGATGCTGCTTCTGATCAGTATATTTAATGTCTATTAAGAGACTAAAAAAGACAAACCTACAGACTGGAAATGAATAGTCACAGAGCATCTACACTAATAAAAGAGTAAGATGCAAATTGACCATACCTTTGTGATGCCCACCAGCCAGTCAGGAGTGAGTATGCAAGTTAACCCAACAAAGATAGTGGGTTAATTAGCATATGCAGGCATTCCACACTGCCCCAGCTACTCGAGGCCTCTGGGCAGTGTGGGAAAGCAGAAAGGAGGTTAAAGCCAGAGTGAAGGTAGAAAGGAAGGCCCATTCTTGCACGAATCTTCATGCATTGGGCCTCTAGTATGTCTTATAAAGAGCTTGCATCCAGAACATATAAAGAACTCTCAAAACTCAATGGTAAGCAAACAACCAATCCAATTTTTAAAAATGAAAGATTTGAACTTCATCAAATAAGGTATGTGGATGGCAAATAAGCAAATGAAAAAATTCTCAACATTAATCATTACAGAAATGCAAATTGAAACTATAGCAAGGTACCTCTACATACCTATTAAGTGGCAAAAAACATAACATGTATTGGTATGGATGTGGAGGAACTGGAACTCTCATATGCTAGTGGAAGAAATGTAAAATGGTTCAAAAATATGTGCAATTTATTGTCAATTGTATCTCAATAAATTTATTAACAATTTTTTTTAGAAAGGTCCTCAGTTCACAGGCTGGATCCCACTCCTTCAATCTGAAGTCCTCAGCAGGCCCTGGTTCTTGCCACTTGGCCATTAGCTCTTATTTGCACACGTCTGCATTGAGAGAATGGGGAGGGCTGTTGCTCCACAGATTGCAGCAGGATGTGGTTTCTGAACATGATGCCCTTCAACTTTTCAAAGTGGAGGGAGCAGTAGCCCTGCTCAGGAATCTCGGACTCCTGGTTTTCCTTAGGCAGAGACTGATGGGCAGTATGTGCCAGAAATCCAAGGGGACCTGAGCCCTTGTCACATGGGCAATGGTGGAAACAACTAGTGTGGGGGTGTGGAGAAGACAGGCAAAGGGAACCTCAGTGGGCAGTTTTATCTGACTTTATACTGCCAGAAGTGAGAAACAGGACATAAAACATGTATATGGAATTCTGTAAATAGAATCAAAGATCAGATATTTGTTTACTAGGAAATGAATTCTCCAATCTCCTTGACCTGGGTGGAAATGATCTTTTAGTTTATATAAGATTCAGTTTCTTTTCGTTTCCTTCATTCTGCCTTTTCTCCTCTTCTGAATATGTTCTTGTGATATTTGAATTATTTATTTAAAAAGGCAATTTCTAGTTCAAACCAACTTGGGGATCAAATCTCCGACTTTTCTGTTCACACTTTAAGTACCAGGTGATTTTGTTGGACTCATTTCAGTGACAATTTTCTTCTCAGAGTCTTTGAGAGATGTTTTTTTTTTTATTTTTTTTATTTTTTTTAAAATAAATTTTTATTGTTCATATTATTACAAGTGTTCCTTTCCCCCCCCTTCCCACCCCACCCTCTGCCCTTTCCCTACCCCCCATTGTCCTCATCCATAGGTGCACAGTTTATGTTCAGTCTCTTCCCACATTCCCCTCTCCCCTTTTCCCCAAGAATCATTAGTTCACTCCCCTTCCATACCTCTGAATCTATTATATTCAACAGTTAATATTGTTCATCAGATTTTTTTTAATTTAATTTCCTTGGTTTTTAGATTCACTTGTTGATAGTTACGTATTTGTTGTTCATAATTTTTATCTTTATTTACTTTCTCTTCTGAAAGAACCCCCTTTAGCAATTCATATAATTCTGGTTTGGTGGTAATGAACTCCTTTAGCTTTTTTTTATTAGTGAAGCTCTTTATCTGACCTTCGATTCTGAGTGATAGCTTTGCTGGGTAGAGTATTTTTGGCTGTAGGTTCTTGCTATTCATCACCTTGAATATTTCTTGCCATTCCCGTCTGGCCTGCATGGTTTCTGTTGAGAAATCAGCTGACAATCGTATAGGTGCTCCTTTATAGGTAACCACCTGCTTAGCTCTTGCTGCTTTTAATATTCTCTCTTTGTCCTTTGCTCTTGGAATCTTAATTATTATTTGTCTTGGTGTGGTCCTCTTTGGATTCCTCTTATTTGGAGTTCTGTGTGCTTCCTGGACTTGTAAGTCCAATTCTTTCCCCAGGTGGGGGAAGTTTTCTGTCACTATTTCTTTCAGTATGTTTTCGATATCTTGCTCTCTCTCATCTTCTGGGACCCCCATGATTCTGATGTTGGATCGTTTGAAGTTGTCCCAGAGGTTTCTTACATTATCTTCAATTTTCTGGATTCTCTTGCCTTCTAGCTTCTGCAGAGGAGTGTCTTCTGGCTCTTTATGTTCCAAATCTTTGACTTGATTCTTGCGATCTTCTATTCTGTTTTTAGGACTCTGTATAATATTTTTTATTTCAGACAATGTATTCTTTATTTCTTGTTGATCCCTTTTCATATCCTCATAGGTCTCATTTATTTTATCGGCCTTTTCTAGGATACTCTTGAAAAACCTTATAAGTGTGGTTTTGAACTCTATATCCAGTCGCTTTTTGTCCTCTATTTCTTTCGTTTGTGATCTATTTGGTTTAGGCATTTTCGCAGGCAGCTTTTCTGATGGGGCAGAGTTTGAGGGTGGAGCCTACAGCCTTGGCTTCAGTCAGCCCCGCCCTATGCGACTCCTGAGACTCAGGGTCCTTCAGTACTTGTTGCAAGTGCCTCTGAGAGAAAGGTGCCCTCGATTTTCGCCTGCTGCCAAACTGTCTATGCTCTCCCGCAATGGGCCCGAAACTGGGGTTCAGTTCAGTTGGAAGTGGAGTTGGAGATGGCGTTCAGAGCAGTCTGGAGCCCCTGTCTCCTTCCTGCCAGGGCAGTCCTATGGCACAGCCGGCCGACCCTTCTCTGCGCGCAGTGTGCGCGCCTCTGGGACCTCCTTTCGCCGCTTCCCCGGGTTCCGCCTTACAGCCCAGCTCCCTCTGGATGAGCCTGGGTCCCCGGGGTCTGGCCTAGAATGGGGGTTCAGAGCAGTCGGGGGCCCAGCACAGTCGGAGTGTTTATCTCCTTCCCCTTAGGGAACGCCAGCCAGGCACTCGGCCTCCCTCCTCTCCGGCTCCATCCTCTCCACGCGCGCTGCGTGTCTCCGTACCTTGGGCTTATACAGCTCCTCCGCGCCTCCTTCTGGTTTTTCTCCTTGCTTCTAGTTGTAGAATTTCCAGTCAGTCGACTTTCCTGTAGTTCTGGGTAATGTCCATTTTATATTTTAGTTGTATTTTATTGAAATCGTTGCGTGCGGCTGCGGCTAGGTGCCTACCCGAGCAGCCATCTTGGATTCTCGAGAGATGTTGATGTGAAATAATATGTCAATGTTTCTTAGAGTGCAGGGTCCACATTCTATAGTGTTAACAAAGAATTGTGAGCTTATGTAGAGTGCTAATCTGTTTTGACACCAATTTTATGTGGTGGTGGTGTGGGGGGAAATTTTCAATATTCTTAGAAGAAGGTAACCTTAAAACTTCTCATCTGAAACAAGTGTGTGATTTATGGATTTGGGTCAATTTAATTGTATATTTGTATAAGAGAGGAATAGCTGGTTTGTGGGTATTTGATTGGATTAATTACTTTAAAAAAACATTTACTGAATATCTATTATATGCCAGGCATTGTGGTGGAGGCTGTAGGCACAGCAATAATTAGACCTCTATCCTTTTATTATTCTGGTATATTTGTGTGTCCTTGGATTTATAGTTGGCTTTTTATTTCATGTTTAAAATTCTTGGGGGGATGTATTTGGAAAAATATGGAAATAGGACATATTTTCCCTAAGAGGCAAAGTTGAAGCAGGAGGATAGAAACTCAGATTTAAGAGTTTCAGTCTATACGCACCATTGGCTTGCCGGTCACCTTGCACAGACTTTGTTTTCTCAAGTCCTCTTCCCTGGATGGTCTCGGATGAGGGAGCTCATAATTGTTTGCATAATATCTGAATCTTCAGAATCAAGCCACCATAAATGTAAGATGATATCTGAAAGACAAAGGATTTGGGGCTAGTGTTGGTTTTTCTTTTCCAAATGCAAGTACCTGTTAAGTTTTTGTGAGAATAACTAGTCAATGAAACATGCCAAATATTTATGATACTCATTTCTTGCTTTGTGACTTGGATCCTATGAAAGGATTGTTGATTATTCATAATTATTTACTTTTTGTGGGTGACCTGATTGTTTTTTTATTTCTGTTTTATAATGACTCATTTTATTGTTACAATGTTGGAAGCATGAAGCAAATGTTCTTCAGAGTTTTCAGTTGTCTCATTTCTACTTCCCTCTGCCTGGCGAAACAACCAGAGTGACTGCTCTATTTTCAGGGGTGCAGCCACGTTGGGTGGGCTCAGCCCAAACACTAAGACAGAATGTTTCTTCTGAAGTGTCTAATCAATTTTTCCACCCACTATGGTAGAGAGTCCTGGGAGCATTGCTCATAGTCCTTTCTCACAGAGTTTGATCCTGTATTATTTACTAGAGGCTCGGTACATGAAATTCATGCACAGGGGTTGGAAGGTCCCTCAGCCCAGCCCATGCCCTCTCTAATCCAGGATCCATCTTGCAACCCGAAACCATGGCTCCTAACTGCTCACCTGCTTGCATGCCTGATGCCCCTAACTGCTCCCCTGCCAGCCAGATGGCCCAAACTGCTCTCCCCTGTTGGCCTGATCCCCCTAACTGTTCTCCCTACCTGACCTGATCACCCTAACTGCTTAACTGCTCTCCCCTGCCAACCTGTTCCCCCTGACTGCCTATCTTCTCTCTGCTGTTGACCTGATCACCCAAACTGCCTATCTGCTCTCCCCTCCTGGCCTGCTCCCCCTAACTGCCTCTGTGCTCTTCTCTCCCAGCCTGATCCCCCTAACTGCCTATCTGCTCTTCCTTCCTCTCTGTGACTTTTAGATCCCTAGCACAGTTGTGCTGAGATCTCTCTGCTGTGGCACCACCCCTGTCCTGATGGGCCATTATGTGATGGCATCCAGGCCAATTTGCATACTCCTCTATTAGTATAGATGCACTAGAGGCCCGGTGCATAAAATTCATGCACTGGGGGTGGGTGGAGAATCCTTCAGCCTGGCCTGTGCCCTCTCGCAATCTGGGACCTCTGGCTTCTTACCACCTGCTGGCTTTCTGCTCCTTAGCGCTGCTGCAGAGGTAGGAGTGGCTCCCACCACCTCTGTTGTGCTTGCCAGCCATGAGCCTGGATTCTGGCTGAGTGGTGCTCCCCCGGGTGAAGTTCCTGCATTGAGCACCTGCCCCTGGTGGTCAGTGGACATCATAGCAACCAGTCGTTCTGGTTGTTCCACCATAATAGTCACTTAGGCCTTTATTATATAGATTAGGGGTGTCGAACTCAATCAGAGAAGGGGCCAAAATCTAAAATCCAGCCTAAATCGCGGGCCGAATGGTTTACTGAACAGTCATAAACTGACAATGTCATAAACTGACAGCGGAGTGCAGTGATGACAGCGCGGTGCGGGCCACATTGCAAGGCCTGGCGGGCTGGATTTGGCCTGCGGGCCTTGTGTTTGACACATGTGATATAGATTATTGTATTATTTCCCATACGAACAACTGTAAACCTATTTTTGCCCCACACTGTATATATGTACTAGTATATGTACTAGTATATGTACTAGTATATGTTGATGACAACATGGGCCCCAATTAAGTCATAGTGTCAGGAAGAAAAAGCATGTGAATATTGGCCACTTGGAGTCTTTTCTAATGACCTTGAGAGGAGAGAATGTTTGCAACATCTCATTGTAAAGAACCTTTTGGTTTCTGGTTCCACCAGCAGTTAGGGTACGTGGGCACAGTGTAGGTTTGGATCCACTGGCATCACTGACTGTGCTGAGAAGGTGCTCTTTGCACCTCATGAGCCTGGGGCCTCCACCGTAGGGATTTTAGTTCAACTCTGATCAAACAATGCCAGTCTGGAGGAACCTGGCTCTCTTTTGTTATTTTAGTTTTTAATCTGACCTTGAAATTGTTTTGAAAAATTATATTTAAATATCTACTACCCAATGCACATAAGCTACCAAGAGTCATCGGGAAGGTTTTCTTGAGAAGTCTGCTATCTGACATTCATAACTGAGTTTTGATTTCACACATTCCCTTTCATTTCACAGAAAAACCTGTCAAATTTGTTCTCATAAATTGTTTGAATGCAGCTGCCTAACAGTTTTCTTTTTTCTTTCTTTCTTTGGGGGAGAGATACTTAGCTACAAAGTTATAAAACTTGATTTTAACCTTGCAATTACTTTTTAAAAAGTACTTTAAATTTGGATATATTTTCCCTATTATATTTCTCTTTCTGGCTATTATTTGCAAAATATTTTTTGAGGGGGGGGGGCAAAATTTTGAAGTTTAATTAAAATTACCCTTCAGATAGACCACTGGCAAGATTATGTAACTTCTTTAAGTTTTATAATATTTACAGCAAAAACATGAGTGTTTAATATGTTGTTTTAACCTTTTGTATGACTTGGCCTGGGAGATTAGGATGTTAGTGGATAATGACTTTCATTGTAACACTGAGAGAGATGAGACATTTCTGTAACAGTTTAAGATTAAATTCTTCCATTAGAGCCTTTTTAGTCTTGTTTCTCAATATTTAGCTTTTATAATTAGTTTCAAGTTTAATCCTGTATAATTTGACAAGGAAGAGAAAGAAGAACTTAATGTGAAAATTTGCATTTGCAACCAGACTATTTTCAGCTATTTAACACAGATCTTTGATGATATATTAAGACAGAGTTGCCCAAATGAATAAACAGGTTTATAGTCATGCTACAGCTGTGGAATTACACTGGCTTCCTCGAGAGAGAGAGAGAGAGAGAGAGAGAGAGAGAGAGAGAGAGAGAGAGAGAATCTGGAGGCCAGAAGGTTGTCCTTAACAATAGGGTAAATGTCTTTGGGTGGGTATGGAACTAAATTTATTCTGTTGTATAAAAATTCTTCATATTAATGGAATGTACCATGAAAAGAGGTGGCCTGTAATAGATAAGAACTAATAGTCTTAATATGGACATTAAAAATTCTTACCCATCAGTAAGGCAGAGATGAATGCTCCATTAAAAAATGATGGATTGGTGGATGTCAATAGTGAAGAGAGATACATAGTTAATAAATATAAACATAAATATTTAATTTTATCAGTAATTAGCAAATAAAAATGAAAACAAAGTAAGATGTCACTATACCTGCTAGATTTGAAGAGCTCAAACAGATCGATAATATACCATTTATAGTGAAAGCAAGGGGAAGCCAAACATTTATGATTCAAGCAGGGTGAGACAAGGCTTCATAGAGGGTAATGTAATGTGCACATAAGAAAATCTTTCAGGCCCTAGCCAGTTTGGCTCAGTGGATGGAGCATTGGCCTGAAAACTGAAGGGTCCTGGGTTCGATTCTGGTCAAGGGCACATGCCTGGGTTGCAGGCTCAATCCCCAGTGAGGAGCATGCAGGAGATAGCCGATCAATGACTCTCTCTCTCTCTCATCAATGATGTTTCTATCTCTCTTTCCCTCCCACTCCCTCTCTGATACCAATAGAAATCTATTAAAATAAACAAAGAAAATCTTTCAAATAAATAATAGGGCAAGTCCAAGAATGGTAATGGTGGCTTTAGAAACAAAAGTTCTCTTAGGACATTAGTTAAAGGTATCACAGAACACTGATACAATTCAATATGTAGCCACTTAAAAGAATGAACTATATTTTGCCAGGAACCTATTTTCCACGAGTCCCTTGCATTTCGGCATGTTCTGAAAGCAGAGGCACTGATTGCCTTTGTTTCAAGCTGACTTTAAGCATGGTGGTCTAACAGTCTGGGAAGATAGAAATGTCTTCCCCCAGAGCAAAGAACAGCTCTGCTTCCTGTCTGGGATAAAAGATTCAGCTTCTTAAAGCTCAGGGTTATCCTCTTGTAATACAAGCCAGAGTGTGCGTGAGTACCATCTAGCCCACTTTGAGGTGCCCTGTGGGAGTTGGGGTTGGGTAATGGGTATAAGAAAATGCTGACACTCTATTTCCATTTATGTGACTAAGGGTCCTTTATCTCTGACCCAGAAGTCTTCTGTCTTCTGTCAGTATTCATGAAACTGTGCCATGGTGACTTGTTAGTTCATAGTGTAAAATGTCAGCCTTACCCTTTACTAATTAAAATTTTCCTTCTTTTTTATCAATGCTTTTTAAAAATTTAAGTACTATACAAGGGGTATAAAGATGAAAAAGCAAAAATTCTTACCAAGAACTCTTTCTAGAAATACACATTATTCTGTAACTTGTTTTGTCATGGGTGCATGAAGAAAACATTTCTTTAAAGGTGAAAATCACTTACAGAAGATTAAACTTTTATCAGCTACTGAGAAAGATATTAGAATAGTTAGTCTTTTAAATGGCTGTCTATACGTCCATTGTATGGAGGTTTGTAATTTAACCACAATCCCATTGGTAATTCCAGTTCTGGACTAATTAGGTTACCTTAAATCTTGTACAGATACCATGGTGGGTTCATAGGCTACACCTAGAAACTAAAATACAAAGCATTCTCAGACGTGTGCTGAAGTGTTTTGACCACAGTAATCAGTTGGGAGGCATAGGCTCATTTCCTAGTACTAGGTCAAAAATGACAAAACATAACAAAACAAAAAGCTATTAAATGGTATGTGTTATGTGTTTCTGGTTAACTCTGGGTTGTGAGATTAGTATTAACCTTTATTTTCTCTTTATAATATTTCATATTTTCTGTTTTTTCCCTTGCACTGAGCATGTATTACTTTTATAGTCAGATGGGCAATAAAACTACTAAAATTAAGAGAGAGAAATAGGATTAGGGTGAAAAATGAGACATGGACACAAGTCATCAAGAGATATGAATGAACAGTTTTCTGTCAAAGACATTTAATTAGTTTTTAATTAGAATTGTTTTATGCAACCTCAGCATTTATTGACTTCAGAGGAAATGTTTCCCAATAAAGCAGATGTAGGTCTTTGCGAGAAGCAGAGATTAATTTATTTATTTACTATTCTCCATGTTTATATTACCTTTTCCTACATTTATTAATCCTATTTCCAAATAACTACTCTATGCCTAGTCCTGCTTTAAATGCTGTATCAAATTTTACCAAGGAATTTCTCATAGTTTGTGGTTAACTGAGAGCTTTATTTTTCTTGTGGGTTTTTTTTTCTTTTCCTTTTGATCATTTTATTCTCATTAGTCCATTTTCTAAAGTGTATGGGTGTGTGAAAGGATGCAGACCTAAAATTAAGAGTCATCAATTTAGTCACATACTGATCCAATGAGCATCGTCAGAGAAATTCCAGTGAGTCCCCTGACAGGAGAGCTGCTCATCTGGGGAAAGAATGTGTATGTGTGCATGAAATGACTTATTGATTGACAGAGTGCTGGCAGTCTAAATGGCTATTACCCCTTAGTTAGCAGCTTACATGGCAGCACTAAATAAAGCCTGGGATGACAGACTACACAGGCACTTTCTTGGTTGGCAATAATCAGATTTAGACCCCACGCTTTGCCTCTGTAGGAAAGACCTAGTTCCTATTAATATTCCTTTTTTAAAAAAAATCTATCCTCCCATCAATAAAAATGATTTCCCTGATGTTCATGGTTTCCATCTTACACCTGCCCTTCATTTGGTTGAGCCCTTTGTTCTAATACTGTTCACAATTCTGACTTCCTTCCTAGCATTTTTTTTTTTTTTACCTAGTACCCCTGGAAAGAATATATCCCTTCAGTTCAGAGAAATCCCTGGGAGGTCAGGAAGCATTTTCATTTATTTAAGGGGAGACTTTCAGATCATGCTGGGGAAAGTAGTTAATTCGCACATTTGTGGTAAGACTTTATGCTAACATTAAACTTTACAGAGTAGTTGATGCCATTTGGTCATATTTTGGTCTCCTAAAAGCCCCTGGCTGACTTAAAAAATAAATCATTGCAGACAGACCATTAAATTTTATGAACTATGAATGTGCTTAATAGTCCAGGATAACAAAATGCTCCAAATTTCTCCATGAGCTATTGCTTCTACCTGAGCCCTTGCACACATTTCAAATACCTCCAACCATCATATCAAAGGTAATTATTTTGATAAAGTGGTAGTGTAGTGGGGCCTTTGTAAAGCACTGGATTGTATTTGACCTCTTGGTTTATTACTGATAGAGTTTGTTAATGCTAATGATTTTTGTTTTGTTTTTTTGTTTTGGTTAGGGCCTAATTAAAACCACTTCTGCCTGCATAAAGGCTATGGCCTATGAAAAGGATGATTAAAAGGCTTGATTTCTGCTCACAACATTTAAAAAAATGAATTGGGAAAAATTTAATAAGCATCAAATGCACTTTACCCTGATAACCGCAATACTGAATGGTGATGTTTTAAATATTTTTTCAGAAAAGGTTAGTGATTTTTTCCCCCCTGGGAAACATGGAGATGCAACTATGAGCATCAGAATGTCTGGTATAGGTTACTATAGTTCAATTAATGCTGATATCTAAACAGGTGTTTACATTTCATGTCTATAATAAGGCAGACTGCGAGGTTCTGCATCACTGAATTTTAGCAAAAAGAAAAAAAAAAGGACTGCTAAAGTTTAGAAGTGCAAACCCATAAACTCTGCATTGAGATCACTTTTTTGCTTGAAGTGCATCTGACTTAAGAATACAGGCAATTTTCTTTCATGATTGCTTGGAAAAATATTTTTGCAGTAAGTCTTGTGTCTTCTTTACTATTATTGGTTGTTTTTTAAGAAAGATGATCAGCTCTGTGGTTTTCCACAGTTGATAAAAAGATCCATCAAAAATATCACAATTAATTTAAAGAAAATGTTGGTTATCAAAGGCTGTAGAAACAGGGAAGAAATAGCACTTCTTATTTTGTACTAAAGGCCTGGTGCATGAAATTCGTGCACAGGGGAAGGGGGGTGGGTGTCCCTCAACCCAGCCTGCACCCTCTCCAATCTGGGACTCCACTGGGGTCAGGCCTAAACGGGCAGTCAGACATCCCTCTCACAATCCAGGACTGCTGGCTCCCAATTGCTCACCTGCCTGCCTTCCTGATTGCCCCTAACTGCTTCTGCCTGCCAGCCTCATCACCCCTAACCACTCCCCTGCTAGCCTGATTGATGCCTAACTGATCCCCTGCCAGCCTGATTGCCCCTAACTGCCCTCTCCTGCAGGCCTGGTCACACCTAACTTCCCTCCCCTCCAAGCCTGGGTCCCCCCAACTGCCCTTCCCTGCAGGCCTGGTTGCCCCCAACTTCCCTCCTCTGACAGCCTGGTCACCTCTAACTGCTCTTCCCTACAGGCTTGATCACCCCCAACTGCCCTCCCTTGTAGGCCTAACTCCTCCCAACTGCCCTCCCTTGTTGGCCATCTTGTGGTGACCATCTTGTGTCCACATGGGGGCAGCCATCTTTGACCACATGAGGGCAACCATCTTGTGTGTTGGTGTGGCAGTCAATTTGCATATTACTCTTTTATTAGATAGGATAAGCACAAACACTTAAAGCTAATCACATTGCAGGTAAATCTAATACAGTATTAGGAAGATCCATAAGAAAGAACAAAAGACCCATGTTTACTTTCATTGCTCCAATAGTCAAGCATTAGACCTGCTTGAGAGTTGCCCTAGAGCAGTTTGCTGGTCCGATTTAAGAGTTCAAAGTCCTTTTTGTATATTTGGTCCTATGATATCCACATCCCAGATAAATTCAGTTAAAAAAAAAAATTAGGGCAATGACTTCATAAAACAAAGCACAAGAGTATGCTACTAGGAGTTGCTGTCTTTTTTAAAAAATATATATATTTTATTGATATTTTGCAGAGAAGAAGGGAGAGAGATGGAGAGCTAGAAACGTCAATGAGAGAGAAACATTGACCAGCTGCCTCTTGCACACCCCCTACTGGGGATGTGCCCGCAACCAATGTACATGCCCTTGACCAGAATCGAACCTGGGACCTTTCAGTCCGCAGACTGATGCTCTACCACTGAGCCAAACCGGTTTCAGCAGGAGTTGCTGTCTTTCCATGGCTAATGCAGACATAAAAACTTTGGAAGCAGGAAAACGACACCATCCAATAATTCCAGGAGTGAGGATGGTTCTTACCATTCACTGCAGAGAAACGATTACCCCGAAGCTGGAAAGTAGGATCATGGGAGGAAGACGGCATCCAAGGACACTTGCCACACACCAAATGAAACACCTGTCATGCTCATTAAGTTTAATAAAAAAAAACCCTCCTAGACGCCCAATTGCACCGACCCCCTCACAAAGCCAAATCAGGTTTTGCCAGCCAGGAACCATGTGAGTCTAAAGGCCAGGCAGAAATCCGTGGGTCTTGCCAGAGCAGTCTCGTTCGTGATTCTGCCATCTGCCACTGTTACTGATGTGACACTGCTAGCGTCTTGGGCCAGATGTGGTAGAAATCCATTCCTAATTCTAATTCTTTTAGTAAAGCTGGCTCATCCTCAAAGTTGTTTCCATAGAGTGGCGGCGGAGTCGTCGGAGCAAATGTCTGAGTTGGTGGAAAATCTGCCTGGTGTGGGGCTGTTGTGGCTGCATCAGGACTGGAGGGAAAGGTGGGCTTGCCAGTAGTCATGGCCAGATGACTGTGTGCTGAAGGTCCTCTTCTTCCTCCATAATCATAGTACTGCTGTCATTGGTCACTGATGCTGTTACACTTTGCTTAAATGATCAAAGCCCAACATTGCAAATGATCAAATGTGGAGGCGGGGACAATAGCTCCAGCAGCTTCCTGAATGGGCACTGTTGCTGTGTCACAGGCCAAAGAATTCCACAGCATTTTTAATTTTTTTAAATATATTTTATTGATTTTCCACAGAGAGGAAGGGAGAGGGATAGAGAGTTAGAAACATCGATGAGACAGAAACATAGATCAGCTGCCTCCTGCACACCTTCTACTGGGGATGTGCCTACAACCAAGGTACATGCCCTTGATCTGAATAGAACCCGGGCCCCTTCAGTCTGCAGGCCGACACTCTATCCACAGAGCCAAACTGGTTTAGGCTCCACAGCATTTTTTAAAAGGCAACTCCAATGCAATTCTAGTTTTCTGTACACAGAACAATGACTTACATCCTAATGTTCTTTATAGCACTATACACAAAGTGACCTAGGTTCTTGTTTTATAAAGTCTGTGAAAAGAATGGAAAGGGACTTATGGTGGTTAGTAACTGAGATTGTGTTCTGATTCCACTTTTTAAGCGGGTTGACACTGATTTAGTTACCTAGATCCTTTCAGGCTTCGTCTCTAAAATAAGAGTAACTTTGGGACCATTAATGATCTCAAATAAGGCAATGCCATAAAAGTAAACATATAAGTAACTGTACATATGTGAATATGTACTGCTATTGCTATTTTTGCCGATATTTGCATAGCACCTGCTAATTGCTTATAAATTTGAAAGATCCTGGGGGTGGGCATAGGCTATCTAGTCATCAGTCATTTTGCAAAGAACCTTAATATTGCTCTGGTCACTGAAAGCAGCATAAGCCAGGAGACCGCAGAACCTGAGAATTGGATGTTGTCCAAGAAGCAGCCCCATTTTCTTTCTTCTTTTTTCTTTTCATTTTTTTTTTTTTTTTTGTCCTTCTCATTTGCTTAAAAAAAATACTCCTTATGCACAAACCCTGATTGTTAAGACTCAGCTTGTGGCCAGGTAACTTTATGACCTTTGTTAAGACCCACTGACCAAAGACCATCAAAAACGTATCTATAGTAAAAATAAATAAATAAATAAATAAGGTTTAATATTTAAATAAACTTTATTTATTTATTTATTTATTTATTTATTTATTTATTTATTTATTTTTAAGTAGAGAAGTATGCATACCAAAAGGCAAGTTAGGGAGGGATGCTTCTAGGGTTTGGGGAACTAGAGTTAGCCACTAGTCTTGGTGTGGGGATTGGTCAGAATTTATAAACTGGGTGATTCTGTGGCTTTAGCTTGGAAGATATGGTCCGGATGAACTTAGGTCATTAGTCTTGCTGGCACTATTTCTTTTATTTTTTGTGTGAGTCATGGCACAGTTTTGCGAGCTGAGGGTCCTGTTCAATTCTCAGTTACTCTCCCCTGGTCCTTCTTCAGCGTAAGCTGAAGGAGAGGCCACGATCTCTTGGACATGATGAGCCTGAGGCTGTGCCCTGGTCCGGAGCCTGCTGATCAGAAGGGAATGCAGAGGAGGTTGTCTGCGTTGAACCAGAGTCAGTCCCGCATGTTTTCTTAGTTGCAGGGTGAGCTACTGAATCACCTGATGTGGCGATGACTGCTTGGCAGCATTGGAGACTCTGGAGACCACATACTTGATACCAAAATAGGCAAAACTAAGACAAGAATTATTATGGAAGTTCCAAGCTTGGCCATGTGGTCCATAATGTTCAGATACTCAAAAACAGCATATTCTTTTAAATGTAAAAAAGTGAATATGTTTAGACTACTCTTGATAAATATTTGTTTTGACTGAAAAATACTATCCAAATTCAGAAGTGGCTGACATTTTTGACGAGAGAACCCAGATCTTGATCCTAATAGTATTAAAAGCTTATTTATTTATTTATTTATTTATTTATTTATTTATTTATTTTATTTTTGTTTCTTTCTTAGCTGTTATCCTGGTCCAAATGTTTGTTATTTGTTATTCAAGTGACAGTTTTAGCAGAATCTGAAGATTTGTCCTTATAATAGTGTGGAACCAGTTCAGAAATAAGTTTAGTTCCTCTTGGCATTTATTTGACAATGGGAGACCATTATTGGGCCGCAGGCTCACATCTGTCTAAGTTATCTTCTAATTACCCTGACATATGCTTTCTGAGGCATCATTTTCTCTATGCCAATGGTCTCCCAACTTTTAAATTGTGCCTCCCATCAGCAAAATATTTTGAAAATGTCTCTCTACAACGTGTGTGCATGTTCTTTTTTTTTTTTTTTGAATTGTATACACATCCTATTTTCATTCTGTGTGTTAAATATTAAGAAAGTCTAATTTCTCATTTTTGAGATAAAAATATAAACAGAAATTCTATTATTTTTAAAACATATTTTCTGGGAAATATATAACCTTACTTGGGAAACCACAATCGTATACTGTGGTTCTTAATTTTTATGCTCTAATATTTCACTGGGATACATCTCACTTCTATTTTGTTACCACTGGAGCAGCGACTGCCACCTGAGCGGGAATCTGAGAGGAGATACATGAGGACCGTAATTTGGAAAAGGCCTGAGGTGACCCTGATGCTATGCCCCCTGCACCACCACACTTTCCACCAGGGCCACCTCTCCTGAAAATGGCGACTAGAAGTCACAACATGGCCTCAAATTTCTTACACAAGCAAATAAATTTGAGGCCATGGCATGACTTGCAGGCTTTTTTAAATTTTATATATTTTATTTTTTAATTTATTTTTTAATGCAGCTTGTTCTTAGAGAAATGTGGTAGCAAAACAGCAAGGTAAACCAGTAAAGCAAATATTTAGTATCATATTGAAAAAAAATACAACCTTATGTGAATTTTATAAACATTACAGCTGTATAATTCAAAGCAATGGTCACCATGCAAGTCCATATGTGATCCTGTCCTGTAAGCCAGTTTTCTTGACAGTTTTCGAGGAAGTACACTTGTTTTATTGTGTAAATGGGACCATCTTTAAATGTGCTGTGGGAATCCATGACTGAAGGTTTTTGGGGAATCTCATTTTGTGATGTAAATAGTCATTTGCTTTTTGGGGGTGTATGCTGTTGGCCTAACAGGTTCTCTAGCATAGAAAATACCAGGTGGCAGCAGGGAGCTGATTCCCAGAGACTCAGACGCTTTCACTATACAACAATTAAGGTGGCTAATTGAAGCAAATATCCAGATAATTTAGGCCAAAGTCCCCCTTTTTGTTTGAAATATACTGGGGTGAGTTGTTAAAAAAAAATCTCAAATCTGTGTTTATTTTCTTGGCTATAATCTTAGCATCCTGAGTGATATTTCTGAGGAAATGTTCTAATGGTAGTCCCAAGGCGAAAGTCCTGAAAAAAGGTTCTGTGCTCCAATACATTTAGGAAGCACTTCTTCTTGTCCCTTGCTGTGGAAAGTGACCATGCATTAATGACTATGGAAAGTCCTGCAGTAAAGAACACTTTTGAACTTAGTTTAACAGTGTTTCCTAAACTTTTTCTTAGGGAACCCTTCATTTACATAGCATTTGTTAACTTAGTATAACACTGGTGTTCTTTGACATACACTTTGAGAAATGCTGGTGTAAATATGTAAAATAAAATATAACAACATATGTCTGGAATCACAAATACTGAAGTTGAACGCCCTCATCAATAGTCATGTATTGGAGGAGGAGCCAGTCATGGCCGGAACATGACTAGTCCATTGTCATCTGCTGCTGCTGCTGGTTTGAGGGACTTGCCAAGGAGATTCTCTAGAAAAGCACTGGGTTTGATAAAAATTCTGCTTTAATCCTCAAGAGAAGAATAGCCCCCTGGTGCCCTGGATAGGGCTGTTGGACCCATGGTTTTCCCAGAGCCTCTTTTTCTCTGGAGGCCTGTCCACATTTTCACTGTCTCTTTGTGGGGAGAAAGGAGTAGTGTGAAGAGTGTGGAGCACGGTATCTTTTCCTAAGTGGAGAGGTGCAAGGACTGTCAGTGACGTCAGACATGATGAGATGGAATAGAGGAAAAGCCTGGAGCTCCCCTTAGAGGTAAGTATCTGGTCATCACTACTGTGGCAGGAAACTTGAATATTTTCTTTTCGGCTTGCATATCAGGGGTCTTACTTGACGTTTCATAGAAGAATCACTCTGATATTTTATGTTAAAAGGCAAACAGAGCATTTATCCTTTGATATAGTGCTTGTTTGAATTTAGATGTTATTTGACATTGGCCATGTTTATGCAAATAGCTACTTCTATCTAAGGGCTACAGACCAGTCAGAATCTGCATCTTTTTTAGGCGAAGAAGCGATCATGCACAGATGGCCAATCTGATCTGTAAATACTGTGTTTTATTTAAACACAAATTTGGCTAACGTGGCTTTTATGAAGTAGTCTTATGCAAACTCCTTATCTTTCTTCTCCAGCTGAGCCATAGAAAGCTTATCTGATTTATTGTAAGTGATTCTGTTTAGGAAATGGCAGGCCCTTCTCCTAAATGTTATGACATTAAGAGATGCTTTCTCCTTAAGATGCCTAGAACACTTGTAATTCCTTTAAGAATTACGTTGTCTGTTTTATGATGTTTATGAGGAAGGGGGCTGGTTCAGCACATTCTTCCCCACACTGATTTAGAGACATTCCTCTAGCTTCTCTGGGCCTCACAGGTTATACAATATATTTATAATGAGATGCTGCAACACCTCAGCATGGACCCACACTATCATTTGTGCTAATGGAAAGACAACTCCCCACGGGTAGCAAATTGAGGCACATTTATCCTGAAGTGTCTGGGGAAGGTGCCAATGGGTAGGCAAAGTCACAATTTAATCATGGCACATTTCCTTAGAGATTTCATTTTCTCAGAGATTTAGGAGGGGCAATATTATTTTTACATGAAAGCAAAGACAAATTTGCTTGAGAGCAAATTAGAAAGACATGAATTTCTAACATAAAACGTAAGAATGAATTTTGAGGCCTTCCCCAACCCAAGGGCATGCACTCCCTTAGCCGCAAAGGTGATTTCTACAAAATGGCCTGAGAAACACTGACCTGCACTTGTAGAGCCTGGAAGTGACTTTGAACATGATCACACCATCATCTGCCTCAGGCTTACTCACTCTGGGTCACTCCAATATTTACTCTTGCCTTATTCTTTAGAGTGGTTACATCTATACAGTTCTCATGTGCCAGGCACTGTGTCAAACACTTGACATCCTTTACTTCATTTAATCGTCACAAGATTCTTATAAAGTAGGAACTATTATCCCATTTTACAGACCAGAGAGCCAAGACGCAAGGATTATAAGTTTTTGGTTGAGTCAGGGAATGTCAGAAGCAGAAACTGCTGAGATCTCCAATGTGCTGTTTCCCCGCCATCCCCTTGGGAAGGCGGACTCTGCTGCCCCCTGGAGGTGAGGAGGTGGGAGTGCAGGACAAGGAGTGCAGCTGGAGAAACACCCCTCTCATTCAGAAACTAAATCTTAAGGGCTGAGCTCTATCAGTGGTGGAATACCACGACTACATTATCAATATGCCTTTATAGAATCTAGGAGATTCCATTGCACACCTTAGTCTAAGTTTATATTTCAAATGGATTTACCATTTTGCCCAGGTGTGGTAGGCATAATACCATCCGGCACTACAAGGTCAAAAGAGAGAAATCCTAGATAGATAAAGTACCCTGAGGTTTGTAGTTATTTTGTGCTGTGAAGATAGAAAATAAGGGCAGTTTAGTTCGACTTAAGGAGCATGTGTTAGGCACTCAGTATATACCAGGCACTGGGTCCTATTGTCTAGTTAGAAGACACAGACATGTATAGAAATCACATTTTTGCAGGATTTATTAAGTGCTACAAGCAACATTAAATAATAACCTTGACCTTGTGTTTCCTAGTTCCTGATATTAAAGAAGAAGAACCCCTTTCCCATTGTTTTTTGAGGGGAATATGAGCAGTCCATATGCTAGGTCACAGGTCCTATCATTTGTTGGGGGCAGTTATCTGATATCATGGTTGCTTAGGGGTTAACCCTACAACAGATTGATATGGGGAAGGCATCATTTATTGAAACAATTCCCTTTGGGTAGCACTGTACTCTTGGCCAGATGAGGGAAAATGGTAAGAAATGCTGGTTGCTTCAGAACTTTAATTTTCTAATCTGGCTGTGCCCTTGCCTCTGCTAATGTTATCTGTCTCTCAGGGTTTGAAACGTTTGGTTTATTAAGGAAAGCCCGTATGAGGAGCTTCGTCAGTGCCATCTCCCAGACCCTGCCTGTGGTTTCAGGAGGAAGTGGTTTAATAGGCTCTGGTCCCTTTAGGAAGCTTTATTTGAAATTCATTTGGGCACAGACAGTTTATGGGTGCAATCAGAGCCAGGCATGGCTTAATGATGCTCCAGGCAGGATGTGTGGTGACTGATCCACACCTTAACCAAACTGCGGGTAAGCTTCTCTGATTCCCATTAGTCTTTAGAAAACTAGAATCTATGACCCAAACTATAACTAAACTAAAGATAATGAAAAACAAACACATGTTCTTTTTCCCTTAATTTTTCTTTTTTCTTAGTAATGAATAATTTAAACTGCGACTATAGCATCTAAATATGTGTATTTTGAATGGGCAAAGTGTGGAGAACAATGTGAAATCATCAGCAGGTTGATGTATTAGAATCTTTTCATGAGAACCTTAAAAACATGTATAGCATAACTTTTCTATTTATTCTTGTGAGAACTATTGCTTAGACTAAGTTAGTGTTATACAGGGTGGGGCAAAAGTAGGTTTACGATTGTTTTATAAACATAAAACAATAATTAATGAATAATGATACAAGAATAAACTGTTTCACATACTCACAACTGTAATACTACTTTTGCCCCACCCAGTATTCTCTATTTACCTTGTTCTTCTTTACATAGGGCTTTAATGTAGCAGAAATTAGGTTCTAGAACAGATGCTCTGACACTGGCACTATCCTCTCCACTTGTTATGGAAAATACTGAAATTTAGAAAAGAAAGTAACTTGCCTAATTTCACACAGTCGTAGATCTAGGAAGGAAATCCATATGTATATATATGAAATCCATATGTTTTAACAGCTACTCTAGGGTTTCCCCCTCCACCTCAAAAACAATTTGTTTCTCTGCTGTGATGATTTCATTTTGGTTAACAGGCACATTGGTTGCTACTTACATGAGATGGTCACATCTGGCTTGATGTTCTTGATGCTGTAGTAAGGCCCTGGGCACTCAAATATCCGCAGTGCCAGGGCTTACATGAATGAGCGTGGTGGGGAACAGAGAGTGGTGGGACTGTGGCTCACCCGAGAGCACACCCCCCACTTGAAGGAGCCTGCCCTTACCTGTCTTTACTGGGCACACTGGCCTGGCACTGCCAAGTCTCTGACATTTCTAAAAGGAGCCAGAGATCTAGGTTTTATGTGAAATCTTTCCAATTGGCAAATTAAAAATGTTCTTTTTCTTTTCAACTCTGGAAGCCAAACAAAAATCAGGGAGATTCAGCCCATGACTGGGAGTTTATGACATGGAGTTAAAATAAAAATGTGCATACAGAGAAGGAGTGAACAAATGAGGGCAAGTCATATACTCAGACAATAGATACTGACTTTTCCCGAAGCCAGGAATTCTAAGCAAAGCTGGGAGCTCCACTGTGAAGTTTGGCTGCTCAGGTATGGGCATTTGGGTGCCTCCTCCTTTTTGCAGAATTATCTAAAATAAGGAAGGCTTCTTTATTAGGGGCTGACCACTGGGCACCCACCCTCTAGCATTGCCCACACTCCGACACTGGGTTGAGTGCATTGTTTCATACATTTTCTCCTCATCACTCCTGGCCTCTCCTCGGGGAACTGCACTTTCAGCTGCTGATGAAACTGAGATCAGTACCATTTGCAAACTTCCCAGACAAAAGGCTTTCGAAGAGGGCAAAGTTGTTGTTTTAAACTAGATTTCTTTTGTTTGTGTGATCTGTGGATTTTTCTTTATCAAGTTTTCTGTCCTGTAAACACAGAAAATTGAAAACTAATTTGATTAAATCTTTCCAAATGCAATCTCATGTGTATTTAATTTAATTTAAGGGTTTTTGAATTTTAACCAAATCTGGTGCAAAGTGACCATGTCACTGTTATTCGTCCCCTGCAAATGAAAGCACAATTCTGAGATTTTTTTTTTAAAATTATACACAGCATATTATGGCCTTGGCCTGTGAGATCCAGTTGGATGGATGTCATCCTGTGCACAAAGGGTTGCAGGTTTGATTACCACTCAGGACACATGCCTGGGTTGTGGACTTGATCATTGGTGAGGGTAGTGCACGAGGCTGCTGATCTATGTTTTGCTCTTACATCGCTGTTTCTCTCTCTCTCTCTCTCTCTCAAAAAAAAAAATCAAAAGAAAGCATGTTATGGAGGAAGTTCAGAAACTCTAGAATTGAACATTATTTGCTGAGCACTTACTATTTGTCACACACTGTGCTAAGCATTTTACAGTCATCTCTTTAACCCATCAATCCATATGTAAAGCTAGTTCCACCTTAAAGATGGGGAAACTGAGTTTCAGAAAAGTTCAACACCTTGACAAGGTCCTATGGCCCGTAAATTCAGGTTTATTTGATCCTTGAGTGCCACCGTGATATATAGCATCTTCCTCAAAGATATGATTATACCCACTGCTTCAGGGTCCTGCCACAGAATAATAAGCAAGCAGAACTAGCTGTGAGACATGAAGATTTTGAGACATGAAGATTGCTCTACGTAATTAAGATGATATCAATTATTTAGCAAAGCAGGGCACACTGGTCATAATTAGCAGGGCGATGAATGCCACCTACTTTTTGGGACTGGTGGCCAAGTAGGTTCTAGAAATGCTAGCGAGGGCAACACACCCACCTTGCTTGATTAGTAATGTCTGGGCGTGAAATACATGAGAGCCTCATGCTGTCAGCTGTCAATGACATCAGATGCTAAGCGACCATTGGAAAAAACAATGTCAAGTTTTGTGATAAGGTGGAATATTGACTTATGTCATGTTTTGTATGAATTCAATGCCTGCTTTGCGTTTTAGTCTATGAATGCTCCTTAACTTATTTAACCAGGGCACTGTTCTAAGGTACAGAGAATTCAATATCTGTATATTTTGTTCTCCAACAAGTTGTTGCCTTAACTAATCATTTTGAATTGAACCCCACCCTCTATTGACCTCTGTTTAGATGCTAGATTTTGATAGCGCATCAGTCATGGTACATTGCATTTGTGAAAAAATAAATTTAAATACCTCTTCTTGGCAATCTGAGTTATGTGTGATGTTTTATCTCAGCATGCTCCCGGTTAACAAGAAACCAGCCAACATCTGCAGTTGAACCTATTCTAGGTGCCATCTGCTTCTATACAAACGCACGCCTGCCTTGATGCTAAAATTGTTTGCATCGAAACATCTATATAGCCTGATGGAATTAGCATAACTGAAAAAAAAGAGAAGAATCAAGTTATAATCTTAAAACGTCTCCCTTTTGGATCAGCCTTTAAATTAAGCTTTATCAGTCTTCACTGGTAAAGTATCTGCTATCTGTTGGCTAAAATGCTCACGGATTTTAAAGTGTCTGGTGGGACAATTTGTGTATATCTTTCTAATTGGATGTATTTAACTTTCAAAAGACATTAATGAAGCCAAGTTGAAATTGATATTCTATGCCTGATAACTGTTGACTTTTTTTTCCCTTTTGCTACTAGTTATTAATATAAGCAGCAAGCAAGATAAAGGGAACAAAGAGTTTAAAAGTAATAACTGTGGAGGAAATTCCAGACAGGGCACATTGGGGATCGCCAGCAGTGCCCTTGTGTGATAAAGTTATTGGAGTTATTATCATCTCAGCCTTTGCCTCCGTTTGAGATATAGTGAAATGAGGGTGGTGACTTATTTAAGTATGTGCTCAGTAATTTGGGGGAGGGAGTCAGGCTGCTGTGAAGACCAGGGCTTCGCTCTGAGACTGGGGAGCTGTTGCAGAGTTTGAGCAGCAGAGTTTCAGGTGACTTCTGCTTCAGAAGGAAAGGGGCAGGGTGGAGGCCGGAACACTACTCAGCGGCCATGGTAGCAATCCGGTAGAGCCATGTGGCAGCTCAGAGAGGGCCGTGATAGGTGGTGTGGTGTGGGCAGACTCTGAAGGGTTCTGTAGCTACTTTATAATTAGGCTTAGCACATGTTTTATCTCCAAATTGGGGGATAGGAAGAGAGCAGGAAAGCATGTTCAGGCACATGTTTGTGGGCAGCAGTTGTGACCAGCACCAGGAAATGCAATCGGAGTAATGCCTTTGGGAGGCTTGGGAAGAGTGGCTGAATCATGTGCCCAAAGGGTAAGCCTGATTTCGTGTTCTTTTCATTAAATAAACTGCGGGCAACTCTTTCTCTGACCTTTCAGAGGTAAAACTGTTGATGAACCCCTCGGGGAGAAAAGGTATCCAGAGGAAAACAAGTATCTTTCCTTTCAGTTTGAGGGAATGTATGTAAGTAAATATCATCTTTTTAAATTTATTTCATTGTGAATGGGCAAATGGCATCTTCTTAGCTAATACAGGGTTCCCCAAATTTAAGTAGTTCTATGAACCATGATTTTAAAAAAAATTCCATTTAAATATTGAAGTTTCAACAGTTGAATTTGAAATTGCTTTTTTGTTTGTTTAATCCCATATAGCTGGAGAATCAAAATAATAAGCAGTGTTTTGATCATTCTACAACATTATGAAATAATTAATTTATATGTTGACTTTTTATTGAAAATTCAATAAAGAATTAATGGTGGTCCCTTGGCATAGTACTAAAAAACCAAATGTTATAGTTGTTTCTTAGGGTCAGTGGATGCTTCTATTTTTAAGACTGGTTGTTGAATTAAAACATGGATCTGTAACAGAAATGGTGACTTATCTTAATGTTGACATCAAAAGACAGTTATGAAAATATTTTCGTGAAGAGATATAAGCTCTGCTTGGAGAAAATCCATCCATTTTACATTCACATATTCCTCAAGGGCCTACCATGGGCCAGGCTCTGTTCTAGGCATGAGAGGACACCGTTACTGGTGCAAAGTCATTGTGCCCAATGCTTCATTGACCCAAACTCAAACTGTCAGAGTTTGGAGTAAGGGAAAGATTTACTGACTGAGGAGCCAATGGAGAAGATGGAGGCCCCAGGGGTTCCCCAAATTCATCTTAGGGAAGTACAGAATTCAGGCTTCTTTTATGTCAGGAGGAGGGGTAATAGGAGGAGCTGTTTCTGTAAAACTCAAGCTGCAAGCAGAACTCTTCTAAGGGTCAACACGTCTATATGCAAGACAAAGCAGGCTTGCGCAAGCTGGAGTCAAAGAGAGACCTAGCATTTCACTCTGATACTACATGAGTGGACAAAGCGATGTTCCTGCCTCCTGGAACTGACGTTCCAGGGAGGGAGACAGGAAACCATTCATATAATATCAGGCAGTAAATTCAACATGTCATGGAAATAAAGCATGTGAGTAAACGGAGAATATGCTGGAGAGGATGGTCAAGGCAGGTCCCCATGAGGGGCGGGCATTAAAGCGGAGGCTTGAATGAGAAGTAGAGCTGTGAGCCATGCAGATGTCTAGGGCATGAAAGTCCCAGTCATGGGCCACAGCCAAGGGCAGAGTGCTGAGGGGCTTGTACAGCTCTCAGCATTAAGCCCCAATATTTGCAGAAATTATGTAATTTCTTTTTCCGGGCTAAATCCCTTAGTTCCTTTAATAATGTGTCTATAACATGGTCTCCAACTCCCTTATTTATTTGTTGCCATTTTTCTGTCAAATCCTTTAAAAATGGGGTGCTTACAACCGAGTGTGTGATCTGGATGTGCTCTGCTGAGTCTCAGGATGGAAGGATTGAACTGTCTCAGGAGCTGAGCACTATACTTCCTTTATCTGAACGCTTTGCTTTTTATTGTTGTTGTTGTTGTTAATCTTCACCTAAGCCTATTTTTTCCAACCTGAGCTGGGGACAGAGCCTGCAACTAAGGTATGTGTCCGTGACCACAATCAAACCTGAGACTCTTCAATCAGCAGCTTGATGCTCTAACCACTGAGAAAAACCGGCTAGGGCTGAATACTATGCTTTTAATTACTGTATCATTTAGTTTAGCATCTGCATCTTATTATTAATTCATAGGTAGCTTGCAAGCAAATTAAACTCAACCTCACTCAAAAATGAGACAGACAGCCCTGGACAGCTGGTTCCATCAGTTGGGGTGTTGTCCCATATACCAAGGACTTGCTGTTTGATTCCCAGTCAGGGCACATAACTAGGTTTCGGGTTCAATCCTTGGTTAGGGCACATTCAGGAGGCAAAAGATGGATGTTTCTCTCTCATATAGATGTTTCTATTTCTCAAAAACCCCCAAAACAAAAAGTGAGACAGACAGAAGATATAAATTTAGACTGTACTGTACATGTCTTTAAGCAAGTTATGTTTAACCTCTCACAGTCTAAGTTTTATATTATGTACAAATCTCATTTATTCCTCACTTGATTATTGTAATAAATAAGATGATACATAAAAAATGTGAGAATTTTTGGAGGCCTCAGTATAGTTAACTCCTTTCAACTTACACCAAACTCTGTTCTTTAGGACCAAGTTCTCCTGTCAGTTAGTGTACTAAAAGAAGAAAGCTAGGCGTCATCCCATCTGCCCAGGCTATGTCTGTATTGTCCAGTGACCCCTTGAGAAGGTAGACCTGGCACATAGTGGGCCCTCAATAAATACATAATTATTGATTGATTTTATTTCAGGAAAGAGGGATGAATCACTGAGCTGGCTGATGAATCCAATGGGTGGTGGCCTTTTAGTTTGCCTATTTGTAGGCTTGGCTTTGTCTGCTTATCTTTCTCACAATTAGGAAGGGTTGGTGAGATAGCATAATGAGTGTCATTAGTACATTATAAATGAAAGGTTATATTATAAATGGCTGCTTACAGGGCCATTAATTCAGCCTGGCTACCAGAGGGCCATTTAGCGCCTTGAAATGGGTAATTTGTTAAATGACACATAAGAAAGTTGAAAGAATTAATGTTGCTCACCAAAGGGCAATCCACTTTTTCTTTTTCATTCAGACTACATAATTATTCAGAGCCTTGGGTTCCTTGTAAGAGAGAAGCTATAAAATAACAATGTCATCATCTCTTCTTTATTTTTCATGTAGAGCCATAAGACTGGAGGAAGAAACATAATATGCAGAATGGATATTGGCACATCTGGAGGAATTTCTGCAGAGAACAGAAGCTTGCCAAACTGGATATAGGAAATCACAGATGACATGTACAGCTTTGGAAGAATATTAGAATTTGCATAGAACCTTGTCACCTTCATGACAGCTAAACCCATTGCACTTTTTATAATCAAGAGCACTAAGCACAGCTGCCAAGGTGAATTTTAATCCTGGCTCTTTGGGAGACTGTAACCTTCCAGTGTGATGGGGTGTGGTTTGTGTCATAGGCACAGAGTTCCTGCCATCAGAATAAGGGATTATCGTTCTCACCCTCTGAGTAGCGATCATCTGAGACAGTTAGTTCACAATGAGCCTGAAGAGGAAGAATCTGTGGGTGTCTGCAGTCTTCTCAGACCTGTCCAGACTGTTTAACTACAAGAAAAAGTATTAGTCCAAGTTATAACACTAACTTCACAGAGGCACTTAACCAAAATAACTCAGCCTCGAGAAGTCTACTGTCTTAAAGAAATTTGGGCCAAAACCGGTTTGGCTCAGTGGATAGAGCGTCGGCCTGCGGACTCAAAGGTCCCAGGTTTGATTCCGGTCAAGGGCATGTACTTTGGTTGCGGGCACATCCCCAGTAGGGGGCGTGCAAGAGGCAGCTGGTCGATGACTCAAAGAAATTTGGGCAACTTAAAAAGGCAGACTTTTAAATTAATGCAATATAAAGCCTACATATATCACTGGGAATATCAGACTTGTGAGTCTCACATTGAAAACATGACATGAAAGGCTATACCCGGAGATCCAAAGGGAAATGTGATGCAAATTACAACTGAGAGGGTCTATTTACCGATGTGGATATTTGATGAATCAAGCATATAATGCTCATCCATTCAGCTGTTTCAGTAGCTTTGCCTCCTCCCCTGAAAATGTCATCCAGGAGATCATGAAGGAATAATCTGAGAAGTTTCACCATCAAATGGATTTTTCTCCAGGGGAGTCACTTTTCACTTGTCTTTTATTTTCATCAATCTTTAGTCTAATGAAGGACTCGGGTAATAAGTGGGATTAACAAGGATAACGCTCTGGGGTCCAGAGATCCTCAGGCAATGTAATAGTGGGCCATTTATCCCAATCCCAAAACTGGACACATGGTCAGATGACTAAGGTTACTTGGTTTTTTTGAAATAAACCTACCCTGGAAATGCTGCCTGGAAATCATTGGCCAAGAGAGGGCAAGAGTGCTGGCTGTCTTCCATACCTTAATGAGTGTGTGCATCCTGCTGACTGCACCAGCATAGACCAGTGGGCACATAACCAGTCTTTTCCCATAGCCTGCTTGTGCTTGTCATTCTCGTGCTCCCTTTTCTTTAGTTTCCTGGGCCAGGCCACATGGATGAGGAACAAGCAGGACAGAGCGAGCCCCTCTCACCTTGGGTTCACCCACGTGCCAAAACCTGGCTTCCTAGCCACCTCCCTCTGATTGTTCCAACTCCTTTATTGTCTCCAATTTTGACATCCCCTTAATGAATAGCTGTTTAAAAGTCTACTGAAAAGTACACGCAAGTCTCAAATCCACGTGCGTCAGCTTCGATGCAGTAAATGATGGAGGAAGGAACACCATCCAAAAGGAGTGATGAAGAGTGGAATCCGATAAAGGGAGGTAAGAGAAGGTAGTGTGGAGCAGGAGGTTGAGGCAGGTTTTAAGATCCTGGTGTTGGTGGGCACAGACGTAGCTTCTTTTGAGACAGGCCTCACATTGCAGTCAGCATCATTTCTTTCAAAAGTGCTGGCAGCACTTGACTCGTTCTAAATTGCAGGCATCCCTGGTTTTTATGCCAAGAGACACTTTCTCCAATGTGCTGCGGGAAGGCCAGATGGCCTTGTCATTGTGCTAGTCAGTGCATTGTGGGCCCTAGAGAACGTGCTGAGGACTCTGGCTGTGGCTAATTAGTGCAAGCTCCCAGTCACAGGCAAGAATTAAGCAATCAACTCCTTTCTTGAATTCTTACACACTTTGGAAGTGTGCCATGATTAGCATGGTCTGAAAATAGAAAAAATAAAATCTGCTTGGGCTAAGCAGGGAATGACAGGAAAACTCCCATATGAATTTGGCAAAAACTTAGCTGAGATGCCTAATCAGGGCATGATAAATAAAACCAGACAGTCAAATCTCTAGTACTTCTATGGAGGGGGGATGTTTATCTCTATTGATTGAGTAAGATTTGAAGAGGAGCTGGAATCTGACGGCCTCTAAGGTACAACTTAATATTTGATATTAATATTTAATATTTGGTACAATATTGAGGAAAATAAAACCGCTATTACCAGTAGTCTAGCAGATCTTTTAAAGGATGGAAAGATGTTATAAAATAGTTTCATAAAGATATTTCTCCTTTTCTTTCAGTCATTTTTGTGTTTATTATTTCTGTACTAGACGCCCAGTGCATGAAATTTGTGCATGGGGGTGTGTGCCCCTCAGTCCAGTCTGCACCCTCTCCAATCTGGGACCCCTTGAGGAATGCCCAACTGCCTGTTTAGGCCTGATCCCAGTCGGACATCCTTCTCACAATTCAGGACTGCTAGCTCCCAACCACTCACCTACCTGCCTAATTGCCCCTAACCACTTCTGCCTGCCAGCCTGATCACCCTCTAACTGCTCTCCTGCTGGGGGAATTGTTGAAATAAAGGAAGTTGCACTTGTCTGCCTTCTCTACCAAGTGATGGCCCCCAACTGCCCTCCCCTGCCAGCCCAATCACCCCCAACTGTCCTCCCCTGTCTGATCACTCCTAACTGCCCTGCCCTGAAGGCCTGGTTGCTCACAACTGCCTTCCCCTGCTGGACTGTTCACCCCCAACTGCCCTCCCTTGCTAGCCATTTTGTGGCAGCCATCTTGTGATGACATGAGGATGTTGCACAAGGCAAGAGGATCACCTAGATTTTTTTTAAAAAAATATATTTTATTGATTTTTTACAGAGAGGAAGGGAGAAAGATAGAGAGCTAGAAACGTCGATGAGAGAAAATCGACCAGCTGCCTCTTGCACACCCCCTACCGGGGATGTGCCCACAACCAACGTACATGCCCCTGACTGGAATCGAACCTGGGACCTTTCAGTTCGCAGATCAATGCTCTACCACTGAGCCAAACCGGTTTTGGCATCACCTAGATTTTTATTAGTATAGATTAATAGTGTTACTCTAGACCCATGGTCAGCCACATGCTGCTCTTTGGCCCCTTGAGTGTGGCTCTTCCACAAAATACCATGGCCTGGGTGAGTCTATTTTGAAGAAGTGATGTTAGAAGAAGCTTAAGTTTAAAAATTTTGCTCTCAAAAGAAATTTCAATTGTTGTACTATTGATATTTGGCTCTGTTGACTAATGAGCTTGCCAACCACTGCTCTATACCAAGTTGTAGTTCCTCCTCTATTTGTCATTTATCTGTTCTTTCCATATTATAAAGTAGTTACCATAAGATGCAAGCCATTACCCAAGTAGCCAGGAGTGGTGTTTTCCAAGACTTTAACTCTCCTTTGTTAAACTCCCAGTAAGACCTTCCTCATCTTATCAGTCAAAAGAATGCTATCTGCTTTCCTCCTCTTCATTCTTCTCCCTCTACTCCTCTTACCTCTACTGATCTGTAGTTTCTCTTGAGTTAAATAATTAATTCATGTTATTTCTACTGCCTCACCTTGACATATTTCCTGCTTCCAATACATAATAGATTTCTCCTTTGAAACCCCTCCTCGATCAATACAGAATATAATTCACCTTATATTGATGTGATATTGAATACAGCCTAATGTTTCCAGGAGGGAAAAGCACAATTAAAATACAAACTATAGATACTTTAATTTGTTGCTATACACATTTATTTTAAATTTAAAATATTTTTTTAAATACAGTATTATTTCTTGACCAGAGATGTGACTGTGTTTAAGTACAGTGAGCAAACTGGGTATGGGAGAGATGTGGGCATTAGAAATGGATTTACCATCAGTAGTTAAGGTGAACAAGAGACTATTGGAATAATTAATAGGAATAAGCAAACGAAGGGGAGGAGCTGGGAAGGTGCAGAAAATGAACATCTTCATTAGGCATGTTAGTTATGGAGTGCTGGTAGGCATGAAGTCAAGTATTTTGGTGAGCAGCTACAGATGGACACTTAAAAATTAAGAAGACATACTATCTATGCTAAATTTTAAATATGTGTTATAATCTTCGATTGCCAAATTCCCTAAGGACATCACCTGTAAGCCGATATTGCAAGAGTAAACCATATTTCAATTTGTACTGTTGAGAAAATGTCAAAATTTGCATAACATTTTGTCCAGCAAATGTCAATTCATTCTGTCATATTTTAAAAATATATATATATATTTTGATTTTTTACAGAGAGGAAGAGAGAGAGCTAGAAACGTCGATGAGAGAGAAACATCGACCAGCTGCCTCTTGCACACCCCCTACCGGGGATGTGCCCACAACCAATGTACATGCCCTTGACCAGAATCGAACCTGGGACCCTTCAGTCCGCAGACCGACACTCTACCACTGAGCCAACCGGTTTTGGCCATTCTGTCATATTTTTAAAAAAACAATCAAGGGAGATAAATATGATTGCTAGATCATAAAAAGATTCAGCATTTGTTCATTCAGTGTACTTTAACACATCAGATATGTATTGCTCTTTTATCAAAGCATCTCAGCTACTTATATGAGCAATTTTCAGAGGAGTAGCCTTATGAATATTCAAACATCTACAATAAAGCAAGATGTTCCAAATTTGCTATAGTTAATCTTTGAAATAAACAAAATGAAGTTCATTACCTGGACATTGCATTTATGGAAGAAAAGCACATCTCCACAATGGAGGTAAATTCAGACTCACTGTCTGAAGCTGCTGTCAGCCTTTAATAAAGTTTACAAGGCAGATACTAGTCCTGATGATCATGTAGAGTGTGATTGCAGTATTCATTTGCTACAGTGCTGCACAGTAAGTTTACATTCATAAGTAATACAACAGGAAAGTCTAAGAATAAATTTATACTACTTGACCCCTTCCTTTTAAAATATGTGATTCCTAGCACTTTGATATAAAGGATAGCCATGGTAAGGTCTGCTGTGCTAAAATCCAATTTGTTATTAAGAGCAAGTTCTGAGGTAACTTCATTTAGACTTTTTATTTTCCTCTAAAGCTACTGAAATTCAAGAGAGACTGTGAAAGAGTGGGGTCAGAAGGGTAGGAGAGAAAAGAATTCAGTGTGAGTCTTATTTGAGAAGGAAGGATTGGAGACAAGCTAATGCTTGAGTTAGTTGGGAAAACTATGAAAATAGATTCCTGATTGAGGTAAAATGGGAGTCAGATATGGCCTAGTCAGGTAGAGTTAAAGTAGAGCCAGGCTTTGCGTGGGAGTTAGTTAGTTGGGGGAACTGTTGAAATGAAGGAAGTTACACTTGCCTGCCTTCTCTACCAAGTGTTGGGCACCCTCATACTGTGCCCCCAGCTGGGCCCTCTGTGATAGAGAATAAAGGATTTGCTAGATAGTGTCAGTGCTGCCTGGGGAACCCAGCTATTTGGGCTGTGGATTGTCAGCAAGGGGATCTGGATTATTTATTTTGTGCTGTTATTGCTATCATGAGGCTGGAGGTTCTAAAGGTTAGTGTGCTAAGAGTGATATAAAGGGCTGTTCCAAATTAAGATTCCTGGCTAAAGCTCCTGTTTCTAATTCAGTAGGTCTGTAGTAGGACATGCATTTGCATTTTAAATCAGATCTCTAGGTATTTTGATGTGCCTTTGGTCTAGTTCCTGATAGGTGAGAGGGAAGGCTGAATGGAAACAAGTGCCAAGATAGCGTAGGAAATTGTGGCCCATTTGCTCCCCTCTCCTTGTTCTCTGCAGGATCTGGATCTGATTTGCTCTGCTTGACCTTTCTGCTCCAGGAGAGTGAGTGAAGGTGAGTGAGCTCACCTAGGAACCTGGCTGAAATGTAACGAATCTTCTCTTGATAGGAAGCCCCATTTTTATTGGCTGTATGTAGAAGGAGGAATGGTTTCTACCAGAATTATGCTCTTGTCTCTCAGAATTTGCAAGGTTCCAGGAGGAGAAAATTTGCATAACTTTTGGGCAGATGGCTCAGTACACAGCACATTATTACCAAGTTTTAGTATGACTTAGTATACTGAGTTAAGTAATCATCTCACAGAAAAACACACACACTTCAACGGAGCTAATCCTGACCTATTTGAGTGTTCATAAAGGAATCATAAAATTATAACTGTGCAGGAGGAACTCCAGAGAGGATATATATATATATATATATATATATATATATATATATATATAAATATTTGGATATATATATTTGGATATATGTATATTTGGATATATATATATATATATATATATATATATTTGGATATTTATATTTTGTATATATAAATATATTTGGATATTATATACATTTGGATATATATATATATATATATATATATTGTATATATAAATATTTGGATATATATAAATATATATATATATTTGGCAAAGCCTGAAAATCAGTCTCCAGCTCTAATCAGCCCATTTAAAAATTGTGCCTACTAAAGCTCCAGTATAATACATCTTTATTTTAAGAGAACTAAAGGCTTTTCAGATTCTACATAAGACTCTACTGCATGAATAGCTCCTTAGTGGGCAATTAGTCACCTTTTTAGCCATTCATTTTTAAACCACTTATTTCAGAATTATTTGTTCTCAATCCTGCCTGTCAAGAGTACATATGCATTAAGGTACCTAATTGATAAAAGAGCTGAGAATGACAGAATGATCTGATTGAATGACTTTATTTTCCAATTGTGGGTTTCCAATAAGGGGATTAATTCAAAGGTGAGTTTTCACCTTGATAAATACAGCAATACTTTAAAAAGTCTGGAAGTGCAGTGCTTGTACCTGAGAGCAGGAGTGAAAAAGGATTTTGGAAGGCACTTTCCTGGCAGAGAAGACAAGGAAATCTGAGCACGGAAGCAGCCACCTAGCAGGGTCAGCCTACAGGCAGCTGTCTGCCTTGGCCTCGGCAGCCTTGTCCTTATGCTCAGTGGGGTTAACAAATACCCAAGATGTTGAAGTAACACCTAGGAAGAAGAATTGTGCCCCATAAATTATAACTTGGGAGTCATTGATGTCATGCTCAGAAAGGGAGAAATTTTGGTGAAGACATTAATTGGGCCAGATGGTGGTAGGATGTGGCAAGACCACAACTATAGATCTCTGGTTCAATTGTGTTAAGATCTGTTTCATCCTCTTTCAAATAGTTTAGTTCACAGGTTTATTTTTGTTAAGTGCTAATTCTAGGAATACAGCTTTGATTTGAATTATAACTTGAGGGAAATGCTTAGAATTCTTTTTTTATTTTTAAATTATAGTTGCTATATAATACTAGAGGCCCAGTGCACGAAATTCATGCACGGGGGCGGCGGGGGGGGGGGGATTTGTCCCTTACTTAGCCCAGCCTGCACCCTCTCCAATCTGGGACCCCTTGAGGGATGTCCGACTGCCTGTTTAGGCCTGATCCCACCAGATCGGGCAGTCGGACATCCCTCTTACAATCCAGGATGGCTAGCTCTCAACTGTTCGCCTGATTACCCCTAACTGCTTCTGCCTGCCTGCCTGATCACCCCCTAACCATTCCCATGCCAGCCTGATTAATGTCTAACTGCTCCCCTGCCAGCCCGTTTGCCCCCAACTTCCCTCCTCTGCCTTCCTGGTCACCCCTAACTGCCCTCCCCTGCAGGGTTGATTGCTTTCAACTGCCCTCCCTTGAAGGCCTGGTCCCTCTCAACTTCCCTCCCTTGCAGACCTGGTCCTTCCCAGCTGCCCTCCCCTGCTGGCCATCTTGTGTCCACATAGGGACAGGATCTTTGACCACATGGGGGCAGCCATATTGTGTGTTGGAGTGATGGTCAATCTGCATATTACTCTTTTATTAAAAAGGATTATAGTAGGTTCAGGTGTACAACATGGTGATTCCACACATATATCTTATGAAGTGATCACTGCAATAAGTCTAGTAACCATCTGTCCCTATACATAGTTTTTAGTCTTCTCCCCATCATCCCTTTCCATCCCAGCACTCACCTCTCCTTCCTTCCCCTTTCCTCCCATCCCTTTCCTCCTCTCTCTCACATACACATTTCTAGCAGAGGCTTCAGTGGACAGTGATTGAAGCCTCAGTACATGTGGTTCTTCAATAGACATAGATGTAGGCTAGTTTAAGTAAATATTGCATTTTCTAGACCAGCTAAAGCCAAACGTCATAGACACTAAAAGAGCTTCAATGCCTTGGTTCCCCTTCCCTCTATCTTGGACAGCTTATTATACAGGTCTCCCTGCCCTAGTCCTTTGTGCATAAATAAGAAAGTCCAGCCTTATGTGACTTTACCCCAGGGTTGAGGATCGGAGGGGTGCAGAATGGTGATCTCCCCTTTCAGGGTCTGCGTTCCACCCCCAATGAGGTACATAGTTTCCCTTAGAACCGGAAACCTCCAGACCCTCCTTCTGAGACATTTCCTGCCCAGATGCTTTTCACCGGGATAAACACCAGTAGCCTGTCCCTGTCCTCAAGGCCTCACAACCTGCTTCTGAAGTTGCTCCCCCCAAGATCAGGGCCTTCTCTGGGATCTATGAGTATCTCCCAGTACCCACCTCTAAGCCTTGATGTGAATTTCCAGAGATTCTTTCTTGAGCTAGAACATCTGGAAGAAAACAGATACATCATTTAAAGGTGAAAGAGATTGCAGTTCTAGAGTTAGTAGCAACACAAATTGTCCTTCTGAGATAACCCTAAATCCATTGACATAAAAATACATTTTGTCCTATGTTTCCCCTCAAATTCTGAGGCAGGAACAAGAGGAATAATTTTCGTAATTATAATGAAAATTATTGTAGGAACAAGAGGAATGATTTTCATAATTGTAATGAAAATTATAACAGTTAATTTGTAGCCAACTTTTGAATAAAATCAATATTTTGTGAAGCTAGGGCTACCTGTAGGGCTTTATAAGATTCATATGTTTATCAAACTCACAAATATATTACCTTTAGCCATAACCACATCACTTATTGGGGCTTTGGAGTGATATAAAATTTAGGCAGTGAAGCATTTTTCATATAAATTTGATACAGTAGCATCTGGTTTTGATGATTTGTTCGATAATTGTTTGAGTTGTGGATTACAAAATTTGCAAAGCATTACAGATTTCTTTTTAATGGGAAGAGTCTAATGAGGGAATGAAAGGCAAATTTGGTTTTGTGAAATGCAACCAAGAGACAGGCAGTGGGAGTAAACTCAGTTCTCCACAGCAATATTTCATTTCTTGCACTTTCATCCCCTGTTAGCATTTCGCAGGTTCATTTCCCAGTGCTAATTTAGAAGAAAATTGATCTCCATTAAGGAATTAATTTAATAATTAATTAGGGTTGGTGTTAACAGCAACCCTACAACACATTTGTTAGAGTAGACATTTAGAGGTTGATTCTCTAAGTATTTTTGGTTACCGGCATTTTCACAGCATTATATATTCCTTCTATTTCCCTTTTCTCTTTGCCCCCTAAATTCTGAAAGATAAAACCCAAAGAACTCACGCTGTTCATTTATTAGCATAACACAAAGATAGCTAGGAAAGAGAGGCCCTGTCAGTACTCTTCAATATGGTTACTGTCATAATCCCCTTTCCCAAGGAACAACCACACTTCACCAGTATGTTGTCAAATTAGAGTCAATATTTTGTTTGGAACAATAACAAATATATGGATGTGATCATTATTATAGGTTCCTGATTTACTCATTGATGAAACATCTTGATTTTAATTATTTTGAAAGATAAAGAAAACATTGACTACTTTATTTCCAAATGTGAAAAGACATGCCTGGTAACTATAGTCATCTGTCATACCTTAAAACTTTTAGACTTGCGTTTGCTGTTGCTTAAAAATAATCCAAGGAGTGATTCTAAAAGTATATATCTGCCTCAGGGAAAGTGTAAAGTGAAAACCCCCTGATGGTATCTGAACATCTTTTAAACATGAGTCATCCAAGTGACACAAATAGTATAGTGATATCCCATATTGAATCCCACAGAGGAGGCTTTTGTGGAATCTGTGAGTTTGGAGGATGTTAGAGGCCTCAGCCAGGGGGACATTTGGTGCAGTGGAGAGAGCAGTGAGCTGGGAAACAGCCTCCGGGCCCTCCTGGGAGTGACTACACCACCTCCTCTGCACAGTCACCAGTGTTGTCGCTGGCAGAGGGTGGTGTGGCATGACTAGAAGGGGACTCACTTTCCAGGGGCTGGTAACATTCTGTTTCTTGATGGGTGGGTTCATTTTATGAAAACGATTTACACACTTTTCTGTATGCATGCAACATTCAATAAAAAGTTTAAGAAAATTTGATGTCTGATATTAAAGGGAAAATTACAGCCATGGCTTTGAAAGCGGCAACAATAAATCTACACCTATCCTATTCCCACTGTATCCTGTGCTCACTTCCAAAGCTGCATTTTCCACATTGCATTCTAATTATCTGTTGCATGACTGTCACCACTATTCCACTGTGAGTATCAACTCGGGAGGGAAGAAAACAGTTTGGCAGAAAATGCCTAGAGCAGCGCCTGGCACTCAGTTGGGTTCCCTGGTTGATTGCTTAGTACATCAGTGATTTAATGACAGGAGAGATAGACTCTGGTTTTTCACTCTGCCCCTGGGTAACTGTGTTACAATATGCACACACCCACCCACCCACACACACACACACACACACACACACACACACACACACAGAGAGAGAGAGAGAGAGAGAGAGAGAGAGAGAGACTCTCTGGGTCTACTTGTCATGTAGGAAAAAATTTCAGGATGTCAGGATGGTTAAGACTTTTTCCAGCTTAAAAATTCTATGAGAAAATATTGCTGGAAATATTTTAGAGAGTTAAACATATCTCACAGGTGATTAAAATGAGGGAAAGATAACTAAAAAATAAAAACTCTAAATAAAGGATGGTTTTGAAATATAACTCTAAATAAAGGATGGTTTTGAAATATTCAATCTTTCATATTCTATTAGAGTAAAGGCACTTTATATGACTTGAATTTGTGATGCTAAAGCAAAAATAAGAAGTAATGAGCCAATTTCTCTCTTTAAAAATGTCTCCCTAGACAAGAAAAAATAATAGAGATTGGGCTTATCCTCTCATCTAAACACTGGATACAATATAGGAAATGCTGTTTTCAGACATTGTATACCAGGTGATGCAGGACATGGATCTCTGTGAGTGGGAAAACCAACAGGATGAACCATGTGATTTCTTCAGCTCAGTGCTTCAAGTGAGGTTCTGGGCCACAGTGTAGGGAACAGGAACCCTAGAGAGCCCAGTTATATACCTGATTTGAAAAGGTGGAGCTAGAAGTCCAGAAAGGCCAAAGAGGCCTAAATTTACAGGACCGAGTACTGGTGAGGACTGAGCTGAACAGAGGAAAAGCTCTAGAGACCTGTAAACAGTCCTCTAAGTTTCCACCTAATTGCTGATCAGAATGTGCTTTTGGGAACCTAACCAAATCTGGGAAGGAAACGACTGAAAAGGAGCAGAGGGAACATTTGTGGAACTCATACAGAGCTGGGAATAGTGTTCCTCCCAGCCAGGGTGGAAAATGTCCTAATCCAAAGGACATCAGAGAAATAAGACTACACAGAAGGGTATTGCCTCAGTGTTGGAACAAATTTAGATCTAAACAAAGATGACTGAATTCCATCTCATCATCTTATCATTACACCTAAGAAAATCATAATTTCCAAATAATATAATTGCAATCCAGAACAAAGTTTGAGAATATAGGCATTCAAAAATATTCAGCACTTATCAAAGAAAAATTTCCCATGTCTTGCATCCAATAAAGAATTACCTGGCATATAGGAAAATGTCCATATAAAAACAAATATTGGTCAATAGAAACATGCACATAAATGACACAGATAATAGAATTAGTAGCAAAGACATGGAAGCAATTGCTATAACTGATTTCCATGTGCTCAAGAAGATAGAGGAAATGTTGCATATGTTAAGTAGAGACTTATAAGACAGCTTCTGGAGATGAAAGTGTAATGTCAAAGATGAAAAATTGAGATAAAAGATTAGGTATTTATAGATGAAGACATCATCCCTTGAACACAGAAAATAAGGCTCCTACCCTTCCTCTGGCCTTCTTCTCCATTCCTGCCCCCTACTTTCCCTATCCCATAAGGCAGTTAGTTATTTTCCCATATTTGGCTTTGCTTGGAGTTGAAAGAATATACTGCTTTTAACCACCAACCAAAAGGGAAAGACAAAACCACCCCATCAGTTAGAGCTAAGTTAGACAATTTTTTCCTGTGTTTCAGAAATATATCCTTAACCCCATTTCAGTATTAGAAACACTACGCTTCATCATCTGACTGTCAGCTGTGATCTTGTGTAGGTTTTAGTGGTTCCCCCGAATATTTCTGATTTTCTTCCCTTCCATACCCATAGGGTTGTACTTTTCAGCCACTTGGGCATTCTTACCTCCAGGACTGTGAGAGAGTAAACTGGTGGTGTTTAAACCATGCAGTCCATGGTGTTTTATTACGGTAGTTCGAGCAGACTAATAGATATTAATTCATTTAATCATCACAGCAACTATCTCAAGTAAGGAAGACAATGACTTGCCCAAGGTTACTGCAAGTCCATGCTCTTAACCACTGTGCCATACATGAGGACACAAATAGAAATTGTCTGTTAGCAGTGACAAGCTCACTCGAGGAGGAGTCTGCCATCTCAGTAAGGTGCCCTCACTTTTTGTGCTGTGTATCCTCATGATTTCAGGGTGTAATGCAGCTTGTGGCGTCATTTGGTTGCTGACTTAGAATTATCTGCTGTAGTTTTGAGCCCAGAGTACAGGCCTCTATTTGGGGACATGGGATGAGAAGAGAGATGGACAAGACACTCTATTTGACTCCTTAAAACTAAGATGGCCCTGAAGATGAATTTTGTGTACTCTTGCTTGGGTAGCTGCAGAATACCTCCAACCACAGTGCTCATGACCTCGAGGTCAAAGTTCCCAGAGACACACATTTCCGTACTAAGGAGGCTGAAGCCTAGTCAGTGGTTTTTTTCATTCTATCTCTAAAAGTAGGCTTGCTTTTCAGGCAGACATGATGCTAATGCCATTCTCTTTCCCCTCCATGCAGATGGAACATTTGGAGGACCCAAGTGGTTTTGTGGTGACCTGAGGATACGACGTTAGGAGGAGATTGTACTAATCTCCAACTCGCAGGCTTTGAGACAGAGTTCTGTGTAGGTAAGTATACAATATCTTTCATAAAGACTAAATTAAATGCAAACATATTTTTGTATTGCTATCCCTGTGAAGAGATTTATCTTTCAAAGCAAAGAATTATCTCTAACTCATAAATTCAGTCCATGTTTCACTTAGAAGAGTATTTGTTTTTTAAAAATCTAATCCTCAGTAATCAGCCACGAGGTTCTCAAATATTTCAATCTTGTTAATGGCACTTGCTTTAAATTCAAATCTCATTTCTCAATATCTCTCTGAAATATTGTCATTTTTCAGTTATTCCTAGTATAAGAGAATTTTGTAGTCATCTGTTCCCTTCTTAACCCTCCCACAACAACTCTCCATAGAGGGAGGAGGGTTAAAAATAGGGCCCTGGACTTGGGGAAGATGGACTGTATAAATTGGAGATGCTGTTAGGGTTTGAAATAGAGGGCATTTTGGTCACAAACATGCTACTCACAATTTAGTTTTCTAAGAGTAGATGTTTGACTTAGGAGTGAAGATCAGAAAATGGGTAAGACAGTCACCATTTACTGAGTATTCACAAAATACAAGGTGCTGAGCTAACTGCACGGACATGTATCTTTAATTCCTTATAATAATCCCATGAGTAAGTATTATGATTAATCATAATTTAAAGGTGAGAAAATGGAGGCTTAGAGGGGTCAGATACTTGCTAACTTGCTGACTTAGGAGAGATAAGGTTGCAAAGCTGGTTAATGGCAGAATTTGAACTCCAGTCTGCCTGAGCCAAACATCTTAGTTTTGGGTCCCATGCAATGCTCCATTCACTCAACAGGTTACTGAGGTGAACCAAAAGGAGGCATCAGAGGAAAGCATGTTCTCACTTCTACACACAAAAGATAGCAAGATGCTCAGTTCTTGACATTTATTCAGCAAACATTTATTAAGCTTCATGACACATGTGCTCTGATAGGTGTGGCGTGTTAGACACTGTTAGGCAAACTATGTTAGGGACGCCCTACTAGGAGGACTGGCATTCTCAGACATGTACTCTAGTGTAAGAGAATCTCTCTTTCCACGTATGTCAAGAGCAGAATGGAAACAAAGAGCTCCCTAATCCAATGGGGACTGAAGTGCTGGGACAGTTCTAAATAGTTCTTCAGACTCTCTTGAATCTTCCTTGGGGATATTTCAAAATTTAAGTGTTTAGTAGGTACTCACGCTATGCCAAGCAGAGGGTGGGTACCAAAGAGGCAGGGATGAGTAAGGAGTCTTCCCTGTCCTTGAGGGGCTCTTGGTATAATAGGGCTATTTATCTGTTCCAGGTGCAAATGCAGAGATTCTGTTAACTCAGAAATAGACAAACAGATGAATGCCTCTATTCAGGGTAGGGTTTGAAGAATATTACATAAACAAAACAAATTTTAAAGTAATGAGGAAAAGGGAGAAAAAAAGGTTAGGGTAGTGAAGTTAGGCCTGGGAAATTACTAGTACATGAGCCAATGCCTAATGCTTTGTACAATTCTTGATTTCTTTCTTTCTTTCTTTCTTTCTTTCTTTCTTTCTATTTTTTAAATACTTAAAGTATTTAATTACAGTTGATATACAATATTATGTTAGTTTCAGGAACACAGGGTAGTGATTAGACATTTATATAACTTATAAAGGGATCACCTTATAAGTCTAGTATCCATTTGACACCATACATACTTATGACAATGTTATTGACTATATTGACTATGCCACTGCTCTGTACAACTTTTGAGGTCACCTTGTCAGTAGCTCCCTAGCTGTCAAAGCAAAATGGGCAACATGACCAGTCACAAGGCTCACAACAGCCACATAAACATACCTGTTCCTTAAGAAAGGCATATGTTTTCCTGTCTTCGAAACCTGTGGAAAGTTTTTGCTGTGAGTCTTCTTAAAGGAGAACCATCTGAAATAGTAACCCATATCCTCAATACCACACCTCGTTCGAATGAACACAATCAGCGTTCTCAAGTGGCAGTTTATTAGCACATCAGCTGAGTTAATAATGCCAAAGTGGAACTCTGAAATAGACATTTATAAGGGCCAGAGTGGGAAATCCAAGAGCCAAGGTGGCCATTGCTTTGGCTTAAGCTGGGGCCAGAAATTCACTTTTGGTCTGGGAGGGATATTCTGAGACAATCGTGGTCCTAACTTATAAGCCCTGAAGGGAAGAGGAGTTAGCTGCTTTCCTTTTTTCTATACTGCATACACTCAAACTTCAGTGCTCCTGGCAGCTTGATTTCCTGCTGATGGGTTTTTTGTGGATCTCACATCCTTGGGAGTGAGGCAGGCTGGGGTTTGTTTCTGCTCAGTTACTTCAGCTGTGTCACCTGGGCAATTGCTCAGCTTTAGTTGTGAGCTGGGAGGGTAATACCTGCCATACAGGTTTGTTGGGGAAAAACAGATGACCTGTCCAACTATAAAGCTCTGTGCTCGAGGCAGAACAAACATGTGTTTTACGGTAGCTATCAAGACAGTGAAACTACTGATCATGTTGGTTAAAATGTCACTTGCCTTCTTTGAATCACAGAGGGATATCCATTTTCTCTTTTAAGACTTCAGTGCGATCAAAACTTTCATTATATTAGTATTATTTTGCTAGGTTTTGTTCCTGCTAAGAATGTAATATATTATGTCTAATGCTTTATCTAATTTAAAAATTTTATATAATCTTAAAGTTTTTTGTGGTGCTAATAACCAAGACAAATATTTGTTTATCTAAGGTTTGTGAAAGAAAATGCAAAAACCAAAAATGAAATAAAACAAAAGCCCTTCAAACTAACAAAAGCTTCCCCAGGTTTTCCCAAGACCCTAGATAAGCATCCCATAAAAAATAACATCCATAGTTTAAATAAATGCACAGGGGTTGGGGGACTGTGAGGCGGTAGGTCTCATTTTAATTAAAATGAAGATTTTAGAAGGAGTGATTTTGTTAATGCCCTTGGTTAATAGACAAGTACTTATTTGCATATCTGGAAAATGCATATTTAAAGCAGGCGATGAAGGCTTGCTATACGAAGGCTCGAAAAGCAAATAACGGGCTGACCTTGGTCACCATGTGCCAAGTTCACAGTTAGAAATGTGTGCTTGCTCTGTTTCTCTTACCTTGCTCCTTCCTTGCTCTTTCAGCAGAGGTCTCCAAAAGATCCCCTCAGGTTAGGTGACACAGGTACCAGCTGAGCCAATGAGTCCATTCTCAGGGGACGCATCCCTCAGTAGGCACGCAGGGAAATCTGGCTCAGCATTATATGGCTCCTGTCGAGTTTTCCTGAAAATAGGAACAATTTGAATTTCAACAATGATGTGGTGGGAACCAGAGCCCTGGGAACTAGAGCGCATGTGGCTGTGATGAGAATGCCCCCGGGATGGCATAAGGTCATCCTGTGTCAGTCCTAGTTCATGTTTTGATCTGGAAGGTGGACTAGAGAAGATATTACATGTGCAAATTCAGTCACCTTGAGTAAGGGCTTGAGTACTTGGGAGAAAAAGACTGGATTTCAAAGTAATCTTAGAGAATGAGTCAGACAGAGAGGAAGTTTGGAATGATTTTACATATAGGGTGGACAAAAGTAGGCTTACAGCTGTTCGTATAGAAAATAATACAATAATTAATAAAAAATAATATAAGAATAAACTCTGTGTTTCACATACTCACAACTGTAAACCTACATAAATACACACGAAGGCAGACCAGGAAAGAGAGACAGAGAAAGACAGAGAGACAGAGAGAGGAAGAGACTGGGGTTATCATATCCATATCATATCCACTGTGTCTATAAATGCTGGGCACAAAATAATCACTAAAATCTTGGTTTTATTGAATTATCTTAGAAAAGAAAGAGCTACTCAAAAAATTAGGACTGCTTTTCTAGCAACCTGGTTCCCAAAGGCATCCAAATTTCAGGACTTTTTAAATCAACTAAAAAAAGAAACATTGTAATTTTCAGTTATCTTCAGTGCTAGTTGCTCCCGTTGCTAAAACAAAAAACACACAAAAAGCCCTCCATAGAACAATAAAGAAACAAAAGCTGGTGTTTGTTTTGTGCCTTTTATTTCCTTTTCCCTTTATGCTGAAGATGTATTGTAGTTGGAACCGAAAGAGATGCTGATATAACTTTTAATTTAGATTTGGGGACTGATTGTGGGGGACCTAGTTCCCATTTATTGCTTATACAAATCCGCTTCTCATCCCCTAAGAAACTTAGCAATTCGGAGCACATTCTCCCCTCTACGTACTGCGGACACAGTTGGGACAGACAGAGCAATGGGATTATCAATACCTAAGATCAGAGGACGGACGGTGAACATCCATCATGAACTGTCAGAGATGGACTTCAGGTGGAGGGGTATCTTGCTCATGGTTCATGGTTCACCCTGCTGATGACCACAGAGGGTACACCTATTTATAGGAGTGACCAGAACATGCCAGTTCACAGTCATGTCATGGCCTGGAGGTTTCTTTTGCTCTGTGGCCTCTGGATGCTATCTCAAGCAATTATCTCTCTCATTACCTCTCCTGTTGCAACGGTGTTTTCTTTTAGCATTTCACACTTTTTAAAGAAAGCTTTAAATAATATGAACCCAGGCTACAGAACTTACCTTCTGAAAAAAATTTCCCCCTTTCTTGGTAGATTTTCTTAGCATCTTTAGATATTGCCATTATTTTCAGCCGGTATGCAAAATTTAGAGGAAAAGGAGATTGGAAACAATTAATTGTTAAATCAGTAGACTAGATAAATTTGTTGTTTTGTGTTTCTTTCTTACCTACCTTTGCTAGTTTTTTTTAAGTACTTAATTTTAGAATAGTTTTTTGATATACACAAAAACTGCAAAGATTGGTACAGAGTCCTCACTTTCCTTTACTATTAACATCTTACATCAATATAGTGCATTTATTACAATCAATGGACCAATATTGATACATTGTCATTAACTAAAGTCTATACCTTGTTCAGATTTCCCAATTTCCCCTGACGGTTTTTCTGCTCCAGGAGCCATCCAGGAGACCCCAGGGTGTCACATCTCCCTTAAGCCCCTTTGATAGAGGCAACATCTCAGATTTCCCTTGGTTTTGATGACTTTGACAGCTTTGAGGAGCACTGGTCAGGTATGCAGTAGATTGTCCCTCAACTGACATTGGTCTGATGTGTTTCTCATATTTTCGCTGTGGCTTTGGACTTTGGGGAGGAAGACCCCAGAGATAAAGTGCCATTCTCAACACACGCAGTCAACATGACCTCTCTGTTGATGAGGACCTTGACCACCTGTCTGAGGTAGCATGTGTTTGTCAGGTTTCTCCGCTATAGAAGTGTTTTTTTTCCCCTTTTTCTATACTCTTTGGAAGGAAGACACTGTAAATAAGCCATACTTAGGGAGTGGGGGTTACACTACACCTCTTTGAGGGAGGAATATCTACATATGTTATTAGGAATTCTGCTTGGGAGATTTGTTTCTTTTCTACCACTTTATTATTTATTTACGTATTGATTCACATCAATATGATGCATAGATGTTGTGCTTTGGGTTATAAACTGATACTACTTTATTTTGTTGTTCAAACTGTTCCAGCTTTAGCCATTGGAAGTTCTTTCAGTTGGCTCCATGTCCTATTGACATCATTGTGGTTTTAAGTTTTTCCCCTCCTCTTCTTCTTCTTCTTCTTCTTCTTCTTCTTCTTCTTCTTCTTCTTCTTTTTCTTTTAGAACTTTTTTACTTCTAGAAATACCAAAAGCTACAGGCTCATTTTCTAAGATAATTTTTCAATTACAGTTGATGTACAATATTATATTAGTTTCAGGTATATAACCAGTCATTAGACATTTATATAACGTATGGAGTGGTTGTGCCAATAAATCTAATACCCATCTGACACCATTCATAGTTATTACAATATTATTGATTATATTCCCTATGCTGTACTTTTATATTCTACAGACTCCTTTTGTATAATTCCTGTCTCAGTCCTAGAATCAGTCATTTCTTCAAAGAGCCTTGATTCTCTTCATTGGTGAATGGTATTATAAACTAATATCTGCACACTCCCGGGGGGAGAGGGGGAAGTGTGCTGTTTACAGTTCTGAATGTGGGCAGACAGAGACTCAGTACTGTCTATCTCACTTCCACCCCATCCCCATTTAATGGGAAGCCAGGAGAACTGCAGGAAGGGGTCAATGAAATGAAAACTGGCTTAGATATCTTCCCAGTAAGGCTTGGTACCCAGAGATTCTCTTGCAGGAGACTTCGGTTTCACCGGCAGTCATGATAGGATCAGTTCGAACATGTATGTGTTGCTGAAGATATACACAGCCTAGCATTTGCCATCTGCATCTCACCCCAACTTTGAAAGTCTCTGGTGAGACGTTGGCTTGCTCATTCTAAATGTGTAGGGGCTTATAGCTTGCAGTTTGAATTTCTTTGCACACAATTTAGTGGTGTGGAGCCACATTCACTTTGTGACTGAACACCTGAATATAAATGTGTGGGGTTTTTTTTTCTTTCTTTATCAAACTAAACAAGCAAACAAAAACACCCCGGAGCTAAAAGGAAGAGAATGCTTGCTGTACTTCAGTGCCAGGAACCCAATGAAACTCCCACTTGTCGCTGCATATAATCAGTCAGAAGGTGCAAATCTACCACCAGGCATTTCTCCACCAGAGGAGCCCTGTGCTCCTGGGAGCCGAGGTGCTCGGTGAGGGAAGCATAGCCAGCTGCTTTCAGGGCCATAATTCTCTTAGGAAAGTGAGAGGAAAAAGGGGCTTTTAAAATAGAACTTAAAAAAAAGAAAAAGAAAAAGAAAAGAAAAACCAACAAGTTGGGTACTAATCAGAGAGCACTGTGGGGAACTGGTCCAACCTCCTTATTATCTAGGGGAGAAAACAGCCTTGGGAGGCCAAGTTCCCTGCCATCAGCCCAGGGCTGGAGTGCAGGGCTCTGCCTCCCAGGCCTGTGCTATTTTCATGCTGCCTTATATTTAATGATCAGATAGACTCTTATGCCTGGTTTATGTTCAATGTCTTTGACAAGTTAGAAAATAGATTACATATTTCTAAGGTTTCATTTCTTCTCCCAGGGAGGAGCATATAGCAGTCTTAACTCTTCTGTAATTTTAGCTTAAACTGATGTTGGCTTGCTGTGAGACCAACTCTAGCGTCAAATCTACAGCTCTGGTGTTTAACATGTTGTAACAGTGGTTTTTATGTCTTTTTAAATCTTATGTTCAGATTTTCGAGAGGGAGAATCTGATTGGCTCATCCTACTCAGTAGGCTTTTGGGTCAGTGTCTTCTTCTGATTCCCATTGGCTGTAGCTGGAGGTCTTGGTTACCTAGAACAGACATGCAGTTTAGTTTTAGTCCTTTACCATGGGCTATTCTATAGAAGACAGTATGGATTGGACAGAAAATATGTATTAATTTCCTGGGGCTGCTGTGACAAATCACCACAGACTTGATGGCCTAAAACAACAGAAGCTTATTCTCTCACTGTTTTGGATGCCAGACATTGAAAATAAAGATATAAGGGGGGCCATGTTCCCTCCTAAAGTTCTAGAGCAGTGTTTCCCAAACTTTTGACATATGTGTACCCCTCTATAATTTTCGTAACGCTGAATACCCCTCGTACTCATGAGAATGTAGAATTAGGCCCAGCTAAGCACGGTGCAGTGCATATCCCCACCAAACTCTGGTGCAACGCGTACCCCCACCAAACTCTTCCCGTACCCTGGGGGTATGTGTACCACACTTTGGGAAACACTGCTCTAAAGAAGAATTTGTTCCTTTCCTATTCTACTCTGGTGCTGCTGGTGTGGCTTGCCATCCCTTGTCTGTGGCCATATCACCCCATTCTCTGCCTCTGCCTTCACATGGTCCTCCCTTTCATGTGGTCTCTCCATGGGTCTGTTCAAAATTCCTTCTCCTACTGTATGTGTTCGTGTTATTAGGGCCCCGCTGGGTAATCTGGAGAGGCCCCCCCCACCCCAAATCCCTTTAATTTAAGTACATAGTTTGCCACATAATGTATTATTCACTCTTTTGTCACATGAGATAATGCTTATAGGTTTAGAAGTTAGGATGTGGACTTTTTTTGTTTTTGTTTCTTTTCATGGGCCACCATACAGCACACAATAGACAAGTACTTGAAAACTTGAAAATATTTTTTAGGGCTTTCCCCTTGGTCAATCATATTCTATAGGATAAGAATCGGGATAAAGGTGCAGGTGCTGTATTCAAGATTTTGCCTGAATCATTCTCTGTGTAACCATTTCATCAAAAGGATTCGCGGTGACTTAAATGCACCGACTCATCATAGTCCTGCTGTGAAATAGCACTAATTGGCCCCATTTGGTTACATAATTTGAAACAAACCTGTTTTCTTCTTGTTGAACATTATATACAAGATGGAAGCAACAGATGACTGTGGAAGAAAAATCGACTCTAGAGGTATTTTTTCTTCTCATCTGTGCTTCATGAAGTGTAGTCAAAAACTTTATTAAAGAAACAGTCTTTTACCTTGCCTTCATTTCTTATCAATCAAAAAGGAAAAAGAAAAGGTATGAAAACAGAAAGTAGCTCCTGGGCTTTAGAAGGGAATTAGGGAAACATATTTGTAGCTTTATGAAGGCTGCTGGCTGGCGTTATTTCCTCTGCCACATTTTGTGTTCCTTGTGAAGTCCCACCATCCTGCTCTCTTGGCTCATGAAAGCACAGTTCCGCTGTCCTTTAGTCGACCTTTTTTGAGGAAATCCTCCTTTCAGGCAGTTACTCTTATCAGTCCTTTTTCCTCCAGTGACCCAACTCCCAAGTCCCAGCTAATAAATTAGAGGAAGGGATTATCCTAAGTGCCCTGTTAATACTTTCCCTTCCGGGATGACTGGAAACTGCAGATTTTTGCCCTGGGAGGAGCACTGTCCTCCCTGCTTACATCTAGTTTGCCTTATTTAACCTCAGATTACACAGGGACCTGCTTATTCTGCAGTCAGTGGAGAGTTTAGCAGTACCTGCAATGACTAAACTCACTTCTTTTGTCCCTGTTCTCACCCCTGGAAATAAGAGTGGGTTCTAGAAACTGCATGAGGGAGGCCCCAAGCTTGGTGGAGGGGGGAGATAGGGGAACCTTGCCAGGGTTCTTTAGCTCCTGGAGAGCTTGTTGCTTCTTTCCACTGCCTGCCTCCCGCTGCAGGGAACAATGGGCTGCCCCACGGCCACCCTCCTCTCTGTTTAAAGGCTGCCAGGAGCCAGCTTCAGTCCTTTAGGGATGGATTAGAGAGAGACTTATTTGCTTTCCACATTGTCACCTGCAGAGGAATTATTTGAATTAAACAACAGAGAATTACCTTCCCAAAAGTACCTTTAGGAGACATATGGTATTGGCATTTAGGTAAATTCCTGAATCCTCTAGAGCTGGTGTCTAGACTTGAATAGGCCACTTCTAGGTTCCTAAGAGTGGGTGATTTTGACATTCTCTAGGTGTAGCCAAATATCTCCTGCTTTAATCTTTTTCTTTAGCAGAGTATTTTGTAACATGGTGCAGAATGCCCAGCATCTCTCTTTGTAGTAAAATAGTTCTTTATTTTATTATTTTTTTTTTTAGTAAGTTTCTTCATATTCCCTCCTTGGGCTCATTTTAATTTCTATAATCATTTTTTTATAGCTTTTCCTTGCAACTCCACCTGTATCTATATTCTTGTAAAGGTATGGTAACTGAAACTCCTGTGATGTTCTTATACAGGCCCGCCTGACCCTCAGTATGGTACAAAGGTTATCTTTAGGCAAGGTATTATGCAATTTGGGCTAATTTGTTGTGATGATTAATTCTGTATCAACTTGCCTGGACTATGGGGTGCCCAGATATTTGCCTAAACATTGATCCTACATTGTCTGGGAGGGTATTTCAGGATGGGATTAACATATGAGTCAGTAGACCGAGTAAAATAGATTGCCCCCCTCTCCCTCCCCCAATGGCGGTGGGCCCCATGCAGTTGGGAAGAGGCCTGAATAGAATAAAGGCTGAATAAGAAAGAATTCTCATTTATAAGGATATTTAAAAAAATGGTACTTTTCCTTTGTTCGTAGATCTGAGATATACTGAAATTAAAATAAGCTTTCTATGGGAAAAATAAAGAATTCCCTCTCTTTGCCTAACTGCATTCAAGCTGGGACAATAGTCTTCTGCTTTCCACTTGGACTCAGACTGTGAAACTTATACCATTTGCTCTCCTAATTCACAGGCCATTGGACTTGGACTAGAACAGTGGTCGGCAAACTGTGGCTCACAAGCCACATGCAGCTCTTTGGCTCCTTGAGTGTGGCTCTTCCATAAAATACCACGTGCGGGTGCACACGTACAGTGCAACTGAAATTTCGTGGCCCATGCGCAGAAGTCGGTTTTCAGCTCTCAAAAGAAATTTCAATGGTTGTACTGTTGATATTTGGCTCTGTTTACTAATGAGTTTGCTGACCCCTGGACTAGAACTACACCATTGGCCAACTGCAGATCTTGGACTTTTCGGCCTTCATAGTTGCATGAACCAATTCCTTATAACAAATCTATCTATTCTCTCTCTCATATTGGTTCTGTTCTCTGGAGAAACCAGACTGATACACTTGTCTTAGGCAGAAAACAAGCCTGGGCCATCTACTTAGGCCTGAAAGTATAAGTAATTAAACACTTCTTGAGTCATGTCTATAGGGCATAGGAATCAACGTTAGGGGGCTTTTATTCATATAAGATGGAAATATTTGAACATTAAAAATTGGCCCAGCTGGTGTGGTTCAGGAGATCACAGTTTGATTCCTGGTCAGGACACATGTCCAGGTTGTGGGCTTGATCGCCTGGGGGCATGCAGAAGACATGTGATCATTGATCCTCTTTCATTAGTGATGCTTCTATCTCTCCCTTTCCCTTCCTCTCTGAAATAAATAAAAATATATATTTTAAAAAATAGCTGCCATAAATCATGACTTTCATGTCAGGTCCAGTGGCCAGGACCAGTCCAGGGTGGTGGAGCTTTGTTCTGAGGGATGCAGGGGTCTAAGATTATGTCTAGCATCAACGAGCAAGTGAGTTTCGTGTACCAGTGCTGCAGTCAGCCCCTGAAATTGGATGGACCATGTCACCATCCAGGAGCTTATAACTTCATTAAAAAAAAATATTGTTGTAACTAGGAATAATGGACATTTATGAATCCAAATGACACTTCAAAAAGGAAGAAGCATAACATATTAGTTACCTTTGTAAATTGCCTGAGCACACACTCATTCTTCTGTAGAGTGATAAAGTGAAAGCACTGAGTGTTTCCTGTTTCTCCTTTATAGACTGTATTTCATGATAACCATATAGATGTAAATGTCCTTCCTCTGTGCCCTTATTTTCCAAGTCATAGACCACCAGGAGCATACCTGAAATTTAGCAAGTCAAGTGTATTACTTGTTGCAGAGAAGGAAACTGAACTTTGGGTACCTGGGGCACCTCAGAAAGAGGGTATTAGAAGGAACACATTATAGGATTTAGGCTGGGGTTAGGAGTTGTTGGGGTGGCTCAAAGAAGAGAGACTTAGCTCTGGATTGGAAGGGAGGGTAATTCTATGATTGGGTGTTTTTATAAATCTTCTTTAAATAATGCTATGATTGGTATTTAATCAATTTTACAGGGTAGGCCAGAGCAAAGCTAAGGCTGTCATCTCGAATGCTGCAGACATTCATGTATCTGAAAAAAGAGGATGTTTGATTTTTTGTGGTCTTCACAGTGACCTTGTTTACCTGTTATTAAACAACATTATGAAGTTGTTTTTTCTTATCTCACTTCAACTTCACAAGGTGACTTGATGTTCTATGAGATTGTTTGTATCCAACAAATGAACACTGAGGTCCAGCTAGGAGTGTCAGACCAGCTCCTAGAGTTTAGGGGCTGCTTTTCTGTTTCTGTGAGGAAGGGATTTTCTTTTCTTCTTATTTTTTTTAAAATAGAAGAATAGTAGAAAATAAACAAGTGAAAGATTTGGATAATTTCATTTTCAACCCCTAATGAAAGAAGGGATCTAGGCAGTCTAGATGTTAAAGTCATTAAGTGGATTGTTAATGAGGTGCTTTATTATAGATGATTCAGGATGATATCATCTGAGCAACTAATAAATCTTAACATCACTAAAAGTGGGACAGACAGATGTTACCTGTCTCCAAAGTGACTCGCAGAAGCACCTTTGAAATATTTTTGGCCAAAAATTATTAAATCTGAATCTAGTTCAGTTTCTGAACTACAAGTTTTTAGGAAATATGAGGGACAGCACATCATTGTAAATAATACCAGGAAGTTACAATCAGCCAAATCTAGAATCTTCAGCAAATGTCATGGAAAAAAAAAAAATGGGAGGGGGAGATGTTATAGATGAAAAGAAACTTACAAAATATATCAGCCAAACACAGAGTGTGAATTTTGTTGGGATTCTGATTTAAATAGGCCGTGTTAAAAAAACAACAACAACATTTTTGAGCTAATCAGAATAAAATGAGTAGGATGATATTAAGGTAAAATTGTAAATTGTGTTGGTTATGAACGTGATACTATTGTTATTTTAAATGTTATTTGTTAGAGGTATATTCTGAAGTATTTGTGAGTAAAATGATATAAAGCATAATATTTGCTCTGGAATAAAAAAAAGGTTGGCAAGTGACTATGTGAAACTAAGAGGAGAGAATGTTGTTAATTCTTAATGCTGCCTGATTAGTCTATGGAGGTGGATCATTCTTTCAACTTCTGGGTATATTTGAGAAGTCCCAGAAAAAAACAGCTTTAAAATTGTCTCCCCCCCAAAAGGGGAAAGGACATGCTAGATGCTCTTTCTCCCATTATCTCCATATATAAGACCATCATTCTTTAGAAATTAGTGGCCTGCTGCATGAAATTTGTGCACATGGTGAGGGGTGTCCCTCAGCCTGGCTTGCAACCTCTCCAATCTGGGACCCTTCGGGGGATGTCCAACTGCCAGTTTAGGCCCCATCACACAGGGCAGCCAGACAATCCTCTCACAATCCGGATCCACTGGCTCCTAACCTCTCATCTGCCTGCCTGCCTGATTGCCCCTAACTACTCTGCCTGCCAGTCTGCTCGCCCCCCAACTGCTCATGCTTGCTGGCCTGATTGTCACCAACTTCCCCCCTATTGGCCTGCTTGCCCCCAACTGTCCCCCCACCAGCCTGATTGCCCCAAACTGTCCCCCCACCAGCCACTAGCCTGCTCACCCCCAACTGCCCCCCCCCCCGCCAGCCTACTTGTCCCCAACTGCCCCCCCCCCCCGCCAGCCTACTTGTCCCCAACTGCCCCCCCCCCCTCCAGCCTGCTTGCCCCCAACTTCCCTCTCCTCCTGGCCTGATTGCCCTTAACTATCTCTGCCTCAGCCCTACCACCATGGCTTTGGAAAAACGTTTGGAAGGTCTCTCAGAAGGTCACATGGTCTAATTAGCATATTACCCTTTTATTAGTATAGATAAAGAGGGGAAGACAGTTTTACTCATCTCCCCTTCCAAATGTTCAAACAGAAATAGTTCCATTTCCTAAAGATCTGTTCCATAATTGCCAGATATAACTTTTGCTCAATCTCTACTATAAACAAACAAACAAATGAACAAACAAATACTTTAATTTTCAAGTTAAATTTTGAAAGAAAAATCCCCAAACACTAACAGTACCCTAAATAACAGTACCCTAAATAACCAATGGTACCCTAAATAACAGTACCCTAAATATCCCTCATGAAAGAATGTGAGGGGCCTTCAGCTCTTTGGCGTTCAATTCATTGCTCCTTTTGCTTAGAATATACATTAAGATCTTAATTTATTTTTAATTTATCATTGATACTATTACAAGTGTTCTCCATTTCTCCCCATTGCCTTACCTTCACCCATTCCCACACCCCTCTGGCCATCATAACAATCTCTACTGTAAATGGCCTTTAAGGGTTCTCTGAAATGACAAAAGTGTCCAGTATTATCAATTTAAAACTTTATTTTCTGCCTCATTCATTTTTTGGAGGTTATGTGTCCATCAAAATAAGTGGCCAATTATAGAGAGAATTGAATAGATAATACTATGGACCATAATTTTTATATAGTGGCTGTCATAGTTAGTATTTAAAGGCTGAGCTGAAAGTTGAATGACTGTAATATTACTTTGAAAATTTCTATTGAACGCAACATTTTAAGGCATTTTCCACGCAGGAGCAAATCTTCTATAAATGTTCAAACTTTTAGAATCCCCGTGGAGCTGGGATAATAGCCACTGCCTAAAATGGATAAAGACTAAAAGCCAATCTTAAGTAAGTAGTGCTTTGCCCTCTAAGGCTGTTTTTAGCCTAAGTTTGCTTCTAGAGATAGAGGTGAATAACTTTGCCATTCATTTCTCCTTACTAATGTGCACCTTGACCTCTCTTATTTACTCACCAGATTGGCATTTTGGGTTTCTAGTCCCTTTCAGATGTCCTGACCACCTTAAAAATTCTTAATAATTCAAGGACATCCCCTCAATAAAATACTATATACGTGTCTATATCGCAGGGTATCTAGAGAGAGCAAAATTTTGTATTGTTATAGAATGCCAGCGGAATGAAATCATGCAAGGTGGTTAGCTGTTCTTTTGTGGATTTTTTTATTTTTTGCAATCTTGTGGAAGTTTTGTAAAAATAGGCCGGATATTTATGTGGTCCCCAAACTTCCGTGGCATGGTTTTATTTACTTGTGAATCAAAATTATGTCTAAGAACTGTCATGTTACATTTTGAGGGTAACTTGTAGCAGTTCTGTAGATTAATTTCATTTACCAAGTGATGTTGATGACAGGAAATGGAAAATGATTTTTTCTGCACAGGACTAGGTACATTGTACTGAAAGCTAAGATTCTTAAGTCTTTTCCTTTTATTTGGAGGGGCTATTGCTCTTTCTCCCATTCTTGCTCTTTCTCTTTTTTTTTTTTAACAAAATATTTTTATTGATTTCAGAGAGGAAGGGAGAGGGAGAGAGAGAGAGAAATGTCAAGGATGAGAGAAAATCATTGATCAGCTACCTTCTGCATGCACCCTACAAGGGATCAAGTCTGCAACCTGGGCATGTGCTCTTGACCAACCTCAAACCTGGACCCTTCCGTGTGCAGGCTGTGGCTCCATCCACTGAGCCAAACTGGTTAGGGCTCTCACATTCTCTCCATATCCGAGACCAGGCCTATGTTTTAGGGGGTTTTGACATGGAAATAATAAAATAAAGTTATTTGCTTCCCCAAATGACTCAGTTGAGTAGGAGTAGTGAGATGAAATGAAAGAATGATATCTGGGGCTTGCTGAGGGTTTGAAGGAGAGAATGGGCAGAGTCTGCCTGGAGGGAAGGAGAGAGAAAGAGTTTCATAGAAGTGATGTTTAAACTGAGTCTTAAAGGATATGCTAGATGCTAGCCTGAAAGAGGGATATGAACAAAGTTAGGGAAATCTGAAACAGTATAGTACATTCAGAGAACAGCAACTAGTTCAGTACTGTTGGAGGGTGTGTGTGTGTGTGTGTGTGTGTGTGTGTGTGTGTGTGTGTATGCAAAGAAGAGTGCTGGTGATTAGAGAAGTTACAAGAAGAAATAATGTTGGAGTAATAAGCAAAGGTGAGATCATAGAGGGCTTTGTGTGTCAGACCAAGAAAATATAACTATTTTGTAGACGATGGGATGTCGATCTGTAATATTGCCGTATCCTTGGCATGGGCTTTCACCAATAGCCCAGCACCTTATGCAGTCTGAAGCCCAGGGTGGCCTTTGGAGAGCCCATAGTAATCAAAGCAAGAGATGGACTATATATGCATTTGTGTCAATGTTCCCTTAAGGGGGCTAGATAGCTAAGTTTAGGCTTTTGAAAATTTTGGCACATTTCTTTTTCATATGGCTTAAGAGTGTGGGCAGGACAACAATCTGGCATAGCCTATTCCAGGTTGAATTTGTTACAGACATATAGGCTTTCCAAGATGCCACTTAATTAGTGCCGCCAGAATAACTATGCCTGGATTCCACGCAAGAGCTTGATAGGTCATTGTAGAGCCCTTTTATCTTTTTCCTGTCTTTATGTTTCAATGAAATATCACCAGTATTTTTCTGTCATTTATTTTAAGCAATCTATTATGCAACCCTGTACATGATTTAAAATGGAGACTTCATTTGCTACCATTTCCATTTTTAATTTGAGGTCTCTCATATCACAATTTAGTCTTTGATATGTATAAAAAAGCATAAAGAATTCAGGCATCAAATATTCCTGAAATAACAGTTCAAATTAGTTTTTTTTATGAACTTCAGAGCAAACAATGAACTCATTGTCTTCAAGAGATCATGTTGATTCCAATTTATGCTCTAAACTTCTTCAGGGGGTTGAAAGAGGAAGGTAGGGTAATGCAGTTCCCTCAGTTAATTGAGCAAATTGTCAGCTGCTTGGAGGAACAATAAAATTCTGTCTGGGGGAAAAATTATGTAGGTAAAATTTTAACAATTTATATTAAGAATGACTTGGAAGCAGCTGCAGTTTTCTTTCACTAAAGTAATTCATTTTGCTCATCCTAACTAGGCTTATAAATGCAAAAGTCACCTTGAGATATCCTGTCTTTTATACTAGTTAACCCTGAACCTATGCCTGGTTGCTGAAAATCCACTAACAAGAAGTCATCACTGAGTATTCTGGTTATTGGCCGCTGCCTAGCACATGACTCTCAGATTTAGTGGCTTAAACTACTTTTTGTTTTGGCTTTGAGGGCCAGGAGTACAGATGTGGCATAGTGGGAAAACCCATCTCTGTTCCCAGGGTCTAGGATGACTCAAATTATTTTTTTTTTTTTTTTTTTTTTTTTTTTTTTTTTTTTAATTTATTTATTTTTTACATATTTTCTTGATTTTTTTTTATTGCCCCCCTCCCTCCCTCCCACACATCCCCTCCCTCCCCATAGTTTTATGTCCATTGGTTGTACTTATATGCATTTATACAAGTCCTTCGGTTGATCTATTATCTCCCCCTGATATCCCTACCCTCCCCACTGTAATTTGACAGTCTGCCTGTTGCTTTACTTTCTCTATATCTGTCTCTTGGTTCATCAGTTTATAAAGATCTTTATCATCCACCGATGTGTGAGGTCATGTGGTGTTTCTCTTTCGTTGATTGGCTTATTTCACTCAGCATGATGTTCTCCAATTCCATCCAGGTTGCTGCAAATGATGAGAATTCCTTCTTCTTTATGGCAGCATAGTATTCCATTGTGTAGATGTACCATAGTTTTTGGATCCAATCATCTGCTGACGGGCACCTAGGCTGTTTCCAAATTCTGGCTATTGTAGATTGTGCTGCTATGAACATAGGGGTGCATATATCCTTTCTGATTGGTGTTTCTAGTTTCTTGGGATATATTCCTAGAAGTGGGATTACTGGGTCAAATGGGAGTTCCATTTTCAGTTTTTTGAGGAAACTCCACACTGTTCTCCACAGTGGTTGCACCAGTCTGCATTCCCACCAGCAGTGCACGAGGGTTCCTTTTTCTCCGCAACCTCGCCAACACTTGTCGTTTGTTGATTTGCTGATGTTGGCCATTCTGACAGGTGTGAGATGGTACCGCATTGTTGTTTTGATTTGCACCTCTCGGATAATTAGTGACTTTGAGCATGTTTTCATGTGCCTTTTGGCCTTCCTTCTGTCTTCTTTTGAAAATATTCTGTTTAGGTCCATTGCCCATTTTTTAATTGGATCATTCATCTTCCTTTTATTTAGTTGTATAAGCTGTCTGTAAATGTTGGAGATTAAACCTTTATCAGTGGTAATATTTGCAAATATGATCTCCCACACCGTGGGCTTTCTTGTTGTTTTATTGATGGTTTCTTTTGCTGTAAAAAAGCTTTTTATTTTGAAGTAGTCCCATTTGTTTATTTTCTCTTTAGCTTCCATTGCCCTAGGGGCAGTATCAGTGAAGAAGTTATTTTGGCATACGTCTGAGATTTTGCTACCTGTGGATGCTTCTAGTATTTTTATGGTTTCCCGTCTGATGTTTAAGTCCTGTATCCATTTTGAGTTTATCCTTGTGAATGGTGTAAGTTGGTGATCTAGTTTCATTCTTTTGCATGTGTCTGTCCAATTTTCCCAACACCATTTATTGAAGAGACTGTCTTGACTCCATTGTATATTCGTGCCTCCTTTGTCAAATATTAATTGAGCATAGTGATTTGGGTTGATATCTGGGTTCTCAATTCTATTCCATTGATCTATTTGTCTGTTCTTGTGCCAGTACCAGGCTGTTTTGAGAACAGTGGCTTTGTAGTATAGTTTGAAGTCTGGTATTGAGATCCCTCCTACTTTACTCTTCTTTCTCAGAATTGCTGTGGCTATTCGGGGTCTTTTATTGTTCCAAATGAACTTTTGGAGAGTTCTTTCTAGGTCAGTGAAATATGTCGTTGGTATTTTAATGGGGAGTGCATTGAACCTATAGATTGCTTTAGGAAGTATGGACATTTTGATGATGTTGATTCTACCAATCCATGAACATGGTATGTTCTTCCATCTCCTTACATCTTCCTCTATCTCTTTTTTCAGTGTCGTGTAGTTTTCCGCAAATAGGTCCTTTATTTCTTTAGTTAAATTTATTCCTAGGTATCTTAATTTTTTTGGTGCGATGGTGAATGGAATTGCTTTTTTAGCCTCTGTTTCTGTAGTTTCACTGTTGGTGTATAGAAATGCCATGGATTTCTTGGCATTAATTTTATATCCTGCTACGTTGCCAAATTCATTTATTAAGTCAATTAGTTTTTTAATGGAGTCTTTTGGGTTTTTTATGTACAATATCATGTCATCTGCAAATAAGGATAACTTTACTTCTTCTTTTCCAATTTGGATGCCTTTTATTTCCTCCTCTTGTCTAATTGCAATGGCTAGTACTTCCAGAACTATGTCAAACAGGAGTGGCGAGAGTGGGCATCCCTGTCTTGTTCCTGTTCTTAGAGGGAATGGTTTTAGCTTTTGCCCATTGAGTATAATGTTGGCTGTGGGTTTATCATATATAGCTTTTATTATGTTGAGGTATGATCCTTGTACTCCCACCTTTTTAAGAGTTTTTAACAGGAAAGGGTGTTGGATTTTGTCAAATGCTTTTTCTGCGGGATGACTCAAATTATTGAATGCCTCCATACTTCCATGCTATAACAGCTTGAGGCTGTTAGGGCATCTTTCTCTTTATGTAATCTCAGGACTTCTCCATGTGGTCTTCCCATGTGATCTCTCTAGCATTTGGGACTTAGAGTAGCAAGACTTCTAACACAGTGGCTCAGGGTTTTAGGAGTGAGTTTCAAGACACCAGGGTGGAAGTTTTAAGGCCTCTTATAACTTGGACTTGAAGTCATGTATTATCACGTTGTCATATTTAGTTATCCTCAGGGTCACCCCCATTCACCATGGGAGGGGATTACACAAACATGTAATACTGGGTGGTGTGAATCATTGGGTAAAGGATTCAAGAAAAGCCAGGCTATTGTGTCTGGGGCATGCAGAATGAGGATGAGAGTAATGAAGACAAAGTCATAGACCCAGCATGTAGGAATCTTATAGGCCACAGAAAGGACTTGGGTTTTCACTCTGAATAAGATGGGGAGCCCTTGGAGCCCTTGAGAAGAGATGTGGTCTGAGTCATATTTTAGAAGGATTGTTCCTGGGGGGCAAAGGCAGAAATAGGAAGACAATTTACATGACTATTATAATAATGTAGGAGAGAGGAAATGTTGGCTTGGGCCAGGATGCTATAATGAACATGATGAGAAGTGGTCCAGTAAAAGATATATTTTGAAGGTAGAATGAGTAAGTTTTGTTGATGAATTCAGTGTGGAGTGTGAAAGAAAGAGAGAAGTCACAGATGATGTCAAACAACTGAAAGAATAGAGTTGCCATTTACTGAGGTGGAAGAACCTACAGGTAGAACAGATATAGGGAAGTCTTTAATTTAAACATGTTAAAAAAACAACAACTTCAGTATGACCTTTAAGGGCATATTTACCCTACCACATTGTGACTCCATACCTCCATGCTATAATCCTGCTGATCTTCTCACGTTTCCTTGAGACCCAGGCCTCCATCCCCCTTAGGGTCTTTCACATATTTGCCCTCTGTCTGAGATATCCTCCCTCATCCCCCTCAGCTAATTACTGAGGTTCAGCTTAACTATTATTTGCTCAAAGAAGCCTTCCAGATCCCTCTAACTAGCTTTATGTTTCTATAACACGCTAAAATTATTGTTTCATGTCTGAGGTTACCTCTGTAAGAATGTATGCTACTTGGGGAGAGAAACCATTCTTAACTACTCATCCCAGTGTTCCCAATGCCTGCCTGGTGCCTAGAACCTGGCATTACGTGATAATTGTTTTAATCATCCCCTATATTCATTCAAAGATGATAGTATAATTGCACCTTTATTTCTCCTCTACGATTCTGCATATTTCTCCTTATGTATCTATCATCAGTACAACTGGAGAGTAGGCTAATAAATATATGCTCGAAATAATATTCCCAATGCCTGCCTGGTGCCTAGAACCTGGCATTACTTGATAATTGTTTTAATCATCCCCTATATTCATTCAAAGATGATAGTATAATTGCCCTATAATTCTTTTTATTAAAAAAAGAATGACTGACTGAAACAGTCTGATTCCTTAATACAGAATCCCCAGAAGGATAGAGATTGGGTTTATGGCTCTGTAAAGCATCTCAAATGCTTGAGGATTCTTTTATACTATTAGCAGGGCCATATTGCATTCATACTGTGTTCAGACTTGCCCAAAGATTTTCTTTGTTCAGAAACCCACTAAAGCGTTCAGTGGCATATCATTGAGTAAGGGGAGGGTGTCACTGGTATTTCCCATGCTTTGGACTACCATTTCCAAAGTCTTACACTTTCCCGTGTATGGCAGCACTTATGTCATGTTTCTGAAGAGCTTATGCTGTTTCAATGAGAAGAGATGCTGATTCACTGCGAGTGAAATGTCATTTCAATTCTTTGCTACCTTTCATGGAGAGTATTTGTAGAAGAGACTTTTCAGCACAGAAGGTGAGAAGGCAAAGGGAAGTATCTGAGAGATGGAAGGCAGTTTATTTTGAGCATATATTTATTAGCCTACTCTCCAGTTGTACTGATGATAGATACACACGGAGAAATATGCAGAATCATAGAGGAGAAATAAAGGTGTAATCAGGCAGAACGTCCTGGGTGAGACACTGCATTAGGGTGAAGCTTTGTATTTTTAGTTGCTTACCGTTTAGATTTAATTATTATCAATGGATACATTTATATTTATTAAATATAATATACAGCAATTTTTCTGGGACTAGCAAGTGAAATGTCTGGGGACATACTTTCACCCTGAAAACCTCTCTAGAAATCTTCATGGATATTTTCAATTACCACTATGGCATTAGCCAGGAATCAATCCTCCTACAGAGATGAGCTACAGGCAGGGTCCTCTGTGCTTGCTCCAGAAAGTGGGGCTGTGACAGCAGGGCCTGTTCTCAGGAAAATATGAAGTGGGCAGAGATTGTCACTGGTGTCTCCTCCACTGCCCAGGCACTTTGAGGACAAACTCCTTCCTAATGTTTTTCTGATTCCTGTCCTCCAACCTGAGCTTGCCAGAGATAGTAACTTCTGAGCTCCAGTTTTATAAACAAAGACTTTCTTGCCGAAACCGGTTTGGCTCAGTGGATAGAGCGTTAGCCTGCGGACTGAAGGGTCCCAGGTTCGATTCCAGTCAAGGGCATGTACCATGATTGCGGGCACATCTCCAGTAGGAGATGTGCAAGAGCCAGCAGATTGATGATGATTCTCTCATCGATGTTTCTAACTCTCTATCCCTCTCCCTTCCTCTCTGTAAAAAAATCAATAATATATTTTTTACAGAGAGGAAGGGAGAGGGATAGAGAGTTAGAAACATCGATGAGAGAGTTATCGATCAGCTGCCTCTTGCATGCCCCCTACTGGGAATATGCCCGCAACCAAGGTACATGCCCTTGACCGGAATCGAACCCGGGACCTTTCAGTCCCCAAGCCAATGCTCTATCCATTGAGCCAAACCGGTTTCGGCAAGACTTTCTTTTTATAAAGGGACTTGGCACCATCACAGATCATTAATGAAGATGTTTTGGGGGTAGATAATGGCCCCTCAAACACTCCAGAAATCCTACAATGCAGGCAAGTATCTGCATAAATTAAGGTAGGTCCAGGGGACAGTTCATCTCTCATCTTTCCCATTTCCCATTGTGCCTGTCACTCAGCTTCTGATTTCTCTATACTTGGTTTCCTCCACCTATCAGTCCTCCCCTTAGCTTTCTCTTCCAGTGAGAGTCAGTGCAAGGATAACCTGTGGAGGTAAAATTGTTCCTTTTGGACGTATTCACCAAAGTTCTTTTGGTGGAAGGTGATTGGAACTCCCAACTTAAACTAACTTAAAAACTGACCTTATTGGCTCATTAGACAAGAAAGTCCAAAGGATGAAGGCATAGCTGCAGGCACCCAGAGTTTCAGATAATGGGGTCAGGGCTGCCTTCAGCTTCCAGCTCTGCCCAGCATCATTCTCAAACACGGTTTGCTGTCTCAGAACAGGAGAGTCTCCCTCCTGCCCTCCCAGTGTCTCTACCCAAAAAGACCTTGCCATCTGGGGCAATAGAATATTTTGATTAACCAGCTTGGGTCACAAGGGTGGGGCAGTTCCCCAGAGAAAGAAATTCAGAGCCAACCGTGTATTGATGGTGTCTCCAGGCTGAATTCCACATGCTGCGAAAAGTCTGCTCTACTGGGGAGGAATTTTTACACATTGAACCTGCTTCCCTATACAGCATCTGTGTGTTTGAATGGCAGAAGTTCTTTGCTTCAGTTTTCAAAGTGTAAATAAGAATAACTATAACAGTAACTACCGCATCAGGTGTTTTTTTTTAAAAAAAATTTTTAGGACTTAAGTGGCTTTAAAACTTGTAAATATTTTAAAATAGTACCTGGTGTACAGCAATCTCTTATAATTATTGCTAGTCTGTACCAGTCCATTAATTTCATTTTACAGAGGGAATTTCCCTTTGCAATAATTTAGATAGGTGGTTTTCAAATTTGGTCTTGTGTCAGAATCATCTGGAAGGCTTGTTAAAACCTCACCTTCAGTGGAACCTTTTGTGTTCTAATTCAGTAGGTCAGGCGTGAGGTTGGAGGGGAGATGTGAGAATTTGCATTTCTAGCAAGTTCCTGGTGAATGTTGACATTATTCGTTAGGATCACACATGTAAGATTTTCATGCAAGAGCAGAGGAAGGCGAGATTGTCACTGGGTCCCAGTCAACAGTGTGGGACCTTCATGTCATTCAGAGAACTGAGGGCACAGTTAGAGAGAACAGCCACATGTGCTGGGTGGAAGGAATGGCACAGGTCAGTGGTGGCACCTCAGGCTTTGGAGTCAGGATGGGGGAGTCTAATCACTACCAAACACAGCAAACAGCTGAGTGGGCAGGTTGGACACATCAGTGCCTGCAATTGAGCACAGTCAGGGAAGACAGCCTGACAAGAAACATATTTCTTCTTCGTTATGTTTTTCTCACATTCTCTCCTGCCCCCAAACAGGATGCATCTTACAATGCAATTTAAATGACTTAACCTTCTCAAAAAAGTGTTATTGTATTGATAATGGCTTCTTAAAATCACCCCTATCTTAAAATTGAAGAAATAATAAAGAAAAATTCTGGGAACAAATCCTTTAGATTGGGTTTTATTTACAAAACCTCTTCTTGAATTCCTCTTCTTCCCTCTCTTTAATTTGATTGCCATTCATTTGTGCCTTAGACAATGATATTACTTTTCTTTTTAAAATATTTTTATTGATTTCAGAGAAGAATGAAGAGGGAGAAAGAGATAGAAACATTAATGTTGACAGAGAATCATTGATCAGCTGCCTCCTGCACACCCCCTACTGGGGATCAAGCTCACAACCTAGGCATGTGCCCTGACCAGGGGACTGGAACCATGACCTTCTCGTTCATGGTTGATGATCAACCACTGAACCACACTGGCCTGACGGTACTGTTTTTCTTAACAGTGAATTTTCTTTAGTTTGAGGGTGGGAACAGCTCTCTGAAAGTGCCAAAATTCACTATGGCATTCCTTATTTGATGCTATGGAAAGTCACAAAATTAACAGGGTAAGGAAAGTTTGTACAGCTCTGGAGCAATTTGTTAGGACTGAAGCACGGAGCAAAAATATCGTTTTTTTCATATCAATATTAATGTTGCAAGGTCAAAAAGAAGAAAGGCTTGTTGGTATTTCTGAACTGAACAGATATGGGAGGCAGAGAGGGAATTTGTTTATGCTGCTCCAAGTGTCGTTTATACGAACCATCTTGTACAGGTGAGAAATACTTTTAGATCAACAGATGGCATATTTCCATGGGTATTGTTTCTAAACCTTTTGGCAATGTATTTGATAAATGTCGTTTACTATTAAGAAGCTTCAGATATCTTATCTGGATGACGCAAGGCCCCACCGTTCATTTTTCCTTCTTGTTTTTAAAGTCAGATCCCTCTAACGTAACAGAAACACAAATATGAGCATCAAGGAAAATAGCAACCCATGACTTGGAGCCATTTCTTCCATTTGAAGATAATACTGCAACAAAAAGATTCCTTGATTAAGTGTTAGTGAAATAGTAGCATTTTGCATTAATGATATACCATAGAATAAATATTTGTATTATATATTCTTCTGTCTACCTACCTACCTATTTAAACTTATGTCAACATTTGTCGTCCTTTTGTCTGATGGTGATAGTAATAAGATGCTGTGGTGGAAACATTCCACCCTGCACCAATGAACTATATTATACTTTCCTGAGCAATAGTAAAAATAATACTGCTTTGTTTTTTTTATTAGGGGATTTCTTTTTAATATAATTAGAGACTTTAGAACTTGGTAAAATAAGAGTTTTTCAATGATGCTGAAGTGACATTTGTGCTGCTGGCATTATCAAACCACGCAGAGACCACCAAACGCTGTTGCTTAGTGCCTCATTAACACTCCTGGAAATGACTTGGAGAACACAAAAGGTTTCACGTGAGTAAATGTGAAATGGCAATATAAAGAGGGCAGGGAAGCTGTTCCCTGGCTGTGCTAATCCCTCAGCCTTTTGGGTCTGCCATGCCCAGGCAGAGCAGCCTTCCTTGCCTCTGAGGAAGCCTTCAGGAGAGACACTCAGATCCCGGCAGGCGATAGTCACTGGTTGTGTGGGTGGCACCTACTTCATCTGCTGCACCCACTCAACTTGTGAATCTCCTTTCCTTATTTCTGTTGGTCTGAGGACCACACTGATTTTCATAACCTCATCGGAAGTTACTTCCTTGATATCTCAGGTTTCTACCACTCTGGCACAAATTACCAAGAGTTTTTTACTTGCTTAAAACTGCTCTCATTTAACTGCTCATAGTGCTGAAGTTTTGCAAACACCTGGGTGGACTTAGCTGGGTTTCTATGCTCAGGGTATCACAAAGCTGACAGGGTCATTTTCAGCATTCTACCACACTGATAAGAGCTCTTTCCTACGAAACCTCCTTTTCCATCTTTCCCTGCTCCCTTTGCCATTAAACCTTAAATTCCTATTGTACTCTTTTTTATTTATTTTTTTATTTTTTATCAGAGCATATAGAACCATTATTGCATTGATTATTATTCTGGAAGGCAAGCTTTGGAATCCTGTAGTAAGGGTTCGAATATGATTTTGTGCTATAAGACTTTGAGCTAATTGCTAACCTCTTTAAATTTAATTTTTCTTAATTCTAAAAACAAAATTGCTGGATTGTTATAAAATTTAAAAGAGATATTGTATGTTAGCCACCAAATATAGCATTTGACATAATATAGGGCCTTCCCTAAATGGTAGTTTATCTTTTTTATATGCTTATCTGTTTACTCTTTCTTTACCATAAACTGTAGACAGGTGGGTTATGTTTTCTGCAGACCTGTGTTTCTAGAGCTTTATATATAGTCCCTGTGTTTCTTTGTGGATTTCAGTATTTGTTAAATGACTGAGTATATTATATCCTTCCCTATTTCCTTATCTAACAAGTGAGACTATAAATATATTTCATCTATTTTCAGAGTTGGTTGGTAAAAACACACAGGGCAGTTGGTAGGAATGCTCTTTGCTAAATATAAGACAATACATTGAAGACATGGGGTGTGCTTGACGCACTCGATTGTTGATAGGGGCAGGGAATGAGAAGGCATCTGTTTGTTAGTGATTCTCATGCAGCCATTCCTTTCCGTTACCTGCCACCAACTTGCTACAACAGAGTTTCCTACCTAATTAGGATGCACTCTTTTGAAGGCTAGGATTATGAAGATCAAAACATGTGACACATAAATTCATGTATTTTTCAATTGATTAAAAACTCTTGAGAGTTTAAAATGCAATAGAAGATATAACCAAGAGGATATATAAGTAAAGGAATAAAGGTGTTATGTTTTTATAAGGAGCAAAGGGTTTAAATAAAAACAAATTAGGAACATAGTTTAATATTAGGCACTACAGGAGATTGTACATGAGAATTTGACCTAGAGTAATTTACTGACAAGTTGAAGAGACTTCTATTTAAAAGGAATTTAAATGAAGATGTTAATACTGGTGGAAGTTGTTACTACATAAATTAATATCCATAGACCTAACTGGTTCAGTGCCACATTAATTTAGTCAAACTGCCTGCCAACTAGATTCATCTTAATGAATGTCCCACCATTAAAATAATTCTCTGTTAATTGAGAATATTAAATAGTAGGATGTTATTAAGCAATTCTTTATTAAGACTAAGTGTTGGGAACAATTTTGTGTGCTAATTCAGGCCAGGGTTTTATTGTGCAAAAGCATCATCATTAGAACATTCCCCATTATAATATTTTCCCAGCATTCCATGGATCTTCTCACAGTCTGTCTGGAAAATTCAGGCACAATTTCTGTTTCCTGGGCAGCAGCACAGACACATGCTCACCAGGGTGCTCCAGTGATTTGTGAGATTATTTCTAAATAGAAGTTCTGAGAGGCAATGTGATGGGCCTATCAGATTTCAATACTGTCTGAGTTTATTTCTCTCATGAGGGGTTTAGATATTCACATTAAGCTACTGGAGGGACATGGGATTGATCCTGTTCTGGAAAGCATAGTATTTGAGCACATTAATCGTGAAAGATATTTTGGTATGAAAAGTGCTCAGCTATTCAGGTATACAATATTCTACTCTGTAAAAAGTGAATGAGTATTTTTTTGAAACCCACAGAATGAATATCAATTTTTCTAGAGAGATTAGTGGAGAACTAATGTGGTTAGTTCCCTTACCTTCACAAGAAAAGGAAAAAGGTTTTTTTTAAAAAAAGTGACAGATAATGCCTTTCATGGGGACAACTTTCCTATTTTTGTTACATTGAAACTTTGGTTTAAGTCACTCTAATTGGGGTTTCCTGCCATTTGGAGTTGATGTCTTAAATCCTTGAGTTATGCAACTCCATTAACTAATAAGAGATGTGGAAGTAACTTATTCCACACACTGAAGAGAACTCTTTTTTTTTTTTTTTCGTTGTATTCTATGTTCAGTTGCTGGTTCAGAATTCTTTTTTGAAATAAGGAGTTATTAAAAGAGTGTGTTTAATTTACCCTCAGTTGAAATTTTTCGGAAGGAGAGAGAATTTATAATGGTAAACTATGATTGACTAATTCATATTCTTTTTTCAAGAGCCTTAGGTGGGTTAGACCAGATGATTGTATATCTTTAAAAAAATGTTTTATAGTTTTCTCTCTTTAAAAAATAAGATTTCTTCATTGGTTTTTAGAGAGAAACATCAATGTGAGAGTAAAACTGATTGGCTGCCTCCTGCAGCTCCTCTACCAGGTTTCAAGCCCCCAACCCGGACATGTGCCCTTTCGGTGCCTGGCATGGTGCCCAACCAACTGAGCCAACTAGCCAAGGCTTACTGTATTTATGTCATTGTACACCATTACGATCAATCCATGCAAATTTTGTCATGAGTTTTATTGTTTTATCCTCAGTCTATCCTCAAATAATTTAACATTACCTACATGCCTCCAGCATTTACTTAGATGTTTGTGTATGCTGTTGAAAAATTTGCATTATTTTTTGTGTGTTGTAATGTGCACAATTATATATGATATACAGTTACATTGGTATGTAAGTTTCATTGTATTCACTCAACATTAATATTGAGCTTTATCCATGTTGCTATATACTAGTATTCCTTCTGACTACTTTATACTTTTCTATTGTGCATATTTATTTTTTAAATTCCAAATTAATGGACTTTCAGTTCTTTTGTTACTGCAAATAACACTGCATAAATGTTCTCACACATGGACCTGAATATTTATTCCACAGAATAACCATGTATGAACTGTCTATTCTGACTTAATATGAACTTCATATTGCCCCATTGTTTCATTTTTATTTTGCTTAGAGTAAATTCAGTATTCCTATTATTCATTTGTTTGGCTTTTTCAGTACATTGGAATTTTGGTTTGCGGCTACAATTTGAGTTCTATTAATTTCCTCTCTCTGAACTCACACTTCCTACCTAGCAGTTTTTCAACTACCCCCAGATCTTATGTTGAGTGTTCTGTCTCACTCTGATCATCAGGATCACTGAGCCATGGACATGGGACTGAGGTCCTGGTTGGGAAGCTGATATTGCTTCTTCCTACGTGCAGACTTCCTCAGACAGGAGTCTCAGCTCACCTTATTTCAGCTCCGTTCATAGGGGCAGCCCACTCCAGTTCTGGCTTTAAGCAGTCAGCTTGGCTTAGACTTCTGTCATCTGAGGTGCTGAGGCTCCCCATTATTGATCATGCTGGCTTTACTGGCTGCATACCATCCATGTTACACAGCATTTTTACCTGAAGTACACAGTTATGAATTTTTCAACTTTTCCTTTTATCTGACTCATCTTTACTGAGTACTTGACATGCCATTAAAAATACACACATACTGCTGGTCCTTGAAGCTCTTGTTCTTCCTTAAAAAGTTTATTTATTTATTTATTTATTTATTTATTTATTTATGTTTTACTTCTTAGATAATCTTAGTTTCAAATGACATGAAGTTCAGAACTGGATTGAAAGGTCCTGAAAATATGTCTGTTTAATTCAATCGCTTTGCTTCTGTAAAACTGTGATCTTTGTTCTTTGCACAAGTCGTCAGAGAATCATAGGCCATCTTTAAGGCACTCTGGTATCAGATCTGTTTGCTGTTTTAGTCCAAGACGTACCGTGGAGTTCTAAATTAAATGATTTCTTGAATTCAAGAAATAGAAATGCACATGTGTTTTTTTAGTTTGAAATTTGGTAGTCAAATATACCCCTCCTAGTAATGTTACTCCCCATAATCTTTTAGATGTGACTACTGTGATTATACTGTAATTCCCCAATCAGCACACGCTCACTGAGCTCCCTCTTGGGATTCTTCAATAAGTGAGCAGGTTCCTCCTCTTGTGAAGAGAAGCCAGACCCTGGAGGTGTTTTTCACATTTTCCCAATAATATTTCATTATTGATATCTATTTTTTCTTCTCTTTCTCCCAGGTTTTAAAACATCTTTCTCTTAATCTTTGGAAGCATTGTTGAAGGGAGGGGAGTTGAAAATAGGCCTTTAGATGTCAACATCTTTGACTGCTTTTAGAAAATTTCAAAGTGCTGAGCTGGTACTAATTCCAGCATACTTCATCATTTGTTTTTTAATCCTCATCTAAGGATATGTTTTTATTGATTTGAGAGAGGGAGGAAGAGGGGGGGGTGAGAGAGAGAGAGAGAGAGAGAGAGAGAGAGAGAGAGAGAAACATTGATGTGAGAAACATCTATTGGTTGCCTCCTGAATGTGCCCTGACAATGAATTAAATCCACAACCTTTTGGGGAATGGGATGATGCTCCAACTAACAGAGCCACCTGTTAGGGCTATGTATTTTTAAAGCCCTCTAATGTCAATTCTCAACTTTAAGTGTATAATTTGATGAGTTTTGATAGATATTTAGGATTATGCAACCACCACCACACTCATAATATAGGGTGGGGGAAAGGTAGGTTTATAGTTGTGAGTTTGAGAAACACAATTTATTCTTGAATTATTTATTATTTTATATACAAACAACTATAAACTACTTTTTTGTCCCACCCCTGTATATAGTTTCCACTTCCCTTTATGGAGATGGATTAAGCTCACACTTTAGGGTTTATTGAGTTAAGTGGAACAACTATCTCTTTACCAAATATGGTCTTTAGTTGTAAAAGTATTTTGGAGCTACACAGAGAAACACACACCCTTTTAAAACCTTTGTCGAGATTTATAAGCTAATTGAAGTCAATAGTTGGTTCATTCAGTTCTTAAAAACAACAACAACAACAACAAAAAAAGTCAAATTGGTTGTCTGGCTCAGCTAAATAAAAAATATGTAAAATAACATACATCTTTATCACATTTATATTTTATATTAGAGAAAATGCATTCTGGATCATGAAGCCAAGTGGTGACTTTTATATGAATCTTGGCATTGAAATGCTTCCTTTCCTGGAAACCTTGAAATGTAGGAGGAAATCAAAGTTATATGAGTGAATTTCCTGGCAGTTCCTATGATATTTATGGATGGAACGACTCCAAAGGGCTACGTCTGCCACATTTTAAGTTTCCTTTAATCACAAAATAACCGAGTCCATCAATGAGTGTTTTTTAAAGAGAGCTATACTATGTTCTAGGACATGTTAAGCATAGTATGACATTCACTGCTGCCCCTGTTGGCTCCGAGCCAACCTCCACTGTCTCACCTGATACACAGGGCAGAGACCCTGTCTATTTATTTAGCAATCTGACCCCATCCTCAGCACAAGGTCAGGCTCCTCAGTAATGGCTGACACTTTAGTTCCTTCTTTCCAATTGTGCCCAACAAAGCCAGGCAAGGTGAGGAGAGCCATGCCTAACAGCAGCTTCGAGGAGAAGGTGAGGTTGCCCGGCAGAACTTGGAGAAGTTATCTCAGAGCTGGCTGAAGGGCTCATCTACTAACCTTGTCAACAAAAGTAAAACAAAGCCGCTTAGCCTCGAAAGGTGTTGATTTGTGATTTGCTCTCTCTCTGATAACTTCTTTTTAGTTCTGTCAGAATAAATGAGAAGAAAATATTACATGCTACAACTTTGTTTCTTTTTTTTTTTTTTTAAAGTGCTTGATGTAGTGGAAAGGGGTTGGCTCTCTTGCTAAGAATCAGTGTTAATTAGTGTTACCCTTACATCCTGTTTATGAATACGATGTGTTTGTCCCCCTTTTCCACAAACTGCCTCACAGAAAACAAAATAAGTCTACAAGTGTCAATTTCTGTTTTGCAAGGCAACATTGAGCAGGCCTTGTTCATGAACGAATTGCTATCCAGTTCTGTTTTATCACTCATTTCTGAACTTGTGAAATGACATATGATTTTTCCAGAATCCTGTGTACTGTGCATACAAGAGAACTGCCAACATGAAACCCAGTAGGCCCACATGCCTCAGGCTGGCCTTTGGGAAGCATGCCAAGCTGGTGTGATATACTGGGATGTCCGCTGAGCTGCGTGCCTAGTAAACAAACACACATGTCATCTCTAAACAATAAATACATCTGAGTTGATAATATTTTTTAATGAGAAATGTATTTTACTCAACTTTTTCTCTTGTGACATTTACTGAGCTTATTATAGGAAAATAACAATTTTTTTTAGCAAGGATTCTCGAATTCTGGTTCCTGACCAACAACATCCGCATCACCAGGGAACATGCGAGAAACTCAGATTATTGGGCCTGTTCTGGGACTGCTGAGTAGGCTGAAACTCAGTAGGTTGGACCCAACCATCTGTGTTTAAATAAGCCCTCTACTGTGATTCTGGTGCCTGTTTAAGTTTGAGAACCACTGGCCTATACAATTTGGTGATGCAGTAAATTTAACAGGAAAAAAAGGTAATATTTTTGTATACTTTAGTATTTTATGTACTTTCTGTATTTTAGGATTATGTATTTAGTATTTTAATACTTTAACATTTTATTTTAATACAACAAATTGATGGACTACTAGGATAGCATTCTTAAGGACATGCATATTCAGGTGAGTGTTATTATAAAAATAGAGCCAATAAAATATTTATAAATAAAATATTTAGACATATTAATCTGGATAGTTGTTTTTACAGGATGATGCTCCAACTTAGCCACATTCGCTAGGGCATGAGATATTGGAAAAATATATATATATATATATATATATATATATTTTATTGATTTTTTTACAGAGAAGAAGGGAGAAGGATAGAGAGTTAGAAACATCGATGAGAGAGAAACATGGATCAGCTGCCTCCTGCACACCCCATACTGGGGATGTGCCTGCAACTAAGGTACATGCCCTTGACTGGAATCGAACCTGGGACCTTTCAGTCCACAGGCTGATGCTCTATCCACTGAGCCAAACCGGTTTTGGCAGCATGAGGTATTCTTTAACTTAAAATAATTTTTAAAAGCATTTCAGTTTAACCTATTTATTTGATAATAGATATAAGCATGTCTATTATTTTGTATGGACACATTGTATACATGATTAATATATGATTAATAATTTCAATGCTTGGTCTATGCCAGATTTTATAAAAAATTTCTATTATTAACTTATTTCTTACTGTTATAATTTTCTTTCTAAATAACTTTTGATCCTTCCCCTTAATGACATTATGAATGTGGTTGTCGACATAGAAGTCCTGTATATCAAAAGATTGCAGGTTTGATCCCCAGTCAGGGGGGCATATGTAAAGGCAACTGATCTATTGATGCTTCTCTCTCACATTGATATATATCTCTTTCTCCTCTCCTCTCTCAAAAATCAATAAGCATACCCTCAGGTGAGGATTAAAAAAGTACATTAATATATAACAATCTGAAGAGGTGGGAGAGTGCTGTAGTACACAGAAGAATACATATAGGGAACGATTTAAGACAGGTGGTCCCTGCGTGGAGAGTCTCATTTCCCGTTAGTGGACTAAAAACCTATAGTAAAAGTAAAAGAAGCCAATATTTTGTTCATCAGTTTATTTTGTTCATTGGATTCTACATATGAGTGAGATCATGTGATACTTCTCTTTGACTGGCTTATTTCACTTAGCGTAATACTCTCCTGGTCCATCCATGCCTTTGCCCCTTTTAAAAATCAGGTTATTAGATTTTTTTTGCTTTTGAGTTGTAGGAGTTATTTTCAGATTCTGATATTAAAGCTTGATCAGATAGATGATTTGCAAATATTTCCCCCCAATCTATATGCTGCCTTTCACTCTGTTGATTATTCTTTTGATGAGCAGAAGTTTTTAAGTTTGATATGGTCTCATTTATCGATTTTAGCTTTTGTTGCCTGGGCTGTTAGTGTCATAACTAATAAATTATTGCCAGGTCCAATGTCATGAAGTTATTCTGTTATGTTTTCTGCTAACTACTCGTGTAGTTTTAACTTTAAATTTTCATGCTCAGTAACTTTTTTATTTTTATTTTCGGCAGGGGTGTAATTTTAACCACAATTTGTAACACTGTGGATAAAATAAAAGAAAACATTTATATGAATCAATAGTCTGAAGAAAGCCACAGTTCTAAAATTTGTCCATTGTTGAGAAACGTTATAACCTCACAGAACTATTCAGGTTTTTCTTTACAATAAAGGCATAATCCCCTTTTAAAACATTTCATCTGTTGAAAATATCTTTTCAAATAAGTAATAGACTTTGAGATACCTTGTTTCAAACAAGGAATATTTAAAAATATTTTAATGAAAATATAAGACATCTATTTATAAAATGCCTGGCTTTGAGATTTTTTTTTTTATATTCTGGCCAAGTTACAATTACTAAAATTTCAGATTGGGAATGTGGTGCAATGAAAAAGATACAATCAGTGATTTTAGAACCAGCAATTTCCTGAGGAAAGGACTGGATATTTGGCAATAAAAAGATGACATCTCAGAGTTTAACATTTGTCTCTAATTCAAAAAAAAAAAAAAAAAAAAGAACAACACACCACCGTTTGGAGAGCTTAAGTTTAACAAACGTGGTTTTATACTCAGTCCCTCTCCAAGCAAAATGTAGGTTCCCAGTTCCAAAGAATTGGTTTATGAAAAGCTCTTTTCTGAATGAAACACAGCCTAAGTACTGGCATGGGAGGTCTAATGGGATGAGACTGCAGTGATTTTCTACAAAACATGCCTACAGTAAATGGCTGGCGTGCTCTCCCCCCTGAAAACACGGATGTCAAAGAAGCTCTCTTATTTTTTGCTCTAAGATAGTGTCTCCTCTTAAAATAACAAATGTTGCAAAAAGAAAGCTTAGGAGGATGATTTACACTTGTTGACAGTGAGCAATAGGCAGCCTGACAACACTTAGTAATCTTTTAATAACATAGGTAAATAACTCCTAGTGAATTTCAATATATACCGTATACTTAAGCCTCCTCTCTCTTTTTAATGGGGAGATAGGGAGTGGAGATTTGTCAGAATTCACTGGGGGCAGGGGAAGGGCCCAGTGGCTGTCATTCACCTGATTCACAAGGAAAAGGGCCATGTCCGGGGCTGACCAAGGTAAAGATGGTGATGGAAGTCACCTGAGATTTTCTGAATGGCGTGATAAAAGTGATTATATTCAGTACATTGATTCAACAATAATTGGTATTTAGGTGCTGGGAATGGGAAAAGAAACACATCATCAAAAAGTGCCTCTTGTCACTGAATAGAGCGAGACAGGGTGGTGAGGGACCAAATATTTAATCAGTCTGTTGAGATAAGCACTACAATAAAGAAAAAAGCTGTGTAAGGGAGCTGTTACCTTAGATAGGGTGGTCCCAGAGGCCTCTGTAAAGAAATGATGTTTGGACAGAGATTGAAGTGAGGCAGCAAGCCCTGTGAATCTGAGGGAAGGGAGTTCTAGGCAAGGGAACCGCAACGTGAGGGTTCTGAGGCAGGAGTGTCCTTCGAGGAATAGCAAGGAGGTCCGTGTGGTTGGAGCAGAGGGAGCCAGGGAGAGAGTACTGGGATTGAGGGCAGAGAGCTAGGCGTGGGTAGGATCACCCTAGTAAGACTTTTAGTTCTCTCTAGGGGAGATAGGAGGCAGAGGGAGGAAGGGACACTGATACTGTTTTACCCACATTTCTAGCAGTTTGTGTGTGTGTGTGTGTGTGTGTGTGTGTGTGTGTGTGTGTGTGTAAATGTTTCTCCATTGGTTTGCTTTTAGTCAGTCTCCAGAGTCTTGCTGTGGACAGTCTTGTCATTTTATACTTGTTTCTTTGGGGATAGAATTCACTGAACTCTTCACACCCTTACAGCTGGAAGCCCTGACTCCACAACCTTATACATGCTTGTTATACTGCTCCTTTCTACCTCACTAGGTAAGATGCGTTTCCCATTACATTTGAGACTTTATTTTTATTTTTTAATGCAAACATTAAAAAAGTGTTCTACATGGTGAATATTTCAGGTTAGTTGAACGGTCTTGGTCTCCTTAACAGAATGACACGTAAATGTGACACTGAAGCATTGAAGGGTATGCATTTCCCGTTAGTGCTCCTCCTGTTGTATCCCTCCTGGACAATTTCTATTGTCCTTCCCTCCTGGACAATTTCTATTGTCCTTCAGAGGAAGCATAGTTTAACAGCCCTTGTGATTTTTCTCTTTGCTTAGAAAGGGTTCCTATATTTTCTTTCTGAGTTATCTTCTTGTTTTTGATTTCCACCTTAATCACATGCTGGTGAAGTGTGTGGCCAAATTTTGAAATATTTCATATGTACTTTAGAATAAAGGTTTATTCTTCAAAGTTAATCTTCTACATATGATCTTATCATTAAACTTGTCAATTGTGCTATTTAAATTAAGGTTATCCTTCCTGATTATAATTTGCTTGTTTTGCTCTAAAAGAGAGGAATGAGCGAAAACCTCCACTGTGATTTCTCCTAATTTTTTTTTTTTTAACAATTTTTGTTTTATCTATTGTAAGGACATGCTATTAAATATTCATCAGTAAATGGGACAGTTTCTGATTTTGTAGCAACCACCTTTAATTCTGGTTTTGCATGTTGTCTTAAGGCCTATTTTATGTGCTGTGAGATATAGCTACATCATTTTGGAGGTTAATATTTGTTCAGTATATGACCATGAGTTTTCTATTAGTCTGTTTATTATTATTATTTTCTTTCCTACAACAGTTTGGATTTTTTCTCATTCTGTCCACTCACTATTTACTGTTTTTAATTTGCATATTCTGTATGTATTATTTTTATTAAAATCATTATATTTCCATACATTTGCAATTCCATATGTATTCTTAGAGTGCTTATTCCAGCTTGTATCATAGTTAACATGATCTAAAGTAATCAGTGTTACTCTCCTTCTGGATAACACCAGGGCTTTAGATCATTCTAAATGCTCCTAATTTACATGCTACTATATCTACCCAGTACCATACATGTCCTAGAATCCAGGACTTAAATGTTGTGTTCTGTAATATTCTGAAGAATTGTAAAAAGTATGTGGGATTTGTAGTGTTCTTACTTCTTTGCAACAGTTGCAGCAATTGGAATAGGAACCGTGAGCTTTAAAAGGGAATGAGGAGAAACCCATTCCGATCTCCCCACTGGTAGCACTCACACCCAATAAAAAACAGTATTACTCTATTCAATGCTGATTGATTATTAACTTGCTTTTTCCATTGGTTTCTTCCATTTTGCTCCTCGGTCTCTCTTTACTCTCTCTTATGGGCACTCTCTCTACTCTTGATTTTTTTTTAATGATACAGCTTTATATAAATGGTGTTCTGTATAATAAACAAGATCTGAAACTTGTTTCAAAGTACTTATTACCTGGTACAGATACTGCTTCTGTAATTATGATGATGATGACAATACTTTTAATTTTTGTTTTATTTTCCTTCTGAAATGTTCCACATGGTGATTATTTCAGGTTAGCTGAATTGTCTGGGTCTCCTTAACAAATGTGATATTGAAATGTACCTTTAAAGTAAACAAAAACTCAGTTTCCAACGTACTGTCACCCCTTCTCCTGCTGCCCAGCCTTTACTGTTGATTACAGTTCTCATCTACATCTGAAGATGTCCTCTGTTTCTGTCTCATGGGTACTTTCAGCTCCTAAACTATTCTTTCAAATGTCTCCATAAAAAAAAAAAATCACAATTTGAGGCACTGATTCTAAATATCACAGACTTTCCCCCAGTACAGCTGCCAAAAGCATGTGTCCAGCTGCCACAAACAGTGCTTCTAAACGCTAGTCAAGGTATGCTAAGCTAGTACATGGCATCTTTCTGGGACTCATGACAGGTTAAAGCTCATTGACAGTTAGCAAGGATGGAGTGTGAGACAGAGTTTTCCATGAAAATAGGAAAGGTGCTTAGAAAAACAAGTTGTACTTCAGAGCCAGCTTTTGAAATTAATACACAAAATAGGAAGGTAGAATCCAAAAAAGCCTTTGGAATCTTACTTTCAAATTTGTCAATTTTTACCAAAACAAGAAGAGAGAAAAGCTGTGCATATTTTGCTATTTAGTCAAGGCACAAGGGATATAGTATGAGCTGGTTTGGAAAGTATGATCTGAAATTGGAGATCTAATCACCTTTATCAATTTTTATTCCTATTTTCCTCACTCGTACTTATACATTTTTAAATCCCCCTTACCAAAATTACTGTTTCTGTTAATTGAATCTGGTTACTAAAAATGAAGTGACATATCTTGTGTATTCAAAACTTGATCCACATCTTTGTGGCCAGGAGCATAATTAGGAAGTTAGGTATATTTTTAAAAGCCCCTGATGTCCTCAGAAATTAATAATAACAATAATAATAATAATAATAATAATAATAAACAATGACAGACATATATACATAATGCTTACTCTGTGTGAGGCACAGTATTATTTTACTTTTCATTTTAAAATATGTTTTAATTGATTTCAGAGAGAGGGAGAAAGAGATAGAAATATCAATGATGAGAGAGAATCATTGATCAGCTGTCTCCTGTATGCCCCTCCTGGGGTTGAGCCACCAACCTAGACATGTGCCCTGACTGGGAATCAAACCATGGCTTCCTGGATCATAGGCTAAAGTTCAATCATTGAGCCACACTGGCTGGGTAAGTATTCTACATATATTAACTTATTTCATAGTTAACACAAGTCTATATTACTGATGAAAAAGCCAAGTTATAGGGAGGTTATGTTTTTTGCTTGTAGGTGAGTAGCAGATCCAGGATTTGAGACAGATGATCTGGATCTCAGAGTTCAGGCTCTAACCCTCCCATTTCACGCTGCCTAATGAATTCTTTTATTTTCTATTTCTTATGGGAGGTACCAGAGTGTATCCTTCACTGAGAACCTGGCTGTGTGACAAGGTCCATCCCCCCAAATTAGGCTGTCACTGCTCCATTCCCCACTGCTACGAGTCCCCCCTTCCTCCCCTCCCCTTGTCCACACCTATATTCTCAGTCTCTGAATCCCAGAAGTACTTTCTGCTTTCTGTAATTATTGGTAGGATAGAATCTGTGTGAACAATTTGTGTTTTTGTTTAACTGTGTCATGGATCTGTTTTGGAAGCTAGAGACTATGTCCTACTTTTCTATCTAGTCACTAATCCCTAGCACAATCCTATGTAATATGTTGGCAGGTAAATGAGTGAGTAGTAATTGAACAACAAGGATGGAAAGATTGCCTGAATATCTAGGAGAGAAGAGTTTAGCTTAAAAAGGAAGTAGGGATGGGAAAAGGAAATAAAAAGAAATAAAAGAAAAGAAAAGAAAAGAAAAGAAACTACCACCTTTCAAGTGTAAGCATTTCAGACTAGGAAAAAGGTAGGATGAGTTAACTTGACAATCAGATGTCTTTCTAGCTGAGGGAGAGATAAGGGGGACTTGGATGCTCCTCTGTGACTGACTTTTCTGTTGGGTAGATGCTGTATCCTCATCTCTGCAGGAAAGCCAAGTTTTCTATACGCAGAAAGGCCAGCCTGACAGTGCGCTGCTGTCAGCCAGGGATACCATGAAGATGAGAAGGACCTGTAAGGGGATGGCACATTCCAAGGTCAAAATCACAAGGAAATTTGAAACCTCTTGGGAACAGCATCAAATTAGGCATTTGCTGAGCTGTTCCATCAACCCCCTTTGTTCCAAGAACATTCCTCCACAGGACTTGAAGTTATCTGGCAGAGTGGGTATCTTGGCAATATTAGCAGACAGGAGAATTTATTACGCTATATTGGTATTTTTATCGTTGTACCAGATTAGATAAAGTGGAAGCTTGTTTTAATGAAAAAGATGAAAAATTTGAAAACACCTGAAGGGTTCAAGCCAGGCTTGGGTGAATGATGAAACATTTTGCTCAACATAAAATTATGAGATTTTACAGAGAGTACATAAGATTTTAATTTGATGCACATTTTTGTGCCATTGATTTTAACAGTACATTTTAAATCCAATTGAAAGAAACATATTTTTGCTCTAATCTAATATTCTCTTGCAAGTCACATTTGTAGGCAGTATGGAAAAGTTTGCTTTCTCCAATAATGTGGTGTGTTTCTCTCTCCAGACTTCCAGTTCAATTTCATTAGATTACTCTCTAAGCTATTTCTGAAGTAAGCAATTTTAAGCAAGTCTTCCTCCTATCCCAATTTTCTGGAAGACTGCTGTTCCAAGATAACCACAATTAATTCACTAATTTCCTTCATAGACTAATTAGGAGCTGTTATCAGATTAACCTGAAATTACCTGGAAAGAGTTCTGAGGGTAGTTTTAACAAGCATGAGCTTTTTGCCAAAGTAAAATGTTGCTTTGAATTATTTTTAACTTGCCTTTCATGTAAAGATTCTGGCTGCAACTCCTACACGGTTGTTTATAATTGCTCACAAACCTAACAGCAGGATGTTCTTTATAAAACATTTCATGAACATGTTTCTTTAAAGCCAGCTCACTGCACCCCTCACCATTGAACATGTGTGTTCTCACCTGTTTGGCAGATCTATATCCACTTTAATGCAGATGGCTGAGACTGTCATTGATGGGCTTTAAGGTCATTTGCATAATTCTTCTTCTGCTTTCATGCACATTGATCAAGTTTTGATTATGTATAGGCTTTCTAAATAGATTTTCAAAGAGAATGCACTTATTTCTGAGTGAGCCTGAATATTATGGTCCACTCTTTTTCATTGACACTTTGGTGGATGCAGAGGTCTTTTGTGAGTTTGGTTAATATGAGAGAATTATGTTAGTCCTTTAGAAAATGATGAACTCTTGGTACAGTGACAAAATAATGATTTTAGACTTTAGAAACTGGATTGTAGCAAAGAAATGGTGATATCTCCCTAAAGGAGCAGCTCATTTCACCAGGTGGCTCTGTGAATGCTACATGGATACAATTGGCTGGCCACGTGATTACGAAGGACTGGCTTCCTTAGCACATCTGCAGTGGCTTCATTGACTCTCTCTCTAGGCTGTCAGATTGTGGAGAGAGGAGGGTCTCCTTGTTTGGCAACTCTCTTCCTGGAAGAAGCAGAGTGGAACTCAGTCTTCGTCCAGCTTCATGGAATAATTCTGTCATTCCATACATGGTTTAACTTTACTTTTGCCTCTGTCTGATCTAATTTTCAGAGATGAGACACATGCTGCCTACACTTTTACCCTGAACTTACCTGCTAAGTCTTACCAAATATGACCTTAGTAGTTTATGTAATGTCACCAAAGACAGATGAGAATTATTCGAGTATATGTTATATACAGAATACATATGTAAAGTTACTACTTCAGGAACATAACTCATTGGTCACACACCATGCTTACTTAGATACCCTTGCTTCACAAATGAATTCCTTCCCTTCTATTTTTATCAATATCTGCATAGAGAAGGTCTTTATTGGCTCATAGACTTGCATCAGATTATTCCTTAAATGCATTTTGTATAGTCATAGAACTTTGGCCTGGCAACCGGAAGACACAGACAACAAATAAGTGTCAACATGAACAAGTCAGTCACCTCCCTGGTCCTTGGTTTTGTTTTTTTGTTTTTAACAGAAAAACATTGGAATAGACTAGAATACTTCTAGAAGCCCTTGCTGCACTAAAGGAGAGTTGCTTTGTCAGTTTCCCTATCCCCACTCCCACCCTAAAGAGTCCAGTGGTTTTTTACTTTTTTTTTTTTTAGAAGAAACTAGGATCCTAGGCCTTTATATTCTGGGCAAAACTATTTTGATCTCATTTTACTGATGGTTTTACACACATGCTTTACATGATGGCTCTTCCCTCTTTGCTCCTGCTGCTCTTCCTACCTCTTGCTTCCTCTGTGCTTAACTGGGTCCCAGTCTTCCATCAACCTCTGAATCAGGCTCTGTACCAGTAACACCCTCCATCATTTTCCAGGATCCACAGTGATTTTCTTTCTTGAGTTCACATTTGGTCTATATATGTGTTCCTGGAAAACCTTGTATTCTGCAAAAGCCTGCACTAAAAGTACCAGAACTCACGGGGAAAACAGATTCAGTACAGATCACTCAAAACCGTGTGACCACAGCACTAATGGAAGAATAAAATCCTGATCTTAGCTGTTGTAAATAGCATTGCTATGAACATAGGGGTGCATATATTCTTTTGAATTAGTGTCTTGGGTTTCTTTGGATACGATCCCAGAAGGGGGATTGCTGGGTTAAAAGGCAGTTCTATTTTAAATTTTTTGAGGAAACTCCATACTGTTTCCCACAGTGGCTTCACCAATCTGCATTCCCACCAGCCGTGCATGAGAGAGGAGTGTTGGGGGGCTGGATGAAATAATGTGAAGGGCTTAAGCAACTATATATATATAGTTGCTTATATATATAACCAACTATATATATAAATAATGTGAAGGGCTTAAGCAACTATATATATAGTTCTATTTTAAATTTTTTGAGGAAACTCCATACTGTTTCCCACAGTGGCTTCACCAATCTGCATTCCCACCAGCCGTGCATGAGAGAGGAGTGTTGGGGGGCTGGATGAAATAATGTGAAGGGCTTAAGCAACTATATATATATAGTTGCTTATATATATAAGCAACTATATATATAAATAATGTGAAGGGCTTAAGCAACTATATATATATAGTTGCTTATATATATAACCAACTATATATATAAATAATGTGAAGGGCTTAAGCAACTATATATATAGTTCTATTTTAAATTTTTTGAGGAAACTCCATACTGTTTCCCACAGTGGCTTCACCAATCTGCATTCCCACCAGCCGTGCATGAGAGAGGAGTGTTGGGGGGCTGGATGAAATAATGTGAAGGGCTTAAGCAACTATATATATATAGTTGCTTATATATATAAGCAACTATATATATAAATAATGTGAAGGGCTTAAGCAACTATATATATATAGTTGCTTATATATATAACCAACTATATATATAAATAATGTGAAGGGCTTAAGCAACTATATATATAGTTCTATTTTAAATTTTTTGAGGAAACTCCATACTGTTTCCCACAGTGGCTTCACCAATCTGCATTCCCACCAGCCGTGCATGAGAGAGGAGTGTTGGGGGGCTGGATGAAATAATGTGAAGGGCTTAAGCAACTATATATATATAGTTGCTTATATATATAAGCAACTATATATATAAATAATGTGAAGGGCTTAAGCAACTATATATAAGCAACTATATATATAAATAATGTGAAGGGCTTAAGCAACTATATATATATAGTTGCTTAAGCCCTTCACATTATTTCATCCAGCCCCCCAACACTCCTCTCTCATGCACGGCTGGTGGGAATGCAGATTGGTGAAGCCACTGTGGGAAACAGTATGGAGTTTATACACACACACACACACATGCACACACACACACATATATACATACACACATATACATATACATATGGAGTTTATATATACACACACACACATGCACACACACATATATACATACACACATATACATATACATATACACATACATATACATATACATATGCATATACATATACATATACATATATATGTCTATATATAACATATAGACAAAGACAGCAGTGTGGTGATAGCCAGAGAAAAAGGGGGTAGGGCGGGTAAAAAGGAGAGGGGGCAAATGGAGACTTTGCTTTGGGTGATGGATACGCATTACACTGTGCAGACAATGTTTTGTTGAGTTGTGCACTTGAAACCTTTATGGTTTTGTGAACAAATATCACCTCAATAAATTCAATTAGAAAAGAATAATCCTAACATTAGTTTTAGTAGAGTTTCAAAAGACCAATTCCATTCCTAAAAAATGGGAAATGCTACAGTAAATGTAGGATTTTACCTAAAAAATATTTTACTAATAGCAGGGTGCAGGTGGATAGAAGGTGAGAGGGAGGCTGCTGAGGAAAGGGAATCAGAGCAATATGTACACTGATCTGGGAGGACCTGGAATAGCCCTTCTAAGGTGCATGGCGTAATGGACAAAGGTACAGTGACCTGCTGTCTGCAGCGGCATCAGGGTGTGAGTTCATCTGCTAATACTTGATCACATATTATCAACGGGCTAAAAACAATCACGTGTAAACCAGTGCAACTTCCATATTTATTCGGAGGTCATCCATTTACTGATCCTGCATAAGCTATGTTGCATTATGGTACCAGACATTGTACCAACACAGATTATGCTCTACTCCTTCTCCTTCTTCTTCTGTATTTTATGTGTTACCAGCAGATATTTAAATTATTTATTTTGTTTTGTTTATAATGATTTTAATAATAACAAAAAAGGGCTAAGGCATATGAAGAATTTCCTTGCATGTTCAGCTTGCTAATTTGCCTTCTTTACAAACCATTTCTGAAAACGAGTATTTTCAGAATGGGAATCTCTTTAATCTCTTGTAGTAAGCTCTTTGAAGAGGAAGGGCACTGAGAACTGTTTAAATCCCCTGATGCTCTTTCCTAGTTCTCATCTAGAGGGGGCTTAATATGTGCTTAATTAATGACTGATTGCCCAAAACACACACACAAGTCTAATTGGGAGTAAATACTATTTAACACAGTTATCTTTACACCATCATTCTAAATATTTCTCTTACCAGTCAGGGGATAAGATTATGAAAATGATGAGCAAGCTTCACATTCAGTAAATCATGGAAAAAAAAAACTACGTATTAGTCTTGCTGAATTCCTTGTTTTTCTTGTTAGACAGGAAAGGTGGCTCCTGAGGGAAATCGCTATGGCATCAGCCGCTGTGGACCTGCAGGAAAATAAGCATTACCATAATTCTACACTAAAAAAACAAAAAAGTGTACATGGCGAAGGAGTGAAGTAGCAGCTATTTAGAGTCGTGTCTCTCTCCCACACGTGTGAGGGATCTAGCACACTGGCCGGGCCTAATGGGCATATGGCGTTTGTGTGGGTAGCTTCAATGAATGCGTGTCGGTGTCATCACGCATTTGCACACGTGGTAAAATCCTCTGCTGACAGGTTCTGTGTGCTGCCAGTGAACATGGTGCCAAAACTGTATCACTCTGAAAATAATCTGAGTAAGAAAATATGATTCCTGTCTCCATACTCTGACAGAATGTTGACAAAGTGGTCCCTTAGGGTCTCTCACAAGCTATGTGTAAATCAGTGTCTTTGAAGTTGAGAAAAAAGAAAACAGTACATACAAAACACATTCCTTTATAATCTGGGGAGTTTTCAATGTCCCTCAGATCCCACTTCAGCCGGAGAGAATTTGATGCCAGGGCAGGTGAAATTGTTAGCTTGTCTCCAGAGAAAGGGATATTGCTATAAGAAACTTAAAAATTATGCTATTGGGCTGTCAAGGAGGCTCTTTTCATGAGCAGGGATACTCATAAAAGGTGACACATTCTTTTTTTTTTGAAGTGGGTAAAAAGGAGCCATTGAAGAGAAGTACATATCTGGGAATACTTTGGGTTATGGAGCATGGAACCTCCGAGTTCCAAACATGGACTTGGTTTTACTGTGGCAATTAGCTTCCAGCAGGCAACATCTGTCATCTGCTAGATGTGACTAAAAATGTGGCATCAATGACAAATACACTGAGAGTTGCAGTCCATGCCTGAGAGCTTGACGTCTCAGTAGTTATCAGTGTTACTAGCTGGTTCTCAGAAGAATGAATTTCAAAACCTACCAATTCTATGGCCCTCTTATTAGGCTATTTTTTCCCTTGCACTTTATAAATTTTAGGGAGTATTATTTCTCTAGATTGTAAAGAATATGACAAGTACTTGTTACTGTTTGATTCAGTGTTCACTGAGCATCAGAATCACTTGGGCAACTTAGAAAATACTGGCATGCAGGCCTTACCTTTAAAGATTCTGAAACAATTGGTCTTTAAGCTTTTGAGATTCTAAGGTGCAGCTGGGACCGAGGACAATCTGATATAAGCATGCTTGTGAAGGTAATATATTAAAAGAACAGTGCCTGTTATGAATGGTTATTCAGTTAATGTTAGTGATGATGATGGTGGTGGTGGTGGTGGAGGAGCAGGAGGAAGGAAAGAAGGAAGAGGAGGAAGAAGAGGAGGAAGTAGAGGAGGGGAAATAAGTACTCTTCTGGCTGACAATACCTTGAGTCACAAATTCCTTGTAGGCAAGAATGACATTACCACTGTTTTCTATCAGCTTATTCTTAAAAACTGAATTCCCTTGTTCATCCAGATGATAAATAGATTCACTTGTACTTGGATTTTAAGTCCCTGTTCATTCTAAAGTGCCTCATCTAATTGATAGTAGCTCTTTTTGAGGGAGAGGGGGATCGTGGGTGAAATAAACAAATTTGTACCTCACTATAAATCACATTCTTATTTAAGAAATAGTAACACATGGGGAAAGAGTTTGGTAAAAACAAGAAAATAGCCCATGACTGTTCCTTCCTATTCAAGTTGAAGGATCATCACCCAGTAACATTAGCCTAATTAATGATGGTAGTCCACAGGAAAATATTGATATTTATAAGCAACACTAGTTACCCTGTGTACAAAATTCATGCACATTAAAAGGGAATTAATTAGAGGAAATATTATAATATTGCCATTCACTCTTTCTCTATAATAGAAGTGTCAAAGATAAAAGAAAATTAATAAAATGTGTATAAAAATCTTCCTCCTGTCAGAATCTGGGGTGCACCATGGGAACCAGAGTCAAGTCCCTGCCCACCCACGTGTGCCTTGAAATTGTGCGAGACCCAGACCCAGCCAGCTCTGCCCCCATTGGGTAGATCCAGGCCTGGCTGGCCCCATCCCTGTCAAGCCCTGCCGGGTGGGGGTGTGTGGCCTCAGGTGGCCTGGCCCAGTGCTGGGGTGGGGCATGTCCTGAGATTCCCCAGCCTGGGCCAAGGGGAGCATCTTGAGGTGCCCTGGCCTGGGCCAGGTGGTGCGACCTGAGGTCCCCTGTCAAACTCCACCAGGCAAGGGGCACAGCCTCAGATCCCCTGCTCCAGCCCAGCACCAAGCAGCCTCATGTCCCTACTGATTTCTTGTTAAGTTTCATTATGGGACCTTGGCCTGCGGGTGCAGCCATCTTGTGTTATGGGATCCCCACCTCTGCTATGGGCACAGCCATTTTGTTATGGTGTGACGGTCAACTTTCATATTCCCTCTTTATTAGATAGGATAATAAAATCACCAAATTCAGGGAAAAATAAATTTCCTTCTCTCTCTCTCTCTCTCTCTCTCTCTCTCTCTCTCTCTCTCTCTCTCTCTCTCTCTCTGTCTCTCTGTCTCTCTCTCTCTCTGCACTTTAATAGAATCCAAATGAGTGATCTCTAAGAAGCACCTTTTGCCCACCTCAAATATAGTGTATTGCTGATAGTGCTGCTACAAGTCATCAAAATGCTGTTTGGTCAGCCACCTTCAATCACCTTGGGAAAAGCTTCTAAAGACACAAACATAAGACAAGCAAACTAAACTGTTAAATTGATAAGAAATGTTCTTCAAGTACAACTAATCTATAAGAAAAAGATATCACATATCAGCTACAGGTTGAATATTTACTAGCTTATCACATAAAAAAGTTCATTTATTTGATCCAAAAACATAAATTACATTTCAACCCTTGAAAGTTCTTCTAATTTAGTAGTACTTTTGGATCTCTCTCTCCCTCTATCCCTTTTCCTGCCTCCTTCTCTCTACTAACCTTGAAATAATTATGATCTCAACATAATATTAAACTACTCAGACAGTAACTCTGTGTCTATAAAGATATCACCTTATAAATGATTTTTAATGAACCATTTGATCTTTTTCTTTCCCTGGAGTAACCCCCGTTTATAATTGTTCTTGTGTTTCACATATAATATTAGAAAGATGTCTACTACAGGACTTTCTCTTGCTGAACTACACAGGCAAAGTAAAACCATCTGTCTCTTCAGCAGTAGATAACCATCTAATAGTATTGTTCTATCTCAGAGCACAAAGAAGCCCAAGAAATTCTTAATATTTTCTTTGAAAACACTAATTTTCTATCCATACTCTTACTTATTTGCTATTAAGCAATTTTATTCCTATTGAAAATATAAAATCAGAATATCTAACAGTATAAGAGTAAATGCACTTAAGTTTTTGCTGTACCCTATAATCCCTATGTTCTTGTTTTTGGAAGGCCTTCAAATACATGAGACTTGAACATTTGATGTAAGCTTTTCATTATGAGTACAGTGGTGCCTCACACAACGAACTTAATTCGTTCCAGGAGCAAGCTTGTTATGCGAAAAGTTCGTTATGTGAAATGCGTTTTCCCATAACAATACATGTTTAAAAAAATAATTCGTTCTGTAGCATAAAATATGCTAAGATGACATAAAAAAAAATATGCTAAGATGACATATTTTTATTTAGATACATCTAAAAACATAATTTTTTAAAAAAAACACACACATTTTTTTAATTTTAAGACAGACTAAGTAGAGTTTACCGAATCTTGCACATCTTCATCCATTTTCTGCTTTTTGGCCGATGGTTTCATGAAAAACCTGTCCAAAGTTCGCTGTGCGAGGCGTTCGTTATGCGAGGCACCACTGTATGGCAATTGAGGAAAGCAAAAAAAAAATTGTATCTGCAATTTCTTCTTTTTGTTAAACTACCTATTGTGAAAGTATCTTTCTCAACCTCCAGTTTTATTAAGGTATAATTGGCATATAATGTGTAAGTTTAAGATGTACAGTGTGTTGATTTGATACATTTATATATTGCAAAATGACTACTGCCATAGTATTAGCTAACATCTCCATCATGTCACGTAATTATCATTTCTTTTGTGTGGTGAGAACATTTAAGATCTAGGAGCAATTTCAAATATATAATACAGTATTATTAACTATAATTGCCATGCTGCACATTAGTTCTATCCAATTTACTCTTATAACTGAATATTTTGTATCCTTTGACCAACATCTCCCTATTTTCTCTCACCCATTCCCATCCCTGATAATCACTTTTCTACTGTTTCTGCAAGTTAGACTATTTTAGATTTCATAATAAGTGGTATCTACAGTATTTGTCTTTCTCTGCTTCACTTATTTCAGTTAGCACAATACTCTCAAGATCTATACATATTGTCACAAGTGGCAGGACTTCCTTCTTTCTATGGCTGAAAATATTCTGTTGTATACATATACCACATCTTTTTTTTTTTTATCCAAGACAGATACTTAGATTGTTTTCATATCTTGGTTGTTGTTAATAATGCTTCAATGAACATGGAGGGAAGATATCTTTTCAAGATCTCATTTTCACTTCCTTTGGTTATATACACAGGAGTGGGGTTGCTGGATTATATGATAGTTTTATTTTTAACTTTTTGGGGAACCTCTATTCCGTTTTCCATAGTGGCTGTCCCAATTTACATTCTCAGCAACAGTGGCCCTGGCCAGGTAGCCCATTTGACTAGAGTAGTGTTTCCCAACTTTTTTGGTCATGCCCCATCTAAGCATCTCTAAAATCTTTATGCCTGCCCCCCCCCCCTGCCGTGACATATAATTCTTATAATTCAAAAAGGGAACTCCAATTCACAAGGAGGAAGCCTAAAAGGCCATTACTTAGTCTAAACAAGCTTCCAAAGAACATGGCATCCATAAAAAATAAAAATAAAAGGACAGTTGAAATACTAAGGAAGAAATCACTAAGAAATTGTTAAAAAAAAATAATATGAAATGATATGAAAAATAGCAAAGTTTCAAAACATATAATAGAGAACCGAAATGCATAAATATGTTACAATATATATTCATATACTGTATATGAGGTCTCTAGAACCATAAGAAATGTAAAAAATTTACTGTTAATAACTCATTCTTGTACATGTCCCACATTAGGAACCACTGGGTGAGAGCATTGTCCTGATATGCCAAGGTTATAGCAAGGCACAAACAAGAATCAACTAGCAAATGCATAAATAAGTGGAACAATTACTCGATGTTTCTTTCTCTCTCTCTTTCTCTCTCAAAATAAAATTTAAAACACCTCAACAGCAATGCACAAGGGTTGCTTTTTCTCACATTCTCACCAACTCTTATGTCTTTTTTATAGTGGCTATTCTTATAAGAGTGAGGTGATATTGTGGTTTTGATTTGCATTTCCCTCATGACTAGTGATGAATATTTTTTTCACATATCTGTTGGCAACTTGTAAGATGTTTTTCCTCCCCCTTTTTAAGAAAAATTTTCCTTGATTTATTTTTTCCAGTTTGAAAATAATATGCTTAGGTATAGTTTTCATTTATCTTTATTTTTTTTGGTGTTCTCTGAGCTATTAGATCTGTGATTTGGTGTTTGATGCTAATTTGGGAAGATTCTGTTGTTATTACTTTAAATATTTCTTCTTTTCTTTCCTTCTGGTAATCATATTACACTTATGTTACACTTTTTATAGTTGTCCCATGGTTCTTGAATAGTCTCTTCTGTTTTTCCTCATCTTTCTCCTCTCTGGTTTTCAGTTTTGAAAAGCTTCTATTGACATATTCTAAATATCAGAGATTTTTTTCCCCCTTTCTTTTTTCTCATCCATGTTCAGTCTATTGTGGCCAACAAAAATATTCTTCATTTCTGTTATAGTGTTTTTTACTTTTAGCATTCTTTTTTTATTTTTTTCTAGAATTTCCATCTCTTTGCCTTCATTACTCATGTGGTCTTTCATGTCGTCTAATTTTTTATTAGAGCACTCAGCAAATTAATCATAGTTGTTTTGAACTATGGGTTTCATAATTCCTACGTTCTGCCATATTAGAATCTACTTCTGCTCTTCTGCTATTTTCTTTGTCTCTTCAAATTGTGTTTTTTATCTTTTTGTTTGCCTTGTAATTTTTTTTTCTTTCTGAAAACAAGACATAATGTATTGGGTAAAAGGAACTGCTCTAAAGAAGCCTTTAGTGGTGTGGTGGTAAGGTGTGGGGAAGGGGAAGCATTCTATAATCTTGTAATTACGTTTTAGTCTTTTAGTGAGCTGTGCCCCTGGACATTGAACTTCAGTGCTTCTAGGATTCCTACTTTCCTCTCCCCCCTCTCCCAACTTAGGAGGACAGCAGGGCTATAATTGGCTGGAGTTGGGCATGTTTTTCCTCCAAGGTCAGTTAGGCTTTGATAAAAACACAATAAGTAAGGGTCTGGTAAACCAATTTCTAGAGGGGAAGATTTTGATAAGAAGAACAGAATGCTCTGGTGAACTAGTATTTTAAATGGTTATTTTCCTCCTCCCCTGGATGGAAGCTCTGAGGCCATGTTTTCTCTGATTTTCACTTTGGGAACCAGGTAGGGCTCTTGTAGATAAAACCCCACAGGTAAAACTCAGACTTCTTCACATTGAGGTTTCCCCACCCTGGTACGGGTTTCTGGGGAGGCTCATCTTCCTGAGTCCCTGCTCTGACAAGTCGTGATTCTCTGTATTCTCCTGGCAGCCTCTCCAATTTTTGGAGCAGTGGTTTGCCCTGGCACCTCACTTCTATGACAGATCTCAGAAGGAATGGTGCTTTTTCATCTCGTTTAGCTTTTTACCTGTTAGGACAGCGTGACAGCTTACCAGGTCCCTACAGCTGGACTGAAAACGAGTCTCATATTGCCTGTTAAATGTTAGGTTTATTCCTTGGCATTTAATATTTTTATTGCTATTGTAATCTGTCTTTTCTACCATTATATATTCTAATTAGTGCTATCATATGCACAAAAAACTATTGTTTACTGTATGTTAATTTTTTTCTGTTACCTTATTAGATTCTATTATTGTTTGTAATAGTCTTCAGCGGATTTTGTTGCTTTTACAGGTGTACAGTAATGCCTGTTTGCCTCACTGTACAGCCAGAATATGATGGGAATGATGGTCTCAGGGCTTGTGGAACACAGTGGACTCGCTGATTCATGTCAGCTGAAAGAGAGACCATTCCACCTTACTCTTTACCATGTTTATATACTTCATTTCCTTGTTTTGCCTAATTGAATTGGCTAGTTCCCCCAGAACAATATAAAAGTAACAGAGTTATTTACATCTTTACCTTGAATTTGTAGGTTCCAGGGATACGCCCTGAAATTTTTGAGTGGTCAGTATTCAGTCTATCACAACATCCTACAAAGTGGTGATAATAAAAATGTCTACCTCCTAGTTTTGTCATGATAAAGGAGAAAACACAGGTAAATTCTTTGGCATCATTCCTGACATACTGTAAACAGGCCATAAGTGTTCATTATTCTTCTCACTAAACTGGAAGCTCTTTGTAAGCAGTTGCGACATCCTCTTTGCACACCATGGTAGCCCTGGTGGCCAGTATAGTGCCAACAACAATAAGTATTTGTTAAAAGAGGTACAGTAAGAAGGAATATTTCCCCAAATTTGTTTGCTCAGATTGCATCTTGGGTTCACTGAGGCATCTGGAGGGTGTAGTAATACTGTGGTGAGTTGGTGTTCGCTTCCTTGGGACCATTGGGAGATAGTGCCTTTGAGAAGGAGGTAAGGGGAGATAAACATTGACTGCTGGCTGATGAATGTTCAATGTTTTCAAGTACTGCATGGCTGGTAGTGGCAAGGAGGCTATCTCCAAGTGGCCCAGATTAGGCTTTTGGTTTGGAGCAGATCAAGGTGGACAGAACTGCTAATGAGCTCATATGAGACACCAAAAGGGATTCCCCCAAATACTTAAGTAAGTGGAATTTGCTGGGATCTTGGAGTCATGTGTTAATAGAAAGGAGCAAGATCTTGATTTAAAACAAGTCAATGAAATAAACATGTTAGTTAACAGTCATATCTGGTTCATAACTTGCTTTCTAATTCTGTTGTTTCCTTTTCATTTACCTACTTTTATTTCTAGTAGTTCTTTCTTCTGATCACAATAGTTCCTATTGCTTTTGTCCTCTTATGGTGGCCTGTGTCTTCTTAGAGAGTTTTTAAACTAGAGCAATAAATCTTCAGTCAATGGCTGCACTCAGCATTTTGTTTGATTAATCTGCTATTTAAATACAGTTGAAAATGGACATCCTACTTTTAACCATAGCTATAAAAATGAAACATGGATTGAGAAGTCTTTAGTGGCAACTGACTAAGGATGACCATGTAATTTATTGTCCAAATCAGGACACTCCCAAGAGTGAAAGGGAGGACTATTAATAATTACCCCGAGACAGTCTCAGACCAATCAGGATAAACGGTCACCCTATGTAAAGGTCCCAAGTGGTTATTTGATGAAGGTCTGGGTGTTTTCTCTCTTCTCTCAGAACATATCTGGCCACATCTTGGGGGGAACAGTGCCTAGACTCAGACCTACCCACTAATTCAGGGAGTAACCCCAGCTGAAAAGCAGATGCAGTGATCAGTTTGGCAAGCTGAATCTAGCATCCAGATGGTCTAGCAACATTTCCCAGGTGAGCAGACCACTCATCATAAGAGACCAAGATAAAGTGTTAAGTTCTACCAGAAAGCAGAAATTGGAAATCCCATGAGTGATGGCTGGCAATAAAAGCAGATGGGTTATCCTAATATGGGACAAAGAAGGAGTGTCAGAGTCAGAATCATGTTGTTAAAAGACAAACTGGGCCAGGAAGAAGGGCAGACCTCAATGAATTAAGTTGAAGAAAGATAAAAGTAGATAACTTTGGTTCAGAAGAAGCCTAGGTCATGAAACAAGTGTGTAGCAAAGGTGCATACTGTGTCTGAAGAAAACAGTCCAGAGAAAAGGACTGCTTATAATACAGTGAATTAGGAAAAATTAAGATCATGCATAGGAAGACAAAGAAATGACATTAAGACATGGACATAGAATATGTCCCTGATGACAATGATTAAGTAAAAAGCCAGATCCACAGGGACAAATCCTAAAAATTGTAATTGAGCAAGAAGATTTTGTTAAGCTTTTCAATTATGGATGGCTATTGTTTCCCTTTCACAAATGTTCTAAAAGTGGTCATATAATTTTTAAAATTAAAAAGTTAATTGGGAAAACTGTCTTTCAGAAGACACCTCCCATTTTTCTATTCCCCTGACCCCTTCTTCCCTCCATCAGTGATGTCTTTATAGCCTACTAGAGGCCTGGTGCATGGAAATTCATGCACTCGGCAGAGGGGTAGGCACGGTTCCCTCAGCCCAGCCTTCCCAAGCTGCTCTTCCCATTCTCAAATGTCTGGTGGAATGAAGGGATGTAGGAAGGCAATGCAGACGTTGAACAGCAATAAATACAGTTGCTGTGGGTTGGTACCTCCCAGGATGCAGAGCAAGAGCAGTGGGGAAATTTTAATTCATTTTAAAAGCTGGAGTTCTTCCTAAATGGATCATATTGGGTTCACAGCTGATCTTGATGGGGGATGGTACAACAGGTAAAGTAAATTCAGAGATTATGAACAGAGGAGTCTCCTGCTGCCTTTATATCCCTCTCTTACTGAATCTCTACCCACTTGCTCATTCCCCATAACTATCAGGCGAGTGCAGTAAAAATGATTATGAATCTGTGACAATTTCCAGACAGAGTTCTGAAGTAGTTGACATGTTGTTGCTCAGAATTCAAGAGGCAACCCTGTGCTATAAAGGAATTAAAATAAGAGACTCTTAGGCTTCTGGTTCCCAGAATGTCTAAATAAAATATCACTTAGGACTTTGACTCTATGGATGTGATTTGATGATTGGCCTAAGACATCTTTAGCTAGGAGCCACTTAGTTCAACTATAACAAAAAAATTTGTCATTCTGTTCAAGGTTGGTGACTATGCTATGAGAGAATAAGGTCCTTTGTTCCCTTCACCTCATCTTATCCTTCACATCCTTATCATGTGGAGGAAGGGGATCTTCAACATAATAATAAATCAAAGTTGTGGTAGGTAAGGTAATTTGAAGTAGAAAAAGGTCTGTGGAGGCAGGAATACAACCTTATTACAGAGGCAGTGTCAGGACAAAGCCCCTGGGACCAATCCCTTGATGAGAGGGATTTCAGGCTGGCTTGGTGTTGATTTTGTATAAATGGAGAGGCAACTAATAAAAAGAGTAGAGATGTGCTTTTAATCTTCACGCATTACTTGAATCGTGTGTTTGCTGGCAACAGTCTGATCTTTTTTTGGTATGCGGATGAAATGGGACTCCTTCTGGATGTTGTGTGTTCTTGTTAGATATTTTGACACTGAGAAAGAGCAGAGTTCCTGGAGTGGGCCCAGCTGATACAGAGAGGAGCATGCTGGGAGATATTTCCTGCTGCTCTGCTGAAGAGCCCTGTGGAATGAGTTTACAAGCTCCTGCCCAATTTTGTCCACATTCCCAAGGCAACCCTAAGAGTAGTCATAGGGAGCTGGGCTAAAGACATTTAGGAACAAAATGTATGAGAATGATAGTGGCAGTCTGCTAAATTCCTGTGATGTCAAGGTGAAACTTACACTAATTTTTCTTTTTCATGTTGCTGCCATTGTCTCAGAGTGTGAGCATTCAACTTTGATAAAAATGTGCCCTTTTCCAACCACCAGTTTATTTGTGCTTCAAGACAGACGAATCTCTTAGAAGATACTATCAGGCCAGTGCAGTAAGAATGATTATGAATCCGTGACAATTTCCAGACAGAGAGGTCTGAAGTAGTTGACATGTCATTGCTCGGAATTCAAGAGCATTGGTTGAAGTCTTGAAAGTGGAACAGATTTTTCTGAACTTTTTACTTGCATCAGCATTAATTAGCCCTCTTTTTCTTTTTAAAAAGAGCATTCATCTCCACATTTATGTGCAAAATACTTTTTTTTTTTTTTTTCAGGATGCCTACTGCAATTTTTGCTAGTCACTTATGCAATAAACTTATGGTATCTCTGAGGGCAGTTTTATTCACAAACTAACCAAAGTTCCAATTTGCCTGGGTCTTCAAGCCTGCATAGGAAGAGTAAAGGGCTATGAAAGAAATGAGCTGACTCCATGCCCTTAGTCTCCACATATGATCCCACCTCAAACTACCCACAGTGGCCTGTGCATTCTGCTCTTTCCTTTATGCATATTTGCAAATAGGACAACTAATGCCTGCCCCACACAGCTCAAGGGCTGGTTGCTGACACAGTGAGATAAAAAGGAGGAAGTTTGTTGAAAGTGAGGCTTCTGGTAATTGTTTTCCATAGATAAGGCAGCAAAATCAACCCAGTGGAGCCCCAAGGTTCATCAAGTCAATCCTTGAAAGAACAGATTGCAGTTCTAGAAGTTGCTTCTTAAAGTAGGTATTGTTCAAAATCACTGATGCATATTTTTCACTGAAGTAAGTTAGTTCATGCAGAACTACAATTAAAAAGGGCTGACTGCCTGGTGAGCGTGGCTCAGTGGTTGAGCATCGACCTATAACCAGGAGGAGGTCACAGTTCGATTCCCAGTCAAGGCACATGTGTGGGTTGCTGGCTTGATCCCCAGTGGGAGGCATGTAGGAGGCAGCTAATGGATGATTCTCTCTCATCATTGATTATTCTCTCTTTCTCCCTTTTTATTCCTCTCTGAAATCAATAAAAATATAGCTAAAAGAATACATTAAAAAAATAAAAGGGCTGACTTTTATTTTCAATAATAAGATGTGCTATCTACAGAATATATTTTTTCAAATAATACAAAAATGCTTATTAAAATGTATTTAAAACTGGCTAGGCTTGCAGTAAAGGAAATTATAATAGGCTAGGAACAATGAGAAAGCATGATCTTGGACAGGTAAACGAATGTTGGCACTGGCCTTTGCCTAGAGTCATTGGTCATAGTAAGTCATACTTTCATAGGTTACACTTATGCCTGGTGGGCAATGGCTGAGTCTGAGGGAAGAGGTCAGATCAAAGACCCTTGAATAAAGCTCATTCTCCTGTAAGTGTATTAGAAAAAAGTCACAGAGGCAGGTGGTGAAGACACTGCTTGTTTTGCTTTAGCTCTGGGTGAAGTGGGGAGAGCACATCTCTCCAGAAAATTTCTAACTTCAATCCTGCAGTCATGTGAGTTAGGGGATGGAAATCACACTCCCTATGGAACCTGTAGAAAGTGTAGTCTAAAGTGCTAATGGATTGGTTGTGCCTCTTGGTACCTGGCAGAAGGAAACATACTTCTCTGGAGGAAAACACTCTAAACTAAGACTTCAAAGAATTTCCTCAGATAAGTGTTTGAAATTACAAGATATATTAAAAATAATCCATCATAAACCAGAGTCAGCTGAAGCAAAAAAAAATAACAGAATCAAACTTTCAAGAAAAGGAATTGTGGAATATTCAGATAACCACATATACTAGTAAAGTAATCTATATATATAAAAGCCTAAACAGCCAAACAACCTAATGACTGGTTAACTGGTTGCTATGACACACACTGACCACCAGGGGGCAGATGCTCAATGCAGGAGCTGCCCCCTGGTGGTCAGTGTGCTCCCACAGCCAACCTCCCCCAGCCAGACAGACCGAGGGACCCCACCCATGCACAAATTCATGCTCTGGGCCTCTAATCATGTAATAATATGGTCTAAGGCAGTGGTTGTGCAAACTCATTAGTCAACAGAGCCAAATATCAACACTACAATGATTGAAATTTCTTTTGAGAGCTGAATACCGACTTCTGCACATGGGCCACGAAGTTTCAATCACACTGTATATGCACGCCCGCACATGGTATTTTGTGGAAGAGCCACACTCAAGGGGCCAAAGAACTGCATGTGGCTCATGAGTCATAGTTTACTGACCACTGGTCTAAGGAAATAAAAGAAGTAGTTGAAAGTAAGACAAAGTATTGAATTTTTTAAAAAACTCTGACTTCATTTTAGAAGAGCTTGAAAGAAAATCTCATGTAATGATGCAACAAAGGAATCAAACTTTAATATGGCTAACCCCACTTTTTAATACTTGGTTCTATTAGACAGAGAAGGCATTGCCCAACTTCTCTTGGAAGACAGTGTGAAATATAAGATCACAATAAGATTATTTGTGGGAAGGTGTGGAAAAAAATAGTGCTAGAATCCTCCCACTATCCAGGTATGCTATGAATTTCTGGAGTTCTTGGTGATGCAAAAATATTTTGAAATTTCACAACCTTGCTGCTGTGTAAAACCAAATATGCTAATGTTTTCAGGTTGTTTTAAAAACTGGTTGCTGTTGTTTATTTACTTCTTGCTATCCTCCATGGTAAGGAACTAAAAGGTACAAAGGCACTAGGATAAGAAAAACAAATAATGTATGACTCCCTCCCCCTGCAAATATGGCCCAAAAGAATGGTTTTGAATTTCTTTTTTATAAGACACCAGTTATTATTTCAGTCAGAATGACTACTTTTCTCTTTTAGCCTTTTCTCACAGCCAGTTTGATAAGAATGACATTGTTTAAATAGATTTTATTGCAATTCTTTAAATGAGGGGTTGTTCACATTTATTTATTTATAATTACTATTTTGCAAATTGCATTTTGCCTTTGTATTGCTCTGCTGACTTGAAGCAAATCACTGTAATCTTGAAGCCTCTGGAATTGCATTTATTTTTAGCATTACAAATTATGAATTCCATAGCTATACTTGTTAAATTCTTATGTTTTATAGGGCTTTCTAATTATTGAAAAAAAATATTTCCAAAACATTAATTTATATGCTAATACCAAAATTAGATGATCTTTAAAGTTAATTAATCCTCAGTTTTTCAGCTTCAAAGAAAAACTGTGCTCCTTTTTTGGCATAAACTTACCCATTAATATGGTATAGTTTAAAATATTTTTATTGTAAAAAATTTGAAAATTGATCATGATTATTACAGCAGAAATCTGCTAACAACATGTAACACAATCACTACAGTAAAATCATAGTCTTAAAGTATCTTGAAAAGAACCATAATTAGAGAGTAGAAAAAAAAACATTTTAAATATGGATTCAGGAAAATAATAACTAAAGTTCAATTAAATTTTTTACATTTGTGCCTCTAGCATCATTCTGGCTTCTGTGAGGCTTAGTAAGAAAGTAAAATATGGTCTTTTTATAAGAAACTAGAAGCCCAGTGCATGAATTTGTGCACGGGTTTGGTCCCTTAGCCTGGCTAGTGATCAGAACCCATCTTGCCCAGTCCTGATCGGGTCAATTGGGGCCGGGGGTAGGGGCCACGGGAGGCTGATTGACCATGGGAGGTTGGCCATGGGAGTGCACTGACCACCAGGGGATGGTCAGTGCACATTATAGTCACAGGTTGACTGGTTGTAACAGTCACTTAGGCTTTTATATACATAAGCAAGTGTTAAATTGAAGTTAAATTATGCGAGCAGAAAGATGAAAGGGAAGAGAGTTTGGCAAGATTGGAGAAGTTAGGAAGCTATATAGAATAAACCAGGATCCTTGAAGGACAGTGAGGAATATGTGAAAAAAGGGGCAAGGGAGGAATAATGAGGTGAGTGGAACAGAATAAATATAATGTGTTCTATATGGAGTGTAATTTTCTTCAAATTCACTCATCCTCAGAGAGCATCTGGTAAAAATCATCCCCTTTAAAAGGCAAGTTACTTCTAAGTATTTGAATTCATATGCAAGGTCTATTAATTTGATACAAGAGATGAGCCATCATACTTGCAAAAGTATCATAAGGATTTTTATGTAGGTCATTTCTTTTTACATTTTGAAGTTGGGACAACCTAGTTGAAGATTTCTCATTAATCTGATAGTGGTTGGAAAGTCACTACTCTGATTAGAGACCCTTTGATAGACAAATAAAATAGCAGTGTCTGCTGGAGTTTTATCCCAAGAAACTTTAGGAGGTGCGGTAACTGGAGGACATCTCAAAGTAAAAAAATAAGCTTTAATCGCCCAGCAGGCATGGCTCAGTTGTTGAGGCCAAGGTTCAATTTCTGGTGAGGGCATATGCCCAGGCTGCAGGCTCAATCCCCAGTAGGGGGTGTAGAGGAGGCAGCTAATCTATGATTCTCTCTCATCATTGATGTTTCTACCTCTCTCTCTCTCTCCTTTCCATTCTGAAATCAATAAAAATATATTTAAAAAAGAAAAAAAAAAAAAAGAAGAAGCCTTAATGTATGAAATAGATCACAAGCACTGGTGTTCCTCTTGAGGGCTAATTGTCACCTGTGCAAGAGTTAATTCATCATAAAAGCTAGGATTCTATTTGAGAACCAACATAGAACAAAAATCTCTCTCTTTTTTTTTGTTTATCTAAAATTTTTGTAGAACTTAACTATGTACTTCTCTGTTGTGCTGAGTTCAGAGTCACAGGGCTTCACATTTCAGCATCCTACCTGGGTTATCCTTTTGCCCCTATGAATTCTAAACGTTTCAGAGGCAATTATGAGAATTTATTAGTAGCCTAGGATTTGATCACTTTATCAAAAATATCCTCTGAACATTCAAAAGTAAATTATATGCTCTACAGATACAAAGTTTGGTATATACCTTGTATTAATTCTATTATATTAATTTCTCTGTCAAGAACTGAGAGGTATATAAAATCATCTATTGTAATTATAGCTCTACAGATTTATAATCTATCATTGTTTTTCTAATAATTTGGTTTTATAATCATCTACAAGTATTGTATTTTATTTAGCCTTCTGATTTTTAAGACATATTTCCTTATTTCCCTTTGATTTTCCTATTTTGCTTTTATTTGAAATTTGCTATTTTTATTTGACATTTCTATTTTTTTGGTGGTTATTTTTGAACTCATATTCCTTTCTTCATAGTAAAAATTTAGCATTTTATAGCAGTTCAAGTGCCTGCTATCTTTCAATTAGCAAGCTGAATAATTTATATATATGATTTAATATTTGCAGAAGCCCTGTAGATATTAATATTTCCATTTACTGATGAGAATATAGCTTCCATGAAGTTAAGTCACAGCCTTGGAGCAGAAAGCTTGTAATTATCAGGGGTCAGAATTGGAACCCAGGCTTCCATGGCTTCTTTTATCTACTAAGCTATGTCTTCTTCCGAGTTTAAAGTATTTTTCTCTCTTCCTTCCCATCACAACTTGTTTCAACTAACATGAGCTATCAATATAGACTTTTAGTATTAGTTTTTAAGGCATAAAATTTTCTTTTAAGTGTTTTTATATTTGTATTAAATTTCTCACTAATATTGATAAAACCTAAACAGACCTGACATTTTACTGATTACTCTGCTTTTTTAATTATAACATTTTAGTTCATCTATTTTTGCCATCCCTAAGGGACATGTTTTTATCTCTTTAAATTTAAATGTTTATTCAGCATCCATATAGTTGTGGCTCTTTTATTTTTTTATAATTACATTTATAAGGGTACTAAATGAACCCTTTCTTTCTGAAAATTCATATCTCCTTTTTTTCCCCCAAACCAAAACAATATTATTTAATTATTGTTTCTCCTCTGGCCCTTCTGTCCTCTGAAAGTACTTTAAACTAGATATTCTAGGTTCCCCTCACGTTGCCAGTGTTCTGTTCAATGTAGTTATCTTTCATTGTAATTTTCCATTGAATTCTGGGATAATTTGTCAAACGTTTTCTCTTAATTCATTTGCTTGTTTTGCTATCTAATTAATTTCACTTTACTGCCTCCAGTAAAACTCATCTCTCTCGATTTTCATCTGAAGACAATCTTTCCTAACTGAAGACAATCTTTCCTAACTTATATCATTCTTTTTTCATACCTGCAAGTACAATTGAGAACAATAATAAATTACATTTTGCAAACTTTACAGTATTTGTCACAGCACAATCCAGTTATGTTATGATTTCCAAAATTGCCCACTTTCTTGGAAACCACTGAAATGTTTCTATTGTCTGGTAATTTTTATTTGTCATCATCACAGGAGAATGTCTTTTATGTCTAGTATTTAAAGTTGAGCTGTGTTCTGTTAAAGATTGTTCCTTTAGCTTTTTCTGTTCCAGATAAAGAGGAAAGTGGATGATGTTTCGATATTGTCCTTTTTGGAGAGTGGCATAGAAGCATGTCTATGTCTGTAAACTTCATGATTGTAGCAAAAAATTGATCTGTCCAGCAAATATTTATTTAGGGATAGCTCTGTGTCTAATCCTGCTGGTCACTGGAGATATGATGATAAATAGGACAGACCTGGTCCTTGCTTTTGTACAAATTAAAAACTCCTCGAGAAGTCTTATCCAGTAGTTACACAACAGTCTACTTAATTACCGGTAGTGATAAGGGTTATAAAACACTGGATTCCTCGTGAGTTGGAGGGACCAATAGGAAACTGTTGTTCACAGTGTAGTGAGCATAGAGGAGTGTAGGAAGATAGGAGGGGCCAGATGACATTAATAACACAGAGAATAATCCAAAAGCAATGGAAAGCCATTGTTGACTATGAAGTGGGTGAATGGTATATTTAAATTTGTGTTTTAAAGGCTCACTCTAGCTTCACTGTGGAGGACAAATTGGAGGAGCCTGGTGGATATATGGAAAGTGTTTTAGAATGTCTTTGTAGTCATTCAGACAAGACATGTCTGTGGCTTGGACCAGGCTTATTGTGATGGAGATGAAACTCTGTGGACATGTTTAAGAAGTTTAGGTGGGAAAGTATTATGAGAAGAATGGATGACTGGTTCATTGTGGAGGTGAGAAAGAAGGATTGCATTTTCTTGTTTTCTTTTTTTAAAAAAAATATATATTTTATTGATTTTTTACAGCGAGGAAGGGAGAGGGATAGAGAGCTAGAAACATCAATGAAAGAGGAACATCAACCAGCTGCCTACTGCACACCCCCCACTGGGGATGTGCTCGCAACCAATGTACATGCCCTTGACCGGAATCGAACCTGACACCTCTCAGTCCACAGGCCAATGCTCTATCCATTGAGCCAAACCGGTTTCGGCTATTTTCTTGTTTTCTTACGGAATCATCTGGTGGCAACCTTCTCTATCTGGAACACTGTCTGCCTTAGAATCAATGACCTCACCATCTGCTCCAGATGGAAATGAGGTTCAAAACGGGTTTCTCTTTTCATGTCACTCTTCATGCTTAGTGAAGTCAATGGTAGTTTCTAAAAGTCTGTAATTCTAGGACTCATGAGGTAATACAGAATTGAGAATGCAGATTTTAGAACCAGACTGGGTTTGAGTTTTGGTTCTTCCACTTACTGTCAGAGTGGGTTGCGGCAAATAGCTTTATTATTTTTGCCTCAGTTTTCATGTCTTTAAAATGGGGATAATTCTAGTACCTATTTCATTGACAGGTTGTGAGGTTTGAGCTACTATTAATAAAGCACTTGCAATAATACCTGACACAGTGTAAGTGGTCTAATGTTAGTTACAATCATTGTTATTCTGATTTTAGTGTATGTGCTGCTGAAGCAAGCATAGATTACTCTTATTTTATGGTGGCTGGGGATCTTGTCCTAATCATCTGGCAATCACTTCCATTCTTACAGGGAGTCTTTTCTTCAGCTGTGGCTCCATGTATGCCAAAAATTATAGAATTTAAAAAATTACCTTTTCTGGCTTATGAGTTGTACCCAATGTTTTTCCTCTATTAAAAAAATGTTTTTCTCACTTAATTGGGAAATTCGGCTATGACCATTACTTTGAACAAAAATTCTCTACTAACTTTTAATAGTTACCAAGTCATGTCTTTCTGGCATATTCATTTATTAGATGGTAGAAAACTGATGTTCTGTATCTGAGAAGCTCCCTGTGAACATCAGCAGGAGGTAGATATATGACATAATGAACTGTTATACAAAGAAAATGTTTCAGTCAGGATTGAATCAGAGAAACAGATCCAGCAGGAGATATACATCAAGGGATTTATTGCATGACATTGGCTTATGTGATTGTGAGGGCTTGCTACACAAGTCTGAAATCCAGAGGGCAGGCTGTCAAGGAAGGCAAGTCAAACTCTCAGATCCAAGGTCCAGTGGCTCCAGTGGCAGCTGGGTCCAGTGGCAACATTTCTTCTTCATGGAAGAATGGGTTCTAGACTTAAGGTTTATCAGCTGATTCAATTAAGACTACCCTGATTATCCTATATAGTAAAAGTCTAATGTGCTAAGTGTATGGTTGACTGATTGGCTGTTCAACCAATCAGAATGTAATATGTTAATGGTATGCTAAGTCTGCTCAACTGCTCGCGATGACATGCACTGACCACCAGGGGGCAGATAGTTGACTGATCAACCAGTCGCTATGATGTGCATTGATCACCAAGGGGCAGATGCTCCAACCTGTAGGTTAGCTTTCTGCTGGGGTCTGGCAGATCTGGGATTGAACAAGATGGGCTGAACATGCACTGAAGCCCTCCCACATCTCTCCCCGGCCCTGATCATGCACCCGTGGAGTCTTGGCGTGGCCTGCACCCTCTCGCAATCCAGGGCCCCTCGAGGGATGTCGGAGATCAGGTTTTAGCACAATCCCACAAGGGGAGTACCGCTCAGCCAGAAGCCGGGATCACGGCTGGCAAGCTCAGCAGCAGTGATAGGAGCCTCTCCCGCCTCTATGGCAGTGCTAAGGATTGGGTCTAAGCCATCAGTGGGACATCCCCTGGACTGCGAGAGGACACAGGCTGGGCTGAGGGATCACCCTGCTCACAAGTGCACAAATTGTTCACTGGGCCTCTAGTCTGAAAATAATCTGTCTTCCTTAAAGTCAACAGATTTCAGACTGCAATCTCAAAATATCTTTAGTATACTAATTAGTGTTTGATTGAATAACTGTAACCTAGCTAAATTGGCATATAAAACTGACCATCACACACACACAACAAAACCCCACAATACCTAAAATCTCTTAGAAACTAATTTGATTATTTTTGTGGAGATTATGTGGTCTTTTGGAAATTAATTTCAAGTGGCAGGAAACTTTTCTAACACTTAAACTTTACTATCTGAATTTTAAAAATTACTGATGGGTTTTATTTCAGATGTATTTATGCTGCATTAATTTACTACCCTTCTTCCCACTATTCCTTTCTCCAAATCAGGTGACAGAGGCATCCATTATTTTTTTTTTATTGTGCAAATGTCTATATAGTTTCTTCTCCCCCATTATAACCATTTAGAAACTTTATTTTCTTTAATCTGGCCTTTTTCCCCCCTTTGACTCAACTTGGCCTCACCTAGCACTCAGGACAGTGAGGTTCTGGTCAACAACCAGTAGTTTCAGAAACAAGGTTCTGAGTCTATTGACTGTTGAGACAGTTTTCAGTTAAGTTAAACATAATATCTTGGCCTCAGTTGTGTTTTAGCTCCAGACCCAGGAAAGCTCTGGAAGCCATCAGAAAGCCAGGTCTTTTAGCATGAGCTACTGGGAATGGTGCCATGCCCTTCATAAATTCTTACTTTCTTGGCTGCAAACTCCTATTTGTGCCTTATTATTGGGCTTTGATGCGCACAGCAAATGGACTCCTTCAGGCCTGTAAAATCACTCCCTTTTAAAAAAGAAGTCATAATCCCCTTCATCTCCATTATCTTGTTAATTCTTTTCTTCTTAAAAAACAGGAGCAGCTACAGTGCCTTCTTTTTACTTACACAATTTTAGGTCCCTAAATGGGCTTCTTCTATGTAGTATCAGCCAACCTCATCCATCACTGCTGCATGTAGAAGTTGGCCAGGATTTATTGTCTCTGGCCAGCAGCACTGCCAACCAGGTGAGTAATCCTTTCACACTGTCTGGTGGACTTTGTTGACTGTACAAAAATAAGACAGGGCGCATTCTGAGCTGAGACAATCCCATCTATGTACTTTGGTTGTTTGATTTTAATTTAGAATGTCCACTTTTCAGTTAGCCTGGTCTTCAGTTAGGTTGAAATTAGCTGGAGGTAAAATCAAAGCAATAGAAAGAATCTACGGGAATCAGCAACTTACTGATACCACTCAGAACAGCAAGAATGCTCACAAGGAAAAAGAAATTCAAAAAAATTGAGAAAAAAGAGGGCTAAACAAGTACCAGGAATCAACTGAAGGCCAGTGGCATAAGAGACAGAGAAATCTGGAAGATGGCAAAAGCCATGAAAACTAAGCTAATGGGAACCAAAGTATAAAACAAATGATGTAACGTCTGGAAAAATATGGCAGAAGGAGTTTGAGAAAAGACATTTGTTTTCTTCAGCTGTGATATACTGAGTTCATCAGCATTACATTTGGTCAAAAGCACCTAACAATTATTTTTTCAGGATTAGTTTTTGTTTTTTTCTTTTAGCTTGCCATTAATCTATTTCTCCTCCATTTACTCAAATGGGTATTTCCCCATTGGTTTATTTAATTTCATATGTAGTTTAGAGCAGTGATTCTCAAAGTGTGGTCCCTGAACCAGCTGCATCAGTGTCCCCTGGGAACTTGCAGAGATGCCCATTCTCAGGCTAGTCCCAGACCTACTGGGATAGGAACTCTGGGAGTAGGGCTCAGCAATCTGCTTTAGAAAACCCTCTAGAAAATTCTGATGCAAGCTCAAGTTTAAGAACTACTGGTTAAATTATAAAACTGTCTTTAATAATGTCAACTTTCAGCTCAACTGGCATGGCTCAGTAATTGAGCATCAGCCTATGAACAAGAGGTTATAGTTCCATTCCCAGTCAGGACACATGCTTAGGTTGTGGACTTGAATCCCAGTGAGGGGAGGAAGGGAAGGAATGCAGGAGGCAGCCAATCAATGATTCTCTCTTTGATGCTTCTATCTCTATCATTCCTTCTTTCCTGTCTAAAATCAATAGAAATATATCTTGAAAAATGAATGTCAACTTTCAGGGTTCCATAACACGTTTAAAAAATTTCTTTATTGATTAAGATATTACATATGTGTCCTCATCCCTCGATTAATCCCCCGATCCTCCCAACCCCCCACCACCACCACTCATATTCTCACCCACCTGGTGTCTGTGTCCATTGGTTAGGCTTATATGCATGCATACAAGTCTTTTGGTTGATCTCTCCTCCTTACCCCCACCCTCCTCTACCTTCCCTCTGAGGTTTCACAGTCTGATTGATGCTTCTCTGTCTTTGGAGCTGTCCCTGTTCATCAGTTTATGTTGTTCATTCTATGTCATAAATGAGTGAGATCATGTGGTATTTATCTTTCTCTGACTGGCTTATTTCACTTAGCATAATGCTCTCCAGGTCCATCCATGCTATTGCAAATGGTAAGAATTCCTTTTTTACTGCAGCATAGTATTCCATTGTGTAGATGTACTATGGTTTTTTAATCCACTCATCTGCTGATGGGCACTTAGGCTGTTTCCAAATCTTAACTATGGTGAATTGTGCTGCTATGAACATAGGGGTGCATGTATCCTTTCTGATTGGTTTTTCTGGCTTCTTGGGGTAAATTCCTAGAAGTGGGATCACTGGGTCAAATGGGAGTTCCATTTTTAGTTTTTGAGGAAACTCCATACTGTTCTCCACAGTGGCTGCACCAGTCTGCATTCCTACCAGCAGTGCAAAAGAGTTCCTTTTTCTCTGCATCCTCATTAGCACTTGTCGTTTTTTGATCAAAGCCATTTTGATAGGTGTGAAATAGTACCGCTTTGATTTGCATCTCTTGGATAATTAGTGACTTTGAGCATGTTTTTATATATCTCTTGGCCTTCCCTCTGTCCTCCTTTGAAAAGTATCTATTTAGGTCTGTTGCCCATTTTTTGATTGAATTGTTTATCTTCCTTTTGTTAAGTTGTATGAGTTCCTTGTAAATGTTGGAAATTTAACTCTTATCAGTGATGACATTGGCAAATATGTTCTCTCATGCAGTGGGCTTTCTTGTTGTTTTATTGATGGTTTCTTTTGCTGTGCAAAAGCTTTTTATTTTGATGTAGTCCCATTTGTTTAGTTTCTCTTTAGTTTCCATTGCCCTAGGAGTGTATCGGTGAAGAAATTGCTTCAGCATATGTCTGAGATTTCTCTGCCTCTGGATTCCTCTAGTATTTTTATGGTTTCCCATCTTATGTTTAAGTCTTTCATCCATTTTGAGTTTATTTTTGTGTATGGTGTAAGTTGGTGGTCTAGTTTCATTTTTTTGCATCATAACACATTTTACATATCTTGAATTCCTGTTAGATGATGCTAAGCATAATGCCTAGCCCTTCAGGCCTGTACTTTTTGTTTCTGGACTCACTTTTAATACAGAATGAAGGCAGGCACAGAATTTTTATAATTGTCGGCTAAATGGAACTACAAAAAGTTTTCCTACCATTTCTGGTCCTATGCAGCTTGATGCTGGCCTCAAAATAAATTCAATTCCTCCGCTGGTCTGAAGCACACAAACATTTCTTATTTTTAGGGATTTGGTATATTGCAAATGTCTTTTGGGTTCATTTCAATTGAATTTATAATCAGGCTCCTGAAAATACATATGCTGAGAAGCAACTCCCTCAACCTTTGAAGTGACTCACAGCAAATTTTCCTTGAAGGGATCCTCTTACAGAAGCCATGTGTGTTTGATCTTTCCTGTGCACACTGTCTGTCCTGTAGTTTCCATGAAACATAAAATAGACTCCTCTTCAGTCTCCTCCCTTTCCTACACATCACTGCAGTATTTTAGTCCATTCTTGACTTTTTTTTTTCTGTTATCTTGTTTGTAACAGTTGCCAGATACACTCTCTGTGTGTCTTACAGACATTCCTTTTTATAGCTAGGAATGAGAAGAGAATAGGATGGATGCGCTCGGAGGACAGTGCATTCAACAGGGTTGTAAGTTGAAAGCTGAGAGATTTGTGATGTCTTTAGTTTTCTCTGTGGAGTGAAAGGTGAAGTCATCTGTGGAGATTTGGGGAAGTAAGTGAATTGGAGTAATAGAGAATATAGCCATATTTATGATAAAAATATGGGAATAATTCTTAGCCATGCTGGGAGTCCCCACTTGCCCTAATTTCAATGCCCCACTCTTTCCAGGACCCCCAGACCTTCCTAGGATTCAGCATCTGGAGGCGAGCATTGTCCAGAACCAAAGCTCTACAGTCCCCTTTCTGATCAGTGGATACCATTCCTTCCTGTTGGCTAAATATTTTGAAATTTACTGTGAGCAAAGATTTTTTTTTTTTGAGAGAAGAAAATATTTGACATGGGTGTTGTATAAAATGGGATAGTGAAATGAACACAGGAATGCAGTAGACTTCCCAAAAGCTATATTAAGGGCTCAGTTGCTGGTGGGTCATTATAAGTACATGGTCTTCATCAGTATGGGATTTTCTCAACTGTGGACAAAGAGAAAGCAGATAGTTGAGTCCATGAGAGGTTGGGAATTTGCCAGAAAACCTCAATAAAAAGGACATTGAGGCAGAAAAGAACTCATATCTCTACTATATCAGGGAAATTTGTGAAAAATAAATAAAATGGGCAAAATGATTACCAGTATCAAAGAAAGTTAGAAGATGGTCTAGAGCACATGTGTCAAACACAAGGCCCGCGGGCCAAATCCAGCCCGCCAGGCCTTGCAATGTGGCCCGCACCGCGCTGTCATCACAGCACTCCGCTGTCAGTTTATGACATTGTCAGTTTATGACTGTTCAGTAAACCATTCGGCCCGCAATTTAGGCTGGATTTTAGATTTTGGCCCCTTCTCTGATTGAGTTCGACACCCCTAGTCTAGAGTACTCTTCTGGGAGGTGGGGTTGTCTTCTCAATCCATGAGTATGTATCTTTCATTGCCTTTGAGCTACTTTACAACTCTGCAAGTTGTAGAAAACTGATGGTAATACAAATTGTTTTTTACCGTAAATTAATTGTCATGATTTTCAATAAGAGAAAAGATGCAGCAAATTGTGTTCAGTGAAGATGTAATTGATGCTTATCATGTGGCTATTCCTTAGTTTTATATCTATTAGCAGATGCATTGCAACATTTATGATTGCCTATATATGTGTTTGTTTTTTGAAATGGTATTATATATAATATAGGATTGCTCATTAATTAATGAGTTAAATAAAATCTTTTACACTTATTTATTTTATGTTTTCATGAGAGCCATAACTATATCTTATCTAATAATAGACAAACATGTAAATTGACTGTACCTCCACTATGCCCACAGCCAATCAGGAGTGGGTATGCAAATTAACCTGACAAAGATGATGGGTTAATTTGCATATGCAGGCACAGAGCAGCAGGGAGAGGCAGGATGCCTCCTATGAAGGGGGCTGGTGCAAGGAGCTACAGGAGCAGGGACTTGCAGGCTCCTGGGCGCCTGGGAGCGAAACCAGGGGAAAGAAGGCCTATTCTTGCATGAATATTGTGCAATAGGCCTCTAGAATATCTTATAACAACCAGTTAAAGCTTTTCTTTTTAATTTTATTGGTTGGGCTGGCATTGTCTACTAACAAATACATTCATTCATTCATTTGCTTATTAAGCAAATACTTACAAAACACTTACCACGTGCTGGGTCCTGATGGTTTAATGTTTCTACAAGCAGCTATTGCCCTGACCTCTTAACCCCATTTGCTGTGCTGACATCTTCTTACCATCTAACAATTGATATTGCAACTTATTTGCTTTATCTCACCATGTGGAGTGTGATGATCATGCATTGTCTTTCTTAATTTTTTTTGTAAGGAACACTTTTCTTGAGAAAGTAGAGCTGGGAACGAAACCTAGGCCTCCTCACTCATCGCTCAGTGCCTTCTTCATGCCTCCTTATAGTCCGCTGTCCTGGGGTGGACAACACAAAATATTTATCAATTTAATTTACCTTCCAGAAAGGAAGGATGGAATTCTAGAGATCAAGGGAACTTTATAGGAATGAAATAAGTAAAAGAGCTTTGCTAGTTTACCAAGAAGGTGACAGGAAGTACAGTGAAGTAAAAACAGCTGAGCAGAGGCTTTTTTGTGTACTTTCTAAACATTCGTTCCCTGGCCATTTTCCTCAGAGACCTATTTGTAGTCTGGCTCGATCCATTTATATTCATTTGAATGTTTGTTTCTGTTTTTCCTTGTTCATTTTCTCTGTAGCTTTCAGTCATTTCTGACAAGGTGATTTTAGCCTCATTTTCTGTTGGTTCTTACTTCATTTTCTCTCCAAAAATGAAAAATTCCACTTTAACTGGAAAAAGTGTATAGTACTTTACAAAACTTTGGGTCTTGCAGATTGGAAAAAAGATTTGCTGCTATATTAGGAAAGATGGAAAGATTCTGGAACATAGAATAAAGCAGATCATTTATGTTAAGAGAGAGAGAGAAAAGATGCTCTAAAAAGAAACAGTTACCAAAAACATATCTAAATATATTATTTTCAAATTAAAATACTCCATAAATTTTAAAATAGATGTCCTCTTGCCAACTGTAGTGATAACATTTATCTGATTTGTTCAAGGAAAATAAAAATGAAATCCTCTTGGGTGATTTTGATGAAAGCACTGAAAATAAATTACACTTGAGAATTGTGTTTCTTCTGAATAGAGAAACAAACTCTTCAAAAACATGCAACATGCTTTGAATATTTCCCCCAAGTACAACTCATTTCTTTGAAAAAATGAAAAGTAGTTACACAGTAATGAATCTAAGAACTGAATATAATTGGAAATTCAAAGTATTATGCAGTCAGATTTGTTATAGTTTCCCTTTGGTGACAATTTCGGATTGATCTAAAGATAGAACCAAATTTGAACGGAAGATAAGGCATTTATGTAATAAGAAGACTATCTAGTTTAAAGATTACATGGAAAACATGAATGGGGGGTAAACTGTGTCTTATAAGACTCAGAGGTGATTATGTAGTGAGGACTAGTTTAAAAAGAAAAGGCAACCATAAGCAGGGTTATCCAAGGCCCCAGGAATAGATTTTCTCCCGAGATAGGTGGGGCATTATGTATGGCACTGATAAGGCCTTAGCAGGGGAAGCCAATTAATCACGTAGCTTTTGTAATTCTGCTTTTCCCCACCTCTCCCTGCAATCTCTGATGGTCAGGCACATACCCAAAGAAAGCTTCACAGACACGGATGGTGAGTCAGATAAATTACCTCTGCCTACTTTGAAATGAATGCAGCAAATGCTTTAATAATATTATATCTATCAAACTTCTGAAATTCCAAACTAGTTTTTGAGGACACTAAGCTAGCCACTGAACAATCCCTGTTGTCATTGAATAAGTCATTTCCTTCTTCCACACACTCATTTATTTGGGAACTAAAAAAAAAAAAAAAAAAAAAAAAAATCTATGCTTTTCCTTTGGTGACACATTTTAGATATATGTAAAGGCTGATTTAAATATTTAAGTAGAAAAAGTGGTGTGGCTAAGTGGTTGAGTGACGACCATGAACCAGGAGATCACAGTTCAATTCCAGGTCAGGGCATATGCCTGGATTGCGGGCTCGATCTCCAGTAGGGAGTGTGCAGGAGGCATCTGATCAATGATTCTATATCATCATTGATGTTTCTATCTCTCCTTCTCTCTTCCTCCCTCTGAAATCAATAAAAATATGTCTTAAAAGAGATAAGGGAAACATTGAGAAAGAAGAGCAATGTGAATTGGTGATTGACCTAATGTAAGAGTGGACAAGTTATTTAAGAGGATTTCAAATCTTAACATTTTGGAGGGGTTTCATGTGGAGGAGGTGGTCACCAGTTTCTTTTTTCTCTCCCCACATCCACTTAATTTGTGTGTGTGTGTGTGTGTGTGTGTGTGTTTAATGATTTACTGGAGTGACATTGGGTAATAAAATTATATGGGTTTCAGTTGTATATTTCTATAATACATCATCTGTATGTTGTATTGTGTGTCATCACCCAAAGTCAAGTCTCCTTCCATCCCTATTATACTTTATCCACCCTCTTTATTCTCTTCTACTCCCCCCTCACTCCTTTTCCTCAGGTAAAATGTTTGCTTTTCCTTAATTCCTTTTTCACCCAGCCACCCAACCCTCTATCTATGAATCTGTTTCTGATTGTGTATCAATTTATTTCATTCATTAGATTCTACATGTGAGTGAAATCATATGGTGTTTGTCTTTCTCTGACTGGCTTTTTTCACTTAGCATAATGCTCTCCAGGTCCATCCATATTGTTGTAAAAGGTTAGTTCCTTCTTTTTTACAGCTGAGTAATATTTCATTGTATAAATGTACTATAGCTTTTCTATCCACTCATCTCTTGATGGGCACTTGGATTACTTCCAAATCTTCTGCTTTGAAGGGTTAGGGAAAAGGAAAATTACTTTGGCATTCCAAAGATGTGTTATCGTAGATGCAAAAAGATAATAGACAAGATTAGTTAGGGTAAAGATTGACCTTTGTCAGGAAAGATGTAGGCTTAGGACATGACCACTCACCACAAACTGCTTTTAGTTAAAAAGTTTGCATTTCAGACCATCCTTTGTGGTTACTTTAGGTCTCTGAGTTTGCAAGACTGCCACGCAGGCCTTCCCTGAGCTTGTCAGGTTAGCATGTGGCCCCTTTCGTCCACACAGGCCTTTCATGTTATATTTTTAAAGTTTCTTTTTTGGTTGTTTTCAATCTCATGGCTCAGAATAATCAGTACATTTGAAAAAAATTTCCCCCCCTGAGTGAGAATAATAAATCAAGAAAATAGCCAGGCCTTGCTTTTCTCCCCTTGCACAGGCAGATTTTTTTTCCCCCCACACAGGATGGTAAAAGGCTTGCACACTAAAGATGAATTCAAAGGCAGGGTGTGTATACACCTAGGTTAACCAGCATCTTTGTATGTTCATCCTCCATCTGTAGGCATTTCAAAGTGCAAAAACCTTCCCTTTATATTTTTCCTCCTATAGCTTCAGAAGCACATTGGGAATCACCATATCAATAGCTTCCTTCAGGCTTTTTCAAGATGGAAATGACAAAACTATTTGGGGAAGCAATCCTGGACTTTTCAAGGGTGAAGTGTTTTATCTTCTTCTTTTCACTCACTTATTAAGGGGTAAAGATATTATAGCACTGACTGTGTGAACACACAGAATAAGGCATTCTGGGCAGAGTTGTCCTTATCCTCCCAAGGAGTGATGAATATGCCACACTTGTTTCCCATACACCTCATTTTTATGCCATCCCCAACTCATATTATCACTTATATTTCATATTATATCTATCAAACTTCTGAAATTCCAAAATAGTAATGAATAACCCCCTATAGAAAACCAAGGCTACAGTATATGTTTTTCTTTATGACTAGATTTTTTCTCTCTTTATTTTAACTGTTGGGATTCAGGTAAGTTAACTTAGCAGTTACAAATTGGCACTCATATAATCGATTTTTTACAGCAAGGAAGGGAGAGGGATAGAGAGTTAGAAACATCAATGAGAGAGAAACATCCATCAGCTGCCTCCTGCACACCCCCCATCGGGGATGTTCCCACAACCAAGGTACATGCCCTTGACCGGAATTGAACCAGGGACTCTTCAGTCCCCAGGCCAATGTTCTATCCACTGAGCCAAACTGGTTTCAGCTAAATTGGCACTCTTGTTGCACTTACCCTTGCCTCAATTTTGTAAACCTCTAAGTTTTATAAAGCCGCTGGTGACTTTAGAAGGCAGAACTCTGGTGAGAAAGAACATGGGGATCACTATAAAATATTCTCTGAGGATATTCACGGAATATTTTGCTGAGGCCTAAAGGTCAATTAAAATATTGCACATCTTTAAGGGAGATAATGAAAATAAGATATCTTTATTTCTTCTACAAATTATGATACATTTGTACTGAAAATATGGTGGGGAAGTTTTGTCAGCATAGAAAAAAGTATTATTATTAGAGGGAAAAAATCAGAAAATAGCAATTGGAGAGAGAGAGGGAAGGGAGAGATTACACATTATGAAGGGTTGGCATGAGAAGGAAGAGGTTGGGGAACTGGAGTAAGAGTAGGGGCTCCTATATAAAAATGTACTAGATTTTAGACCAACATTTGGAAAACCAAAGACTGGGCAGGAATCTGATTAATATCAACATAATAACAAACAACATAAATTAGAAAAAGAAGAGCTTGTTAAGAAATCTTAAGAACCTAGCATGAGAAAGGCTCCTTTATAATCTTGAGGGGGACGTTTAATATAAACACTGATCAGCATTTGTGGACTAAGTTGAGGGCCACTTGTTGAGATATTATGATGTGCTTCAAGTCTGGAATAAAAACACTCTTAAAAAGGATTGGGACATACTTATTTGGAATTGACGCAATTACTAGTATAAATAATTCTCTTAAAAAGCAGGACTAGACATAATCTTCCTTTGTATAACTTTGGTTGAAAACACAACACAAGCTGGATGGGCCAAATATGAATTTGATTAAGGAGATTCTTATTTCTTGATGTTGATCATTTGGATAAAATTATTTGCCATGGTTTTTATCCATCAGCTCCTGTACTTTATATCATTGTTTTGAATCATCACTAAAGAGAAAAATCTAGAAAAGTTCTCTTACAAAACACAATGCCCTTGGTCTCTAAATAATTAAATAGTTGGATAATTTCTGGTTGGGTTGAGAGACACCTGGAGCCAAATGGAATTCCTAGCTCCATTACTGACATCTACAAATAATAACAGTAATTAATATTTCAATATCAGTGTCTGGGTCAAATATGCTAATTTAATCCTTACAACAACCTTATGCTCCTCTTATTCCCAGTTTACAAATAGGGATTTGGATACAGAGAGGTTAACTTGCGGAAGGTCATATTCTTAGTGAGTGAAAGAGTTGGTATTTGAATCCAAGGACAGTGCTTCCCTAGTCTACAATCTTAACCACATGTATGCCACCTATTTCCTGACAGATTAATTACAGTAATTTCCACGAATCAGCAATTTCATGAGGAAGCAGTGTGAAAACTGTCCAGGGCTGATCATAGTAAAGGAGGAAATGACCCCACAACAATTAGATTAAATGTTGTGGGGATCAGCACAAGTATAATTAAGACTCCAAATATTTAGCTGCAGTATATTCACAAATGTGTGGACAGTAGCTGCTTTCAACCAAATATTAATACATGGTATTATTTAGAAAAGTTTATGGAATATTGATCCTTTCCACAGCTTTTTCAGAAGTTATAAAACCATTCAAACTCTTAGTCCCAAAATACAAATACTCTGACAATAATATTCTCTTTTATTTAGAGGAGTTCTTTTGGAAATCGGTTAAAATTATAGACTTTGGTTCAGATTTGGCCCAATCCCCACAAGCCAGGCTGAGGGACCTCATCAGTGCACAAATCTGTGCACCTGGCCTCTAGTATCTAATAAGAATAAAGGTAACATGTATATGATAGTGTATACAGTCTTCAATTAAAAAAATAAATAAGCATTTGGCCTTTTAAACCATATTGAAATTTGTGTTAAAAAATAAAAATATCAATGAAAAAGGATGAAAACTATTCAAACTTTAATATTGTTTACTGACAGAAAAAAATAATCTTAACTTTATAGCAAATGGAAAAACATAACTATAGAGAAGATATTTAGTGGGAGTGTATTTGAACACATATCTTCCACATTCTTCTTCTCATCCTTATAGCTACCAGTTTTCCTCCCTCTCTCCTCTCCCATCCATGCTCTGACTTCTTGCTCCCACTTCACATTTTCTAGATCTCTTACTGGGATTCTCAATCTCTTTATCTTTGTTAGGCAGACAAATTAACTATGTAAGAGCTCCAAATTTAAGCAGGATACTCCCACTTACTACCCTGTTTCCTCAAAAATAAGACAGTGTCTTATATTAATTTTTGCTCCCAAAGATGCGCTAGGTCTTATTTTCAGGGGATGTCTTATTTTTCCATGAAGAAGAATACGGTACACATTTATTGTTAAATGAAAATAAAGGAAATTTATTACCTGTATACGGTACAGTAGTATGGTAGTTGTCAACACAAACCAGACAAACTTTGAATCCTACAGTATCAAGAATTTACTCATTTATTCAGTGACAATCATGTCATCATCTTCTGGAACATCATCATAACAATCCAATTCCTGAATTTCCTGGTGAATTTCTTGTGACTCCATTTCTTTCAGAATCAGTGGACCAAATCTCTCATGTTTAGGAATAGCATTCCGAGACAGAACCTAGGGGGAGGGGGCCTTATTTCCAGGGGGTGCCTTATATTTCTCAGAAGGAAACCTGTAAGTAGGTCTTATTTTCGGAGCATGTCTTATTTTCGGGGAAACACAGTAGTTAAAACTACCTACAGCAACATCAAAGGCCTTCATAAGAGGGACAAGAGTGTTACATTTGTTTAACCCATAGAACTTCCTTCAGATGGCAAAATTCTCTTTCCTTAGAAGGCAATGGGAAATAAAGCATGACAAATTTACTGTGATTACATTTCCATAATAAAATTCAAAATAAATACTTTTTTAGATGGCCTTCATAGGCATTTTTCCATTGTGTAAAAAGTTATTTTGGTGTGTAAACTTGAATTAAAATGATTTTTGAGATATTTTACCAAACTTTATGATGTGGAGTCCTGGAGATGTTCAACTTGTCCAACCTTTAGCACACCTTACTTATTGTGGTAATGAAATTAACTGTGTCTGCAGAGAGGTCATTGATAGCAGTAATTGGGATGTGCCCCCATCTGAACACTCAGTTATCACATTGATTAGCTGCAGTCATTCTCGTGCCAGAAAGCTATGGCCTGCAAGCATCATCAGTTTGGCACTAAAATGGTCATAAGCTGCTAAGAATAAATGGTTTGGGACTTAATATTACCTTAAAATAATTTTGTTTTGTTCAAACTTGGAGAAATTAAAAAGGGCATCAACTCAACTTTCTAAAATTGTTCTAAAAAAGGCATCTCTTGTGGAACTCAAGAGCTTGATTGATCTGTATACTATATTCCACACTCAGAACTCATTAGGGGCATCTTGGAGATGGAAAGAAACTACTATGCAAATACATGTTCACACACTCCCATCCACACACATGCATGACCACGCAAAGGTAGCATAGGATGCTAACAAGAAAGATGAGTTGAAGGGTATATTTTAAAACTGTCACTGTGTTAAGTGATAATCTCTTGTTGCCCATCTCACCCTGATTTGGAACTTTAATTCATAATTTTCAGGGAGGACTCTGAAAATTGAAAAGGTCAAGTGCCTTGCAGATACCTCATCAGATTATACTGGCATCAACTAATTTTATGCCAGTCACTGCTGTGGGGCCAGGCTCTTACTAAGGTTCCCACAGATGCAACATGACAGCTCTGGCCTCTCACTTCCTGTCCCAGGGTTTGTCTATTGATGCTTCAGTGACCAATGAGGAGGGGTTAAGGAGGAGTAGGGCAGACGCTCTGTAAACTGACACTGAGAATGTGCAGAAAGTTCAAGTCTTAGAGTGTGAATAAGGTGCAAGTCTTTCCCCTTCAAGTTAACATTCTTTGAAATAGATTTGGTATTTTCCATTTTTTCTGAAGACTGAAAAAAATAACAAGTGCAATGGAAAATAAAACGTGAAGACTTCCTAGGGGATAGGAAGTAAATGAGATTATACTGCAGGAGAATCAAGAGCAGAGAAAACCATGTCTCAAGATCTCAAGATCCATCTCAAACCTACCTGTATTTCTCCATCATCACATCCCTATCTGGTCTTTCTGCATTGTTTTTGTCCTCCTCAATTCCTTCTCATGCTTTTCTACTTTAGGGCATTTGCAATAACTGTTCCCTCTGTGTCGGATGCTCCTTAGCTGCTTCCTCCCAGCACTGGCTCCTTTTCATGTTGTAGATCTTCCTTTACTCATCGCCTTCTCAGGTCAGATGGTCTTCTGATTTTCTGATGTAAAGGCATCCTTTATTCTGCTCACCTCCCATCACCCCCTATTTCGTTGCTCTGTTACTTCCTTTATGGATCTTATCAAATTTGTTATAATTATTTTTTGTTTGCTTCCATGTCTCCCATTAGAATATCAGCACAACAAGGGTAGGGATCTGTTCTGTTTTACTGTCATATCTTGGACTGGCAACACAGTTAGTGACACACAGGGTAAAGAAGGACACTTTTTAAGGCTCTGCAGTCAATAAGCACTGTGCCAACTGCAGAGTGAGATACTGGGAATGGAGAGGGAGAAGACAGGAGCCTGCCTCAGGGAGCTCTGTGTGGAGAACAGCATGAGCATCCTATTTTCAGATCATTTATGTAGACATTTTATTTTTACTTCTAGACTTTAGCCCTCTGAATGCCGGATCTCAGTCATCTTTGTGTCCCTACCGAGACTGGCACAGACCATGAAAATAAAATAATATTTTTGAAAGTGTTTAAAAAGTTCCTAAGGGAGCTTTATAAATATAATAAATTATTATTGTTATTAATTGCTCTGTAAAGTACAATCAATGATCATTAACTGTTGTTAATAACTGAGTGAAGAGGGAGAGTGTCTACATAAAAGGGTGACAGGAAGATTGGGGTGTTAGTGACAAGGTTGAGTCAGAGTAGGCAATAGGCAAAGTGACCGAAAGAAAAATTGGATTTGAAAGGGCCTTCTCTATTGCTCATTTCCCCCCTGGAACTTCAGAATAATTTAGTAATAGTTGTTATTTCTTTAGAAGTCTATAGGAAGCAAAGAATTAGTCCAATGCAATTTTAATACCGTAAGAACAAAAAGTTCACAAGTCATAGCATTTATCTATTTAAAAATGTATCTCATTATTTTCCAGCTTCAACATGAGGCCACACAAATGAATTGAAAACATATATGTAGCAGCAATCATTTAACTGTTTCCAGTTTCCCTGGGGAGCCTGGAAGCATGACACACCTGTAATTTTATTAAGTATTAATGAAGACCAACATAAATTATTCATTTACTATTACGTTTACTAAGCCAGCAGGAATCAGTATAGCCAGAGATAATATCACTGCCTAAGACAAAGAAAACTCCAGCTGCTCATTACTGGATAGTTTGCCAAAAAGGGATCTGGCTGCTACAAGTGGATTTACAAAAATGCTGTCTGTGATCTAAAGCTCAATAAATCCAGTTTGATGAAGATGAAGTGAGCTAATGAGATGAAAGTCCTAGAAGGCGAGGCCTGGTGTCTTTTCTGAGTGGGCATACCTCTAGATGTCCTGGAGACATCGGATGTATACTTTAGAAAGAAAAGTAAGGGAAATTTATGTGTATGTGCAGTTTCATGTGAATGCCTGCTGTGAATAAAAATGCAAACTTATATTTTTGTTCCCTCTTCTCTTTAAATTTTCTCAGCCACTGGGTAAGAACCCATCAAGTGCTATGGAAATTGTATTTGCTCTTGAGTAATAGACATTCTCTCATTCACTCAAGCCACAAACTTAGTCTCAATCTAGCAGAATTTCCAGTTGAAGACATGATAAAACTTTAGTTTTTTATCTTTTCCTTGCTGCAGCTCTGCCTGCCTTAGGCCGGAAATCTACTGTGGGAAAATGGGAAAAGTGGTGTTAGAGCATGAACACATGCAACCCTTCTTCTCAAGGAGCTCACTGCCTTTTGTGGGGACAGACAAATGGTGGACTGGGCTACAGTGTGATCTATGCCATAACAGGGATATGCTTATTGTCATAGCAAATAAGAGGAAGGGTGCTGACATAAAGCTGTGAAATGAGGAAGGCTTCCTGGGTCTCATAGGACTGATACTGCCTGGTGGAAGAAGCAGCGTGCTGGAGACAGAGAAAGGATCATAAACCTAAGTATCATTTATTAAAGGGATTGGCTTCGCTGTAGATACCAAGGAGTCACTCCTATCAATTGTGCTAGTAAAATATGACCACATAATGTGGGAATGGGTAAGGTTTAGATATGGATTATGGGATTATATTAAATATGTAAAAACCTATAATTTTTTGTATTTGGGGTTCTGCATCATCTTGGGCAAGTAGCTGAACCTCTTGGAGCCCTTGTTTCTTTATCTAAGATGGTGAGATCATTACCCACTTCAAAAAAGACAATATTTTTGTTCTTGTTGTTCGCCCTGACCAGGGCCAGTGATACAGCCTGCAACTGAGGTACATGCCCTTGATCAGAATCGAACCTGGGACCTTTAAGTCCGAAGGCCCGTGCTCTATCCACTGAGCTAGCAAAACCAGCTAGGGCCAAAGGATATAAATTTAAAAGAGAAAACACATCTGAAGTTCTTTGTACGAAGGCCTGGCACTTAGCTTGGGTTTAATTATTTGTTAGTGAAATGACTTGCCATTTACTGAAATGACTTCCCACTCTTGCTTTTACTGTACATTGAGGACTGATGGAAGGAGCAACAGCTATAAGGTAGAATCAGGAACAGCACTAGCCTGATTTAGCATGTTGGTGGTGGGAATGTGAGAACAACCACATACAGAGAGAAGCAGACGAGTTGTGTCTGTTGTCATTGTTAATTTCCCATTACATTTTTATTTGCCAACACAGTAATTATATTTGTTTGGGCTGGCTTCAGGGTCCAACATTATTTTCATGGTATTTTCAGTGTGGCTTTGAACACAGTTTGAGATCTTCAAATGGAAGTTGCTTCTATCTTTTAAAAAAAAATGATTTCAACATTAAAATAAGCTGCCACCTGGGAGGTTATAACCAAGAGGCATCATTACTTTATTAAAGTCAATTAATTGTTGAAGCAAGATTAGCTCAGATGACTACATAGCACGTGCTTTTTCATTGCTTTTGATTTCTAAGACAGATTAGTTTGGTTTAACTGAAATAGGCCTACATTTCCTTAAAGCACCCTGCCCAGAAAGATAGAGGGTATGTATTCAATCCAAATTCAGGAGGATGTTCAGGAGAAATGTCACCAGTAGACATGGCACCAGAGGAATGAGAGAACCTCTGCTTGCTTCTGGTTCTGTCACCAACTAGTTGAGGAACTGGAAGGAGCTTTGTTTCTCTGATAAATAAATATGGTAAAATATCGTGGGATGTGGTATAATGAAGTAATTATGAACATATTTTCTTTTCTCCTCCCTTTTATCCCTTTGTTTACCTCATTGTCTTTCACCTGTTCTCATCACTGTGCCTCAACCTTTCTAGACGTCCAAGTGGCTGTGAAGGGACTTTATAAGTGTGAGAATGCTATGCCAACCTCTGCTTGTGAATATATTATTTATATTATTGGTCCTTTCTTCTGGGACCGCTTGTTAATGCAGAAACAGAATTTTCATTAGTGATTTTGATCAACTAAGAAACTATTATTCTTAGTTGAAAAGTCTTTCACATCCTCTATAATAAAGAGCTAATATGCTAATTAGATCAAACAACAGAACGACCATCCGAAAGATCATCAGGACAAAACCGGGGTTGCGAGGGCTGAGCCCCTTGCATGAATTTCATGAATCAGGCCTCTAGTAAATTATATAGTTTTTAAACTATGAATATTTGCCAGTAATGACATTTCCAGTAGATTTAATAACATAGTAGCTCGAAACAGGACAGTGTTTCAGGATAATTATTTGTGTATTACCTGTTGCTGAGTTTGTTCAGCAAATAGTATTATTCTTGGTACATAGTAGAGTGTGAGTAACTGACGGGAAATGAATGTGAAAGTGAATATAAACCCTAGTTTATTGTTTTAGTGGTAATTGATTTCTTCATACCAAGGTAAGTGAACATGCAGTAATCTGTATGGAAATTTAATATCTAGTTTGTGCAATAAGAAACTGGAGTGTAAAACTGGAGTACTTTTGCAAAATATCCTATATTAATATCATACCCCAAAACATTTTTATGTTTTTTATTGAATTTATTGGGGTGTCATTGATTAATAAAATTATATAGGTTTCATGAGTGCAATTCTATAATATATTACTTTTTATTATATTGTGTGTTCACCACCCCAAGTCAAGTCATACCAAAACACTTTTAACTGAAGGTTTTGTTAAATGTTTAGAAATGTGACCCTGTTGGAAGATTTAATGCATAGAGAGCTCTCCCAACCCAAATATGTGCTTTTAACATGTATTATCATACTGTGAGTTTAAAAATAAAAAGAAGAGGGAACACTTTTAGCAAACATTAGTGACTGAGAAGTTTGTGACATTTTAAACAATCTTGAATGACCCACTCATTAATAAATCTTCTTTGTTTACTTTCACCAAATACCAGAGGAGGTTGGGACATGACACTGAGGTAATTATGGGCGCAGTACTTTCCAAAGTAACATTGAGTTGAAGACAAGTTGACATTTTCGGTAAGGGCATGGTCAGACAGGTAAGCTAATTTGGGCTCATGTAAATCTGGGAAGCAACTTTATGTTTTTTTCCCAGTAAAAGGAACATAGCAATCTCTAGAGTCACATTGCAACATGGCATGGGAAGGCTGTTAAGGTCCTTTGGTTTCAGCTCAGCACCTCGGGTCATTGGTTGGATCTAGAATTCACAAGGTGCTTGACCTAGAGGGCCTGGGCTAGCCACAGAATGGAAGGACCAACTGAGGCATTTTGAGCCAACCAGTCCCAGGTGCCAGAGAAATCTGTTCATCTTCAAAGTGCACACTTGTATACTTACTCGTGTGCATGAGCCTGAGTGAACACCCCCCTATCCCCCTGCCCCAAGACACAGAGAGGCATGAAAGGAAAAGGCTTGGGAATAAGGATAAGGAAGCCTGTGTTTTTCTTTCTTCTGTTGCTTAGTTGCTCTGTGCTCCAGGGAAAACCACTGCAAGTGCTAGATAACTGTCTTTTGCTCCTCCAGATGTCCTTTCTGTCGGTCCTAGGTGGCTGACCTGTAATGACTATATCAGAAGGCTCCCTATCTTTCTGGTTACCTGTTGGGTTTGGTAAATGATTCCTGATTCCAAGTTGGAACCTGGGGAGAGAGATCAAATGAGCTTGGATTTTCCTGTGAGCTGAACTTGGGCTGACTTTGTCCCTCAATCAAGGGTCATAACTACTTGCAAGTAGATTGTCCCTAGTTGACTCTCTCTGCTGTTCCTCTTGACCCTGGCCCCCATAGTCCCACCCCACATTACAAACAGAATTTTCCCCTTGTTAAATAGTCTCTTTATTAAACTCTCTGAATTCTCTTAATTTGGCCATGCCATCTGTTTCCTGCTGGCACCCTGACTGATGTATTTAACAGACTATCTTAGGTTATGTCTGTGTTTATTAAGGAGGGGGCCATGGTGGGTTGGTGATGACTGCCATAGCTCAGCTAGAGGGAGGGGAACACAGATGTCCAGAATTAGCCATTCTACAAGTCTCCTCCAGCTCTTAACATTCTAGACTCCGTGAATAAGAAACTGAATGAAGCCTATTACATTTTGGACTTTATATTACTATGGGGAATCTGGACTGGGATGATAAGACAGATATAGTTCAAAGGAAGGCACAAGCAAGGTGTACGTATGAAAACCAGTGGCAATTCCACACACAAAGCCATCTCTAACTAGCACCTTTCTGATGTTGCTCATTATTTTCAGTGTTGGCTTATTTTTCATTGTGCTACTTTTATGATAGGTATATACTTTTATTTCTACATCAGTGCTTTCTTATATGTAGCAATATAGTGCTAGCTTCCGCAGCATATATACTAACCTACAGTGTCAACGTGTACAGCAGTGAGGCAGCCTCACTTGGCAATTCAGCAAAAATACCTGTTGCCAATTAGTAGTGTTGAAAGTCATTTCTAAGGCTCTGAGTTTGATCTCTGAATTTCAATTCCTTTAACTTTCCCATCTAACTTTCAAGTGAAAGCAGAAACTATTTATACTCATGAACTTTATTTAATAGTAATACCTTTGAGCTTTCTTATAAATTTTCCTAGAGTGTATATATTGCCCAAAAAGCCAAATGTGCCTATTTCAGCACCCACTGCAGTGAGACTTGTGAGCTTATTTGGGGTTGTCTTTCTCCTGGTCAAACATTTATCCTATTTCCTTTTCAGAAAGGATAGTGACCCGAATGGCTTATGATTTATAGTGGGAGCAATGACTTTAAAGAAGTTTTATGTTAGAAAACGTTACTTGAGCATTCTTGTCAAGCTGTCTGCTCACATGGGATTTGATCCTTAGAACAAGTAGTCAGTAGTTGACAAAATCTGACACTACTGCAGCTGTCTTTATTTTTTTCTTCTAAGATATTCCTTTGAGGGGCTCATATCATAATTCCCCTCTCAAAACAATGACCCAGAGCACCTGCCACTTATGCCTATAGGGAAAACAAAACCTACCAGTTATTGGGAACAGACATGTTATGTGACATCAAATGAAAACAGTAAAGGTAATTCTTTTTGTCTTTGTTTTCCAAAGTTCTTTCACACACAGTTGGACCACTATAATAGGTTCATAGAGAATGTGCTTTATTCCTGGTTTATAGATGAGAAGTCTGAGGCACAGAATTGCTATTATCAGGGCAGTGCTAGAACCCTGGATTATCCTATCTGATAAAAGAGTAATATGCAGATTGACCATCACTCTACCACACAAGCTGGCTGTCCCCACGTGGTCAAAGATCATGCTCCCATGTAGACACAAGATGGCCACCACAAGATGGCCAGCAGGGGAAGGCAGTTGGGAGGGACTAGGACTGCAAGGGAGGGCAGTTAGGGGTGACCAGACCAGCAATGGAGGGAAGTTGGGGGCAACTGTACCTGCAGGGAAGGGCAGTTGGGGGTGATCAGGCCTGCAGGGGAGGGCAGTTAGGGGTGATCAAGCCTGAAGGGGAGGGCATTTAGGGGCAATCAGGCTGGCAGGGAGTGGTTAGGGGGTGATTAGGCTGGCAGGCAGAAGTGGTTAGGGGCAATCAGGAAAGCAGGCAGGTGAGCAATTGGGTGCCAGCAGTTCTGGATTGTAAGAGGGATGTCCTACTGTCAGTTCGACATCCCTCGAAGGGTCCCAGATTGGAGAGGGTGCAGGCTGGGCAGAGGGACACCTTCTCCCGTGCACAAATTTCATGCACTGGGTCTCTAGTTAGTTCATAATAGGCTTTAATTTTCACTTTAATCAAATACTCAGCTTTAATCTCAAATATGCCACATGGTTTAACTGTATCTAGGTTTCTAGAAAAGGGCTAGTAATTAAAGATAATCCTCTCCACTTTGAAGTTGCCCACTCTTTTTAATGCTATTTCCCCTCAGCTATATGTTCAATTTTAAGCACCAGTGTGATCTGGGGCTTTGAGACCAGGCACAGACCATTAACTAGGCTTGGGATTTTGCATCACTTGCTGATCCCCTCCCAGCAATTTTTGGCCTATTTCTTTACCCTGCAGGAAAGGCTGAGTGTCTGGATTTTCTCTACATGAGCCCTGGATTTGTATTTCAGAGCATATGGGTCAGAACACCACAATAAAAGGGAAATCAGGATTTAAACAGGTAACTTTGTCAATTCTAAACCTCTTTCTTCCAATGAACAAAAATTCCTTTGGCATGTTGTGTGAAAGAGCACTTGCTTTGCACTACATTCAGCCCTCCGCCGCCGCCCCCCCCCGCCGCCCCCCCCCCCCCCCCCCCCCCCCCCCCCCGCAAGTAAATGTATGTACTTGAGAAGGAAGATCTCATCTGGTGGGAAATCCAGAGTGATTTTTAGCAATAAAACAGGGCTGGACTTACTAACCTCAGAGAGATCCTTTCAGCTTTAACAATATTAACTTTCAGATATTAACAAAGACAGAATTCAAACTCCAAGTGATTGTGTTCTGTTAGTGCTGGGAAGATAGCAAAGGAGCATGAGAAGGGAGAAGTTCAATGTGTTATTAACCTAAGAAATGAAGGTTGAGACAAAGAAATCCCTAGATGAAGGACATATGATGAAAAATATTACAGAAGCGAGCTTAGTGAAATCATAGATATTCATAAAGTTGAAGTGTGGGTGATCATGTAGATAATTCTATGGCCCTGGAACAAGAAATGAGAAACCATGGTGTCAGCATAGTGTTGAGTTCTAGAATCCAAGCATGTGGATTTGAATCCCTGCTCTGCCTGAGTCTAGATGTGTGACTCTGTACTGAAGAGCACACTTTAGACCAGTGATCTCCAACTTTGTTTGGTCAATAGAGAACTAGACTTACCTGCGGAGTTCTGCAAAAAAAAATGCAGGTGGTCAGGTCTACTTCTGGACCAATTCAATAAGAATCAGGCACTGGGAAGGAACAGGCTTGAAAGCCTGGTTTGAAAGCCACTTTTACAATCATGATTTTCACATTTTTTGTGTGTGGAAATGATACCCATGAATTTAAGGTCCTGCACATTTTCTTTCTCTTCTTGAGTGAATTTGTAGATTGGCTCGTCTTGACACTATAGTCACCTTTTCAGTGTTGGCTGCAGTTGGTTTTCTCAGGTGAGAAATGAATTTTATTATATATCCTAGGAAAATTTCCAATGCTAGAAGGAAAAATATGGCTATGATCAGGTGATGCAAGCATTACCATGAAATCTTTGTGGATATGGAAAATCTAATGGTAAACCTAATGTACACACAGAGTACAGACTGAGCAATTTTCTAATGGTAGGATAAATAGAATTCCTGCTTGCTCTCATTGAGGTCTTTTTAGAGGAGCTGGAAAGTTTTTGCTTTTTTGAGGTTATATAACATTCCAATATTATAATTAAGGGGTGGAGGGAAGCAGATCATGGTCTAACAGAAAGCATGAATATGCCTCCCCCTAAATACTGCTCTAGTTAAGATATATGTTATGTGCAAATAAGTCTGCAGAGAAAAAAGTGTCATAAAAGAGAAAACTTAGATGGTTTTCCTCCATCTGTCTAGGCCACAGAGTGTGAAAATATGGGCCTATTGGGTGAGAAAACATTCAAAGGATGAGTAAACACTTTCATTGCACTGGCTAAAGCTACTGGTTATCTTCTTTTAGTGACCTTATATATATATTTTAAAAATATTTTTATTGATTTCAGAGAGGAAGGGAGAGGAAGAAATATCAATGATAAGAGAGACTCATTGATCAGCTGCCTGCATGGGAACCGAGCCCACACCCAAGCATGTGCCTTGACCAGGAATCAAACCATGACCTCCGGGTTCATAAGTTGACACTCTACCATTGAGCCATGCCAGCTGTGATAGTTACCTTATATTTTAATGTGAATAAAGACCTGATATAGAAATAGGAAATGAATAGAGATAACAAAAGCAACTCCATTGTAACTGGGTGTTGAAAGTTTATCCTAATGGTGCATCAATATGCAAGGTTCTTATTTCTTTCCAAGCAGTGCCTTTGACCTCATTCTGTTGAATCTGATTTTTGTAGACCTTACTAACATCTTGGTCAGACCTCAGAGTTTTCAAATAAATTACACTTTTTAAATGCAGTCCAGTCCAATAAGAAACTCCAGCCACACCAATCCTATCTCAGGGTTTATCAGCGGCTTGAAGGGACATGCAGTAGGGGAAGGAAACTTACTATTAAATTCCACTTCCCTCTCTGGAGTTAGGCTAGGGAGCAGGGCGGGGGGAAGGCTGGGGGGAGAGGAAATCAGAAATGGATGTTTGGGCATATGTGTAAGCTCTCTAGGTGCCCCTGTGTGAGAGACCCTTACTTCACAGTTACCCTTACTTTACAGTTATTCTCCAGCTTAAACTCTTCCCTTGTCCTCCAGTTTCCTTCCCTCTCAGTGCATCTTCTGGCCATACACTCCTGCTGCTTCCTGAAGCAACAGAGAGCTCCCTTAATTAGATTGGGGTATGAGCTCATAGCTCAAGACCTGCTCCCTTCCACAGTGTTTTCTTGACCTGTTTGAAACTCATTCATCACTCACATCAAACACCACACTCACTCTCACAACCACAAAGCACCACATGGCTTTCCTTCTCTTCCCTCACTTCTGTCACTTGTGTTAAACTCTCTAATCTGTTCAGACAGGCTCCAGGAACAGGTTAGCAGGTAATACTTGGAATGAGATGACAGTCTCTCTTTCTTGTAGGTGGTTTTTGGAGAACCCTGACTGGACTTTGGTGGGTGAGCACTCATCTCCTTCCTTTTTCTTTTTAAAATATATTTTATTGATTTTTTCACAGAGAGGAATAGTTAGAAACATCAATGAGAGAGAAGCATACATCAGCTGCCTCCTGCATACCCCTACTGGGGATGTGTCTGCAACCAAGGTACCTGCCCTTGACAAGAATAAAACCTGGGATCCTTCAGTCCCCAGGCCAATGCTCTATCCACTGAGCCAAACTGGCTAGGGCACCTCCTTCCTTTCTCCATGAGGAAAAGCACCAGTATCCCTGACTAGACCTCAGAATCAGTAATGCCTGATTCTGTGGATGCTCTGCTCTTCCCTTTCTTGCTCTTCGGTGTTCTGTTTATGTCTATGGGACAGTGTCCTGAGGGATGTTTTGAGACAGAAGAGAAAATATATTCCTCTCTGACAAAACCTTAGAAGGGCTATTAGGTTCCCCAGTTGCCTGCAGCTTTATTAGGAAGTAGGGTATTGACAGTCCTATGTCCTCACTTGAGAAGCATAGTTGTCAATTCCAGAACAATAGGAGGGGTTACATTATTGTAGATCACTTTTTTTGAACTGATTGTATTAAGCCTTTTAAATATATATATTATTTCACTTAGTCCATATGATAGTACCATATGTTAGGTTTTATTATTATTCTCATTTAAATAATCAAATACTGTAATGGGCTTCTGCCATATCTTGTTACACAAAATATTTTTTAAAGCCTCTCTACTTTGTAATAACCCCAAGCAATTTAAGTCTGTGACCTCAGTGAGAAAAGCAACCAATGAAACCTTTGTTTCTAGAGAACAATGAGTCATTTGGATTCTACCCATCACTTGCCCCCATGACAGACTTCATTATCATTGAATCAGTGGAGGAAAGAGGCATGGTGTTGGTTTTCCATTTGTAGCAGGTATTGAGGCAAAGAGAAAGCCTTAGTCTGTTTGGGCTGCTATAACCAAATGCCACAGATTGGGTAGCTTGTAAACCACAGAAATTTATCTCTCACAGTGTGGGACTAGAGATCTGAGATCAGGATGCCAGCATGGTGGAGAGGGCCCTCTTCTGCATTGCAGACTTTTCATTGCATGGCAGAAGAAAGGCGAAGGAACTCTCTGGAACCTTTTAGAAGGAAACTAGTCTCATCCATGAGGGCCTGTCTTCATAACATAAGCTCTCCCCTCCTACTCCCCAAAGACTCTACCTCCTAATACAATCACCTAGACTAGAGGTTAGTTAGGATTTTAACATTTGCAATTTTGAGGACACAAACATTCAGATCATTGTATTAGGAGAGCTCTGTTACTGGCAGTGGTAATCATACTGTCCTGACTAGCCACTTCCTGATGATGGCGGAGGCTGCAACTTCCCATCAAGCCAGTTCTGAGTTGTGGCCGTGGGAGTCCTGCCCAGAAGCTCAGCCTGGAATCTGCCTCTTCAGTTCTTACAAAGATTCTGTTGGCTGGCTCTATCTCTTAATAAATAACTTTCTGCTTAAACTTGCTGCACAGGTTTTGTTGGCAGCAACAAAGCACCCTGGTCAAGGCAACAACAAAACCAATATTGCTTTTATTCTTCATTTTTGAAGGGATATTTAAAGAGGGAAGAACTACCGACATGAACCTGCTCTATAAAATCAGTTCTTAGAAAAATCAGGAAGTCAGGAATATCAGTGGTTACAATATTTCTCTTTGACCTATAGAACATCCTTACTCTAGCAGTATTCTATTGGAGCTAAAATGCTTGCAAGGAAAAGATTTTAGATAATGTGAAGACTTGACTTAGCTTCAGAATGTCATATTTAAGATGTTGCTTTTGCATTGATTTGCTGCATATGTCGTTAAATGTGTTTCAGGGAAGCATGGAATCATGTGTTGAGAAATCTGGCCTATTGGAGTTCTGGGACTGCCACTTATTAGCTCCCTGGTCTGAGTTAAGTTGGTTAACTGTTTGATACTCAGGTTCCTCATTAAAAAATGGAAATAATCATAGCAGTAATCTTTTCCAATCATAGATAGTTTCTGAAAAGAAGAAATAAGAATATTTGGGGGATACTATAGGGCTAACATAAATAAAATAATTTTTATTATACCGTAGCTATGATCATTTGAATAATCTCTGAGTAGGAAATGGTGGGAAAAGACTCTGAAAACCCACACTATTAGGAGAAAAAAAAATACATTTTTAGGAAGGCATGGTGAGCAAATATGATTCTTTACATGCAAATGTCTCTTTTCTCAAATTATGTAAGGCCTCTGATCTTCCTTCCCTTATTCAGCACAAGTAAGAACATTGTAATGCAGTAGTTCAGAATCTCAGGAGAGTCAAATGCATTTCATCTGTAGTTTCGGAAAGGATGGCCAATTTTCTGCATGTCTTATGATATATAAAAAGTTTCCCCCCATGTATTATTTGTTCAATCATCTCAGTAGAAATTGCTTAGAAGTCTGCAGGTCTCCAGTGCTGGGTAGTTGCTAAGCCTGTCTTTTGAAGATGGAATGCAGGCACTTGTGGTGTCTAGTGAAGAAGGCCAATGTCATCTCCATGGAGAACTGCACCTCTCCTTTCCCTCTTCCTTAGAATAGGTCTAACAGGTAAAAGAGCCATAGATTCCATTTGGGTTTGCTGTACTCCCACCTGCAAATCTGTGCCTCAGGATTACTTCATTTTCTTGTGTGCAAAACTCAAAAGGAATGCATTTTTAGTAACTTGCAAGGGTGAATATGATCATAGATCAATCTTGCTATCATAATTTCCAAATGAGACCTATCTTCATTACATGCATAGGATAAATTAGTAATAATTATATTCAATAGGACCTAAGAGGCTACTTCACACAAGATAACCTTTTGTAATTGGAGAAGGGGCTGCACTTGCCATGAGTTGCTCTTAGCAGAGAAGGTCACATATCAGGAACCGGATGGAGAGATGTCAGAAGCCAACAAGCATTATTTAGTGATATATAGAAACCTTTAGTATAATTACTCATTTCACAATACACTGCCTGTGATTGGATTCCCTGAGAGTACTGGGGAAAGGGCTGCAAATCCTGTATAGCTGATAGGATGCCTGATTGAAATGACCCCTCATGGGTATAGAGTAGAGTCAGAGAGGGCTTTGAAGAAGTATGGTTGGAAATTTGGAGAAACGGTTTGCAGACAAAGTCCATGGAGATTCGGAGAAGGAGGGGGCGGGGGAAAGAAGCCTGGTAGAAATGTGAATTCTATTTATTAGAAACCCTTACTATAACTAGCACTTGAATTGTGCTTTACAGAATACAAAAAGGATTTAAAAATATTTTTATTGATTTCAGAAAGGAAGGGAGAGGAAGAGAGAGAGACAGAAACAACAATGATAAGAGAGAATCATTGATTGGCCGCCTTCAGCACACACCCCGCTGGGGATCCAGCACACACCCTGCTGGGGATCGAGCCCACAACCTGGGCATGTGCCCTAACTGGGAATCTAACCGTGACCTCCTGATTCATACATAGGCTAATGCTCAATCACAGAGCCACACTGGCCAGCCAAAGAGTTTTTATATACACGTCAGTTCTCATTTTATTCTCTCAAACAATTTGTACAGAAGCTTTAATTGTTCCTATATTTCTTATGAGGAATCAAAGGTCAAACTTCATTGTTTAAGTTGCTCAAGCTCACACAATGAGTGGCAGAGATGGATCATGTGACCTTGGCTAGAGCTCTTGCTTTAGTATTCCAGCTGCTCTGATGACTACACTGGGACCACGGTGATGGCTTTACATTTTAATTTTCTTCTTTTACATTACAAGGATTCTCACTTTAGGTTAAGAAACTGAAGCTTCTGATGTCAATTTGGAATTCTGTGCCCTGGTTTCAAGATGAAAAGCTTACATTCTTTATTCCTTTACAGTTTTTTTTTAACTGAATAATGATATTATTTGATGTTATTTGTTATTTGTTAAATTATTTAAATTAACACATGAAAACAACTGTAAGTTTAAATGGCTCTGATAATCCCTTTGTCATTTCCCCCCAAAGAATGATTTCCTTTTTCACAGTTGGTTGGCACGTTTGTTCCTATAAAAATCTAATACTTCATACAAAGCTAATTATTAAAAAAAGATTCTTTATCAAATTGAATTAATGCTATTTTCAGAAGTGCTAATGTTTTTCAATCTTAGATTAGTAGAACCCCAACAAACTAATTCAATAATAGATATAAGTACTGCAATTGGGTGATACCAAAGGGGGGAAAAAAGATAAGTATGAAGAAACATTAAACAATTATAGCAAGAGAAGAATGGGATTTTCTTCCCTAAAGACAATGATATAAACTGAAAAAGAATCCTAGTTGGCTGCCTCTGCTGGAGAATAACCCTGTTGTCATGATGGGATGTCAAGGAAGGGCACCTGTGTCTGAACATATTCAGGGGTCTTCAAACTACGGCCCTCGGGCCACATGCGGCCCGCAGAGGAGTCTGATCCGGCCTGCCAGGTTTTTTGGGCAGTGAGTGCAGCCGAGGTGTTACAGTAGGAATTAGTAGTTCATATAGTCCGGCCCTCCAGCTCTCTGAGGGACCGTGATCTGGCCCCCACTTTAAAAAGTTTGAAGACCCCTGGCCAGGGAGGGGTAACATTTTAAGCCTTAGCCAGATTTTAAGCCAATGTACATAAATTCAACAGTTGTATTTGTAAGAAAATATTTTAACAAGGTTAGAATTAAGGGGGAAAGTGGGGCACAGGACTCTGGGCACTTGAGACAGAGTGATAGCATCCCTGGTGCGATAGGAAGGATTATGGGAAGAGTCCTGGTTCTAGATCTTTTTTAAGACAATCCAACAGTACTCTGGTCAGTTTCTCCCCTAACAAAGACAGGCCCATATCCTGTAGACACACTAAGAGATAAAAAACACATAGCCTTTTATATAACTTGGGTTCATTCCTGATATAGCCAGTGTGGTCAGATTGGTTGTTCATTTGGCTTTAATTGGTTAAGAGCACGGTGCCTGCCTCCTGACCCTGTGTCCAGACCTTTCTTACTATTCTCATCTCCCTAGTGCTCACTCACATTCTCTGGCTCACCAGGACTTCACACCTGGGCCCAAGCTGTGTTTGTGTATCTTTCCTTTTGGCCTAACTTCCATTTAGACTTACATGTCATTGGTCTCTTGATCCCAGAATCCTGTTTTCAGTTAGATGAGAGTTTATCTAATAGCCCATATTTTCCTAAGCTATATTGCTAGTGTTCCTTCATATTTTAGTAGATACAACCTGGGGTGGAAAGGGGGGGTGTTAGGGAGGGGAATAAAAAGAGTTCCTTGGCAAAATAAATTTGAAAAATCCTACATATTATACCACCCTCTTGAAGATTCACAATGCTCATTAGCTTGGTGAAGACTTTCAGAAATAAATTTTTGTGATGAGTTTAGTGTGCGAAACACTATTCTAGCAGAATACAAACTAAGGTCTACATTTTTATCCTTCTCAAACATGATATTTTTCCCAGCAATCTATAGGAAAAAAAATGCCTTGACCTTGAGGAATGATCCTCATTGTTGGAATTTCAGGTGCTACTGTGGCTACTGCTGAGTAATATTTGGCATAAGCATTCTGGTGCCAAAATTATTATTATTATTATTATTATTATTATTATTATTTTTATTACTTTTGGGTACTTTCTGCTCTGCTAAACTAAGTCAGACTCAGGATAATTGGAATATTTCCACTCCATTTGAACAAAACCAAGGTAAAATTTGGATAAGCTCTGGCTCTGATTTTAGCAACTTCTATGTCCATTTATGTTCAGCTATTCTTTTGAGAAGTGAAATATATTCATTTTCCCACCAGTGCACTAACATCAGGCCACTCGACATTTTAAAATGGCTGAGGTTGGATTTTGTTGTTGTTGTTGTTGTTAACAGTAAAGTCATCTCAGGCCAGGAGCAAGAGCTCTGGGGATGATGTGATCAGATGACTAAATTGCAACCCCTTTCCATTCTGCTAATGAAAACATTTCTGTTTACCTGGGAATTGGGGTATGTTGGAAATTCTATTTTAATGTTCTTATATTAAGAAGATGCCTTCTGGACAGCCTCAAAATGAGGTCACAGACCTGAAAGAAACGTACGCTGCCTTAGGAACATAGGCTGCCAAATGGAATCTGGAGGAAAATGCTGCCAATTTGAATTCCTCCCTCCCTTCCTTTCCCTCTGTGTGACTGGAGTGCAGGCTAGTGTTCTCTCTCTGTCTGTCTGCCAGTTCTTTCCCCCCTATAATATGGACAGTTAGGAGTTCTCTGGTCTAATAATATTTTAAATCAAACCTCCTTTTCACTTTTTATTACAGCAGTTAAGTTGTTAACTGTGATGGAGAATCTCCTATTTCCACCAGTTCCATTTATCCAATAGTTGAAACGAATGTGACTGGAAGCCTCCTTCTGCTCATAATTCTTATTTTCCTTACTTTTTAAATGTGTGACTACAGATGAGAATATTTTCTTCTAAACCAAGCTATAAACCTAGCATGGTGATGTCTGAAATATAGGATTTACTGACTTCCATAGAAATCATTTGGACAGACTTATGGACCAGGTTATTCAATCACGTATTGCAAGATTCTATTGCTGACCATGGTAAATGCAGAACAGAAACCTGTTTTTGAAATCCCAAGCTTTTAAAGTATGCCACATATGTGTACCTTTTAAAAGCCCTTTACTAATGAAAACATACCATTGATAATTTATCTTAACTATATCTTAACTTGTATAATTTAAAAAACTATTTCTATAATTTATATCCCTCTCAGAAGCAACGCGATGACTTTCTTCTCAGAATATTGTACTGTGCTCAGCATGGTCTAGAATTGCTAAAATGTCCAATCATTATTTTAGTGCTTTATGTAGTCAAATTATTTTAAGAGACTAAGTCTCATTTTTGAACAATTGGCAATTCTAATTCCTATCGTCTCTTTCAGAAGGTGGAATTCTTGGTCTATCCAGAGCAATTTTCTGATTCCAGGCATAATGCCACTGGTGGTTGTTGACTTGCACTATTCCTCCTAAACGCTAGCAGATAAACACCTACCTTCCTCTTTTGTCCCTTGACTGGAAAGCTTGGAAACTGGTATTACGTGGCTGTTAGCAACCCTATTGCTCATAGTAGTGAATAGCTTGAAAATTCATCCTTTGGATTGACTTCCCCTCCTTCCCAATTCCCAGTCCCAAATTCTATTTTTTTTTTTAAATATACATATATATATTTTACTGATTTCAGAGAGGAAGGGAGAGGGAGAGAGATAGAAACATCAATGATGAGAGAGAATCATTGATTGGCTGCCTCCTGCACGTCCCCAACTGGGGATCGGGCCCACAATTCTGGCTTGTGCCTTAACCAGGACTTGAACCCTGACCTCCTGCTTCATAGGTTGATGTTCAACCACTGAACCACATCAGCTGAGCCTAACTCCTATTTTTTAGGATCATTTCTTAAACTCTTTGCTTGAAAACTAGTCTCAGCTTTGTATCCTTTTGGAACTCAAACTAAGACAGGAGCAAAATGTCAGGAGAAAAATTAATAAGCATTTCTCTCATAGTTTCCATCACTGCAATGAAAGATGCAGAACATTTTATAGTACAACATGCTAAATGACTTTAGAGTATGAGGAAATACTTTTTCGAGTAGCACTCAGCCTAAGAGTTAGCTGTGCTTTTCTAGCAAAGGTCATGACAATCTTAAAGTTCTTCAAGACCTGAGGAGGAAAAAGTTTGTGGACATGACACTCATGCTATTCACAGGCAGTTACGGCAGACCTATTTGTAAAAGTGAGCAAGAGCTGAACTTACAGATTCTGTGTGAACCCCTGCTTTCCTGAATTGCTAAAAGCTCTGCCTTTGAAGTGAGATCTTTGAATAATTGTGGACAGAGGCTGAACATTTTTACAGTTTGCCTGTTAGTCCTGATCTAAGGCAGAGACTAGTCTGGCCTGGATGGATTTGGATTTGTAGGGGGACAGTATCTGAATACAGAAGATGATCAGTGGCTGGCACGCCACTTGAATGACAACAGAACTAGAGGTCTCAGAGGCTCTTTTAAACGCCGCTGAAAATGGATGGAGGCTTTTAGCAACACTCTCATGATGCTGGTAACAGGGCTTCAGACTCACCAGCTACACATTATTATTATTTTTTTTGCTATATGCATATTTATGTTTAAATTTAATTATTTAAGAAAGCATGCATAATTTATTCCAAAGTAGTGCTTTAATTCTTCTCAATTGCCTCTTTTTTCTTTTTTTAAGGATGCCGTTAGAAGAAGCCTTCCACATTTTGTTAAGGCTAAATAGCTGAACCAATGAGCCTTAAGAGACCCATGGAGGTCATGCAGCTTGTGCTTAGGGAGGTGAGTGGTCCCTGTCTGCATAATGCCTGGCCCTGGCTTATTCCTGGTCCGGTATGTCACAGAGTACACAGCAGAGCAGGAGAAAAGAGTACTACGCAGAACTCTTCTGTGCTAGCGTCTGTGCCATGCTGGAGGAGAGCTGGAAATATAGTTGTTTTTATCCTTAGGAGACAAATGCCAGCTGCCATTAAAAAGTAGCTGACCTGGGAGACTTGGGGTGAGAGCGGTGGAACAAAAATAGAATTTGGTTATAATTTTTCTCTTTAGGTTCAGGTTTCTGTAATTGATTACTGGTATCCAAGGAGAACATACACAATAAGGGAAAACAGGGAAGGGATGAAGAATGGTAAAAGGGCTTTTTAAACAAAAAGTGACACTGGAGAAAAAGTGAAATTCATTTAATGACAATAGTAAAGCCATTTTCTCTTTTGGCCAATTTTTCTCTGCTGTCTCCCCTTATTCCCTTTATTTCATTGTCACCATTTTATTTGCTAAAGACCTTCTTTCTCATCTCTGAAGACCAGGACTGCATTAGATTTTCCTGAATTACATGAGAAAATAGCCACTTTCAGCCACAGTATTGGGTACAAATGGGTTCTCTAAGCAGCATGTAATCTTCTATATGATTTTAAAAGAATTTCTTTTCAAATCCTCTGTGATTGACTTTTCAATGGCATGAATAATACATACCAATGTAGAAAATATAGATAAAAAAAGTACCTGTGATAATGATAACCACTTTTACATTTGTATTATTTCCACTCTAGACTGGAGGATGCCATATGGTGGTGGTGGTGGGGGGGGGGGTATACAGGGGAGGTGGTTCACAGACTATTTATCTTGAAAGAATTTGGAGTGATTTAAATATATATATATATATATTATTGATTTTTTACAGAGTGAAGAGAGGGATAGAGAGTTAGAAACGTCGATGAGAGAGAATCCCCAATCAGCTGCCTCTTGCACACCCCCTACTGGGGATGTGCCCACAACCAAGGTACATGCCCTTGACTGGAATCAAACCTGGGACCTTTCAGTCCACAGGCGGATGCTCTATCCACTGAGCCAAACTGGTTTTGGCTGAAGTGATTTTTTTAAGTGCAACTTCCTAGGTCTTCCCCAAATCCCATTAAATAAGAATTTCTGGAATGTGGGGTTTGGGGCATGCATTTTTAACCCGTGAAAGCAGGAGTGATGTACAAAGTTTGAGAATCACTGTTTTAGGTGTTTTTGTTTTGTTTTGTTTTGTTTTGGGGGGGCGGGTGAGAAGGTGAGGGCAAGAGTGGGAGGGAGGGGACCACAAATCAATGTTAAAAGAAAACCGATGTTGGACAGCCTGTCTTAAAGAGTTATTCTGGCCTGTTTTTCCTTGCACCATAGACCACAGGGAACAAAGCACTACAGATCACAGGAATATTAACTATTGTATATCAAGTCATATGAGGGAGAGCTGCCATGTGCCCAGTGCTCCTACAGTCTGTAGGGAGAACATTACTCTAGCCGTCTGCAGGTCTGAAATGACTTTCTCCAAGCGTGATGGTTGACCAGGCCTAGGGCTGTGACCAGAACCCAGGTCTCGGGTGCCTGTCACTAGGTTCTCCCCAGTCCTTCATGCTTTCCCTGTGTAAGTGGTACTGATCAGAGAAATAGTCTACTCCTAAATTTCAAGGGAACAAAAAATTTAGTAAAGTAGTGAACCTTGTCAGTGGGCAGAGTAAGAGTCTTCCTCCTCTTTACACAGAGCGCATGCCTGCCCTTTCTCTCAAAGGAACTGTCTTTTGGCCACATTCATAACATATCTTTCATAGGGATAGTTTCAAATCATTGCACTTTTCAAGTATATTTGCACATTATTTATTTTGCCAGAGTATTCTGACCTGGGGACAGGCAAAGTGATTTTTGTTGTCATTGTTCTTGGTATATTAACCACACTTCACATACAGCACCCTTTCCACTCCTCGGAATAAGTGTGTGGGCTGAGGAAACATCTTCCCTAAGTAATTTGTTAAGTGTTTTTAGAGTGAGTGTGCCCTCTGTAATAAATGTACCCTTCCTCCTGTCAGGTCACAGCTTTTTTTTATTCTTGGTATTTAATCTGTTTTATAAGTGTATTTTTAATTGTTGAGATTTATCACCAAGATTACTAGTGATGACTGTTGACCCATTGTTGGTAAATTCAAAAGAAAGAAAAAAGCAAAAAGCCAAAGACATAAGAACCTTGAATTTACACCATAAGAATTACCACTTCATAAAAGTTTAGTTTTATACAAAAGACAGGCTCCTGAGCAGTCTAAAATTGTTAGCCTATCCTTATTTCAAGGGAAACATCTGGGTAGAGGCAATTTCATCGTATAAGCAACTTTTTAAGCATCCAGGTGGAACTCATTAATGTGAGAGGTTCTCATCATGGGCAACAAGCAGTAGGAAGGCTTTGGATTGTCTGAGATAACTAATTGTATTTTTCTGTAACTTTATTTTATAAAGAAAAGTATTCCTAAAGCATATACATTTGCATAATAATATATTTTTTAATTTAATAAGTAATGAGTAATTAAGAGAATCGTACTTTATGGAAAGTCCATACGGAAGGTCTGGTGCCTGAGCCTAGACTGTACCTCAGTGGGGGCTTGCCTTTATTCTAGGATTTGCATTGGTTTGTGAACTGGAGTTTTCCTTCTTCCCAATGGATTTGCTCTCATGTATCCCATGCTTTTTATTTTGTCTGGTTTCCATGATCTGAAAGGCAGTATAACAAGAGTTTCCAAGGTTATTCATTGGCAGGAGGAAAAGAACAGTTTTGGAGACTAGGAGATTTTTTTTTCATTAAAAAAATAGTTTCCTAAAAAAGAATATTATAAAATTTCCATATTGTATTGAGCAGCTATTACCATCTATGTAATTATCAACTACAAAAATATTGGCAGCATGCAACAATGAACATTTATTTTTCCGCTAGATATCTGCAGGTTGGCTGGGGCTCAGATAATCTAGGCTACGCATGGCTGTGCTTCACAACAGTTGTTTGTTGATCATTCTTCTGGAACATGTGGGCTAATCAAGGTGTGTCCTTTCCTTGGCAGTAGCATAGACACAAGGATGCAAGTCCCACTTGGGCCCATTCTAAGCCCCTGCTTGTGACATGTCCACTAAAAGTGCCATTGGCCAAAGCATGTCACATAGCTAAGCCCAATGTCAATAGGGTAAGAATGTGTCATCCTTCTATAGAAGTGGTGTGTGCTTATTTACTGAACAATAATATAATCTTCTACACTTCTACTTTCAAAACGTATCCAACCTTTTTTTTTTAAAATATATTTTATTGATTTTTTTTACAGAGAGGAAGGGAGAGAGAGAGAGAGCTAGAAATGTCAATGAGAGAGAAACATCGACCAGCTGCCTCCTGCACACCCCCTACCAGGGATGTGCCCGCAACCAATGTACATGCCCTTGATCGGAATCGAACCTGGGACCTTTCAGTCCGCAGACCGATGCTCTGCCACTGAGCCAAACCGGCTTTGGCCCAACCTTCTTATTGTATCTTAGTTGTGCTCTGGGAAACTATTGAAGGGGGCAGTCTCTTTACATGTGCAACTGAAAATTGCAAGCTTCTTTCAGGGCTGTGGGGCCATCAGCTCCTATAAATATTTAAGTGTCTGAAAGGCAACGAGTAGACTTTTCATGTGGGAATAGTTGCAGTGATGATAGTTCTGCAGAATAGGGTCATTGGGATTCATCCCCATGAAATAGTATTAGAGGAGATCTTATAAATGTAGGCTACCAAGCAGAATTTACAGAAGTGGTAGATAATGGCTAAGCTTTTTTAAAATCCTCACTCAAGGATATTTTTTTCCATTGATTTTTAGAGAGAGTGGGAGAGAGAGAGGGAAAGACAAAGGGAAACATAGATGTGCGAAAGACACATTAATTGGTTTCCCCTTGCATGCGCCCTGACCAGGACCCTGGCCAGGGAGGAGCCTACAATTGAAGTATGTACCCTTGATTGGAATTTAATCCAGGACCTTTCTGTCTGCATGCTGACACTCTATCCACTGAGCAAGCCAGATAGGGATATAATGGCTAAACTTTTGACTCAGTTCTCAGATCTTCCCCAGGGAATGCAATACATGCATATGGGTTATTACCCAATTTGTGCACTGAAATTACTAGCTGTGGTCTCAAATCTTGGTCTTACTACTGTTATGCAAGTTGCCTCATTTTCTGATATTCAGTTTTCCATCTATAAAATATAACCTATAATGCCTAATAATAGAAAGTGATAAAAATAAAATGAGATGATGGATGTGATGGTGGAAACTGTACCTCACTGTGTTTCTAGCATGAGCTCTGGAATCTGTCTGCTGAAGCTGAATCCTTTCCTTACTACCGACTAAATGGTTCAGAGCATCAGCCTGTGCACTGAAGGGGAGGGGTTCAATTCCCAGTCAAGGGTGCTACTGAGTTGTGGGTTTACTCCCCACTGAGGGTTGGGTCAGGGCATGTACAAGAGGTGACCAGTCTATGATTTTCTCTCATATCACTCTCTTTCTCTCTTCTTCCCTCCCTCTGTCCTTCCATCCCATTTATTCTCTATGAAAAGCAATGGAAAAATATTCTCAGGTGAGGATTAAAAAAAGAAAGAAAAAGAATAGCATTCCTCAGAAAACTATTTTCAAGCTAAGACTAATTATTATTAGTTTTACTACCATATGGTTACATTTGTTAGATTAGTTAGATTGGTATATTAGTGTTTTATTACACTATTTTTTAAAACAGGTGAACTTCAACTTTTTGCTTTGAGGTAATCAAAGATTTAGTAAAGAAATGTGAGGCATGGCCAACTATGTATTTATATTATAGGGGTTTTCCTCAGGAGAAAGGACAAGTGGCATCGATATAAAAATCCAGTGCTACTGGAATTTTCTGTGGAGATAATGGTACTAATGGAACATTTAGTTGAGGATAACTTTTGAAAATTAAAGTGTTTCCCTCAGTGTCCCTTACACAGCTGTGCAGGCAGGAAATCAGAAATTGAAGCAAGAATGTGTTTAAAAATTGGAAACTGAAGCATGTCAGAATAAGATGTATATACATTAAAAGATTTGCCAGAGAGCCAACCAGAAAGGTGGTAAATAGTGCCCAAGAATCTTAAGAGATTACTGATTTAATATAGAAAAACTGTAAAGCCTAAGGAAAAATTGATAAAAGGAATGGAAGGTATCTAAGGCCCTGTGAAGAAACTGAGAAAATATTCATGCTTTCAACAGAATTTTTGAAATATTGGGTCGGCAGCTAAGTAATTGCGGATTTTTTAAAGAAAATCAAAGACAATTTTTTCATGGAACTAAATAACTTTATTCTGTAATGTATTGCCCATTTTGATCAATGACCTTTTGCCATCTTTCAGGCAGCATCATAATCCCACTTTCAAAAAACTTCTGGTTTTTATTAGCAAAAAACTGAATCAGGTACGATTTGACATCATCATCATTATTGAAATTTTTACCATTCAAGGAGTTTTGTAAAGATCGAAACAAAAAGTAATCAGATGGTGCAAGGTCAGGACTATATGGTGGATGTGGCAAAACATCCCAACCAAGCTCCATTAATTTTTGCCGAGTGACCAAAGATGTGTGTGGCCTTGCATTGTCATGATGGAATACAACACCTTTTCGATTTGTCAATTCGGGCCGCTTTTCTTCAACTGCATTGTTTAATTTCATTAGTTGTTCAATGTAGACATCAGAATTGATCGTTCGGTTGGGTGGTAAGAGTTCAAAGTAGACAATTCCTTTGTAATCCCACCAAACTGATAACAAAACCTTCTTTTGATGAATATCAGCTTTTGATGTTGTTTGAGTTGGTTCACCTGGCCTGCTCCACGATCTTTTCCGCTTGATATTGTTGTAAACAACCCATTTTTCATCGCCAGTTATCAGTCGTTTTAAAAATGGATCATTTTCATTACGTTTCTTGAGCAAATCGCAGCTGCTAATGCGTTGCGTTAACTGTGATTCTTTCAGTTCGTGAGGAACCCATGTATCGAGTTTTAAAACATAGCCAAGTTGTTTTAAGTGATTTTCAATGCATGTATGTGATACATGAAGCTTCTCTGCAATCTCACGTGTTGTACTGTGACAGTCCGTATTGATTATTGCTTTGATTAGGGCGTCATCAACTTCAACTGGACGACCAGAGCGTTTTTCATCTTTGAGTGAAAAATCACCAGAACGAAATTTGGCAAACCAATTTTGACACTGCCGTTCTTTTAAGGCTTCGTCACCATAAACAGCACATAACTTTTTATGAGCTTGCGATGCGTTTTTCCCTTTGAGGAAATAAAAAAGCAAAATATGACGAAAATGTTCCTTTTGATTTTCCATTTTTTAACGAACGCCAAACGAAAACTACAAAACAGATCAAAAAACTTTTTTTACTGATTAACAGCTGAATAGCCAACTATCAAATAACAAAATGTGTTTTACATTTGTACTACGTCTGCAAACCTAAAAATTCAACTGAAGCCATATGTGTGTGAAACCCGCAATTACTTAGTTGCCGACCCAATATATTTGGTGTGCTAGTTAACTACTGAAGCTTCTGCATATAACAGCTTCTCCAAAAAGTGTGTTGAATGAATGTGAATAATGAAATAGGATATATTAATCTGACCCAGGGCAAACTTCCCAGTCAGAGATTTTGAATAATGAAAATTTGCCATCCTAGCTTCAAAATAAGTAGCCAGAGATAGAGTTAGAATTGCATAGTAAAGAACTATATTAAGACTCGGATAGATTTGAGTTCAAAGCCTGGATCCCTTTCCTAAAGTATGTATGACCTAGTACATTTACTGGTTCCACTACTGATAGCATCCCCATGAAATGGATAGGTCACATCTTCAATTACTTTTAAAAAATATCTTAAGACAAGAGCACTACCTTTTAAAAATATTTACAGATTTTTTTTCCCTTTGCCTTTCATATGGTTGCTCTTTTCATTTATAGCCATTTCTCTCAATTTCGCTTATCACTTTTGCTGGATCACCAACGACAATGACAATGACTATGACAGTGATGGTATCTTTGTTTTATTTGATCATTGTGTTTTCTATCTTAAAAAAAAAATAGTTCAATGGTTTGATGTGTATCTGACTCATCAGGTTAGCCGCTTTAGTTCTTGGGTCAGCCTTGGAAATGTATCTGACAAATATTTAGAGTGGTCTTTGTAGTGATTAAGAATGATTAAGTAGTTAACATCCCTATCAAATTGAACTTTAAAACACTTTCTAATAATAATGTTGATTTAGTGATTGACTTAATAAATGTCAATAAAAAGAGGCAGTGACTAAGTTAGTTTAGAAAAACATTAGTCATATATCTGTGTATAACTTTTCAACTTTATTTGATAGGAACTTGTCACAGGAACTGCTCAAGAGGCTTTGATCATATGTAAAGATTTATTTTTGCTTGTAATATAGCCTGCCCCTACAGAGAACATCTATGGCAGTTGAGCTTACATTTCTAAGAAAAAGCTTCACATTCAACATTGGGATTGAATTTTGTCTCTTGAGCCATGTATTTTCTGCTCCCCATTTTTTTTTCTTTTTTGTTGTTGTTGTTTTTGTTTTAGTTTTTTTTTTTTTTTTTTTTTTTTTTTTTTTTTTTTTTTTTTTTTTTAGAGGTAACTTTGTAATACACCTCCAAGCTCAGGGGCATGCAATAGGATATTATAAATTATGGGACTGTGGTGCATGGGAGCAAAGAATTTTCAGTAACCAGGAAGTTCTATGGTCAAAAGGCCATTGATAGGGCCCAACTATAGGGAAAGTGGTATAGTTGTTCCTACTGCAAACCCAGTTGGGAATCCTTTTCCTACCTAAGAAAATATAGTACTAGTATTTATGAGGCAGAGGAGAGGTTTAGTACCTGCACTTGAAGTTTAGCCATAGTTTTTCCTTTTGGGAGGTATATCTCATATCCAAAACCATTTCCCTTTATCTGAAAACCACCTCCCTCAAACCTCAAATGCCAATTCAAACTTAACTTCCAGGACTTATTCCCTCAGAACTTAGTCTTTATTTTCTACTAGGGGCCCAGTGCATGAATTCATGCACCTTGAAAGGAACTGGGAGCAGGGGGAGGTGGAGAAGCCCTCAGGGGCGATAGGAGCTGGTAGTCACAGTTCACACCTGCTGAAGGTGCTGAGTGATCAGGGCTGGCTCTAGTGCCTGCAGCAGGTGTGAGCCCCTGGTGGGACTGTGGCTCATGGGAGCAAAGAATTTTCATTAACCACAGAGGCTTGCCCCAAAGACAGCGGCCAGTGCCCCACCTTGGTCTGGTGCCCCTGCTCACCCACCGGCTCCACCATTGCACTACAGCTGACACCTACCATGTTCTGCATGCACCCCCTGGTGTTCAGCACACGTCATAGCAACCAGTTGTTCAGTTGTTCCACCATTTGGTCTATTTGTATATTAGCGTTTTATAAATATAAATAATAGCAGTTAATTACTGTCTAACTTGTGTAGTCTAAGGCATAAGTCCTACTGGGATTCCCTTGGCAATCTAGAGTGGGGATATATGGATATGGCATACATGGGAATCAGGGTGGATCTGGGGAAATGGACTGTCTTTATTCCTGAGGATACATATGAGGTTCATGGATAACCTATGTCCAGAGGAAAGAAATGAACACATATGTAATTGAGCCAGTCATCTGTTGGCTAAAGCAATACATTATTTTCTTGGAAAAGACAACTTATGGGTTATTAATTACTTATTTTAATTTGTCTATTGGATAGAAAAACTAATATGACTGACTTTTAATTTATTAAAGTGAGGATTTATAAATAGTCATAGTGTACAGATTAAGTTCACAAGGATAAGACAATGAAATATCACTAAGTCCTTGTATTTGTACTCGAGATAAAGAATTCAAGTGTGGTTTGTAATATTGCCTTTAAAGTAATTATGGTGGGTGGAAAGATAGACAAAGCACTGCATACATGTATATTTATTATTGTGACATGTTACTGTAATTAAATGTACTAGAAACACTGTGTTTAGTGGAAAAATAATTGCTGAATTTTGCCTCTAGTCATACAATTGATAGGGAGAAATTAAAAATTCTACTAATATTTCAAGGTTACTTTATATGGATTTTCAAGTAAGATATTTATGAATTGATATACATGTGCTTATTTCAGGGTCCTCTTTGTTTATATACCATGTTATACTTGACTTTTAAAAATTCTTAAGATCAAGGGCTTATTTAATTGTTTTCTAAATATTTTCAATTGCCTTGTACATCTGTAAGACCACGATAACAACAAAAACAAACATGTTCATTTATATGTAATTTTGCAAGAGGATGAATGCAGATGGGTTTCTAATTAGAACATTATTTATAGATTAACTACATAATGTGGGTTTGCTTTTCGGTGAAGCAACATTAGGGGCAATTGAGAACATAGGGTTGCAAAGACAAAAATGTTATGCTTGCAGATACTGTGATCTCATTCCTTGGAGGAGGAGGGACTGGATAAAGATGTGTGAGCATCTCAAATCTTACCTCAACCTAAATCACTGTGGGTCAGGCAGGAATGGGAGTCACACCTGAAGTAGTAGAACTGAAGACTTTATTTTGCCTCTTACACTTGTTTATTTTCTGGCCTGCAAAAATGGTGTCCCTCCAAATTTCTTCAGAGATGTGATTGCTTCCTTATTCCACTGGAATCCTCTTTTCCAAACTGTTCCCAGAAGTGCTCAGAGCTCACATGTCTAGAGCCTCAATGGAGCCCCAGGTTTGAATTACAAGAAGTGACTAGAGAGCATAAAATTAATTTTCGTTATTAGTAAGTCCTAAAATGTTAAGTGAACATTGTATCTGCTCTGAAATATGGTTGGAAATGGATGGTTCTACCGTGTTTCCCTGAAAATAAGACATCCTTTGAAAATAAGACCTACTTACAGATTTCCTTCTGAGTGAAATATAAGGCATCCCCTGAAAATAAGGCCCCCCCTCCCCCCCCAGGCTAAACATGAGAGATTCGGTCCACTGATTCTGAAAGAAATGGAGTCACAAGAAATTCACCAGGAAATTCAGGAATTGGATTGTTATGATGAGGTTCCAGAAGATGAAGGCATGATTGTCATTGAATAAATGAGTAAATTCTTGATACTGTAGGATTCACAGTTTGTCTGGTTTGTGTTGACAACTACTGTACTACCGTACCGTATACAGGTAATAAATTTCCTTTATTTTCATTTAACAATAAATGTGTACCGTATTCTTCTTCATGGAAAAATAAGACATCCCCTGAAAATAAGACCTAGCGCATCTTTGGGAGCAAAAATTAATATAAGACACTGTCTTATTTTTGGGGAAACAGGGTATTAATTTAATTTTTCTTTTTGAAGAAATTCAGGGGGAAAATCTTATAAATGCAATTATAAATCTTCTTTTATAGCAGGTGGCTGAAGAAATTCATTAATCAACTGGGTTTGGACAGGTCGAAGGAACAGGTGTATGGTGGTTATCAAAAGCCTTTCATGGGCAACTAATGTGCAAACAGGCCAGTAATTCTGCTCTTGTTTTCTGAGAATACATATTGGCTCTCTATGCTCTATATAATTCAAAAGAGGGATATTTGAGTATTAATGTTCAACTGTGTTTATTTTAGAATTAAATAGCAGATGATTTCCTTTGGTTTCACTGCATATATTTTCACTAATTTTCTAAGCATGGTGACTTAGCTGACTTTAATTCTAGTCATTCATTGCACTCCATTGTAAATCAGAATATAGCTATATTTTAATTTCATGCTTCTGAATTGGAAAATGCATCATGGAAATGAATTAATCACAACAGGTAAATAAACTTGAACAAGATACCAAGGGATCTCCTCCATTGTCTCTAAAGCATTGTGTCTTTGGGGCACCTGGGCTGAGAACGAGTCCCCTTGTTCCTCTGTGCCTTTTCACTAACTATGGAGGGGAAGGCCAGCTAGCTGTGGAGCTCTGTCCTGCAAATCTGCAGGGACCAGTCCATCTGGGCTTGGAATGCAATGAGTCTACTAGCAAAATTTTCATTAAAAAAAGAGACAGATGCATTCTGTAGGATCCTTATTTCATAGACAGCTTGTTTAAAATCACTACACAAAAATACATGTGGGAGATCTGATTAATAATTTTAGAGATTTAAGTACCACCAGGTGAGTTAGTAGTGTTGGAAGGAAGATGAGAAGAGAAACTAATAGTTGTGGAGTGCCTTTATGCCCATTATCTTCTAGGAATTTCAGATGGAGGCTCAAGTCTGTACAGCTGATTCCTGGCACTAAGGTATAGATTAGGGAAAAGTTTCATCTATCACCACCACAGTTATAAGTGATTACAATGTTTGACTTTTTCTAGTAACCAAAACACAAGTTGCTTAGCAAGATTTTGGTATGAACTTGCACATTTCAATTCGGTGCTTTTCCCCATTATTGTGAATAGGAATGGGGAAATGATGAGTCATGGCAGTGAATCGTATCTGCACGTGATTCTACTTTTCTCTTAACAAAAAGGTGCTGCAATAGTATTTATTGCTCCAATTTCATTTATTAAATGGCTATTGTTAAAGTAGGCATGAGATTTTACTTTTGTAAGTATTAGTACTTTGAGAAATTACTCTATTTTCTTTGTGTACTGAAGGCAAAGTTAAATAGTATTTATGTGTTTTAAATTATACCCGTGCAAATAATTAATGATTAAGTGATATTTGAATGTGTGAGCTTCTGATTTACATTGACAAGAATCCTGGTTATAGAATTTAGAGAATGTAATTTGGAATGCAGCCTTGTAAAAGTCAGTCTCTAATAGCAAAGCAAACAAGTATATGATAAATATAACATTGCATTTGATTGAATGGCTATGAAATGTGGATATCTGAATTAGCTTGGAAATATTCACTATTTGGTTATCTCATGCATACAGCTTTCCCCCGTCCTCAATGTCCACCTTCCTTTAAAAAAAAAATCCTACAAACACCCAAATTGTTATGTCATATGTGAATGTTTAAAAGTGAATCAAATTTGTCTTTTTTATTTTTGAAAATTTTTGAGCGCATGCATCCCACTCCTATTGTGGGACTGGAGAGACACAGAGGAGTCCCTGGACCCAGGTGTTGCCAGTCCTGAAGGCCCTGATGTACCAGAAACTTGATGTGTCCTGTTGTCAAGTTGTCAGTTGGCCTAGTCCAGGCTGTGTGAGTGCCTCTGACCTAGAAACCTACAGTCTTCCTTGGGAGGTGGGTTGGATAGATCTTTCCATTCTAACCCAGCTCTGCTGTGACTGTGGTTCAGCAAAACAGGTTCCAATGAATATCCATTAGGTGTAGGCTTGTGTATTGATTTTTAAACACTGATTTCTCTTCTTTTACATCCTGAGGATGTGAAGTGATTATATTCAATGTGAAGTAAGCTGCATAAGCTTACTTGTACGTGTTTTTAAATGAATCATTATGATGCAAATTCCTTGAAAATGTAATAGTACCAGGTCAGATGTTAGTAAATTTTGGAAGTTGCCATCAATTAGATGAACAGATTATACTAAGTAAAGGTCATTCCTACTCTCTTATTCTGCCAGATACATTGCCAGGTGAGAGTTGCTTTAGAATGCAGTTTCATTTAAGGAAAGGGCATTTTCTTTTACAAACCCATCTCTGAGGTGGGAGCTATTTGCATTCACATTTATTTATTCATGAATTTTCCAAAGCACAGGAAGAATGATTAAAGTTTTCCTTCTCCTTAAGAATGCATAACTTTAGCTTTATTAGTTGTTGTATGCTTCTCTATTTTTAGTTGGAATAACTCAGAGGGACTTGATTACTTCCTCTCAAGAAAGAGGCCCTTGGATAGTCTGTCAAAGGCAAGTAGGTAGCCAGCTTTGGAGCATTTGAAGAAGCTAAAAGAAGGCCAGGACACCAATACTCACCAAGGTGCCTATGGTCAGATATCTTCTTCACGCCTAGTCAGACATCTCTTAAACTTGATGGAATTTTATTTATAGACTAGAGGCCTGGTGCATGTAATTCCTGCATGTGGGAGGGTTTCCCTCAGCTCAGCCTGCACCTTCTCGAATCTGGGACCCCTTGAGGGCAGTTGGACATCCCAACTGGTCGCCTGCCTGCCTTCCTGATTGTCCCTAACTGCTTCTGTCTGCCAGCCTGATCACCCCCTAACCACTCCCATGCCAGCCTGATTGATGTCTAACTGTTCCCCTGCTAGCCTGTTTGCCCCCAACTTCCCTCCTCTGCAGGCCTGGTCATCCCGAATTGTCCTCCCCTGCAGGCTTGATTGCCTCCAACTGCCCTCCCTTACAGTCCTGGTCCCTCCTGACTGCCCTCCCCTGCTGGCCATCTTGTGGTGGACATTTTGTGTCCACATGGGGGCAGAATCTTTGACCACATGGGGGCAGCCATCTTGTGTGTTGGAGTGATGGTAATCTGCATATTACTCTTTTATTAGATAGGATGGAGGCCTGGTACATGGGTGGGGGCCAGCTGGTTTGCCCTGAAGGGTGTTCCAGATCAGGATGGGGGTTCCCTTGGGATTTGGGGTGGCTTGGGTGAAGGGCCTGTGGTGATTTGCAGACTGGCCATGCCCCCTGGTGACCTAAGTAGAGGCCCTGATATCTAGGATTTATCTATCTTCTACAATCGAAACTTGTAGCTTGGAGTGGAGCCAAACCTTTTGCTTGCTCAGTGGAGGCAGCCATTTCTGTTGGAATTTATTTATCTTCTATAATTGAAACTTTGTAGCCTTAAGCAGAGGCCTTGGATTCCTCCATCGCTGAGGAAATCCAAGCCTCCCTCCTGCTCTCTCTGTGGCTACAGCCATCTTGGTTGGGTTAATTTGCATACCCGCTCCTGATTGGTTGGTGGGCGTGGCTTGTGGGTGTAGCAGAGTGATGGTTAATTTGCATATCACTCTTTTATTAGATAGGATTTGGTAAGTTAAGGTATTTGTGAAAGTTCATTTGGATGAGGAAGTCATCCAAGAGGGAACCATGAAGGGGAAAGTAATATTAGAAGCAAAGAGCTGCTTGAAGTTAGAGAGGGTTCAGAATGAACTCATATGTTCAGATCTTCATTAGGATTATAGGAGATGCTCCATGGTAAAGACCAAAGTTGAGACTGAGGGAATCTCAGAAAGTTGGGCTTGAATGGGGAATCCTCTCTGATGGCCCTGAGTGTAGGGAACTAATATTTAGGCAGCTATGTGCACCAGGTGCTATTGTAGACATCATCTCCTTTGAACAGATGGCGGCCCTCATACTGCCAGTGGAAAGAATGATTGAGAAATGTTTCCAGTACAACTTTGTCTCTTAAATTTTAGAATTTTACTGTCTCCTTTTGGTATTGCATGATATCTTCAAGCGTGAGCATGAGAAAGCTAGGGATGGATGCCCAGAGTCAACCAACCTTATTCTAGTCACACAGCTTATAGTTTACAACCTCTATCACCAGCACAAAGTTAGTTATAGCTCCAAATCTTTACATTTAGCTCTCTCCCTAGTACCCACATCCCCAAGGAAATCTCATGTGCCAGCTGGAACTATCAAAATTTGTAAATAATTATGATTCATTAGGCCATGGTTTTATCAATTTTTTGTTTTGGTTTATTTTGTGTTGTTTTAAAATCAACTCTCTTCCCCCTAGGAGATATAGTAATGATAAAAAATAAATGAAATCTGTGCTTGTAAAGCATCCTCCATAAATCATCTTGCCCTTGGTGAATGGGTAAATGGCTATTTGTGAGGCTGTAAATTGAATGTACATGTGTATTAAGGAACAGACACAAATATATATATTTGATTTCAGAGAGCAAGGGAGAAGGAAAGAGAGATATAAACATCAATGATGAGAGAGAATTATTGATCAGCTGCATCCTGCATGCCTTTTATTGGGGATCAAGCCCACAACCCAGGCATGTGACCTTGATCAGAATAAACTGATGCTCTATTTACCGAGCCAAACTGGTTAGGGCCAGAATCTTTTCCAACAGTGGTTCCAAACCTTGTACATGGCCAGATACCCCAAGAATTCAACTACAGATCCATGAGCCAAATCTGAGTTTTATATCAGAGTTTTAAACATTGGCCCTGGAAATCTGCATTTTTATAAAAAGCCCTTGACATGAGTAGGAGACATGATTCGGTTCATGAACTTTTCTGGTTGTTGAGGTGGAAAGTAAAAAACTAAGAAATAAGGTTGAATTTTCCCACTAATTATAACCAAATGAAGTACTTTTAGGTTCTAGAAATGTCAGCCTTCCAGATGCTTTCAGGCTACACAGTGTTATGATTCAATAAATGAGAGTGTTTTTTTTAAACCATAGTTTCAGCAGTTATGTTTCTGTTTTTGTGCCTTTGGATTTAGAAATTCATTTTCAGAACTCACCATTACCATAGGTGGAGTCTGTGGCTGACGATGGAGTCCATTCAAAGGATGCCAAGGAGGGCTTTCTCATCCAGAACATCATTTACAACAATTTGCTCTTACTTTCAGAAATTTACTTATTAGAAGAATAGGTGAAGCATCTTTTTACTCATATGTTTAAGTCCCATTCAGTAGGGATAAGAAGAGCATTAGCAGGTTAATAATATTTTTGTGTTAAATAGTTTAGCATTTCTCAGCCATTTTTTTCTATTATGGCATTTACAACTAATGATGCTCACATTTACATTGCTTCTCCCTCTCATTGACATCTTCAGGTTGTGTATGATGCTCATCTATAATGCTTTTTCTTCCTACTATAAGAACACTCAGAATGAACATAGTGAGAGTGACATTATTATTAGAATAACCTACAAGTGGCATTGCCTGGGGGTACATGAAAAAATCACAGATCCCTCTCCAGGAAGACACCATTTTCTTGTGGGGCCTATGGATTGGGCCAACAAAACACACACACACACACACACACACACACACAGAATAACCTAGAATCTACTCAAGTTTTATAAAAATAAAAGTAAGGCTAATTTCCCAAATTTAATGAGTAAAAAATTACTTGGGACATATCTCTTTTGATTGTGATTCTATTAAATTGCTAGGGCTGCCATACCCAAGTACTATAAATTGGGTGGATTAAAGAATGAAAAAGTATTGTATTACAGTTCTGATGACCAGGAGTCTGAAATCAAAGTTTTGGCAGGTGGGTTCCTTATGAGGGGGCTATCTGTTCCAGATCTCTCTCCTTGACTTGCACATGGCCATCTTCCAGTGTCTCTTTACATTGTCTAACCTCTAGGCTTGTCTGTCTTGGTGTCCAAATGTCCCACTTTATAAGGACATTGGTCATATTGTACCAGAAGCCATCCTAATGACCTCATCTTAATTTGATCATTTGCAAAGACCTTATTTCCAAATAAGATCACATTCACAGATACCAAGGGTTAGGACTTCCACTTGTTATGGTAGAATACAATTAAACCCATAACAGTAGCATTCCATCACATTGCGGTATTGATGGTGAAAAAAACCAATGAATCAATTTATGAAGTGAGGTGGGTCATCACTTCATAGACAGATTTTTCTGATGTGAGATGGAAAGATTAAAGATGGAGCAAGGAACAGCAGGGGTATATAATTTTGGGGATACCCTGAATTCTTTAAGAAAAATTAAAATTCTAATTCTCTGCTTCTCTGGCAACAATATGATGAGGGCTAGAAGGATTGGCATTTACATGGAAAACCTTAGAAATCCGAGAGTTCCAAAGTGTCATTAGTTGAATTTTAAGGGTTTAAAAGGAAAAATAAAAAGACTAAGCATTTATTAATTTGACCTGCATATTTTGTGAGTAGTTGCATAATATGTACTTAAGTAGAAACAATGGATTTAGGGATGTACAACTCAGAATTGTTTGATATGCAGAACCTTCGTTAGGTTGGTTTGCCTTTTACAACTTGAGTTACTAGCAAAGAACTAAAAACACTAAAATGCCATCTTTCTGAAGGAACAAGACTGCAGTACTACTCAAACTTTAATATGTTTATAGATCACCTGGAAAATTTAGATAAAATGTAGATTCTCATTCAACAACTCCGGATCCCTGGAGGACAGGCTGAGTATGGAACTAGGAATTCTTCAGTGGAAATGAGCACAGAGACACTCCTTTCACACACCTTGTCCTCTGCAGCAAGAGCAACAAGCGATTTGAAAGTTTTCCTACTTCTATTCTGCACTCCCTTTAAAGTTAGATTATTTAGTGGATGGGGGTAACAGCATCTTCCTTAGAAATTCCTCTGAAGTCACTGCTTCTTAACATTTAAACATGGTATTCTGTCCTCCCCTCTTCTCCCTCTCAGGTTTGATACTTACTGGGAGCTCTGTAGTCATTTTGCCCAGCTTCCAGTAGAGGTCATTGCCTTGTTACAGAAGTATTTTCCTCTCTTCCTAAGAGAATTCAGTACCTGAGTTGACTTTTCATTCTGTGAGAGAGTTTGGGAAGTCAGCCTAAGGCACTGGTCGGCAAACTGCGGGTGAGCCACATGGGGCTCTTTGGCCCCTTGAGTTTTTAGCAAAGGCCAGCTTAGGAGTACCCTAAATTAAATTAATAACAATGTACCTACCTATATAGTTTAAGTTTAAAAAATGTGCTTTCAAAAGAAATTTCAATTGTTGTACTGTTGATATTTGGCTCTGTCGACTAATGAGTTTGCCGACCACTAGCCTAAGGGATCAGTTACCCCTGAGACCATTGCTTATAAGTAACACCTACATAAAAATAGGAGCCATTCTGTCTCCTCTGGTCAGTTAATCTGAGTGGCAATTATGGGTTAGACTTTTCTGATAACCTAGAACAAATTAAAGAAAAATGGACTGAAGCATGGTCTAAGTACTACAAAGTTTGAGTGCAGTACATTACTTTGCTGGGGCTTCCATAACAAAATACCGCAGCCCTGGTGATTTACACAAATGAAATCTACTTTCTCACAGACCTGGAGGCTGGAAGTCTGAGATGAAGACGTTGGCAGGTTGGTTTCTTCAAGGGCAGGGATGAGGATTGTCCGAAATGGGAAATCATTTGGCCTGGCCCTGCCAAGGCATTGAGAGTATTAATTAAGTGTTTGACTAAATGTAGCAGGCTAATTTAAAAAAAACAAAACAAAACACTTTTAATTGATTTTTTACAGAAAGGAAGGGAGAGGGAGAGAGAGTCAGAAACATCGATGAGAGAGAAACACCAATCAGCTGCCTTCTGCACACCCCCCACTGGGGATTTGCCTACAACCAAGGTACATGCCCTTGACCGGAATTGAACCTGGGAGCTTTCAGTCCACAGGCTGATGCTCTATCCACTGAGCCAAACCGGTTAGGGCTATAGCAGGCTAATTTTTAAGTTGATAATTTTGTATGGCATTTGATTGATGTTATAAATATCCAAATATCCCCACCCCTGTTCTAAGGGAAAGATCTGTTCCAGTCCTCTCTCTTTAGCTTATAACTGGCTGCTTTCTCCCTGTGTCTTCACTAAAATCAAGTGATATTATTCTCATACTCACGAGTAAATGTTAAGGCGCTATTCTGTAAGGTGGGGCTGCTTGCGTGATCTGCACATTCTGGGCACCAGCCACAGTCCATCAGAGACATTATTAATTCTGCCCCTTGAGGGGCTTCATGAGAACAACAGAAAGATTCATTGCAAGTGACTTAACACCAGTTATAGACTTAGAACTTTATAGAATTTAGTTACATTATAGATGTAACAACTGAAATGTTATAAACCGGGGTTTTGAGATCAACATTTTACTCCTTTCTAAGGAAATAGTGAAAACCTTACCTCTGGCTCAGAGAATTGTCTCTGTCTTGATCTCCTTCAGAGTTTCAGGTTAATGATATTAACTTGCTTGCACGTATTCTACCTTGTTATATCCCACCCTTTTAGTTTGAAGATTGTCGCTTCCTTATAGTGGAGCCCTTTTTAATTATCAAAAAGATTCTAAATTTGCTTTGGGTCTATTTTAAGACTTTGAATTGCCAAAAGAAGCCTTTGAAAAGTTAATTGCTTATTTATTTCCCTTTTCTTTCTTATGAGGGGTTCTTGTATTATATTTCTTTTTGAATGAAATATTTATTTAAAAATATTTCTATTGATTTCAGAGAGGAAGGGAGAGGGATAGAAACATCAGTGATGCGAATCATTGATTGGCTGCCTCCTGCACGCCCCACACTGCGGATCAATCCCACAACCTGGTCATGTGCCCTGACTGCTAATCAAACCATGATCTCCTGGTTCGTAGGTCTATGCTCACCACAGAGCACACTGGTCGAGCTCCTTTTGAGTATTCTTATAGCTACATCTTTCATTTTTTAAAGATTCAGTTTGCATTAGAGGGTGAGGAGCCTCTCTATTTGATTCAAAATATGAGTCATCACAGCCAAGAACCCCGAAGATCATAACATCCTGCTGGTTTCAGCTACTAAGGGAAATTACTACTTAACCAAATATTGAAGTGGCTAAGCATCACGTATGAGGCCATTGTTCTCTAGTGTTGACCTGACTTTTAAGGGTAGTGATCACACCTTGGAGGGAGACAGGAAAAGTACTGCTCTCCTGTTCATCTTCATAGGCTACTTGACATTTTCCTCCCTTTATTAAGAAATCCTACTGATGCACATGGGCTTGGTCTTTCACTCCCCTTTTTCCTGATTCCTTTCCATGTGAATGCCCTTGGCTCTGAGGGGACATGATGGTAACATGCTAGTTAGTTGTATGGGTCCAGAACGTGAGCAGCTGGGAAAGCCCTGTCACCAGAGCATAAAACCTGGACACGGAGGAGCTTAAACATCGGTTGATAAATATCTTGTGAGATATTCAGCATCGTGTTCACTATTTGGTCAAACAGACTATTCCACAGACTCCTCAAATCTGCAGTAGCTGTGAGTTAGGTGTAGAAACCTAAATGTGGCGCTTTAGTCCCCTGAATAAGGACAGCATCCCAGCAAATTCTCTTTCTGCATGGTTCTTGCTTGGGCTCTTTATGTCCCAGCAGTATTTTTATTTTTATTTTTTTTTGCACAGGTTAAAGGTTTGGATAAAAATGGGGACACTTGCAGAAGTGATTCATGAGGCTTATTTGGCAGTTTATCACAAATTGCATCTCTTTCCTCAGAGAACACATTCTCTGGCCCCTTTAATCTCTTTTATAAGGGATGACAGTCTATATTAACAGAGGGCAAGGATAAATCATTCGGCTTAAGTGTTAATGATCATCTAATAATAAGATGTGATAGGATTTATATTAGAATTGCAGAACTGGGCTATTTATTGAGTGGAATGCTATCAAATTAGCCTCTGAGGACATGGAGATGATTATAATATAGAAATGCAGAAAGTTAAACTCTCTTCTATTATTATTTTGCTACAAATTCTGGTCAAATAAAGTTAAGTTTGAAAATGTCTGATATGTGAAAAAAATAAAATGAAATGAGACTTCATCTTTTAACACTTTCTGGTAATTTTTCAAAAAGAATTCAGTATTTTTTATATCTGCATTATGTGTAAAAATGTTAAGGCCTGATTGATAATATAGAAATGAATATGCTTTAAAATGTTTAGTTTAGCCGAAACCGGTTTGGCTCAGTGGATAGAGCATCAGCCTGCGGACTGAAAGGTCCCAGGTTCGATTCTGGTCAAGGGCATGTACACTGGTTGCGGGCACATCCCCGGTAGGGGTGTGCAGGAGGCAGCTGGTCGATGTTTCTCTCTCATCGACACTTCTAACTCTCTCTTCCTCTTCCTTCCTCTCTGTAAAAAATCAATAAAAATATATTTAAAAAAATAAAATATTTAGTTTAGTGTTATAAAATGATTACTAGCTTCACTCATAAAATGTTTAGTTTAGTGTTATAAAATGATTACTAGCTTCTCTCAGAATACATTTTAATAGCTTATTACAAAACATGTTATGTCCTGCCCTGTATAGCTCAGTTGATTGGGCATCACCCCTGCATCAAACGGTAGTTAGGCCCTGACTGGTTTGGCTCAGTGGATAGAGCACATGTGTCAAACACAAGGCCCGCGGGCCGAATCCAGCCCGCCAGGCCTTGCAATGTGGCCCGCACCGCGCTGTCATCACTGCACTCCGCTGTCAGTTTATGACATTGTCAGTTTATGACTGTTCAGTAAACCATTCGGCCCGCGATTTAGGCTGGATTTTAGATTTTGGCCCCTTCTCTGATTGAGTTCGACACCCCTAGGATAGAGTGTCAGCCTGCAGACTGAAGGTTCCCAGGTTCTGTTTTGGTCAAGGGCAAGTACCTTGGTTGTGTGCATATCCCCAGTAGGGGGTGTGCAAGAGGTAGCTAATCGATGTTTCTCTCTCATCGATGTTTCTAACTCCCTATACCTCTCCCTTCCTCTCTGTAAGAAATCAATAAAATATATTAAGAAAGAAAAAAAAAGGTAGTTCATTTGATTCCTAGTTAGAGCACATGCCTGGGTTGTGGGCTCCATCTCTAGTGGAGGGTGTGCAGGAGGCAGCCAATAGATGTTTGTCTCTCACATTGATGTTTCTCTTTCTCCCTCCCCTTCCCTCTCTCTCTAAATAATATCAATTAAAAAAACATGTATAGCCGAAACTGGTTTGGCTCAGTGGATAGAGCGTCGGCTTGGGGACTGAAGGGTCCCAGGTTTGATACCGGTCAAGGGCATGTACCTTGGTTGCGGGCACATCCCCAGTGGGGGGTGTGCAAGAGGCAGCTGATTGATGATTCTCTCTCACTGATGTTTCTAACTCTCTATTTCTCTCTCTTCCTCTCTGTATAAAATCAATAAAATATATATTTTAAAAATGTGTAAAACATATTAGTTAAAAGGCTTTATATCCAGCCTTCAATAACCAAGAGTTCTTGTTGCGCTAAAAAGCACTAAAAAGGTTGAAAACCACTGCAAAGAAAAGGCGGTGTGACCAATAAGCTAAACAGAGGAACTAAAAAATAGGAATTCAGATTTCAACTGGACTCTTTAACTGAGTACTTTAGACCTCTCTTTACAAAACTGAATTAAGCACTTTTTTTTTTTTTTTTAATAATATCAGCAAACTTATGTTCATATTCTTTGAGCCCCAGTTCAATGACCTTGATCTTGGCTCATTGTCATTCATTATCTCCAATGTTGCTCAGCTTCCCATTTTGAATATTTTCAATTTTTCTTCCTTGGCTTCTTTATCAGAGCATCTTATTTTAGCTCCTATGCAGTTTCTCATTTTCCTTTCTCAGAAATATTGCAGGTTCAGTCCTAGCTACTGCAATAAAGTGAATATTGCAATAAAGCAAGTCACACAAATTATTTTGTTTCCCAGTGCATATAAAAGTTATGATTATACTATACTGTATGTTTTTCTTATATATGTATAATAAAAGACAATGTACATACCTGAACTAAGAAATGCTTTATTGCTAAAAAATTGCTAGCAATTATCTGAGCCTTCAGCAAATTGTATTCTTTTTGCTGGTGGAGGGCCTTGCCTTGATGTTGATGGCTGCTGACTGATGGGGGAGGTGGCTGAAAGCTGGGTGGCTGTGGCAGTTTCTTAAAATCAGACAATAATGAAGTTTGCTGCATTGATTGACTCTTCCTTGTCAGCAATTGATATTGTCATTTTGGATTTTAGCTATTTTTGTCATTTCAAGGTGATTGAGTTGAATTTTTTAGATTATTAGTAACTTCTGTGGGAGTCGGTTGAGGGAGAGGCTGAGGTAGTTTTCCCAACTTCTCAGCTCAAAGGCTCTTGTATTCCTGTAGCCATAGCCTATTTCCATAGACATGGTGCTTCTGTATAGAAGAGCTGCCTCTGAAAGTCAGAATATAACCTGGCTCAGGAGGACTTACTTTTTAAAAATACATTTTTATTGATTTTTAGAGAGAAAGAGGAAAGGAGAGGGATAGAGAGATAGAAACATGGATGAGAGAGAAACATCATTGATCAGCTGCCTCCTGCACTCCCTCTACTGGGGATGGAGCCCACAATCCGGGCATGACCATGACCAGGAATCAACCCAGTGACCTGTTCTGGATAAGGGCCAGTTTCTTCATGCCCTTTGCCCCGGTTATGGGCCACACAGAAAGGGGGCCAGCCTGGGCAGACCCTAGATACATGGGGTGTTTACCCTGAGCCTGTGTCCCCAGAAAAGTGGATGTACTTGGGTGCAGGCCTGGCCTGATCAGAGATCCTCCTCTTCTTCACCCCCATTCTGCAGTGGTTCTGTCTGCTCCTTGTGGGGAGCCCCACCAACAAAGACCTCACCCTGCCGTGCTCCAGGCCTGGGTAATGTCCCCTTCGCTTTCCAGTTCTTGGTTCCTGGGCCACTGCTCAACCGTTGAGCCACACCAGCTTGGCTCAGGAGGACTGCTAATTACGGTCCAGTTCACAGGCTGGCTCAGAGACAACCATCATCAAGGGACGCCTCTCTGTCAGGGTGGTGACTCACTTTTAGAGGAGCTTTTTCTGAGAGCCCCATTGTAGCTCCCTTGGGCACTTTCCACAGCATCTTTCTCCACTTCCTGAAAGTAAGAGTTCAATAACATCTCAGCCCTTCTCATATTGATTTTGTCACGGAAGTGTTTTCTTTCAGAAAGTAAAAACAAACACACACACAATCACAGCTGAATGTAGAAACCCCTCAGGTATCCTGTCATGCCCTGTTGCACCATCACAACTTCTTGTGGCCTGGTTTGGATTGTGGTATCTTTTACATGTATTTTAGAGATTGTTGATTCTTCTGGGTCTAGTCTTTGAAAATGAGAGAGAGAGAGAGAGAGAGAGAGAGAGAGAGAGAGAGAGAGAGAGAGAGAGAGATTTCCTGGAGTGAAAATAGGAAGATTCAAAATTAAGTACCTGTCATATTTCTATGTTGTTTATTGAACCCCCACAAATCAGACATTATTTTAAATTTTTATTAAGTTAAGAATTTATTTAAGTTCACTCACATATTTACCAAGTTATTAGTTTTTATACTTGTTTTACTTGAATTTTACACTTTTCTTTTGGACTAATTTTACTTATTCCTGGAGTATTTTTATAAAATATAATTATCTCTTCTTAGTTTCTTTTTAAAGAAAACTGTCAGAAACTATAAAAGGTAACTTCCTTAACATGATGAAGGATACCTATGAAAAACATTCCAGTAAGTAAACATTCTACTTGGTGATGAAATATTGAACACATTCTTCCTGAGTTCAGGGACATAACAAAGAAGCCACCTCTTCACGTCACCAGTTCTATACTACAATATTTTTGGAAGCCTTAGTCAGTGAAATAGAGCAAGAAAAAATAAAAATAAATAAAAGATACAAACATTGGAAAGGACAAAGCAAAACTGTCATTCACATATCACATAATGCTGTACATAAACAAATTCAAAAAAACACACACCTATAAACAACTAGAATTGATAAATAAATTTTATAAGGCATTTGGATAAAGGTCAATATATAAAAATAATTTTATTTGTATATGCTACCCTCAAATGCTATAAAATGAATTTTATTTTATTATATTAAATTAGTATAATTAATATATTAAATTAATATAATTTTATTATATTAAATTTCATACACAGACAGGCTTAAGGATCTAAAGTTAAACTACTCTGCAGAGTACCAGAAGGATTCATCAGACATAATAGGTTAATTTAAATTTGCATGGATGCCAGGCAGTTTGACAAAATTCTGAACTTGGTTATTTCATGAATTTTCTACTGATTGAACTCATGAGATTCATATTAAATTGATAAAAGTTAACATGTTTTGATAGCATCATCCTAATAACTTAAAATATTCTTTTAGAAAATAACTTCAAATTACAATCAAATTTAATTGTATAATTTCTCCAAGCCATGTTTCCCACATCTGTTATTTGAGGATAATACCGTCCCATTCTCATAATCTTTGTTATAAAGATTAAATGGCAAATACAGTTAAGGCTGCAGCATAGTAATGTCTGGTACATAATAACAGCATTGGATAAATTTCAAGGAGTAAAAATGACATTTCTGTTTTATTTTTTCCTTTTCTTTAAGCCAAGATGATACCATTGCCCACTGGCATCAGGCACATTTTTGAGCCGCTTATTCCAGCCACAGGAATGAATTTGCATTTATCAGCCATGGTTTATTTTGAATCCAACTTTCTGTTTTGGATTATCATCATCCTTTTGTAAAATGCTTGGCTAGTATTAGGGGACAGTCTAGCATTTGGCGTCATGATCAAAACCAGCCTCTTCAAGTGCAAAATTAAATCTCCTCTCCATTCTTTCTTAGCCTCATGATTTAACCAATGAGCCAACCAGCCACAGGGAATTTAACAACAACCATGTAATTGTTATAAAATGCTCCACTAATTCAGAAGACCAATTTGGTCACATCTCCTTAATTTTTTCAATTAATCACTTCAGTACCCAATTTCCTTATTTATCAGGAACCTTAGAATCCCCCCCTCTTGGGGCTTCCTCTTGATCTTCATTTTTTCAAGAACTTGAGAATCTCACACAGCCCCAAAGCAGTTTATATTTTTGCACCAACAAGATAGAATCCTGGGGTTTTCCTAGTCCACCGGTGTGACATCTATTGCCACAGGTGGGTGTGGCTTTTCAGTTTAGTCCTGCTATCAGGGAATTACTGTGGAATCACTGATGTCACGAGGCCTAGATGATCCAGACTCCTGAAGAAATCACCGTATTTCTTTGAGAGTGGATAATCCCTTAGAGCTAAACGTGGCTATGGGTAACCCAAGGCTCCCAAGTGATCTGATTTTTAGTGTGCATATGTTTCAGCTCCCTTACGAGCTGCTTGCATGGTTGCTGGTAGTCTCAGAAGTGTTGAGACAGGATTAGTTAGATTTTTCTGTCACTTCACAGATCTAAAAGAAGATTCCCATCTTCTTTTCTACATAGGGATCAGCTTTCTTTCTCATTTATTTATTTATTTATTATTTAAAGAATATATATTTTATTGATTTTTTACAGAGAGGAAAGGAAAGAGATAGGGAATTCAAAACATCAACAAGAGAGAAAGATGGATCAGTTGCCTCTTACATACTCCCTACTGGTATGTGCCCTCAACTAAGGTACATGCCCTGAGTGGAATCAAACCCGGGACCCCTGAGTCCACAGGCTGACACTCTATCCACTGAGCCAAACTGGTTAAGGTCAAGTTTCTTTTTTAAATTGAATTTATTAGGGTGACATTAGTCAACCTGATCATATAGGTTTCAGGTATGTGTTTCTATGTTACAAAATCCCAAGATTTTCTTCTGGGATCAACTTTCTAACTCCAGAATGTCTGCTATTATCTCTTTCCCCTAGGCTAGCGGTCGGCAAACTCATTAGTCAACAGAGCAGTACAACGATTGAAATTTCTTTTGAGAGCCAAATTTTTTAAACGTAAACTATATAGGTAGGTATATTGTTATTAACTTAGTTAGAGTACTCCTAAGCTGTCCTTTGCTAAAAACTCAAGGGGCCAAAGAGCTGCATGTGGCTTGCAAGCTGCAGTTTGCCAACCACTGCCCTAGACTGTGGTGTTGCTCACTCAGCCTTCTAGAAAGACTAACTTCCATGAGTTTAGGGCCTTATCTCCATACTTCTTGTATTCAGCCTTGAATAGTCATGGTAACCAAGGAGGTAGATGTCCTGCTACCTCACCATACTTTTTATTCCATATGGCCATTTCCTGCTCCCAAAACTATCCTTAAAATAATAGATGGTGCTAATATTCCTACCTTCCAGGTAAACCACATTATCCACTCAGAGACTCATATCTTTGTTATCTGCAAGATACACATAGAATACCATTCTCCATTATCCATACATTTCTATCTGGGATTTCCATTTTAGATGATACTATCAATGGGAGAACATGAACTTTATAGTTAGCTAAGTATTGCTTGGTTTATACCAGTGGTTCTCAAAGAGTGATCCTCAGACCAGTATCACTGGTGTTACCTTTGGTATTTATAGTACATTGATGGCAACTTTTAAGAAACATAAATTCTTGGACCTCATCTCAGATCATCTACTGAGTTAGAAACTTTGGGGCCAATAGCAGCATACTATTCCAACCAATCCTTTGGAAGATTGTAAATAAAGCTAGAGTTTGGGAACCACTGATCTAGGCAAAAACATACTTTATAATTGTTTTTCAAATGGGAGGTGAAGAGCTGACTTCTGTGTTCTTGCTGATATCTTCTGAGTGTCAATAGTTTGTTAAACATAAATACACAAAAACAGCTTTTTCCTGGAGCTTGTAAAAAATCAGTGCCTGCTGGTGGTCCTGAGTTGGAGGCTCAGTGCCTACCTGGGATATGTGTGAAAAACTAAGAAAAACCAGGGAACTCGCTACCCTGTTGTTCCTTAGATTCCCAGGCAGTCGGTCCTCTTCTTTCCAGCTTTCGGCATCTTTCTCTTCATGCTTTTGTTGTAAGCACAGAGATTTATGAAAAATTGAGCTACTACATCTTGGCAGAACCAGAAGTCTTATGAAGCACTTTATAGCCAAGTTACCATGAACTTGTGATAGTGTTTTATATCTTTTCAATCTCATATATACATATAATTGTTATGGAAAAATATGTAGTTAGCAATGGATATTTTGATCTATGTTGAGATCATTTCAATTCAGATGCAGTATATCATATTAGGTATCAGGAATAATAATTTTTAAAAGCATTATTACTTGTAATCCATGATACATTGCCAAAAATGCATTGCACCTGAGGAAATGCATCATAAAGACAGAACAAAGAGGGCCCCAGAAAAGAAATAGTGACAATAGCCACATTTTATTTTATCCAGATGAGAAATTCTTGATATATATATACCCCTACCTACCTAGCTAAGAAATAGGGCTTTAAGATTTGGAAAATGTTGGGAAGTACACTCTGCAATGCAGTGTGCTTTTGTCACTTTCACTGTTTTCAGGATGAGAAAGAGCTCAGTAAGCACTTTTACACACTTTGGTCTTGGTCTCCACCTCAATTGCATTGTTGGCATAAATTCAATCAGGAATAGATTTATCTGCAACAGATAGTACTAAAAGGGAACATGTGCCAGAGCTCTATTAGAGTGTGTTAATTTTAAGATCAGTTATTTAGATTCATAGAAGAAATACTTTATTTATATTTTTCCAGGAAATTATTCAATAATGTAAATGCACAAAATTTCTGCTCACATCACTCATCAACCACTTCTTGTGTTTATTTCTTAAATACTCATATATCCTTCCATCAGTTATATGATTGAAGTTAACCAAGTTGGCTTATATTATGAATTGTGTTATAAATAATGTACTTAATACTAATTATCATTACAGTAACTTGTATAAATGCTACACTTCCTAGTGGATTAATACCTTCTTGTTCTTTTCACATATAGTGGATGATTTAAAACCACATCTACTTACATAAATATCTAAGATGCTATCTAGATAGTTTCTTTTTTTATCATTGTTAATCTTCACCTGAGGATATTTTTCCCATTGAATTTTAGGGCAAGTGGAAGAGAGAGGGAAAGACAAAAAGAAACACTGATGTGAGAGAAACACATCGACTGGTTGCTTCCTCCAAGAACTCTAATCAGGGCCCAGGCTAGGGAGGAGCCTGCAACGAAGGTACATGCTCTTGACTGGAATCAAACCTGTAGGACAACACTCTACCTGCTATCAAACCATGTTTCTAAACATGTTTCTAAAATGCTATCTAGAATGTCCTGACTCTAAAAAAATTCATTGAATTAAGTTTAATTTCTTTCTCTTTGATGTCAACATGCTATCCTAGATCTGTGAGATGCACAATTATAAACTTATTTTTGAACTAAGTATATGTAATTCACTACACTCTATATCTTCATGCATCTGTCACATTTTTTTAGGGCACTATAACATATCTAGAAAACTAAAATTTGGCACAAATATATTGCTCTTCATTTGAAACTTAAAAATCTTAGAGAGAAGAAGGGAGAGGGTCAAAGGGCCTGCACCCCAGGCATGTGCCCTGACCAGGAACCAAACCGGCCAGAGACCTCTCAGTGCATGGGATGGCACTCAAACAACTGTGCCACACCAGCAGGGCAATGCAATATTTTAATTGATAAAATGAAGGAATAGCTAGGATAACAGGTGATTAGAGAATAGAATATCCCATTTTACCCAAGGAATTAAGAAGGGCTTCTCAAAGAAGGTGATGCTTTAAACTGATTCTTGAATTAGAGTTAAAAGATGGTCAGGATGTGCAGCTATAAGATTGGGCAATGGAGTGAGACATTTCAGGTTATTAGTAGATAGGGGACATAGTTTTATACAGTAGAATTGAATTCTAAATGAAAAATTAAATCTTCACTATTCAAAATGTCACAAATAATCACCAAAATATGATGGATTGCCTTAAAATCTGAAACTTTTAAAAAATAATCATTGTCTTGGATTTTTTTGATACTCCTTTTTCTTTTATTCTGTTTTTGCTAAACCATTGAAAAGGTCAGCCTCCGAGCTTTGGATTTGACCACTAACATTTCTCAAACTAAATGTGTTAATGGCATTTCAAAGGACACTTTTTGCCTCTCCAGAAGTTCTGCTGGAGGACTGAGGCTTCAGACTTAACAAGCAGCCAGCCAAGTAAAATATGTTCTAAGTCAAAGCCCGACACTTTAGAGCCACAAAGGATGGGTAGCTGTAAGGTAAAGATTGTAAATCCTGAAATTGCAGCTGGATTCTTACATTTGGCTCTGAGTTTTACTGATCTAAAAACATTGTGCTAAGTGAGACTTTATAGCCTCAAAGGAAATTCTTTGAGAACGAAAGACCCCTGAGACAAGAAATCTTACCTTAGTCCTCTGGGTAAGGGTAGGAATTTGTTGGAATGCCATTTTTGATAACATTTTTCCAGGGCTTAGAATGTCATTTAATTGTGATTTTTCTGCAAAGACTTTAAGGTTACTGATTTTTAAAAAAAATATGAATTTAACACAATAGTTATGTTGCATTCTGGCACTGTGACCTTTTAAAAACATGTCACTTCATTATGTTTCAGATGAATAAGTGATGTGCTCTTTTATAGCTTTTGCCCAAGGGAGAACTTATAATGAAGACACGAGCCAGCTAGAGCTCACGCCCTCTAGATCTGTGACATTCTCCACTGTAAATAGATGTATCTGGCAACAAAGGGGAAGCTTGCTAGTTCCTGATACGGTTTTATATGCTGTTGTACAGGGTAGGAGCCAAACAATCACTTCGGGTATGAGGAAAAGATAAATCAGACCTGGTTCAGTTTTTGTCCTTTTTTTTTTTATGGCTTCCTGACTTGTCTCTTGACAGATGCACTTGATCTTCCCCACACAAGGCCTGTATTGTCTGCATAATGTATTTCAGCACTCAATCGTACACTATCCTGTAACATAAATGTTTATGTGTATATCTTGTGTCTCTAATTAGGCCATTAGCCTTCAGTGGGAAAGGACTCTGCCTTCTTGGTATCCTCTTTGACCTTTAGTATAATTTTCAGCATATAATAGGTATTCTATAAATACTTATTTGAATAAGCTTAGTTGAGTTGGCCAATCATCTTTAAGAATGTGTGAGAGCAGGAGAACTGTGGAAGTGTCTCTAACCAGGGGATGCAGATAGTTGGTCATGCTAGTGAACCAACTGGATTCCCTGTCCAACATCAACGACTCTTCTCAGTGTTACTGCACACTGTGCTTTATTTCTTTACTTGCCTTACTGTGAACCCATGGGCATACTCCGGGGTAGAAGAAAATGTCTTCTTTTTCTTCAGACAAGCTCAAAAGTGATGAAAATTATATCAGCTGTTCAATTTATATGAAGCAAATGAGATTAATTTCACATGCCAGGTAAGGAGGGCTATATCAGTAACACATTGCTGGTAATAATGAGAATTGTGGACAAAATGTCAAAAGTATAAAGGGTATCTGTAAGTCCCAAGGGCAGAAAAAGAAAAGGACTTAATTTAGAAATGGGAGTGAAAATTAGAAATGGGAAGTTAAGGAAAATGGGGAAGATATTGAGGAGGAGGTCTTCAGGGAGCATGAGTAAAATTTAGATCCTTCACAAGTTGGGCAGTGAGTTAGTTTTGGCTTACTGCTATAACAAATAGACCCAATATGTACAGTGGCTCAAACCAAAAGAGGTTTATTTCTTGTTAAGAGTACTGAATGTTTGTCCAGGTTGACATGGCATCCTTTCTCTGTGGAGTTATCTAAGGACCTGGTTGAAGGAGGCTCTGCCTTCTAATTTAAAAAATTAGAACATGCATATTTTAATTTATCCAAGGTGAGATTTTTTGATATTTCAATGAGGAATTATAGAAAATATGAATAATTTAGTGCTGAACTAATAAAATTTTGCATTGCATAGTCTATAAAATATAAAAGCCTTTCAGTGATTTTATATTTTATATGGATTATATATATTTAATGGATTTATATATTTTAAGTAATTTTTTACTTTGTTGTGTGCTAGTACAATTATCAAAAATTACTCTACCAGAACAGCTGTAGGCAATAGCATTAACATAAACTGTTAATGCATTAGTTTCTAATGCTCTGAAGTGTTATTTCTACATTTAAATGATTGCCTAACATTATAAGAGAATCAGTAAAATGATTTTTTCTTAAGTCAATCACAAATGTTTGTATAACTTCATTTGGCAACAACTTGTAAAATTTCAAAAATTTACAAGTGCTAATAATGAAGAAATGAAATTATACACCATATGGAAGGTATTCAAAATACTTGATAACTGAATGAAAAGATACCAAGATCCTATTACCACTTCTTTGACCTAATTTATCACTTATGACCTGAAGAATTAATCACTTACTCAAACACCCAAATAACAAGGACACAACCATCAAATTTGCTGAGCATTAGATTCATTTTAGGCTCTGATTAAACTGGTTTAATTTTTAACAGTCAAAGGTACAGAGTCTGAAAGCAGATATTTTATTTTTAATTGTATATTATATTTGTTTTTTAAAAATAATGTTATCCTATCTAATAAAGAGGGAATATGCTAATTGACCCCCACACTGTTGCAAAAGATGGCAACATCCACAGCCAATAATGAGGGAATATGCTAATTGATTGCCCTGCCCTTAAAGATGGTGGCAAGCACAGCCACTAGAAGGCAGTCCAGGCCCCTCAACCCCCTTTTTGCCCAGGGCCGCCCGAAGCTCAGGTAACCAGGGCCGGCTGAGGCTTGTGCTGCTGGCATTGGAAATAGCAGAGGTGCAATGGGGTGTCACCTTCCCCTGATGGCCAGATCACCTCCTGACCCTGAGGGCTCCCAGACTGTGATAGGAGGCAGGCTAGACTGGCGGACCCCCTTCCAGTGCATGGATTTTCATGGACGAGGCCTCTAGTATATTATATAAGTTTATGGTACATCTAGCTGACTAAATAAGAGTCTAATAAATGTGGGTGTCTGACTTGGAAAACAACAAGACTTATATATCAGATCTCAGAAAAAAAAAAGTATAATAAAATTTCATAGTCCATTTTCCTATGATTATAGAGACCTGATTTCAATCATTTATTATACTTTTTTTTACATTTTAATTTTTTCTTTTACATTTTAATTTTTTTCTCTTACATTTAAAATGAACTTCCACACATTTCAAGATCACATAAATATTCAATTATATTTTATATTATTTGGGAAGTTGTTAACTTATTTATTTACTTATTTATTCTTTATTGAATAAAGTATTATATATATCTCTTACCATCCCCACCCCCATTGACCGCTCCCTGGACACCCGATCCCCTAGCACATGCCCTCACCCCGCTAGAGTCTATATCCACTGGTTATGCTTATATACATGCACACAAATCCTTTGGTTGATCTCTTTTCCCCTCCTCCCTCCTCTCTCCTCTTGCCTTCCCTCTGAGGTTTAACAGTCTGTTCGATGCTTCTGTCTCTGGATCTATTTTTGTTCATCATATACTATCAACTCTTGATTATTTCTTTTTACAGGTTATTTCAGATAACCTGAAACCTTTGATGCTGCAGAATTACTTTATTGTGTTTAAAATGAAGATTTTCTTATATAAAAACAAAAGTAAATTAATTGAGCATTTACTTTGTACAAGCCAATTCAGTTTGATTCAATTTAATAAGCATGTATTGATTGTTCTCTATGGAAAGATGGTGAATTGGTTTGGGGAATATTCATCTAGAATTGAATTAATAGATGTCTACACTTTAGTGCATTTTTGGCCCTGTAAAATATAATGACTACAAAAACTCATCAGTCTGATTGACATGTATTATCTCTGGAACCTTAGAATCAGTTTGTCAACATCCTCAAGATGACTTTCTTGGATTTTGATTAGGATTGCATTGACTCTGTAGACCAGGTTGGGAAGATCTGAAATTCTAACAATATTAAGCCTTCGTACCCATAAACATAGAAGGTCTCTCCCTTGTGTAGACTTTCTTTAATTTCTTTAATCAGTTTAATATTTTTCCTCATATGGATCTTGTCCATTTGAAAAAAAATTATGCCTAAGTTTTAATTTTTTTTTTGGGGGGGGAAAGGGTGGCTAACATATTATATTTTTAATTTTAAATTCCTGTTGTTAATCGCTACTACATAGGAAAACAGTTAATATAGATTTTTTACTTTTTATGAGAATATGTTAATGTTATTACCTACATGTCTGGTCTCCAAAACAATGTTGATTTCCTCTAACCAAAACACAGAACATTTGTTATTCAGGGATTTGTGAGAACTAAATCCCAAATTGACTACTAATGAGCACCGTACAAATCTTACCTGAGGTAACTGGGGGAGAGGTAACTATCAATTTTAAATTCTCTGCTCTGAGAATAAAAACTTCCTATGTTTCATACTCAAGAAAATTCTTTAGATATAACCTGTGCCCCTCAATCCCTCACAACTTGCTTCTATAACCACATTTCTGAAAATCATCTATTGGTGACATTACCACGTGGCTGAAGGTCAGCCAGTCAGCAGTAGCCTCACTGTGGCTGACTTTTAGAGACACGTCCACAGCAGAGACACTTCCGCTGTTACAGACGACTCCTTAACTACTAGAGATGAACTAATTCTAACTCACTTCCACTTCTGAAAGTCCACCAATCCTTGGACTCCTTGTTTTCCCAAACCCTGTATAAGATCAACAACTTGCATTGACCAGTGATATGAAGCTCTGTTGGCACAGAGTTCCTTGCTTACCAAACAACCTATTAAGTTTTTGTTTCAAACCTTGAGTAGTGGCCTCTTTTCTGAGAGCAGTTTTTCCTGCTATCAGTTAGGCTACAAAAACAGTGGATTGAGTTGTTTTAGAGCCAGGTAGAAACTCCAAAGAGAATTATGATGCTATTATTTTCTTGGTAATACTTATAGTTGCAAATTTGTATAAAACTCAACTACATGAATATGGGCTATGTGTTTTTTGTAAGACAGTTATGTGATTCATTGCTCGATAGTTAAATGCTCTTTATATAGAAAAACTGTAAATTCCTCTTGGAGTTTAAAGCTAGGTAAAAGTATCCCCTCTGAACAAATAATTTTCTTTTTTCTTTGGCTGCCATAAATCTCAGCAGTATATTTCCTAATCAGATGACTTATTCTTCACTTTAAGATTATGTTTTTAACCATAAGTGACATATGACTTTCATTTATTATAATCTTTATTATAATAGTTTTATTGCATATGAGCTTTGCTTAAGCTACATTAAAACCTATTTTGGGGACTAGGTATGGAAAATTTTTCTATTACATTTATTTTAGGAACATTATAATAATGCTTTAATATTTGCAAACTTTGGCTCTTTCTAGGAACTTACACCTTCATAATAAACCTTCTTTATTTTGTTTCTATAATTGCTAAAATTTGGCAGTGAGATTTTAATGAAGTCAGTAAACTGAATTTATATTTTTACAAATCATTTCTAACACTGATATTTTTTAGGGACAATTATATCTATTTTCAGCATAACTGAAAGGTCAATTCTCCACAGCAATTAATTGGCCAACTACACTTTGAGTGCTATAACTTTAATAGGAATATTGTACTAAAATAAAAGGCAGCATATGAACCTTGAAACATTGGTGCTTAACAACGGGAATCAAAATGAACATTTCTCAATGTGTACTTCATACCTCTATTCAGTAAAGCAACTAACCAGTTAAGGAAAGCAGTTGACTTCCCATATGGCAGAATCGTTTTCACAACGTATATAATAAATACAAGATTGATTTTGAGTCTGATATAAATTTTCCTCTGTTCCACTGCAAGTTCCTTGTTATTAACAAATCCAACAACTGGCATTCGGGAACTTGAAACTAATCTGTATACCTGGAATTATAGTCATTGTTGTTATGGGTAGTTTTTGCTTAGGGGATTGAATAAATCATGGTGTTCATAGTGTAGTTTAAGGAGGAGATAAAAGGACTTATTCAAAAAATATTTCTTCCTATCTTCCCTAAATACTATTTTGCTTGAAATTCTACCTTTAGAATGGTTGCATGGAGGCCTGAAATGGGTAAAAATATGGACTACCTCCTCCAATTTCTAATAAAATATAGTAAAGATTAGGCAAAATCTACATCATTAAGTTGCATTAAAAATTTCTATTTGTTCCTAGGGAGTTTAGTAGATACTCCTGGGGGTCTTAGCTCAGTTTATTCCTATTTCCTGAGGATGGGTAGGTTACTGGACCTATTAAGAGGCACAGGATGCATAACCCTGGGTGCCTGGGGGTGGGAGAGACAACGAAGGGAGATGCATGAGGAACTGAAATTAGGCACATGACGCAGAAATAGAATTCTAAAGAAGTGGCAGGAGGTAATGTGAAGAATACAAGGCTGTGATCTGGAACCATATTTTAGCCCTGACTTTGATCCTGTTAGTAGTAGACTTAGGTGTGGAGGACAGGGAGGCTAGTTCCAGCATCCAGTCTCTCAGGAAAGAAAGGAGAGGCAATCCCATTCTTTGCCTGCTTCCTGATTCTTTCTTGAATGACCTTTTTAATAAAAGGAATATGAGATGTGGCTACTCCAAAGTGCTGACATGGCAATGAATAAAATGCTGGAAAAGAAGCCGTCTATATTTCAAGGAAAGAAAGAAAAATGATTTATGAAAGAGTCTCTCTGACTTTCATGGAAATGTCCACCTACTCCTGAAACCTCTGGAATGAAAGTTGAGAGGTATCTAGTTTTGTCCTTCCTTCTTTGCCCAGTGACTGGGGATATCCCTATAATTGTTTACATTAATTATTCAGAGATCTTCCTAGAATGAGGCCAGGAGAGGTGAATGTCTCTGGGCCTGCTTTGAAGACCCTTGCTATGAGTAGCTGGGAGGCCATCACCGAGGATAAAGACATTGGCTCTATCATAATATGTTTTGAAAATTCCAAGTTTTGATTTGTTTAGTATGTAAAAAGTCCAAACAACTTATTAGGCTTCCTCATTCAAAGCCAAGACAAAGTGGGTAATGAGGTCCTTTTATCCAGGTAAGGCTGTCCTTTGGTGATTTATTTTCCTATTTAAAATGACCACTGATGGGCCTAGCTGGTTTGACTCAGTAGATAGAGCGTTGGACTGTGGACTGAAGGGTCTCAGGTTCAACTCCAGTCAAGGGCATGTACCTGGGTTCAGGCTCCCAGTCTTTTGGTTACAGTCATGCGTGTGGCAAACAATCGATGTGTTTCTTGCACATTGTTATTTCTTTGTCTCTCCCTCTCCCTTTCACTCTGTCTAAAAATCAATGAAAAAATATCCTCAAGTGAGAAAAAAAAAACAACAACAAAAAACCACAAATAAATAAATAGTCACTGATGTATATTTTCACTTTTATTACTCAGGAGCAACTTTTACTGATATCCCTAGTCACACTCCATATGGGAATTTACATTTGTTGAGGATTTTAAAAAATATATATTTCATTGATTTTTTACAGAGAGGAAGAGAGAGGGATAGAGAGTTAGAAACATCGATGAGAGAGAATCTTTGATCAGCTGCCTCCTGCACACTCCCTACTGGGGATGTGCCCGCAGCCAAGGTACATGCCCTTGACCAGAATCGAACCCGGAACCCTTAAATCTGCAGGCCGATACTCTATCCACTGAGCCAAACCAGTTTCAGCTGTTGAGGATTTTCAATGAGCCATCTGCTTCATATCATTACATTGACAGCACTTCTACCATCACCAACAGCATAACAACTGCCATGTGTTTAGCAAAAACTGTGCATCAGACTCAAAGACTAATTTTATCTCATCCAGTCTGACATGAACGGTGACAGGTACTATTATCCTCATCTGAGAGATGAGAAAACTGAAGCAGAAAGAGTCTCGGTAACTTACACTGGGTCACACAGACAGCAAGTGGCAAGCATCCAGTCCTCACGATGCTACATTTTACAAGTAAGGACACCGAGGCCCAGAAAGAACAGAAGAAAATAGATCTGCCAGAACCTTCACAAGACATGTCCTTTCTGTTGTATCATATTATCTCTCACCCTACGTTTTGTTTCTCTGCCCTTCCCAAAGTGTGGGGAGAGGAAATAAAAATTATGAGTGAAAGGGTTTTGCACTGTTATGGGAGGTTCCCATCTTATAAAGAGGCCTGTGTCACACGTTCAGAAGGACCACCTCAGATATGAACTTCTGGTCTCATGCAGCATTACCTGGTGACTTCAGTGTTACCAATTAATCACTGGCCTCTGAACCAACACAAAGTTACTCTCGTGTAGAGCACTAGCAGCTGACAGTAGCTCGTTTCGGGAGTCAATGTTATTGACAAAGTGAGCCAATAGCGAAATGGGCTTCATTGGAAAGTATGGTGAGGGTTCTTATTGCTAACTCTTTATTTGACGTTTGGGCTGAGCCCTGGTGACTTAGGAAAGGATTGGAGAAAGAAAATGCAGATAACAAGAAAGTGCAGAAAGGAAGGCAGCTTGGCTTTCATCGCTTTCAGCGGGAAACAGGTTCATGCCCACCCACACCAAGGCTGTGCCTGTGCTGGCTGCCCGAAGTGCAATTATTCTCCACCATGTGGCCTTGCAGGTCTGCATTCTCCTCCCTCGGTGACTTTCATATCAAAGCTGCTTTGTTTTCAAGTTAACATAATGGGACTCCAACCTAATGCTTTGCCAAGCTCTCATTGATCCTTGGTGTGGAATAAATGCGAACACTGCCTCATTAATCCTCCCTGTGGTCCTTGGAGAGAAGTGGCAAGCAATATCCCATCCATTTTTGCAGTGGAGGAAGGAAAGGCAAAGCAAATTGCTCACTTTAAATCTGTGCCCAGCCTTCTGGACATTTCCATCTGGATATCCTGCTGGTTTGTCAAACTCAACTTACCTCAAATTGAACTCATTTGTTCCCGTTTTCTAAAATACATCACTCTTTCGGAGCGTTGTGTCTTGGTTAATGGCACCACTAGCCCCACAATCCTCTGAGTCATCTTTGATTTTTCTCATTTTCCAGAGTCAATAATTTATGAAGTTTGTCTCCTTCCCCCCAGAAGTAGTTCTCAGAGTCATTCCTTCTTAAACAATCTTTTGCTCTCTTCAGTGTTTCATCACCACTCATCCAGATTAGTGCTCTCCCACCCCCAAAACTCCTTACTTGTATACCCAATTAAGATTTTTAAATTTGTCCTTTTTGCTGTCTCCAAAACATCCACCTTCCTAAAACCAAGGTGTTCCCCCCGCCCCCCTTGTTTGATTAAAAAGCTCTGATGGCCCAACATAGCCAACACATGCAGTCCTGACTCTTCACATCAACAAGATCTTTGAGAGTTGGGCAAAACCTCACTCTGAGAACCTGTCTCCCATGTCTGGTTACCTTGTACCCTACCCTCTAGCCACAAGGACTCTTCAGTCATCCCCAAGTGCTGTGTCCTGTCTCCTGAAGGCGCCAGTTCACAACAAGCTTGCCTCTATCTCAGCTGATTTGCTGGGCACATGTCCAGTCATTTTTAAGGCCCAGTTTTTACATTGTATCTTGTTATCTTTGTGACTCATTCATATGCCTACTCTCTTAATAAACCTCTCTCTCTTTTGGGTCTTCATAACAATTTGTTACTATTTATCACATTTTGTTTTGTACTCAATTATCAGTATTTTTCAAAATAGCCTGTAAGTTCCTCGAGGACAAAGTCCTTGTTTTATTCATATTTGATTAACTAGTACTCCATTGCTGAGTACTTACTTGGTGCTAAATAAATTTGCACAGCAGTTTGTATATAAGAAAGAACTTTTTTGGAAAAATTTTTATTATATTTAATATTTATAATATTATAATATATTATTATTGATCCCTAACTTACAGAACACACTGTAGTTCACAGAAATTAAAAAGAGCCCTGGCCAATTTGGCTCAGTGGATAGAGCATCGACCTGAGGACTGAAGGGTCACGGGTTCGATTCTGATCAAGGGCACATGCCCAGGTTGCAGGTTGGATCCCCAGTGGGGGGTGTGCAGGAGGCACACCAATCAATGATTCTCTCTCATCCTTGACCGACCTCTCTCTCTCTCTCTCTCTCTCTCTCTCTCTCTCTCTCTCTCTCTCTCTCTCTTTCTCCCCCCCCCTTCCTCTCTGAAATCAATAAAAACATGTTTTGGGGGAAAAAAGAGCCTCACTTAAAACAAAGAAAGTAAAAAGACTTTTCAATGGCCTGTATAGCATGAATAGCATGAGAGCCAAGACTGGGACCCAGGATCCCTATCTGTAAGCCCCGATTTAAGTTTATTGTGCTAAATCGCAATAAGCAGAAGTATAGTTGGAAGTTTGGCCTGATAAAATGCCCAATTTTGATTAAACAAACATATCTAGTTAGTACAACATGCTAGATGATGTTCGTATTGAGGGACTCTTAGTGTCCAAAAGGTTGTCTATCATTTCCACTCTTTTCTATACCTGAGAACAGAACACAAACATCTCAGGAGCAAGGATTCTGTCATGTTCACATTTGGAGCAACCATTGCACCTGTACAGACTTGGGTATAAACAATGTTTAAGATATTATTGGTAGCATAATGGGATATATTCTAAGGAATTTTTGTCATGCTGGCCATTTTCTCTTCCCATCTCCAACCCTTACAATACCTTGCCAAGTATTTATGGGGAAAAGTGCACACAGTTTGGTTCCAAGGACAAGTTATTCTGTTACTGGACATGGACAAGCTTTATTTTTTTTCTCTCCCTGATTTTCATCTCCATTGACTGAAAAGCCTCCTATTAAGGTCACTAGCCACAAACATGGACGTCCCTTTCAGGAGGTCCTTGAGCCGATGTCTTTGCATTGCCCACATTTACGTTTCAATATAAATATCGCTTGTTTCATTTATGACTAGTCTAGACTCTTATCTTTAATTATTTGCTCTGGATTGGCCTAGATTGGTTATTAAACAGACTGTTTAAGCCTGTTGTTTTCTAAATGTGTTGCCTTTTTAGTCCAGTTAATTAAAGGGCCAGACGACAGGTTGGCACTATATGCTCTATGCTGCCCACTTCCCATGCTGTCTAGCCAAACTCTATTTCTTGCTAATTTAAGAACATGCAGCTTTGATTCATATACATGAGATTTCTATGGTTCTACCCTCTGAATTCCTATTGCAACTTGTAGTGACAATGATTGATACTTATGCACTGGGTACTTTTTAAGACTTGAATGGAAGTAGTAGATTAATTGCAAGAAGAGCCTTGATTCTCCAATCTTTTCCCCTCGGGTATCCATACCTATTTATCCATCAATAGGTAAAGCTTACTTATATCTCCAACCCTTGAATCTAGGCTGATCTTGTGTTTGGCTTTGGACTATAGAATATGTTGGAGTTGACAGTATGCCAGCTCTGGGTGTAGGTCTTAAGAGGCCTTGGGCATCCCCTTTAGACCCCACCACCATCATGTGAACAAGCCTGGACTACCTGCTGGAAGATACAATCCATGTAAAGGAGAGGCCTGTTATCCTTGCTCAGAACATCCTAGGCCAATCTGTAGTACTTGACTTCCAAACGTACTACTGGTTGCAAATGCAAGAATGAACCCACCTGACACTGACAGAAACACCCAGATATCCCATAGCTCAAACAATAATAAATGCTTATTGCTTTAAGCCACCGGATTTTGGGTGGTTTGTTTCCCAGTGACAGCTAACCCACATAATGCATTACCTCATTTAAGCCCCTGTACATGATATTGCAGTATTACTATCTATACGTAATGGCTAAGGAAACTTAGGGTTGGCAAGATTAAGTTCCTTATTTGAGTTCTCACAGTAAGGGACAGGGCTATGTTATGAGACAAGATAGTCTTGACCACAGGGTTTGCATGCTTAAATATTATGTTACACTGTTTCCCTTCAGGAACATACATTTTATAACTCAATTCATTGAATTATTAAAGCTTTAGGGAAAATGATTTAGCTCACTCCCCTTGATTCCTGTGTGAGGAGACAGAGACAGCACAGAACTCATTGATTTGTCTGAGGTCACAAAGTTAAATCATAGTCTTAAGTTTATTTTTTTAAAATTGTTTCTTAATGCCCACAATTTATCTTTACTTATCAAAAGCATTCATATTTCCATCAGATGATTGAGGTCTAATTATTTTTCTGTGTTCCCCTTGGTACCTAGCATAATGCTGAGCACATATTTATTAATTGATGATTTGCCTGACTGAATATAATTACTTCTGGGGAGCAGGTAGAGTGGCTATGGCCAGCAATACTATATTTCTCTTGACCTACTGTATTTTTCACCGAATTATCATTTTGTTGATGTGCCCTATAAAGAACACTCCCCTCCTTCAATTTGGGAGAAGAAGGTTGTCCTTCTGTGAGGTTGTCCTAAGTTCTAGACTCTGCTTTCATACAATCCTTGCTAAGATTGCCCTGTAAGCAATGGTACACATTTAAACAGAAAATATATTGGGTAGGTGCAAGTAGCCCAATATTTAGCCTTGATACTTAAAATTTGGCTATTTCTCTCTGTACGTTCTATAAGCCAGCCAATTCAGCTATGTAATAGAATCAGTGCAACTGATGATATGAAAGATAGACATGCTCTGGGGGAAAAAAAGACCTTAAATATGCATTTCTTTCCTATTTCTTATCCTTAGTCTTTGCAGAAGAGCATAGAAAGGGAAAAATTACTTATTTTCTTTCTATCATACCCTCCATGAAAGCTCATAGAAGGTACTCCTCATCATTCCCATAGTGCAACTATGGATTTTGAACATGTTTGGAAAAGAAAAAAAAAAACCTTTCACACTTTCTTTTTCCCCTTGACTTGTACCTATTTGCTCTTAGATATGTGGCTTAATGACTAATTTTCTAAAGATTGGATTCTAGTCATATAATAAGATGACAGCAGAGTCTAGTTTAATTTAGGCCAATGAAATATAAACTATAACAATGTTATTTTGTTTTCTAATTTATATTTAGGAAAATTTTAGGAGTTTAAAATTGTCTCACTAATCTGAACATCTGATAATCGGTTTTAAAAAATCAGTTTGTGTTTTTTCATTTAAGTGTCAAACTTTCAAATTTTAACTTATTACCAGTGTAGCATAGAAAAAAAGTTCTAGATTAAACAGTAAGTTTGGGTGGAAGATCTAATTCCTTCTATTATCATTCTCTATTGACTGCACTTTTTAAAAGCATTGTGTTTCTTCACTAAAACTGGATCTTTCTCTTTAATTCCATCTTTCCAAATAGAATTAGACTAAGGCTTGTGATAAGAGATCACATGCTGGTCAACAGCAGTAGATGAAACTGAATCTTGTTAAAATTCTCCTTCTCATTAAATAACACAATGGCTCAAACGTGGTTCTGTTGTCTCTGTTTTGGGGAAAAAATGTGAAAGTAACATTCTAATAAGTCAGAGAAATATTTAGTATGTTAGTGAATTTTATGCTGTGTGTCTGTCTTGTACACAGCTGTATCTTCATAGACTGGAACAAATAATATGCATAATTAAGAATTGCTGAATACATTTATTGAATGAATAAAACAAATTTTATGTTTCTGTAAAAAAATTCTATATATGGAATTTTTATATTTTAATGAGCATAGAGAAAGACTGAAAATGGTGTGTATATGTGTGTGTGTGTTGTATACACACACATAACAGCATGTTAACATTGAATAGAAAAGAGGGTGGTATTGAAGGGAGTGAAGTATATGGAAAATTATTTTTTCTTTCTATACACATTATTTTACTTTTTTCTATAAGAGCATTTTAGTTTTGTAATTTAAAAATATAATAGAAGAATAATTTAAAATTAATAATAATGTGAAAATGCTTAAAGGTTGTAAAACTTCTTATAGAATGACTCTACCTATATAGGATAAAATATGACTGGTTATAAGAGATATAAAATATTGGCAATGGTTATTGAGAGGGAGCTTATGAATTAATTTATTTTACTTCATTATACTTTTCTATGTATTTAAATTGTTCTGTCTTGTATTTTTTTAAAAAATTAGATTTTAGAGAGAGGTTGAGGGAAAGAGAAAGAAACATTGATATGAGAGAGAAACATTGATTGGCTACCTCCTATACGCAACCTGACCAGGATCTAACTCACAACCTGGGCATATGCCCTGACTGGAAATTGAACAGGCAACCTTTCGGCATATTGGATGATAGGTTGTTTTTTAATGAAATGTTACAGACACAGTTCCAGTCCCTTTTTCTCCAGAGGAAACCATTGTTGTTAATTGGGAGAGTATTCTTCCCAATACGTATATTGTATTTTTACCATGTGTCTCTAAGTATATAGTAATTTTACATGTGTTTAAAAGTTAATATCATGTTATTTATGTTCTTTCATAACTTTTCTTATAATAAACAATACATTATTTAAGCTCATTTCTATTATATTGCAACTTTTTGTCCACTGATAATACTCTCAGAAATGCAATGCTTTACTGATAATAATTAATACCATTTATAATATTTAAAGTTTACTAGGGTAAACTTTGGGGAGGGAGGGCATGTATAGGAGGGGGGGGGGCATGGTAAGATATGTACACAGATAATAATTTAATTAAAAAATAATAAAAAAATAAAATATAAAAAAATAGTTTACTAGGGTCTAGCACTATACTAAATGCTATCTGATCCTCAAAAGAACCCAATGAAAATCAAAAAATATTCTGATAATAATTTTTCCTGATATAAAGTTTTAAAGAAAAGTTGAGACCCAGTAAGAATTTTGGACTGAGGACCCCAGGATACTCAATGGAGGAAAGGGTAAAAAAAAAAAATCCAAAGTCAGTTCCCTGAATATAAAAAACACATTTATTTTATTTTATTTATTAATTATTTTGACTGGAGATAGCCCAGGCCATAGTAAGCCTAGACTCATCAGAGTGCCTTGCTTCTTGGTTTTCTTTTATTTATTTTAATTCCTTTTGTGTTCTTGCTTATGGAATTTACCCTATTGTTTTATGTGCTTATGTTGTCCTTGGTGTTGTCCTCCAGTTACTATATACATACATACATTTTCCCTCCAACAGACTCTAAAAAGTACCGTATTTTCCGGCACAAAAAAAGCCTGCTCAGATTGGCCAGAGTCAGAGCAGGTTTTATTTATTAACCTTTTTTTAATAGGTTTAGGTCTATTAAAAAAAGAACTGGTGTTGCCTCGGAAATGGGGGGTAGTTTTATACAGCGAATATAGACCTAAACCTATGTTTTAACTGTAAAATTAGGGGGTCGTCTTATACGCCGGAAAATACGGTACATTAGAGATAAAGCAAATTAGCACTACATACTCACTAGCTGGTTTGGATCCTGGGTGTATGCCATTTCCATCAAAGGGCAGTTCTGTGACATGAGAACCCTATGAGTCCAAATAGGATGCTCAGTCACCCTGTGGGCAAAAAGAATTGAGATCATAGATTTTCCGTTGCCTAGGTTTTAGTTAGTAATAACTTTGAGCATGTGAAATAAGGCTTTAGTTATGAACTCCGTGTAAGATGAAATGTGTAATCACATAAGGATTAAATTAACTTCTTTTATTGTTTGTTTATTATGAGCACATTCACTATATTGTCTAGCTTTCACCTAAATACTTCCAATAAAAAGGAGCTCATTATACTCTAGGACAGCCTGTTCCATTTTTGAACAGCTCATTTTGTCGTAGAATAAAAGGATCATTGGGCCTGTTTCCAAGGCTATAAGAACTTTTGTGGATGTTTGGAGATAAGAGTTTAGATCAGGGATTAATAATCAAGTTCTAGGAAAGCAATGCAGAAGTAAACTATGTTATCCTAGAAGCTATCTATATACAATTGATTGTGATACTATTTGGTATCACCACAGATCTAGGCAGTCAAAAATAATCTTCCATTCAGGCCCCATTATATAATAATGTAGTGTTCTAGATTCTATTGCTTGAAAGAGAACAGTTATGGAGATAGTTAAAGATAAACTTCAAAGAAAATATTTAAGAAACAAGTTATTTAATATCAGCGAGGGGAGGTTGAAGGAAGGCAATGATGGTGTTGAGTTATAGTTTGAAATTCTTTCATCACGTGCTCCCCTGAAACCAATGGAAAAGAAGTGCAGTTGACCCTTAAACAATGCTGGGGTTGGGAGGGGCTTATCCTTACGCAGTAAAAAAAAATCTGTGTATAACTTTTTACTCCCCTAGAACTCAGTCAGCCCCTTGGTATTTATGGGAGATTGGTTCCAGGGACCCTGCAGATACAAAAGCCAGGAATGCTCAAATCCTTTATCTAAAATGGTGTATAACAATGTATCAATGCATACAATTGGTTGTCTGCACCCATAGATTTCCCAAACATGGATTGAAAATACTGTTTTCAATCAGTGGTTTGCTGAACCCATGGATGCGAAACCCAGGGATACAGAGAGCTGACTGTAAGAAAAACTCCATGTATCCACTTACAAGTGGACTCACACACTTCAAACCTGGGCTGTTCCAGGATCAACTGTATTTCATAACTAATTTTGTAGCAAAAAACTGACCTGACCTGAGGTGATACTATGTTTAATCTCTATCCGAGTTAATGCGACTATTCATGATTTGCTGCAGAAATACTGATGTGTTTGAGCAAGGAATCCTGCTACAGACGTTGTTAGAGACATTGGATAATATAAAATACTTGCATCATATTACCTCTCTAGATTTGAAAAGTGTGAATTTTGAAACACATCTATATCTAGGCTTGCAGGCTGTTGTAGGTCATTTTCCTATTTAACTTTTGAGAGGACACTACTTTTACTATCGTGCCTTCCTGTTATTATAAATTGAAGATACATCAATCTTACAAAATTATTATCCTTAAAAGAAAGCAGTAGCGTAATAATACTTTCAATGAGGAAAGGATCCTCTACTTCTGCAATTAATTAGAACTGGGTGGAAGGGGAGATAGAAAAACGGGAGCTCAGCAGGATGTTCCAAGAGTAGCAGTGCTCAGCCAGAATTAGGTTAGAGAGAAAAATGTCACTCAGGAAGACATGACTGGGCAAAAGGTATGTTAGACTAAACGGGGAGGTAGACACTCTAGAGTTGAATACCTCTTCCAATCTGCCTTCCAATCTTCACTGATGTGTCCTTCCAACTTCCTTCGACAGCGACCTCAAAGCTCTTCTTTTCAGCTTCCAGCTACTGCTGGTTCCTACAGTCATTGCCAAAAGTTTTAGTTTTTTGTTATAGCAGCACGTTACTCCCAGGAACCAAGTTTTGTTACAATTACTTATTTCTGCGCGCGCGCACACACACACACACACACACACACACACACACACACACACACAAATCATCCTAAATTTTAGGCTTAAGATCCCACAATTATTTCATTTGTGTTTGAGAATGTGGGTCATGAATTTGGGGAAGGTGTGGCTGTATTCTTCGTCTTCTCCATGCGGTGTTGCCTTGGGTCACTGGGTATGCAGGTGGTGGAGGTTCAAAGTGCCAGCTGGATGCTGAGTGCGCTGAGGCTTTCTTCTTGTCCACGGAGTCCGCAGGCCTCTTCGTGTGATCTCTCCAGTGGTGTGGGACTTCTTAAAGGCATCTCACGGTTCCAAGATTGGAAACTGGCACATATTCATTTCCGCATTATTTTAATGATCCAAGATGTGGTAAGAACCAGCCCATATTGAAAGGATAGGACATAAAGCTCACAGCACCCATCTCCTTGTGGAAAAAGTGGAAAAGGCGCTGAAGCCGGTTTGGCTCAGTGGTAGAGCGTCGGTCTGCGGACTGAAAGGTCCCAGGTTTGATTCCGGGCAAGGGCATGTACGTTGGTTGTGTGCACATCCCAGGTAGGGGGTGTGCAAGAGGCAGCTGTGCACATCCCAGGTAGGGGGTGTGCAAGAGGCAGCTGGTCGATGTTTCTCTCTCACTGATGTTTCTAGCTCTCTATCTTTCTCCCTTCCTCTCTGTAAAAAATAAAAAATATATATATATTAAAAAAAATAAAAAAAGTGGAAAAGGCTCTGTAGCTGGATTAAATTGTTATTTTTATGATTTCTTAATTTGGACTTTTAGGTTATTTATTTTCAATCTTTTTTTTTTCTTAGTATAAGAATCAAAACCCAACATTTCTGGGTTGTATTTTATACAAGTTGTATTGTTCTCATTTAAATCTAAATATATTTTACTCACTATTATATTTTTTAATTGATTCAATTGTTATTTGAAATGTCTTTAAATTTTCCAAATATAAGTTTTCCAAGTGTTTGTAATGGCTTCTTTTCATTGCCTTCCAAATTAATTATGATGTGATAGACATTGTGTACCTAGATTATTTGAAATTTTCATGACATTTGCTTTTGACTAGATTTATATTGTCAATTTAAAAAGATTTCAATGTATACCGGAGAATATTTATTTTCAATTTTTATAAGGAGCAGAATCTCTTCTCTGTGTAATCTGTTTATCACCTATCCAAGAAAAGTATTATAATTGTTAGTCTCATCTGTAGTTCTATATATTTTACTTATATATCCTCAAGTATCTATACTAATAAAAGGGTAATATGCTAATTTTAGCATATTACCCTTAGACTGGATGTCTTCTGGACATCCTTCCAGACAAAGCCACAGTGGCAGAGGCCAAGGCAGAGATGGTTAGGGGTGATCAGGCAGGCAGGCAGAGATGTTTAGGGGTGATCAGGCAGGCAGGCAGAGGCAGTTAGGGGTGATAAGGCAGGCAGATAGGCAGGTGAGTGGTTAGGGCAATCACGCAGGTAGGAAGGTGAGTGGTTAGAAGCCAGCAGTCCCAAATTGCAAGAGAGATGTCCGACTGCTGGTTCAGGTCCAATCAGACATCCTCTGAGGGGTCTCAGATTGGAGAGGATGCAGGCCGGGCTGAAGGACTGCCTCTCCATGCAAGAATTTTGTGCACCAGACCTCCAGTTCTAACTATAAAACCTTTGTGATATATTCACCCTAAAATAAATTAAATACTGAATTTAGTTAATTTGATAAATATAACAAAAAAGGTCTTTAAAGTCCCAAGATAGATTTTTAAAAGCAAAGTGTCTGTTATTTGACTTTTGTAAGTCTTTACTGTCTTATTAAAAATAGGAAAGATACCTACCACACAAGGTTTGTGGTGACAATGAAATACGACAATGAGAAGTAATGAGAATTAAATCAGAGAAATATCATGCCTGGCACTTAGAAAGTACTCAATAAATTATATCTTTGACCTGAACAGAAAGTGTATTTCAATATGAAAGTTAACTCTTACGATTAGTGGACATTTCCTCAAATATCTGATTGAAAAAAAGATACAGTATCTTTATTTAGATAAATTCATAATTTTCACTATGTTCTTCCACCAAGAATCAAGGTTAGGAGTCAGGTGTTTGATCTTCTAACATTCCCTGTGCATTCACATTCAAGTGCAGCCTTCCCTTCACAGCGGCTTCTCTCGGGGCTGCGTGTACAGCTCTGCACTTGGTGCTGGTGCTTTTCCAGCCTCCATCACAGCTCAGAAAATACTTTTTTGGAATCAAGTCCTTTATGTAATATGTGGTTTGTTAGAGTTTTAAGGAGGTAATAGGCCTTAAAATTTTGGCCTTCTACCCCATTTTGCTCAGTGATAGAACATCAGCTGGCAGACCCATGGGTCTTGGGTTCGATTCAGGTCAAGGGCATATACCTTGGTTGCAGTCTCAATCCTCAGCCTTGGTTGGGGTACGTGCTGGAGGCAACCAATTGATGTGTTTCTCTCACATAGATATTTCTCTTGCTCTGTCTTACCCCCTTCCATTCTCTCTAAAGATCAATGGAATAATATCTTCAGGTGAGGATTAACAATCAATAAATAAATTTTTAAAAAGAAGGTAACAAAAATATTTTTTATCTATTATCTGTCTATCTATCTATCTATCTCTATCATCTATATTATCAATATCTCATATACCTGGGGCAGATTCATACACTTTGTCAGTGGGTATATAATGTTATAAAGTTTAGTGTCTGCCACCATGAACAGACTAGTTATTGCTCATTTGCATTGAATGTTACTGACATTGTGTCATATCCTTTGAAAAACAAGCCTACATAGCTCTTCTTTTTACTTTCCTTTGCATGCAATTGTCATAATTAATTTTGTGCTTAGTTTCATTATCTTCTTGACAATAGGGTACTATGCATTTGTATTTTCTAGAAAGGGTGCAACTGCGTTTTTGTTTCTTTATGTTTGTCACAAAAAAATAAAAAAATTGATATTGGAGAACATTAGTTTGTGCTCAATATGGGAAAAAAGATCTATTTGCTTCCTCATGAAGGCACACAGTGTTTTATCTTGGAATGCTGTGTAAAGTTCAGGGCTTCATAATGTTACTTGATAATGTTTCATGCAAATAGCGCCAAATTAAAAAAGGGCAAACTTTCTGTTACTCATCATATCACTTGCTAGTTGTATGTTCTTTTCGTCCATTTATGGCAACCTGTAGGGAATTACCATAATCACAGTTTTACTCATCTCAGTATATTGAAATACACTTTTTTGTACCCCTGGACTATGGTAATAATGCTACAGTTTCAATGAATCCCCTTTGAAATCTTGACCCAGGTTTGTAAATTTGAGCTATAGTATGACATGATGATAACATGAAACATGCACATTAAAGCACAAAATAATTTTTATTTAACTGACATGAAAGTAAGTTTTAAGCAAGATAACCTGGACCTCTGCAGATCTTGTAGCACCTGAAAAAACTTAAGAAATAGAAGTATTATAAATAATCTGATTTCTATAAAAAAAAAAAGTAAATTAATTTTATGTGTTATACTTAAGAACTAAAAGCAAAATTTTTGTGCTTCACAATAATTCTTTTTCCCAATAATTCTTTTGTCCTTGTCAATCTAATGGGTGAGTGATAGTATCTCATTGCAAAGGAATTTACACTTTCAGAATTATAAGCTTGAGCATCTTCTCATATTCAGAACTATTTTTATTTTCATTTCTATGATCTGCTTGAATATTTCTTATTGAGTTTTAGTCTTTACTTAAGACTTTTAAGAAAATGTGCCTTTTATCATATGTGTTGGAAATAACTTTACCCAGTTTTCAACTTGCTTTTGGCTCATTTTCATTGTATATTTTCTAATGCATAAATTTTGATCTTTATCCTTTTCATAATCTTTCTAAGCTGGTTTCTGTTTTTATACAGAAAATGCTGTAATTTTGGTTAATTATTTTCAAAATGATCCACCTCCCAATGCTGTCACTTTCAAAGTTCTCAGAATCACCTTACTTTAGATGTCTCTACATTATGCTTTCCAATTCAGTTTGTCTTTTTAATTAAACATATGGGATTACCCCTTTCTCATTATACCTATTTTTTGGAGGCCTGACAATCTGTGTTATTTTTTTCAATTTTATTATTGAGATATAATTATCATATAGCATTGTGTAAATTTAAGGTATCCATTGTGATGATTTGATATACATGTATACATTTGAAATGATTGCCACAGTAGGGTTAGTTACCATATTCATTACCTCACATAATTTCCATTTCTTTTCTCTGAGAGGATTTTTAACATCTACTCTCTTAGCAACTTGCAAGATTATAATACAGTATTGCAAACTATAGTCACCATGTCATCCATTAGTCCCTACAACTTATCTTGTATCTGAAAATGTATCCCCATTTCTCCCATCTTCAGCATCCAGCAACCATCATTCAATAATCTGTTTCTATGAGCTTGGTTTTTTTAGATTCTACATATAATTGATATTATTCAGTATTTGTTTTTTCTGTCTGACTTATTTTTGTTATAAAGCATCCACAGTCCATCCATATTGTGCTAATGGCAACATTTCTTTCTTTCTCATTGCTTAATAATATCTATCTAACTATTATCTATCTATCTATCTATCTATCTATCTATCATCTATATATCTTTGTATATTTATTTAGATCAAGTTAGTTAACACATCCATCACCTCACAGAGTTATCATTTGTATATGTGTGTGTTGAAAATATTTAAGACCCACTTCCAAGAAATGAAAATGCAGACTTTCCTGTATTTCATGGCACTATTTACATTATTGGTCTGGTAACTTCTCCTCTGCCTTTATACTGACCAAGAAATTGAGTTACACAAGCCCATGGTCATCAAGTTCATCTAGTTCACCCATTTAGAAGACAAAGAGGTCAAAATTGATGCCAAGCCAGTGGCCCAGCTAAGCCATTTGAATAAGAGTCTTTGAACCATGTTAGGAAATAATCTAGTCAATTTCTGATAAATAGTCAACAGATCTAATTGGGGGGGGGGCAGAAAGAGAGGAAAAAAACCCACTGTTGCTTATTTCTATTGTAACTTATCAAGTTTTCCTTCTGTCAAACCTGAGGAGAATAACAGTGACATATAATTCTTTTTAAATATGGAACACTCAGAAAGAGATTGTGTCTGAATGGCTGAAAGTTACTCATGTGGAGATATTGTTTGTGTATAAGAGTGATATATGACTATTACAATAATACTGCTAGTAATATCCTGTTAGTAAATAAATTTGCTCATCTGTACAGCTTCTTGGTTTTGAAAAAAAAATTCTTACTTGTCATGAATTCAAAAGCTGAAAAGACTTAGACATAAGAAATATGAATGATATTTGGTTATATGTTTAGAATTCAAATTCTTGGGAAGCACTGCATCTGAAAAAGAGAAATGGATAGAAGTCTCAGTTTGATAACCCTTTATTCACACTGGGCCTCACAATATCACTGCTTCTCTCAGTCACCACTATTTGGCAGTGTCTTTCTCTTGAGGTTTGATAATAAGAGAACGCCAGAAGCTATCATGGGAGCAGGCTGCGGTGACATATCCATAGGAATGGTGGTGAAGGCAGATAACTTGCTAACTTGAATGGGCAGGTGGCAAATGAGAAGGCTTGTTCAGGGATTGTCACTATCATCATAATAGGGCCATTGCTCACCCAGCTTAGAGGGATGACCAGTATCATTGTGGGGAGGTGTGTGACCTGAAGCCTGTTGAGAAGCACCATCACTGCTCTTTTACATTCTTCTTCTCTTTTTTTTGGAGTTCTTCCATGGTCTTTCAGAACATTTTTCTTTATAAAATTTCCCCCCCTAATATATCATATTGATAATGCCTTCCCCATTGTAGATGCTTAAAGCATTGTTGTTTTTCCCGGGTAGTGGGGCTCAGTAGTTGAAGTGTTGACCGATGAACCAGGATGTTGCTGGTTGAATTCCCAGTCAGGGCACATGCCTGGATTGTGGGCTTTATCCCTGGTGAGGGGCATGGGAAGGCAGGCAGGAGGTAGCCAACTGATGTTTCTCTCTCATCAGTGTTTCTATCTCTTTACCCATGTCCCTCCTTTCTCTAAAATCAATAAAAAAACATAGTTTAAAAATTGTTGATTTAATTTTCATTGTTTTTGACCTGCTTTCAATGAATGTATTCAGCACATTGAGCCCAGTTATTGATATTTAAGGAAGCATCTCTTCACCCCACATCCAACATGAGATCTCCTATTGTAATTTTGAATTATTTGATCCTTCTGCTTAGTACTTATTAAAACATCTGTTATATATTTTTTTCTTTTTCTCCTGAAATTCTCTTCTTCCTTTTTGCTTCCATCTGTCTCTATTTTTAAAGAAATTTTTATTATCTTTCCCTTTTTTTTTCTTTAATTCAAGTATATTTCCCCCTCTTTCCTTTCTTTTACATCCTAGATGAAAAGACTTTATGAGGAGAGAGACACATTTCTTTCTTTCCAAGATGCGAGAGAAGATTGTATTTAATAATAATAATAAATCCTATTTTGTATGCTGGTCAAATTAGAGCCTCATTGTGAAAGAAGAACGGATGTTTAGGAGAGAAGGTGAATGTGTATTCATTTTTCCCGTGAAGCATATATGCGAAGCCACATGCACTTCTACATTAAACTTTAATATTATTTTCTCAGGGTGATGAGTTTTCAAAGGTCACTGAACACTGGTGGTGGCGGTGGGTAGAAAGAGAGTGATGGGAGGGGAGGAGCAGCAGGGATGGGAAGTGGGAGCATGCTTTAGATTACTTCTCTGGGAAATAGAATTGTATCCAGGTCTATGACTAAGCAGAACAAAAGCTTTGGCAGAATGTGTTTCCAGATGCTTTCTGAACAAGAGTAAGATTGCCAACATTGATGTAGCACTTGTGTAATGCTACCAGAGAGCTGCTGCCATCTCAGTGGGCAGATATGTCTGCTGGTGAGAGGGGCTGGGGCTAACATCAGATTTCTGTGCTGGGAAGGTCCTTTCTTGTGGAGATTTCCAAGCATTTGGAAGGGATGAAGATGGTAGCATTTGGCAATATTGGACACTGTTCCTTCAAATACAGAAACATTCCTGGAGGTGATCCCGAATGTGGGCTGCTATTAGCAACAGAAAAGGTTGTCATGCAAGGAACAGGGAGCACAAGCCTCAGAAGCCTTCTGGTCAGATGCTGTTCTGTGTGGTCCCCAGGCTCCCACAGTCCCTGTGCCAGTGAACTCTGGTTCTTGGTAATGACGCATGTTTGATGTTTCCTTGGAGTGTAGACTCATTTATGAGATTTACAAAAGCAAGACCTGGTGGCATGGAGTTTTACCCTCTTACTTCCATTTCCCCCCTTTTTGTCCCTGTCTAGTTAGTCTTAGAAAGTGAAGAGAAGGTGGGCTAGGAAGTGGCAAGCATGGGCACTTAGCATCAGAAATGGATTCTTTTATCTATATATAGCAGTAGTTTTAAACATATATTTTTTATTGATTTCAGAAAGGAAGGGAAAGAGATAGAAACATCAATGATGAGAGAGAATTGTTGATTGGCTGACTCCTGCATGTCGCACACTGGGGATCGAACCTGCAACCTGGGCATGTGCCCTGACTGGGAATTAAACCATGACCTCCTGGTTCATAGGTCGACACTCAGCCACAGATCCATGCTGGTCACGTGTATATAGAGTAGTGGTTTTAAAAAGCAGTGCTATTAAAACCTGCCTACATATTAGGAGGAGGGGTGTGTGAGCATGTGTAGGTTTGTGTGTGTATGCCTGTATGGGTGCACCTGCTGTGGGGGGTTTACAAATGCCGATTTCAAGGCCTTTTTCCAGTTCTGTTAGATCAGAGTCACTGGCAGCAGGGCCTGGGCATCTGGGTTTTAATATCCAGACAGAGAGAGCAGGGGCATCCAGATTGTCAGGTTGTTAGCATTTGCAAGACAATTGCTGAGCACCTCTGGAAGCCCCACAAGCTGCATGCTGGATGTCTGTGACAATTTGCTAGAGGCATGATACAAGTAATTAAAAGGAGGCTGCCAACTACAAATTCCTTAAAATGACAGGTAATCTAGGCACACAGCAGAAAACAATATTGTCTGGCAATCTGTGCTTTACAGGCCCGTTAATAAATTACAGTAGCTGCTTCTTGGAGGAGACCTCTAGGCCAGCAGTTCTCACATTTGAGTGTTTATCAGAATCACCTGGAAGGCTTGTTAAAACCCAGACAGCTGAGAGTTCCCCCCAGAGTTTTTGATTTAGTAGATCTTGAGTGGAGCCCTGGAATTTCCATTGCTAACGACTTCCCAGGTGATGCTGCTGGTCTGAAAGCTGCACTTTGAAAAACTGCTTTAAGGAATAGCTGAGGTGAGACGTGTTTTAAATCATATTTTATTATTCATATGTTTAGTTAGAGTCATCTCTCAATACAATAATTGAGTTCCCTTTTAACAGTTATGGGTTATTAAAATGACATAAATATATAAACAGGGAACTGAGAGCTGCAGGCCTGGGAAGCTTCAATGATCAGAAAGGAACTTGATGTCTTTTCCAAAGTCCATTTTTAAGTTAGTTGTTCAGGGTGCAAGGTGGTTTTCCCCTCCCCCGCTTCCCAAAGGATCAATGCCTTGTTGGGTGCTGGAATGCTGAGCAAATTCATAAAGCCTATTCAAACTAAAGAACCAGTGTGCTAGTTTTCAAGTTGTATGTATTATCTAATTTGTTACTCAGTTTTATTACATTTACTTGTTCCCCTTTTCAGTATAAAATTTACTTTTATGTAGATTGTTGGAGATTTATCTCTGAGCTCAAGGAAATTTGCCCCAGTCTGTCCATAGCTTGTTGTGGAGATACTAGAGGCCCAGTGCACAAATCCTTAAATGGTCAAATGGTCGAACAGTCGCTTAGGCTTTTATATATATAGATGGACTCCTGGTCATGGATAAACTCAATTGCAAATGGGAAATTGTCATTACTGTTTTAAGTTAGAAGAGATCATCTTTGAAAAATGTTTTCAACAAAATATGTTTGTATGATCCCTCCCCTGACTGCTACTTTTCTTTTGAGGCTAAGGGAAACAGCAATATATATATATATAGCTTAAATTAGAGAGCCTGGTACTGATTATTGAATATTTGAATATTTGAGAAGAGTCACCAGCAAACAAATTTTGGGTAAGAAGGGATTCAATTATTTCAGTATCTTTAAAATTTATGTTAAGTTTTCTATTTCTCTTGCACCATTGTTGACTTCTTATAACTTTTAAGTAATTCACCCATTTAATCTTGGCCATCATCTTAATTAGAGTATAGTTGACTATTATTGGAGGAGGCAATCTAGAGGACATGACTGCCAGTTGTCCCCTAGCTGGACCCAGGCCATTGGAGGCTCCTCACCCCCTGTCCTTGGAATGTACGTCTGCCTACCATTCCCACAGTGGGAGCCATTTGTAAAGATGCAGCCTTGTAGGAGTAAGGTGTCATTGGGACCATCTGGACGGAATACATGGCTGAGCCCAATTAAGGCCTCTATATAAACAAGTTCCAGTGGGCGGGGCTATGAGCTACTCGGTTTGCGTCTGCCCGGGAGAAGCCTCCTATGTGAGTTTGTTCGTTTGTAAAATCTGCTATCTACCCATTTGCAGGGGCCTGTCTCTTTCAGTCTTTCCTTGGTCACTATGTATGGGGGCCAGTCTCAGATTTCACCCGGGAATTCGTGAGGGAGGCAGCCCAACATTTGGTGGAGTTAGGATACCAAAATAAGAGGCCTTGGGAAAGAGGTATCTTTGGGGGAAGTCCCAGGTTGGTCATTGGGGAGGGTGGCTGGTGCATTAGGTGCTTATGGACTACCATGTGAGCATGGGAATGCCCCCACCCCCACCCCCACCCCACGAAATGCCTAATGCGCTTGTTTGAGGCACTGTGCACAGCATACTGCGGCAAAAGGGGAAAATGGCTACTGCAGTGGCTGGTCTCTACTGTGGGCAGCTGGGCTGGCCACCTGATGCCTAATTTGAGGCTTCAGTTTGAGTGAGAAAGTTGAAAGAAGAGCCGAGGTTAGAGAAGGAAATGCTAGTTTCAGGATAACAAATTGGAGACCTTAACGTGCCGTTTTGCAAAGCCAGGAGGACAAAAGCTGTTGCCGGATTAAGGTCTGAGTTTTTGCAACAGGGGCTGGATGGGATGCTAAGAAGTGGAAACCCTGGTATCATAAGGAGCGCTAATAGGAGGGCGTTGTGATTGACAGCGAATCTGGTGAAATGTCTGTGTTTTGACCCCAGATACAAAGGAAGATAAAAACACAGTAACAGCAACCCCAGCCAGCAGGTAGCCCCTAATTCAGGAAATGGTTACAATAAAGAATATATTCCTGCTGAGTTCATTGATATAACTGCAAAGACCCAGTAAAAGGCCAGGGACAGTATCTAGGCATGGTAAAGTGGCTGTGGGTTACCGGGGTGATGGCATTCTCCAGCAACATCACCACACCCTCGGACTTCCAGCAACGCCTAATGATTAGGGGGGGGTGATGTTGTTAAAGGTAGTATTTCCTTATGGATTGGATTATTCTAGCCTGCAGGGAGACTTGGCCCAACGTTGGGAGAGCTCCCTGTGAATGTGGGACCCTGGGAATTTATAGGGGAGGTACCACACATTTTTAGGGACTTTATAATGTCCCTCTATCTACACCCTGTCTTTAAAGGCCCTGACGGGGCTGCAAGAATGAAAGCCAAGATACTCAGGTCTGTCTCCTCCCCACCTCCTCCCTCTTCCACCAGTGTGGGATGTCAGTGTCCCACACTGATGTCCAGGCTGAGCCCAATTGTGAGACAAGACATTTGTGATGCTAGGCAATCCATTGCTGATGTGGGAAAAACTGAGAAATCTGTGGAGTTGGTACAAACTAAGGGAAAAACCTAAGACAGAGAACTTGAAAAGCCAAAAGGCTATGTCATTTGATTGTAAGGTGCTGTAAATGTGGCCCTGAAGCAAATGTGGTTTAACTTCATTGTTACCAGAACCCCACCTAAAACTATACTGACCACCCAGTGCTGTGTCAGTTAGCCTGGCCCTGGGGAAAACCTTACCGCCTGAACAACAGTTCAGACCTGCCCCACCTGCATCTCTCTCCCTGAAGCCCAGACCTCAGGGATAGAGGACTACCAGGGATGGGTGCTTTCCAAGTCCCAGTATAGAATGCAAGCAAAGATTGCCCCAGGTGTGTGCCCTTGGGGGCAGTTGGCGGCCTCATGGTGAGCTCACTTTAACTGGTCCTCCTGGAATCAACTCAAGGTGATGGCTCTGGTTAATGATGGAGTTGAATACGCTCTGATATGTGGTAACTCTCCAAAGTTTTCTGGTTCCCTTAGTGCCACTGATGGTTATGGAAGACAGATGGTTGTGGGCAGGAAGTTCCTTTTGACACTGGAAATTGGGCATAGTCCCCCCTTGAGAATATGAGGTTTTTACCTCTAAGAATCTATGAGGCTTTGATATCCTACAAAGTCAAGCTCTGCGAACCTCTGTCGGGGAATTCTGTCTTCTGTCTTCTGGTTAAGAGTAATTAAACCAGTGCTGAAAGGAAACACCAACTGGTAACCAATAGGTCCGCTGCACTATGAAAATAATAGTATGCTTGATAAAATGCAGGCCTGTTTGTTTTCTAAGAATATGAAGAGATGTATGCTTTTATAGCAATTTAAGGTTATTGGTGGACTTTTATTCCTCACCTAGCACAGTGACTTAGTTCCTTATATCCCCTGATCAAGAAATAGCACAGAAGGGATGGGGGGTTGGAGCAGCAAGCCACCTTTGGGAAAACAAAAATAGAAGGGAAGCAGAGTAAAGCTCTGGGAACCATCCATGCAGAACTACCATTTGATTAGCTATGTCTGTGACTCCAGAAGGTATGGGTTGGGCACCACAGCAGAGAAGTCAGGAAAGAGTACCCTTAGGATTTTGGTCCCAGCACCAGAAGGGACCAGAATCCCAACAGACCCCCACAGAGTCATCAAATGCTGATAGATTCTACCTAATAGTCTTAACTGAACGGCAAATTGCAAAGAACTATACTTTTTGGTTATTTAACTTCTGAAGTGGAGTCACTGGGTATTCTTCAACCTCTGTAGTTCAATGTTTGTGTCTTTAAAATTGTTGTAAGAAAATTGCCTTATATCTGCTTGGCTATATAAAAGGGTAAGATTTCTTCCTGCCTTTGCAATCTCTTGGCAGACTGACAGATTGATTGATGAACATCATATTCTGCCTTAATGTTTTTTTAGTAATAAAATTTTATTTTAATTATGAGAGAGAGAGAGAGAGAGAGAGAGAGAGAGAGAGAGAGAGAGAGAGAGAGAGAGAGAGAGAGAGACTGAATTACCTGGCCAGGATAGTAATACAACTTTCTATTATATTTTTGTGAAATATTATCTGGGTTGGCAGTAGTTTAGTTATTATATTACTCTAATGTATTATTAGCTCTTTGTATGAATGCTATATAGTTTAACCTTCAGAGTTATGCAATTTTTAAAAATATTTTATTTTTTTATAGAGAGGAAGGGAGAGAGGGATAGAGAGTTAGAAACGTTGATGAGAAATAAGCATTGATCAGCTGCCTCCTGCACACCCCCCTCTGGAGATTTGCCCACAACCAAGGTACATGCCCCTGACCAGAATTGAACCTGGGACCCCTCAGTCCTAAGGCCGACACTCTATTCAGGGAACCAAAACTGTCAGGGCTGAGTTATGCATTTTTATGTCATTGCTTTAGCATAGAAAGCTTGAGTTCAGAAAAATTGACTTACCAAAGTTCATATAACTTGTAAATGAAGGCTAGAACTTGAACCTAATTTTTTTCTGGCTCCACATTCTTTCATTTCTCTGTACCACATTTGTCACACATGGACATATTGCCTATTTATTTACATGTTTCTATACTGCATTCAATAACATCTTTTTGTTACTGTTGTTGACATGAGAATTACCAAGGCTTAGTTGCTACATTTGTTTAGTTGACTTAGGGGTCAGGTCCATGAGCGTAAGTAAATCTCTTCTTTGATGCCTGGAGCAACAACTCCGTGCCAACTCCACAATATCACTGTGTCTGGTAGTGACTAGCATACTTATCTCCAAAAGAGTGAGTTCAAGCCTTTGCTTAAAATACCTAGAGCCTGAGTCAACCACAAACATTCGGAATACTACCTGTTAAACTAACATCTTCTCTCAATAAAAAAAATTCTCCCCTCACCTTAACCTACTTTAGCAATGTAAACAAACCAAAACTTATTTCCTGTTGTTTTGTTTTGTTTGCCTCATGTTCACTATTTGAATATCGGTCTCGGTTTCATTTAGAAAGTACCTACAAAAATCAAATAGCATATTCAGACTAAAGAAATACTCATAAGAACTAAATACTGATATTTATGAAGAAATAACATTGTTTTACATAACTGATTTTAAATTATTATTCTGAATATATATATATATATATATATATATATATATATATATATATTTCTTTCTTTTCTATTTCTCCCTGCACATTTCTCTCCATGAAACAAAACTCTTTTTTTCAAAGGTCTATGTTCTTAGGTTCATACAAATTCTGAATGTTGCACTGGAGTAGCTGCTACTGCAGTTTTCAAACACAGAGGTAAACTCATGTTCAAGCCAGCTGTTCTGCAGATGCAGATGGAAGACAAGATCATATGAGGCACTTGCCTCAGGTATTGTCTGCATGGTGACTAGGCTGGAGAAGCTTATTATAGGTCAGGAAAGAGGACGGGCCTGAAGGTTCAAATGTCTCAGGTTCCTTCATGCAAGTGTATCTTCCCCATGTATTAGAGTCCCACTCTTTTTCTACTAGGACCCTGGTTTTGAAGCAGGAGTCCTGTTGAGGCAGTGGGTTCAGTCTCCTTGTATGCGTGCTATCAGGACTATTGTAACTGGAGTCCGATTTTCAGCACACTTGGACCAATAGTCTTACATGGAACCAGTAATGCTTTCTGACTCTCACAGTATGCCTCGAACTGAATTGAATATCCCAAGTCTATCTTTTTCCCTTTTAAAAGATCCTAAAAGCAATTAGCCAAAGGGAGCCAATCCTATAGAACATATAATTTTCTTTGACCCCAATCCATTAAAGTAGCATCCTTACCTCATAAGCCAGTGTTTCATTTTCACCTGTAAGTTGTCCCAAACTACCACGGGTTAGAGTGTTGTAATTGTGATGCTGTTGCAGCCAGCTATGATCTCTACCTCGCCTACCAAAAGCACTGGGATTCTGATTGCCAGCGGACCTGTGGGTTGTTCAGAACAACCAAGAATCCTAACCTGAGGGTCCCCCAAAAGTAGGACCTGAGCTGAAGTCTAGTTTGCAGGTAGATTACTTTAGAAGGTGATTCCAGACACCCCAAGTTGGGGGACTGAGAAGAATTAAGTCAGGAAAGGAGGGAAAGCCTATCTCAAGTAGCATCACGTGGCTAGCATCAAGTAGCATCACTGTGGTAGGAAACGGGGGCTCAGTTCTGCCAAGGGACCCTTTGAAAAGTGGTGTCAATTTCACCTCAGATTTTTTTCTCAAAAAATAGGAGAAGTTAATAGTTATCCAAATGCCCTTCTATTGGTTTTCTGTGGTTGCCATAAAAAATTCCCACAAATGAGCAGCTTGAAAGAACACTCATGTATTAGATTATTTCAGTCTGTAGGCCAGAAATCAAGGGGAATTTAGGAGATGCATGTTCTTGTTTATTCATGTTGCTGGAAGAATTCAATTCTTGCTTTTTATTATGTTAAGAGGATTCAAATATCCATCTAGTATCATTTTCCTATATTTTGAAGAGTTTCCTGTAGCATTTCTTATGCCATTATACTGGCAATGGGTTGTCTGAATTGAGTATCATATGAAAATATCTTTAATTTGCCTTCGTTCTTGAAGGAACATATGCTGACTCTCTAGGAAAAATATATTCTGAAACCCTAGTTAGACATTTAAAAAATATATAATTTCCAGCACTACAAAAAGATTTTTTTCTCACTCTTCAGAGTTTCAATGAGAAGTCAGCCATTCATTGGATCAGTGGTGCCTTTTGCCATTCTTTTAAAAAAATTATTTTTAAAAGGCAAATACATAATATGCTTTTTGCCATTCTTTGTAAAAAATATTTTTATTGATTTTTTACAGAGAGGAAGGGAGGGGTAGAGAGAAACACTGATGAAAGAAAAGCATTGATCAGCTGCCTCCTGCATACCCACTACATGCCCTTAACTGGACTTGAAGTTGGGACCCTTGAGTCCTCAGGCCGATGCTCTATCCACTGCACCAAACTGGTTAGGTTATATATATATATATATATATATATATATATATATATATATATATTTCTTATTATTTTCAATAGTTGCTTCCTGTCTTTGGCTTTCATCATTTTGACTATTATGAGCTTCATCACATGCTCTTTGTGCTCATTCTGCTTATATATTAAACATAAGTTTATATAAACATAATGTTTATATCTCATTAAATTGGGAAATTTTTAACTGTTATTATTTTTCCAAATATTTTTATGTCCTGTTCTTTCTCTGTTCTTTTTCTGGTACTTCAATGACATATATTTTAGACCATTTGATATCATCTAATCAGTTCCTGATACTCTGTAATGGTTTTTTCTCAATCTTTCATCTCTCTCTTCTTTGCCTGGACAATTTCCTGGTATTTTCATTGATCAAAGATTTTTTTCTTTACTTACTAGTTGTGGTGGGCTGGCACGGCCATGGCATACTCAGCCCCAGGGTGCCTTATGTGCCACCCCAGCTCTGCCAGGTTCAGTGACCCTGAGTGGGGGCAGCTGAAAGGCTTAGAAAAGACAGATAAGAGAATGAAAGCTGGGTCTCAGTGGGAGGCTGCTGCTTCCCTGATGGGGAAAGACAGAGCCATGGACTACAAGCTGTGCCTTTATTTTATAGCCAAATGCCAGGAGGCAAAATAAGGGTGTGGTCAAACATTCTCCTGGGTTTCAATCCTACTCAATTAATGCACCTGATCAAGCCTTGTTTACTTGCAGTCTACATCACTTAGGCACTGTGGGGCCATGTGTTCGGACCATAATTGTGCTGGGTGGGCTCTGCCCTCCAAGCTGGGACTTGCAAGTGGCCACGAGAGGATTGTGCCCTCTCATCAGTCTAAAACTTGAACCTGTCCAAACACTGTAGCTGCACCCCACAACTAGTGATAATTATACAAATTTAATTATTTTATCATTGTATATTAGATAAGCATCTCTGGATCAATATTGAGTGATTTTTTTTAACCCTGAAAATATATTCTATTTTATTGGATTTCCTTATGTTGGATAATTCTGAATTATATTCAAGATAATATAATATTATCAATGTTAAGTTGTAGAGATTTTTGATTCTGTTATTTTTCTGTGTTATTTCCTTTTTCAGCAGGTAATTGGTTTGGCTAGATTTGAACTGTTGCACTGGGTACCAGATCTAGTCTTGATTCACATCTTTTGTCTTTAGTGCAGCTGTGCTTTGAATGTGTTCTGTTTAGAGCATATTCAAGGGCATTTGGAGATATGGATAGAAGACTTAGGGGATCTCTCTGTGATTTTTATCACTTCAGAACTCCCAGGATTTACTCAATGTTTGACTTTGTCTGCTTTCATATTGCTGGGCCCCACACCAGAAAGAGTACCAGTCTCCCCATGTGAGGCCTTCTTACCCCTGGGTATACCATGATCCTGCACTTAGTCCCTGATTAAAGTCCAGAAAAGGTGGGAACATGGCTTGTGGAGCAAAACCTCTTCCCCACCCCAAGAGAGTATGTACTTTCCATCAGTCTCTGTTCTGCTCATTCTCTAGTATCTTCAGGTGGTTGCTTTTTGTATGATATCTGGGTTTTATAATTGTTTTCTGCAGAGAGGCCCATCTGGCAGACTAAGTAGACTTTGAAGAAGAAGTTCCAATACAATCTGAACCTGGGCTGTGAAGGACACAGTGGTCATCCTTTGCTTCCTTTTTATTTGCCTTTCAGGAGGAGGCAGTGTTCTCAGGGGCATGGACTCTTCACCCACCTTGCAACCCATCTATGCAAAGGGACATGGACACCAAATGCTGGTGAGTTTACTCTTGAGATTGAAGAACAACTTCTACAGGTACAAACATATTCTGGCTTATGTGTTCTTCACTTGCTTAGAAGTAAGAGTATAGTCCTCATTCATTTATTCATTCCCCCATTTATCAAATACTGAATATCTGCTAAGTGCCTGGCACAATGCTGTGTTTTGAGTTGACAGTGAATGTTTAATATGTTCCCTGCTATTACAGAGCTTATGTTCTGTCAGGAATTCATTATAATAAACGGATACAAGGTATGATAAAAAGAGTGCAGGATGTTAAAATCCACTTATAGGACTTACAATTTGGCCAATGTATCTAGTGATGGCTTTGTATTGGAAGTGATGTTCAAGTTTATACCTGAGGGATAACTAGAAACTAAGTGAAAGATAAAAAGAAAAAAAGAATAGAACATGAAGAGACCATTGTGTGCAAAGTCGCTCAGGAAAGTACAAACATGTAAGACTTAAGGATATAAAAGAAATTGTAGACAGGTATGACATCCCCATTAATTATGTTTAGATCCCAGTAATAACACATCGTTTTAAACTAGTTGATAGGGAGAAAATATTTTCAAATTCCAAAATTTGTCTTGTCTTTCAAGTGCATGAAGCAATTGAACAATGCTACCTTTAACATAATAATCTTCTAAGACTTGCATAAAACTTTCAAAATTATACTACCCTGTTTCCCCAAAAATAAGACAGTGTCTTATATTAATTTTTTCTCCCAAAGTTGCGCTAGGTCTTATTTTCAGGGGATGTCTTTTTCCATGCGCTAGGTCTTATTTTTGGAGGATGTCTTATTTTCGGGGAAACACGGTAGTATCCTGGAGTTCTACCACATGCTTAACACCATGTTTTATCTACTTTTAGGAAGTGAAATTGACCTTTTAAGGACAAAGGGAAAAATAAGCCCCAATGTAAAGACAGTAAGTTATTTAGGGGCCAGGAGAGCACTCGAGAGGAAGATGCAGGGGGTTGAGAGCATGTTTTCTGGACAGTTTTGATTTGTGGATTTTCAGTTGCTGATTAATTAGAAGTCCTGTGGAGATTGAAAACACTGTCTGACATACTATTAAAGCTAATTTGTTTATGTTAAGGAAATAGAGAATAATTATAGACAAAGCTAACAGAAACAGCCATTATCCCCTTAATTAAAAGATTCTTGAGACATTTTGCAAATGATTTGTCAATTGGCCCTGTGCGGATGGAAGTAGCTGGTGTGGTCAGTTGACCATTTCATTGTTCTTTACCGTTGTTGTAGTTATCGTGTAAACACACAATTCTAGAGGAAAGATGTGCTCTTTCCTGAGGGAGAAGTACTGACCTCTCTAGGTATGTATTTGGGCTATGTCAGCTGTCACCAACTTTGAATTACCTCTAAATTTTGTACATTCAAAACCCTCCACATAAGGGATGTTACTAGGTGAGTATTAGAGTTTTGGATGGTGACTCGGGCTGTGAAAGAATTCACAATTGAGAGTAGAGATAGATGTAGACAGAAGGTTTATTTTCACCTTTCCAGAAGGGAAGGGCTGGTTCATTGCTAATTAGTACAACGGTGAAGAACAAAAGCAGCTCCCCCTTATAAAGCATTGGCTGCTGTTGCTAGGTGACAGGAAGGGAGGAGGATTTGGGGGCCAAAATTGAGCAGACATCAGGGGGGTCATCTTTGTTCATTCTTCAAGAGATAGTCTGAACAGAAGCAGATGTCCTAAGAGGTGTCTTATCAGCATTTTTCCAAAGCCTGTAGTGTAAAACATTTTTAGAATAAAAGTTATAGAGTTCAAAAGAAGCTTGTTTGAAGGGGAGGGGGGATGGGAACTTTTTACAAATGACCCCTGAATAGTAAAAATAGCAGGGAGGAAGGGTACATATGCAGGAATGTAGCCTCGAGAGTAACTTGTCTTGCAGTTTGAACAGAGGGGCTGTTTGAACCAGAGGAGCTAACAATCTTGGGGGTTAATTACCAGGTGCTTCTTATAAATTTTGGAAGGCTACAATAAAAAAAGAAAGGCCTTTTTTTTCTGTTCTTATAATTTGTTAGACACCTTTGACTCTTTTGGGTAAATCTGTCATGTTAATTCACTTCATATGTTACTGGCCATGGAGAGATTGGTCGCCTATGGATAAGTCCTAGTTTTCTAGTCTATTCTGCAATGGCTAGGATGGCTGGGTCGCAGCCATCTAATACATTTAAGGAGCTCTAAAAATGCACATAGAGCATACTAGAGTCTTAATAGATCTTTCTTGATGTGCACAGCAATGTAAAATCCCGAATCATAAATAACAGCTGCCATGATTGAATGTTTGCCATGTTTTAGATCCTGAATTGAGTACATCATACATTTTAAAACATAACAGTGCCAGGACAAAGTAATAGATAAACAAGGTTAAACAATATGCCCCGTGGTATAATTCAGTAAGCCACAGAGCCAGGACTTGAACCACATTGCAGGTAATTGTAGTATTAACAGTAACTTCCTTGTACTACACTGTACTGTGCCTGAGGTTATGAGAAGGGCTAGAGCTAAGAGGAATCCGCTGTGCTTCTGCTACCAATGTGCTACATATATCATTCAAATGTCTTTGATATACAAGTTTTCTCATCTAAAAGAGTTTGCTGTGATCAGGCAATGATGTTATTCTTCTTTAAAGCAGAATCTGTATGAGGATGGAATGAGAGGTTTATGTAAAGCTCCTAATACCAATTCTTGGCAAAAAAAAGGCCCTCAGTACATTATAGTTGGGATGTTAATCTACTACCTCCAGGGGCAATTCCGTGACGCATAGATTAATTACTTTCCAAAGGCAATACACAAATGCAACTACTCCATTGACACTCTTGTTTCCAATTGCTTATTATTATTAACTTATCATTGGTTATTTCTCTTTCTCCTCTTTTTCTAGGAAGTGTCTTTAGGCATAAAGAGTTAAGTTGTATGTCCCTTCCTATAATAAATGACACATCACTCGGGTAGGGACTCTAGGCGAAGGGACTCTACCAAGTGCTTGTTGGGAGAAAAGGACTTTTATCCTTAAGTATGTCCACAGATAGGAATGGTAGAACAAGCTGATTGTGTTACAAGTAAATAAATCATTAACTCTTCATGCTGGGGGCATATTAAGACACTGTGTAAACTGTTGTTGTGAAATCTTACTGGATTCTAATGAAATAATCCTTAACTTGCCTTAAAAAATGAGCGGACTTATTGGTTAGTTATTTCTAGCTCATCGTTTTTATGCAATATATTCCCCTAACTCAGGGACTCATCACCAGTGTTTCACAATTGAAAATTCCACAACATATGGGATACTATGGGTGGTCTGTAGCATCTTTCCTTATCAACCACAAGAAAAAAAACCTGTGAGCAGTAAATATGTTCATATGAAAAGCAAGAAAGCATATAATAAAAAAAATAGAGCCATGCATAGCAAATGCTGACTTAGACATTTTTGCATTTGAGGACTATAGATAACTCATATATATGGGCATGCTTTTATTCTAATTATTTATGCTTCAGTTTCAAGGGGTTAGTGTTTTTGAAAAGGGACAGAATTAAAGCCCAAGTAACTAGTCAACATACTCATCCAGTATTATAAGGCTTTAGGTCATGTTAAGAATCAACATACTTCAACTTTGATGTATTACAACCTTGCTATTTAAAATACAAGCTATATATTTTTATTTTTAAAAATGTATTTTTATTGCTTTTAGAGAGGAATGGAGAGGGAAAGAGGGATAGAAACGTCAATGATGAGAGAGAATCATTGATCGGCTGCCTCTTGCACACATCCTACTAGGGTTCAAGCCTACAACCTGGGCGTGTATCCTTGATCAGAATCAAACCCAGGACCCTTCAGGCCACAGGCCGACACTCTATCCACTGAGCCTAACTGCCTAGTCTAGGAAGATATATATATATATATTATATATATAAAATTGATTTTTTACAGAGAGGGAGAGGGATAGAGAATTAGAAACATCGATGAGAGAGAAACATTGATCAGCTGCCTCGTGCACACCTCCTACTGGGGATGTACCCATAACCAAGGTACATGCCCTTGACCAGAATCAAACCTGGGACCTTTCAGTCTGCAGGTCAATGCTCTATCCACTGAGCCAGATTTTGGGGGGGGGGGGGCAAGGCTATATATTTTAAAAATATGCTCAGGGTACCATGTTTTCTTAAAGCAATTCCGATTCTTGCTTGCAAAAAGTGCATTTTGGATTTGATATCAAGGTCTGAAGTAGTTGTTTCTATTTATTAAAATGGAAAACTGATTCAAATCTTGGTTTGCATCAAATAACCCAATATGTTTCATTTAGCTAGGACTGAGATGTACATCAGTGAGAACACATTGTAAAGGGTGGTTTTGATTAGGCCCTGAGAGGAGAGGCACTTCAGGATCTGTGTGTGTATATTCACACTTACAATTAAATTTGCATTTATATTAAAATTCATAGGCTCCCATATTCTTCTTATTTATTAAAGTACAAGGGATCTCATAGTCATGGGAGCATTTTTTTTAAAATGTAGAAATTAGTAGTAAAGACTAAAGGTACAGCGATATGTTAAGTTGGAGCTCTGGACAGGTGAATGCACCAGAAGGAGAAATAAATGCCAGCATCTCTAGTTACACTCAACACTGTGATCTGGCTCCCATAGACCACCCTTTACAATGTGTTCTCAATCTTTCAATTGAGATATTGTCTCTGAATCTGGTCTCCACCTAGAAATAGGAACATCAATGATGAGAATCACAATCCAATGTTAATTATCCTCACATGGATCTTATGTTTCCTGCTTCTGCCTTTTTTTCTTTTCTTTTCCTTTTATGTATAATGCTCTTGCTTCCAGGATCTATTAATCCTCATTAGTTCAGTCCTCTAGATCCATATCTAATCAATACCTTCAGCAGTAGGGGAGGAATAGTTGCTTCTTGCTTTGCAGTGAGTGTGTGTGTGTGTGTGTGTGTGTGTGTGTGTTGGGGGAGAGGGGGAGATCTTGAATCTAACTAGACTTCCAAAAAATATCTGGTACTATCCCTTTGTGTCATCCTTGACTTCTGTAGGCATATTGAGTATAAATCTTGAGCTTCTCGGGGGTTCTACAGGATGCATCAACTTGCTTCTTCATTTGTAAAACTGCAGGCAGTACAGTTTCACCTAAGTCAATTATTACTCCTTTGTCCATTTCACATCTTGCAAAATTTTGGTGACCTCTCCTGTTTATTATCATCTACTCTCTTATTCTTTTTCCTTTGGGATTTATATTTTTAGTTCCTTTACTCTAATTTCAGTGAAGTTTTGAACTAAGCAGAACTAATCCTATCTAATAAAAGAGTAATATGCAAATTGACCGAACGGCAGAACAGTTAGTCCCTATGACGCATACTTATCACCAGGGGGAAAATGCTTAATATAGGAGCTGCCCCCTGGTGGTCAGAGCACTCCTACAGGAGCAGTGCTGCTCAGCCAAAAGTTGAGCTCATGGCTGGTGAGTGCAGGAGTGGTGGCAGGAGCCTCTCCCACCTTTGTAGCAGTTGGACATCCCCCGAGGGTTTCTGGACTGCAAGAGGGAGCAGGCAAGGCTGAGGGACCACCCCCTGAGTGCACGAATTTCATGCTCCAGGCCTCTAATAGTTTATAATACAATCTACTATGTTTAACAGAATATCTCTGATAATTTTCATTGGTCTTATATGGAAATGTCTATATGGCTTTTATAGAATTAGGTCTAGATTACAGTTTAAAATTCTATAATTGTTCATCCTGTGATAAATATTTTCATTTATTTTCTTGACATACTTTTAGAGGATTGCTTCCTAAATGTCTCTAAGTCACTCCCATATAGGTTCTCCCAGTTGACACCCTCCACTGTCTTGAATGTCATTCCATTGTCTAAAAAGGCCATTCCATTGTCTAAATAGGCCAGTTCCAACCATCCTTAATATAAAATAGGGAAGATAGCTTGCGTGTTAGAAACAGTTCACTTAATGCCACAAAATGGCATAGAAACCTATTTCCTGGCCAATTGAAATCAATAGCTGTCCCAGTTTTACAGGGTATCAATGGAGCTGGGAAAGGTGAAAGCAGTTCCTATCATAGTGACTTGCTTTGGGGAGATGGTAGTTAATGCAAAGAGAGAATAAAGAAATAGTTAAGTTCCTTCAACTTCTGGAAATGTGGCCACACAATCAACTTCTCTTTTCTGCTTTGTGACATATTTATAAATCCCTCTCTCCATTTCTAAATAAGCATTCTCTAAAATCATTTAGGGTGTATTTTTTAATATTTATTATTGAATTTTTGCCTATGTTTCTTAGCAATAGAATATGTCTACATCGACACATGAACAAGCCCAACTGCTCATTAACATCTTTTATTGGATTACTCACCTTCTTGGGTATAGGGAGATCCTGTCTATATTTTACATGACTTTTATTTCAAAGACAGCATTAAACTATATACAATGTATTTGTAATGATCTGACAGGAAGGGATTGTAATTCAAGATGATTTTTGGGGTGTTGGTAGGGGGCAGCATTCGATTTTATGTTAGTGGCATAAACCTTGACCATAATAAATGCTCAATAAATAATAGTTGCATAACTGAAAGAAAAAAATATTAGTGAGATGGATCTTGCCTGTCAGAGCCTCTTCCTGACCTTTGGCCTTACAGGAACTCAGACGAGGCCCATACTAGGATGACAGTTTCAGTTTCTGTCCCAGCAGAAGTCATGAGATTATGACTCAGGATTTTCTGGTCTGATTACTAGGCCCTTGGTGGTGACCCATAGGACGGTTTTTGCTGTAAGTCATTTTCCTCCCCCTTCATGTATAGCATGCTCCCATAATTTTTTCAAATGACACGTTCTCATTGTCTGTATTAAATTCCCTGCTTAGCCAATACCCATCTATACTTTAAAACTGCTAGGCATCCCAAATGACAGATAAATTAAGATGGAATTAAAATACGCTTTAGTAAATTTCATATATTTTAATTGCCGCTTGTTTTCCTTGTATTATACTAATATGGCATGGTTTGATGATTCTTATGCCCTGAGGCTGTTTTAATGAAGAGCCCATTTTTTTTTATTTTTTTTTTTTAGTAACTCAAGAAAGTAAACAAACAAATAAATTGTCTTTGCATAGCCCTACATCAGAGTAAATGTCATTGGGAATTCAGTTCTTGCAGGAAGTAAATGAGCTGTTCTGATCTCTGATCATAAAAATCAAGGATGAAGATCTCCCTTTTAAAAAATTTTATTATGTATTTATTTGTTTAATCTTTATCGTTGAAAGTATTAAATATGTCCCCTTCCCTCCCCTCCCCTCCCCTCCCCCTCCCATTGACCTCTTTCAACTGGCCCCTCCCCACCCCTGGCCTTATAAGAGGCAGGAGTGTAGGAAACAGCAGTAGCTTTTATTGGAAACACTCTCATCCTCTATCGCCCCCAGTCAGCATGTTACCTGGTCAGAGTGTGCTCTCACCTTGTGTATAAGCCACAGTTTAGTCCATATGGGAACCTATGCTTAAAACTAGAAGTTATGACATTTTGCTTTCCGCCCAAACCATTTTCTTCTACAAACTTCTCTTTCTCTCTAGTATCAAAAATGAGATATTTTATTCTTTAGAGGAGAATTTTGATGTTGTTTTTACATTAATAGAATTATAATTCCATTTGATACACTATTCAGAATCCCTTCATCACAGTTTTCTTCATTCTTGCACATAGGAAATAAGAATTGGAGCATGATACATTCAAAGTTAAATAGGAACATCAAAGATCCAGAAATGACCCTTCTCCTGTCCCTTTCCTCCTAGCAAAATTATTTGTGTCTCTTTACAAATATTAAAATATATTTTAATTTGCAGAACAAAATTAAATGTGTGAGGATGAGCAGGAGAGAAAAGGTTGCCAGGGAAAATCCCTTAAGGAACCAAAACGTGAATCAGTCTCATGGTAGCAGTCCCTGGGCATATCTAGCACCACCTTTTACTTACTTCGTGTCATCACTCCCCATGTGGCCCTCAAGTTGAAGGTCACATTCACATTGTTCTCTGCTTTAGGTTTGACATGGTCACTCTGTGACATTCTAACACCGCAGAACAAAACTTTCCAATGTCTTCATAGTACTTAACCCAGCAATACAATGAAGGTTTAACCTACACAGAGGAGAATGTGTATTCATACAGACAGAGGCACTATATTGTGTAGAAACCAATTACGATAAGTGAGAAGTTTGGAGTCTGTTTCAAATTCTCCAAAGCTTATCTTAGAGCTATAATTACTTTTATTGCAGCTCTTGTTGGCTTTCTTTATTCTAAATTGTCCCTTTCAGGCAGATCTAATGCCTGCACACATCGCTGTAGTTCCATTTCATCGTCTAAGGGTAGCTTTTGCTATAAAGGGAAGGCTTCTATCTCCTTTGAAATTGCCTAACTTTCCAAATAGAGATGAATTCCTGTAATAATTTGTGTACTTCTCAAAGGACATGTTTTGTATGTAAGCTGCTAATGGCAAGTACCGACACCCAGGCCAGAACAGAGGACTTGCCCTGACTTCACTGACAGCAGCCAGAAGGCAAAGGATATTGTAGCACAGTCTTTATTTCAACAACTTGAATGTATCAATAGCTCCAAGAATATGTGCTCATTATCAATATGTCTTCTAGGAAGTATAAAAGACAACGCAGTCAGGGTCTTTTTTGAAAAAATGTTGAGTAATAGCTAATCTTTTTCACCGACTTTTTGAAAAGTAGGATTTTTTTGTTTCTCTACAAGGCAAGGTTTCTCTATGTTGCTTTGTTATAAGGTTTCCTATGTCTCATTACTTTGAGTAGGAGTATATATTTTTACCAGCCGTCGGCAGAGCTTCTGAGAGGCATTTTAGAAATACAGGTTGATAAAGCTAGTAATTAAAACTGCAGATTCTGGGCCCTGGCCGGGTAGCTCAGTTAAATAGTGTGTCATCCGGATATGCCAAGGTTGCAGGATCGATCCTTGGTCTGGGCACATGTAATACTCAACCAATGAATGCACAAATCGGTGAATAACAGATGGATGTTTCTCTAACCCTCTCCCTCCCTTTCTCTCTAAAGTCAATCAAGAATAAAATAAACTGACAAACCAATTGGAGCCTCTGACCTTACAGCATGCATCTATTTCAGTTTAGGGTTCAAATAAAGGGAGCTGTCAGGTCACTGCACACCTCTTCTTTGCTCCTCTGGACTCTGTGATAGAGAATCCTTTAGAGTGGAGACAACACAGCTTAAATTTCTTTCACCATTTTCTTTCCTTTTTATTTAAGAATGAGGGGGAAATATAACAGGATGAGTCTTGTTATAGAGAATTCTTTCACTTTTGTAATTTTACCATTTAGAAAAAATATTTATTCCTAGTCTAGACAGCTTATATGTTGTACATCTTCTCATAACATTGTATGCAGCACATTCTCAGTAAATATTTGCTGGATGATGAAGACAATGGTGATGATGATCACGGAGATTCTACCTGTAAGCACCAACCCACATTAATATTTAAGTTTTCCCCCTTCCTCAATATTTCAGCTTAAATAATCTGCTTAGTTGTCCTCACATGGATATTGTGTTTTGCTGCTTCTGCCCCTTTCCCCCCTTTTCCCTTTATGAATAATGTTCTTGCTTCCAGGATCTATTAATCCTCATTTTCTTCAAGCCCCCTCTCAGGAATTCTCCCCTTCCATCAAGGCTATTGTAGCCAGACCATTTTGATCTTTTAGCTGCTCAGAGGGAGGGAGAGGGATAGAGTTAGAAACATCAATGAGAGAGAAACATCGGCCAACTGCCTCCTGCACAACCCGTACTGGGGATTAAGCCTGCATCCAAGGTGCATGCCCTTGCTGGAATCGCACCCAGGGCCCTTTAGTCTGAGGGCTGATGCTCTATCCACTGGGCCAAACTGGTTAGGGCATGGCTAGGAAGGTTCTTGATGGTGTGATGAGGGTTCTCTGTGGGTCCCACTGGTCTGTGTTAGAGGGATCCGGTGACTACAGAGTGAGAATAATTCTTCCTAAGGATCTCCATCAGGATTTTAAAATACTTTATTGAAATGTAATTTACATACTCTAGGTTTTACTCAAATATACAATTCAATGAGTTTTAATAATTTGTAGAGTTGAAAAACCATCAGTACAATTCAATTTTAGAACAATTCAACTTTAGAACATTTCCATCACTCCAAAGATCCTCCTGCCCCACTCCCCTTTCCAGATTCAGGCAACCGCTGAATTCTCTCTCATGATTTGCCTTTTCTGAATATTTTTCTCATAATCAAAATAAAATATATGTAATATTTGTGTATGGATTTTTTTCACTTAACATAATATTCTTTGAGATTCATTCATGATGCAGTGCAGTTCATTTTAATTGCCCAATAGTATTCTATAGAATACATATACCATATTTTATTTATTCATTCACCAGTTGATGAATAGTTGGATTATTTTCAATTTTGAACTGTTGTGAATAATACTGCTATGAATATTTGCATATATGTATTTATGTAAACACATGTTTTTATTTCTCTTGGGTATATTCCTAGGATTAGAATTGCTAGATTGAGGAAGTTTATATTTAACTTTTTAAGAAACTGCCTGTATTTGTCTTTTTAAAAAAAAATTTTTTTTTTGGTTATGTAACAACCAACTACAAACCTAGTGGCTTAAAACAACATCTGTTATTTCATAGCTGTGTGGGCCAGGAGTCTGGGAATGGTCCAGCTGGCTCCCCTGGCTCCTCTAACTCTTCTAACTCCTCTAACTCCTCTAACTCTTCTAACTCTTCTAACCCCTCTAACTCAAATACCCATATAAGTTAAGGTGTGAAGGTACCAGCTATGGTCTGATCTCAAGTCTTAGCTGGGGAAGAATCTGCATCCAAACTCTCCTCTGGCTCTCGGCATAATTTACTTCCTTATGGGTTGATGGGCTGATGGCTTCAGTTTCTTGCTGTCTGTGGCCAGTGGTTACTTTTAATTCCTTGCCACATGGGCCTCCCTGCAGAACAGATCACAACATAGCAGCTGACTCCATCAAAGCTGGGAGAGAGATCTACCAGCAAGGCAGTAGTTACAATCTTATGAAATGTAATCATGCAAGTAACTGTCCTTTGCCATACTCTCTTGGTTAGAAGCAAGTCACATGTCATACCTAGACTCCAGGGGAAGTGGTTACAAAAGGTGTGACCACCAGGAGGTGGGAATTATTGGGGACTAGTTGAGAGTCTGTCTGCCATATTGCCAAACTACTTTTCTAAAGTGCTTGTAACATGACATTGCCACCCATGAAGTATGAGGTTCCTAGTTTCTCCTCATCCTCTCAAACACCTGTTACGCTATTATGGTCTGTTGTTTTTATTATAGCCATTCTAGTGGGTGTGAGTTGCATCTCAGTGTGCTTTAATTTGCATTTCCTTAATAACTAATAATGTTGGCTATCTGTACATATGCTCATTTGCCATTAGTATATTTTCTTTAATGAAATGTCATTCAATCTCCCATTTTTTTTTGATTGGGTTGCTGATGTTCTAGTTATTTATGTCTAAGAGTTCTTTATATATTCTAGTTACAATTTCTTGATCAGATATATGATTTGCAAATATATTCTCCAGTCCTTGGTGTGTCTTTTCATTTTCTTAGTGATGCATTTTAAAGTGAAAAGCTTGCAATTTTGATGAAATTCATTTATCAATAGTCTCTTATGGATCATGCTTTGGTGTCAGATCTAAGAGCTTTTTGCCTAGTACAAGTTCTTAAGGATTTTTTTTGTATATTCATTTAATCATTTCATAGTTTTAGCTCTTATATTTAGGTTTATAACCCATTTTGGGTTAGTGTCTGTCTATACAGTACAATTTAAAGGTCTAAATTTATTTCTGATATTCCTAATTTGTGTCTTATTTTCTTTGTCAGTCTATTTAAAATGTGTTAATTTTATTTATGCCTTCAAAGAAAATTTGTTTATTGATTTTTCTTACTGTTTTTCCCCCTATATAATCTATTTGGTCAATAATCTTATTGCTTCATTTTTATGTTTACTTTGGGTGATTTTTGTTTGTTTGTGTAGGATTTTTTAATTTATTTTTATTTTTATTTTTTTAGTTTTTTTTAAGGTGGAATTTTAGGCTATAGACTTGTGATTGCTCTAATTTCCAGACCTGAGGGATGTAAGGATGCTCATCAAGTCCCCAATGTTTATTTTATCCCTTAGATCTCCCTGTTGAATATCTGTCATTCTATTGCTTGCCCCAACCAGGCCTCACTGTTTTGGCCAAACTTTAGTAGGTTATCTTGAATAAGTGCTTTTCTGTTTATCAAAGGCTTTGGTTATTTCCAGTCTTGAAATTGTGACAATTTCATCCTGTGTTATTATTGCTTTTAGAAAAAGGATTTGCCAAGTTCCTTTTTTTTTTTTTTTTTTTTTTTTTGTACTCATTATATATGGTTTTCATAGTCTTGCAGAGAATGGCTACACATTGTTATTTTCTTTTGGTCTCAACTTTCAGTAGCATAAAGAATAGACAGGAGGATAATACTTGAAAATAATGATATTTGGCTAGGTAATACTATTAGCCAATAAAAGGAACAGACATAGATTGAATTTACCATTGTTTCTGTTTGAGAGTGACACCTTAATGTTCACTTGGAAAGGTAAGCTATAAAAACGAACTGACCAGCATCCAAAGAGCTTACCTTCTGCCCAGTAATCCAGAACATAAAACTTTGCTGACTTCCAAGTCCATACAACTCCTGTTTTTGTTATCACAAGATGTTGGGTGAGGGTAGGAAGCACACAAATATGGCGATAGAGGAGGCTGTATTAGGAGTCCCTTTGGTTCTTAAGAGAACCATTGGAATGACTGCCTGCTTGGGCATGGAATCCATTTTTCTCACTTATCCTCAGTGTTTCCTTGTGAGGGAGGAGATGAGAATGATGGCCAGTTTCAGAAGAGCAGGTCTACCATATGCATTGTACAGGTGAAGAAACTGGAGCATGGAGGTGACATGTAGGTTTCCTTAGACTCCGAGGTGACTTCATGGTTATCATGATAACCCCACCTTTTGAGTGTTAGCTCAGTTTGTTATGCATGGTAAGTAAAGTAAGCAAAGCTACCTGGTTATTTAAAAGAGTAGGAATAGGAGGCTTGAAATTGGTTGAAATATTTGCATAGCAAGAGGGAAAAGGGGGCTTATTCAGTTGAAACATTTCCACACTCATCCAACTCTGATTTAGGAGACTTTAACAGGCTACAGGTAAAGAATCTCCTCCAATGACTTCAAAGCTCCTCTGATGAATAGTTATCCTTTGGCAGTTCATATACTTTCAATCTATTTAAAAACAAAGTCTTGACCATAGGCTTAAATGAAATCAATAATGGCCCAAGAGAGCGATTTACTGCGTGACAAATCAATGCACATCTCTCCATTGCAGGTAGATATAGATCACAGAGGGATAGACATTATATTTTCCCAGAATCTAGATATTTTCTACAAATACTATTGCTTTGTATAATGTATTACACTCTAGCAAACATTTATTCAGAGCCTTCTGGACTGTGGGATGTGGAGTATTTGCTAAGTGAGTTATAGAGTTAAAGTCCCATATTTTCACCTGGGCTAATTGGAACCAGGCACAAGGAGTTTTACAATGAGATATGCTGATAAGCATGGTGATAGCTTCTTAGGGGGAAAGGGCTATTGTATGAATTTATCTAGAAATTTCATTGAGAAATTGAATGCCAACTTTAAAATTTTCTATGTGAAGCCAATGATATGTTGGCTCAAACTGTAAACATATAGCTGCAACCTAAAGCAAAAACTACTTATTCAGTATGCATTTATTGAGTGCTTCCTGATTTTAAGGCATCCCATGTGCTACTTCAACAGAGAACAAAAATTCTTCACTGGATACCTGGTTCCTGACTTTGAGGAATTTCTATCCTAATTGATTTTTAACTGTATAGACAATGGCTCAGAATAACAATGAATCTAAATGCTTTAAATGTACTCACTTGAATAATCAATGGCAGGGTATTTATTTTTATTTTGCTTCATACTTTTCTCTTTATAAAGCAGTAAGTGATTAAATTTACTTTTTCCAGATAGAGTTCACATGTGATCTTTAATTTATGCTTTATGTCTTTTCCATAAAAAGAATGTTCTTCTTTATATTCCATTTATTAAATCCATCCCTAAGCACCCAGTTCTAAACCCCATTACTTTGCACACACCTTTCTCTTTATAATACTATGATATTCCCCATTTTATTCAGCCTCTGTTGCATTAGTTATGTCTTATTTTGCTTACCTTTCTAGTAATTTATAGAGGATAAAATCCTTGCTCTATGGTATATGCCAGTTCTAAAGCCGGCATTTAAACTTCCATGATTGTCCAATCCAAATGCTTATTTTCCTACCAGGGAGGGCCCTCTAAAATCACTAGTAACCCCAGTCCCTTTTTTCTGGCTAATGACTTTGAAGGACCAGAGTCTGTTCTTTGGGTTGTAAAGTCCAATATTACTTATTCATAGAGCAGAACCAGTAGTTGATCTCCATGCCATTTCAATCGGAAAACCTCTTCATAACTCCATGAGAAAACTAGGCAGTCTGTGCTAATAACCCGGACTTCCCTGCAGGCGTTTTACTGACAGTGGCTGAAGAATTTTGCTCAGCCTTTCTGTGGAAAAATTCTTTTTCTTTCAACTGAGCAGGAAAGTTTGTGAAAGATTTCTTTCTCATTATTCATCACTTTTAGTAACACATAAAACTGGTAATTTTGTGGGGGGGAAGAAACCTTTTAGATTAATTAATCAAGATTTGTATTTTAAAACTTTGATTCTTGAAAATAAGGCATCCTACTTTATTGAATTAATAAATGTGAAACTCTGTGTAAAGGCCAGGCGTGCTCACAAAAGAGCAGTGTGTTATTGAACGCATAAAAATGTATAGACAACTTCAGATGTGGAGAAACGTTTGTTACAATGTGGAAATGTCGTCTTCAGTAAATTACTTAACCAAACATATCCTCTGTTTATTCAACTGAAAAGGAAAAGAATAATTATACCTATTTCATGGGGTTTTATGAGGAACAAATTTAAGGCATCAAAGCATTAAATACTAGCACATAATAATCTTTCAATGATGGTCTGCATTAGCATCACCGTTTTTATTACTTTTATTATAATAGTATCTTGAAAATAAATTCATAGTCCCAGAGTCAGTTTGCATTTCTATCACTACTAAAACATCTCTATGGAGAGAGGCTCAGAGTCATTTATTCCTCTCTCTGGAGTGCCTTTTACAGCCCCAGTTTTTGAAATCTGATCAATGTGATACGTAATCCCAATCAACTATATTCCCTGCTTTTTCCTGGAAGATTCAGCCTCATGTTCATCCCACCCCATTGATTGAATAGTTGTGGTATTTATTATGGATGCTATAAAATGTGCTAGAGAGTGTGCCTTAAGAGGTTCCCATCTACTGGGAGACTATGGTGGTACTAGGATCAACCATAATGCAAAGCAGAGCACGATCCATGAGGTAAGGGTGGTGCAAGTGCTTTGAAAATTCAGAAAAGTGAGCCATCACATCAACTGGGAAAATCAGAAAGTATTTTAGAAGTGAGGTGGTTCTGAATGGGTCCTGTAAGGATGGTGTAGATTTCATCAGGAGGAGTTAGAGCTGGGATAGACATTTTACGGGGAGAGTAGAACATAAGAAAGTAAGGAGTGAGCAGGTGCCAGAGTATCATGGAAAGTTAGTGGTCCACTTTTGGCCTTGAAGGAGAAGGGAGTGGGAGCACAAGAATGGAAAGGTAGAGAGCAAGAATGCTAAGAAATCTGAATGTTATCCAGCAAGTAATAGGGAGTGACTGAAAGAGTAAAAAAGATCCATAATGAAAATGGTATGGTAAGATTGAGAGACCAAGGAGATTGCTTAGGAGGTAATTGGGTAACCTAGAAGTAGGTGGGATGCATAAATGTGCTGAGAAAAGGTGTTGCCAAGAAGGATGTAATAATGAACAGGCATCAGGAAGGGCCAGGTAAGTCATTATATAAAGAAGGAAAAGAGATAGGGCTCAAAGATTCAACCCTTCCTACAGGATTGAGAGAAAAAGCCAAGATGTTATTAGAACAAAGGGGGACCTGAAAACATAGCTCCTTAGGCTATTTGCTGCTTCTCTTTGCCTGGAATGTTCTTCCTCCAGATATTCAAATAGCTCACTCCTTTAAATTTTTTTTAAGTGTCATCCTCTCAAGGAGGCCTAATCTAAGCATCCTATTTGATATTGTCATTTGCACTATCCCCTCTCAACGCCCTATTCTTGCCTAGCATTCCTTGTTCCTTCATCAGTTTTCTTTTTCCCATAGTTTATCATCTTCAAAAACACCACATAATGTGTTCATCCCTTAATGTTTATTGCTATTCCCCTTTCTCCTCCCCCACTATTTAAAAAATATATATATTTTATTGATTTTTTACAGAGAGGAAGGGAGAGGGATAGAGAGCTAGAAACATCAATGAGAGAGAAGCATCGACCAGCTGCCTCCTGCACACCCCCTACTGGGGATGTGCCTGCAACAAATGTATATGTCCTTGACCAGAATCGAACCTGAGACCTTTCAATCCGCAGACCAACACTCTATCCACTGAGCCAAACTGGTTTCGGCTCCCCCACTGTTTTATTCATGGATGCGTCCCAGGCACCTAAAAGAGCACACAGTAGTTGCTTAGTAAATATTTATTGAATGAACGAATCATTGTTCACAAGAGTTTATTAGGAGATACAATTGAACAAAAAGAGCAATTTTTTAAATTTCAAAACTATCTTTACTTGAACATATGTTATAGGTGTTTTGAACATCTTAAATACCACTTGTTCCTTAAAGCATTGTGTTTTTTCTTAAAATGAGTATATACTATTTCAGAAATGTAAAATTTGCTTAGAAAATGTAAAAATTGAACACATTTTTATTCAAATGCCTACATTCCTAATTAGCTAAGTACAAATTAGTGGCTTATCATCATAATAAGAATAGCATTTGTGAACAAAGCAGCAAATTCTAGTTTATGATATTCCAAATGATATTTTTTCATTCCTGAGAATGAAGTTTTTACTTCCTGGTGAGCATATGAGAAATGGACTTGCCTACCTAACTCGGCTTCTAGAAATATTTAATTCAGGCCTCAAAGATGCTACCTTTAACAGTGTTCCCATTCCTGCAGAGCATCCTTAGTGTAACCCTTCAGGAACATGCAGATCAAGAGCTGCTGTCGTGAACCACAGGATTAATGTAGATTAAGGGGAAATTCAAGGAAAATAATGTTACTGAGAAAAGAAGCTTTTTCTGGATAATTCTGCCAATCAGTTACCATTCAATTTATAATAAATTCATTTAAAATAACATAGTTCCAGCTTAAATTAATTCTAGTTACAACTGCTTTACAGGAGAATAGTATGTTCTTTACTTAATCAAATATTTTATCTAAAAATTATTCCCAGAACACTCAGAATTAAAAAACAAAACAAAAAAACTCTCCTTCTGAACTTCATTGCACCAGAAAGGAGAGTAAAAAATATGATTTAAAATAAAGCCATGTGTCCTTTTGAGAATGATATATCAATTTTGGAATTAAAACTTGATTGGGTACCATGAAACACAGTGGCAGTCCAGGCCTTTTCCACAGGGCTGTAAGTTTCAAGACTGACACTTCACTGAGTATCTTTATTTCTCCCTCCTCTTTCTAACTCTTCTTGTCCTTATTTCCTTTGGTCCTCTGACACCACTATGACATTAAACTAGTGAACAAATTAAATATATCGAGCAAAGCCTCAGTAGACTAATGGATAAAGAATACAATGGTATACCTTTACCATGGAACATTTTTAGCCCTAAGAAGAAATGCATTGATTCATGCTACATTATATGAGAGGTAAGTCAAAAATCTAAAGGGCTACTTATTGGATGATTACATTTATATGTAAAGTACAAAATAGGCCAACTCATAGGGATCGAAAACAGATTAGAGATGCCATGAGCAAAGGGAAGGAGGAAAGAGGACTGACTGCTAATGGGTACAGGGTTTCTTTTTGGATGCTAGAAATGTTCTGAGTTAGACAGTAGTAATAGTAGTAATAAACAGCTTTGTGTATACACTAAAAACTACAGACACAGCGGGGACTAACCCTGTATGATGGATGTTTTACCCTTGGTATTACGTATTAGACATTGAGCAACTCTGCATATGCTAATGACAAATAGTCCCTTTCCATATTTCATAACACTGAATTCTAAATTGTCTTTTAGTTGTCCATGATCTTACTCCATATAACTATGGCATGAACCATGTTATTTCATTCCTTATAAATTAAGTATCCACACATCATTAAGTCCTAGCTTCAGGGGCAAAGAAGTCAAAGTAATTAAATTAATATTTGTTCTTACTATAGTTAGGAAAAATAACATTCCCTTATAATAGCTATTACTTCTTACTAACCACATAAAATTATAAAAACTCTGACTTTATTAGTTGCAGTACTTTTTTACATCTAGAAATTGACATATTCTCCAGTCATTTCATATAAAATCAGGCATTGTGCACAGATAGATGACATATTCTCCTCAGATAGAAATTTCACACACTGTGACACATAGCTTTTTCCGTTTCATTTTTCCATCAGAAAAAGCAGCAATTTATATTTCTGAAAAGAGTTGATTTTTAAGGCTACAGTGATTTTCTTTGTTTTCAGTTGAAACTTTGGAAAAAAATCTTTGAGATTTTTGTATAATATATTGGGAGAATAAAAAGCAATTTTTATATGTAGTTCAAATTGCTTTAACTTTCTCAAAAATTTGAAGAATCTTTCACTTTTAATCTCACCATATACTTTTTTTTCCATCAAGTCATAAAAGTGGGGAGCAGGCGCTCTGAGAAGTTTGAATAAGGTCACATATTGGATAATTTTAAACAGCCTCTGCTGGTTTCTAAACCACTTATAGAGAAACAGGCAATCACTTCTCTCAAGAAAGTAATATTCTATAGTATAAAAAAGAGGAGGTTTTTGGCAAGAGTCTTTCATTTATTTAAAAGAGAAATTTGGTACTATTTAAGTTGAGTCTCATGACTGAGTGAAACTCAACCCTTTTACGTTTCATATGTGACTAAAATTAGCCCAAGAATATAAATTAATTGGTAAAGCTTTTGAAATATTTTATAGAATGTCAGGTAGTAGCACATACCACTTTATTAACATCTACATGTGTGTGATTTGACATCAGTTGATACTGCTCAATAATTTACTTCTTATTATGTGACTTCTTAGCACTCTTTATATTCTGTTCCAACATCTTTTTGGAACCTATTTAATTTTACCTTCTAATGCTAAAAAATGACAAAACCTTTTTGTGTAAAATTATATGACTTAAAAATTTAAAGTGTGTATTTAAAATATATTGTTAAATATGCAATTTGAGGACATGTTAATAAAGCATAAATTAGATTAGAAAACTTAATCCTCTGCAAAATATAACAGTTGTTTTTATTAAATCTATCATGGTGGCATTTTATTCCTGCTATGTATTTACCTGCTTCCTGGAATAAATCACACTTGATCATAGTATCTGATCTTTTTAATGAATTGCTGGATCTGGTTTGCTAATATTTTGTTGAGGATTTTGAGCATCTATGTTCATCAAGGATATTGACCTATAATTATTTTTTGTAGTTTCTTGATCTGGTTTTGTAATTAGAATAATGCTGGACTTATAAAAAGAGCTTGGAAGTCTTTGCTCCTTTCAAATTCTTTTGGAATAGCTTGAGAAGGATAGGTGTTAGTTCTTCTTCGAATGTTTGGTAAAATTCACCCGTGAAGCCATCCAGCCAAGACATGTGTTTGCTGGAAGTTTATTATTATTATTATTATTATTTTTACTGCTTCAATTTCATTAGTTGTAATTGGTTTATCCAGGTTTCCTGATTTTTCTGAGTCAGTTTTGGAAGCTGGTATGTTTCTAGGAATTTATCCATTTTACCCAGGTTGTTCAATTTGTTTGCATATAGCTGTTAGTAATATTTTCTTACAATCCTTTGTATTTCTGTGGTGTCAGTTGTTACTTCTCTTTTATTTGCAGTCCAACATCCCCTGAGGGATGTATTAGTGCACAAAGTGGCAGGCGGCCAGGGAGGAGCCTGAGCCCAAGCCACGCTGCTCCTGCTCATCCTGGTCCCACGGTGCCTGCCTCCACTGTTGCTCAGTAGTGCTGCTGTGGAAGCAGGAAAGGCTGTGCCACCATAGCTGCACTCACCAGCCATGAGCCTGGTGTCTGGTGCTCATCAGTCAAGTGAGTGGTGCTCTCGCTGTGGGAGTGCACTGGCCACCAGAGGGCAGCTCCTGCATTAAGCATCTGCCCCCTGGTGGTCAGTGCACATCATAACTATTGGCCTGTTGTCCAGTCGCTTAGGCTTTTATACTAGTACTAGAGGCCCAGTGCATGAAATTTATGCATGGGGCGGGGAGGTAGGGGTGGGGAATTTGTCCCTCAGCCCAGCCTGCAGCCTCTCCAATCCAGGACCCCTTGGGGGATGTTTGACTGCCTCTTGCAATCCAGGACCTTTGGCTCCTAACCACTTGCCTGTCTGCTTGCCTGATAGCTCTTAATTGCTCACCTACCAGCCTGATTGCCCCTAACTGCCTCTACCTTGCCCCACACCCAGGAACTAGGTCTCACTCCTCTGGCTGGTCACAGGCACCCAGGACCTGGGCCAGCTTTACCCGGGCCAGCTGCAGCTGCAGGAGACCATTGGTGGATGGCTTTGCGTGGGCTACAGCCACAGCCACAGGGTGGGAAGTTTGTCCCTCTCCCAGGCTGCAGTCCCAGCCACTAACGGCCAGGACCGTGGGGTGAGCGGCTTGTTACTCTCCCAGGCCATAGCCTGGCTGGTCCCCATTCCTCTCTCACAACCTCATTTGTGCCTGGCTGGTCCCCATTCAGTGTTGAGTGTCTGTGCCATTACACCATAATGACAATTTGCATATTAGCTCTTTATTAATAGGATTTATAAATTTTATTTATTTATTTGGGTCCTCTCTTTTTCTTGATGAGTCTGGTTAAAGTTTTATTAATTTTGTTTATCTTTTCAAAGAATCAGCTCTAGGTTTCAATGATCTTTATATATATAATATTTCAATGATCTATATCTATATCTATATATATAATATTTAGTCTATGTAATTTATTTCTGCTCTGTTCTACACCTAAGGGAACTAGAAAAATAAGAACAAACAAAGCTCTGAGTAGGTAGAAGGAAGGATATAATATCACAGCAGGTATTAGTTATAATTATTTCAAAACCACCTATTGCTTTTCTTCTGTTTTCTCAGGGACTAATTTTTCTGTTTGTACAATTTAGTTCTTATTTTTCAAAGTTCTACTTTTCCTCAAATGTTTGGTGACTCTTATCTACATGTTTACTTTTGAATTTTCTTTGCATTTGGATTTTTTTCTTGGGTGACATCAAGTGGTGATTATCTTGAGCTAATGATGACTTAGAGGAAGGAAGTATGTGGGCTACCGGTAGGTTGTCTTTTTTTATTATGGAGGCTTCTTGTCTTCCTGGGGCTTTTGGAGATGTTTATAGACTTTTCCTCTTTAGTTCCAATGGTCATCTTTTGTGGTATATACTAGTAAAATTCAATAGAAGCTCTTAGTATTTAGGCATTACTTAGTGTCTTTTTCAAGGAGTATTGCATATATACAAAGTAGTATTTGAAAAAAATATATTGATATGAATAAATATAAATTATGTATGTAATTTATATAAATGCATAATTAGTTTTTACCAACAACCACTCATGTATTCCCCCATTTAGTTCATAGAATCAGTAACTTTGAAGTATCCTATGTGTCCTTTCCCAATCACATCAATGTCCATCTACAGAGGAAACCAACGTTCTGAATTTTTTAAAGTACAGCTCTTGCTTTTTGCATGCATGTATGCATCAATGTGGCTGTACTGGTTTAATTTTGCCTGTTTTGTATGTTATATATAAACAATGGCATTTCTCACTTATTCTTTACCAACCTCATTTTTCTTTTTCACATTATATATATTTTTTACAGTTGCTATGGTTCATTTCACTGTTGAGTATGTTCAAATGTATAAATGTTCCACAACTCATTTATCCATTTTACTATTGATGGACAGTTGTGTAATTTTCAGTTTTTTTTAAATAATCACAGGCAGTGATTTTACATATATTTTTACATATAATGAAATATATATATTATACCTAAAAGAATTGCTAGATGATAAGATATGTACATTTTAATTTTTAGAAAATGTCATATTATTTTTCAAAGCCAGTTAAACTATTATACACTTCTGCCAGTAGTTCTGAGTATTCTCATTGCTCTGCATTATTAATATGTGATCATTTGTATATTTTCAAACTTTATTTTTGCCAAAAATCTGGCTGTGATGAATTGCCTTTCATTTTCACCTCCCTGATCATTAAGGAGATGGAGCATATTTTTTTTTACTTGCCATTTGTATATCCTCTTCAATGAAAATATATCCAGGTTTTTGCCCCATTTTCGATTTTGTCTTACTTATTCATAGGAATTCTTTGTATATGATATAATTTTTTATTCTTTATTAGTTAGATATATTGCACAGATAGTTACCAGTTTGTGAATTGCATTTTCACATATTTTGAGATGTTTGTTGAATTTCCCATGTGCATACCACTTTAAAACTATCATATATTCTTAGTTATCTAAATATTTTATTATTATGTAGTAATTAGAGGCCCTATGCACAAAGATTAGTACAAGAATGGGCCTTCTTTTCCCTGGCTGCTGGCACCATTTTTCCTCCAGCCCAGAGCTGCCTTTCTACCTTCCCACACAGCCCAGAGCTGCCTTTCTACCTTCCCACCACTGAGGCAGTGCAGAATGCCCCCAGCTGGTCAGCTCCTATATATGCAAATTATTCCACCATAATTGTTGGGGTTAATTTGCATACTCACTCCTGATTGGCTGGTGGGTACCACAAAGGTACAGTCAATTTGCATTCATCTTTTATTAGTGTAGATGCTTCTGCCAAAAGGTTCTACTGAACTTATTAAAACAGTTGACTGTGATTATTTCATTAGTTACTATTTTTAAAACTATTTTGGGGGTATTATTTTCTTTAACATCTAAGGAAATCTTTCTGCAACTGGCCTCTTTTGCAAGTAATTTTAGCTGCATATTTATATTCAGAGTTTGGTCTTTGTATGGGGTATGCATTAGGTAATATGCTTTGGAAATATGTCTGAAAATACACAAACACATATAATGTGTTTGCCATATATAAGTATATATTAACTCATACTAATTACAGTCCTCCTGATGAAATCCAAAAATACACTTAGCATAGAGATTGTCACATAGTAGACATTCCCTATTTGTGGAAACAATGAAAGAATGATAAAATGTGAGAGAGAATTTCTAATTCTTACTTATTCTGTGTTTTCTCATACAAGTCTCTCTACCTAGAAACTCCTTTTCTCTTATTCTTCCAGTAGCTTTAAGATTTGACTAAAGTTTATTCCTCTGAGTGTTTTTATTGCTTTGTGTTCTGACCTCTAAACCACCTGCAGGAGGCTCTGTACTTATGTAAATAAACAATACACCAAAACTAATTACATTTTGATATCTCCATAGCAGAATAAAATAAAATATATTTTTGGGGTTGTTGGGGGGGGGGCTTCAGGATAAGATGACACCTAAATCTTTTATTAACCTGTATGTTTAGATTCCTGTTCCTTGTTCCTTGGTGTGATTATTTGTATCTTGAAAATTGAATGCTGCATTTAAAAAAAAACAGATTAGGTAACACTTGCTTATTGTCCTACTCAAAGGGTAAGAAGAAGATAAGGTTAGCAAATACATACACATACGTATGTATATTTGACAAGCTCCTTATTTTTGGATAACACTCAGTTTGTTCTATCTCCACAATTGTGGGATATAATTTTTACTTAGAAAACCCTTTATTTATTTTAGTTTTTAAAATATATTTTGTTGATTTCAGAGAGGAAAGGAGAGGGAGAAAGAGAAACATCAAGGATGAGAGGGAATCACTGATTGGCTGCCTCCCACACACTTAGCAACCTGGGCATGTGCCCTGACCAGGAATCAAACTATGGCCTTCTGCTTCATAGGTCAATGCTCAACTACTGAGCCATGGTGGCTGAGCAAACCCTTTTTTTTCTTTTCTTGATATCAATAATATGAAGGGCCTTTTCCCTACAGTAGAAAATTCACTACCTCACTCATCTTCTTTAAAACTCTCTAGCAACTCCCTGGTTTGTTCATTCAATAGTTTGGAAGATTCTGCTCACTAAAGGTGAAACTAAGGGTCATTAAGCCAGATCCAGTTAGGTTGTTGCTCTTATGCAGCCAGTGACCACTGCAGGAACCTCCTGTTGTTTTTGAGCTCCAGTTAAGTGTGGCAGTGGCTTCTGGGCAGAGCAGTCTCAGTAGCATTGTGTTAGGTACCAGAGGTCAGGAATGGTGGTGGTCTAGGGAGAAGGAAGGACTAGGGACGAGGTCATGGAAAGTTCTCAATTATTGAAATAGGTTTTTTGTTTGTTTGTTTGTTTTAAAATAGGTAAATGACATACTATATAAGAAAATGCTCTGAAGATACCATACAAATTCCCATTACTCTGTTTCTGGAGAGTGAAAAAAGAGAGCTTTAGAATAGGAGCTGAGTCTGAGTACTTCCAGAATAGAGGATTATTGAAGGAGGCAAGGGATTCTCGGGAAACTATTGTCATTGTGTATCAGACTTGCTCTGACCTTTTACCCCCGTTTGCTCTTCCCACAGAAATTCTTTCTCAAACCATTCTTTCCCCTGTCAGCCTTGGCTGATCCTCAGGGTTTTTCCTCAAGTTATACTCTCATATATCAATATTTCAGATATTTTTTCATTTATATTTTGTGATAGCATTCTAAGATGGTCCCCAAGATTCCCTCCCCTAGTGTACCCACCTAGTATAATTTCTTACCGGTGAGTATGGGTGGAACATACTAATATGATTAAGTTTCACTATATGGGAAAGGTGATGGTCTAGTCACTCAAGTGCGGACATTAAGTATATAAGACTCCTTCTTAGAAGATTGGAGATTCCTCTGCTAGCTTTGATGCACAAGCTTCCATGTTGTGAGACACCATGTGGCTAAAACCTAAGGGCAAGCACCCTCCCCTACCCATAGCCAAAAAATATGGGGACCTCAGGCCCTTAACAACACAGGCATTGAATTCTGCCAACAACCTGAATGAGTTTGTAAAAGGATCTTGAGCTCTAAGGGGTCCATCCAACACCTTGGCTTCCACCTTGTGGAAGCAGAGAAACCAGCAACTCTATTCCCAAATCCCTCACCCACAAAGACTGTTGAGATATATATTTCTGTTGTTTTAAGCTAAGATTGTGGTGATTTGTTATGCAGCATTGGAAATCTAATATACATTTCAGATTTTAATTAAAAATTAAGTCTTATCTGTAATTTCTTTGCACATCTCAGAGGACCCAGTTAAGTACCTTGTATTTAAAAGTATCTTTTTTTTTTTTCTGGAAAATTCCTTTTCTCATTATCCTGTCAAGGACATCGATGTTGACCCAGACCAAATAAGTAGTTGATGTAGATCAAAAGATACTTTGAGAAGGAAGGCTATAATATTTGGGGAAATTTAAACTGGGTAGCTATAATCAAAGTCTAATCTACTTAAATCATTAGATTATGGAATAATAGCATGAGAAGTTTACATTTTATTTCAGATGTTTCCCAATTATATTACATACATGGAGATTTATAGTGACTCTACAGGCCCAGTGCACAAATTCATGCACAGATGGAGTCCCAAGGGGTGAGCCTCTGGACGGCTTAGGATGCAATCAGCTCTCTTGGCAGGCGGTTGGACACCCTTGCTGGCCCAGGATCCAGGGCCATCCTGCTGCCATTCATGCTGGTTGTTGGGAGCCACTTGGCAGCTGCTTTTATATTGTTTCCTCCTTGTGGAGTGTACAGGGAGAGAAAGCAGCTGCTGTGCTCAAGGCTGACTTCCAGGAAGGATCATGCTAGTGGCTGTTAGGATAGTGCTGGTGTTACTGGTCCATCAGTGCCTGGCCCATTCTCTGGAGAATTCTCTATAGAACTTCTGAGGGAATGAGTGGCTGCTGGCAGGCTAGTGAGCCGCCGGGATGGATCTCAGCTGAGCGGTGATATATAAGGTAAAATATTATATATATCTCCCACTGTGCGAGAGCACAGATCACCAGGGGGCAGCTCCTATGTTGAGTGTCTGTCCCCTGGTGGTCAGTGTGCACCATAGCAACCAGTCGTTTGGTAGCTTAGGCTTTTATATATATCGATTAATAGCAATAGCTTACCTTTATTAATATATTTCAACCTTAAAATCATCTGTTACTAGATTACTATTATTACTCTCATCTTACATATAAGGAAAACAAGGCACATAGGTTAAACAACTTGTTTTGGGGTTAGATACATAATAATAACAACAATAATAAATCCTCCAAAGCCCTTGTATTTTACATATATTAAATCATTTAATCTTTACAATATTCCTGTGAATTCGGTTAATGAAACTGGCACCAAGTTTAAAAGCTTAATTTACAAAGGAGGTATTATTATTTTTTCCCAAAAAAATTCAAAATCAGTTTAGTACTGCTAGATTAATCTTTCCTGAGGCCCTCTCTGAGCGTGTTCATTATCTATTATACTAAGGAAATGTCAATGGCTCCCTTTTGAAAACTGACCAAATTCCAACAGCTTGTTGTGATCCTTCAGAGTCTTCTATGACTTCACTCCAAACTATATTTCTCATCACATTTTCTTCTGTAATTCAACTTGTACTCTCGGTTCAGTAAAATTAGCACAGGCAATGTTCCCTTTAACCAAGATTTCACGGATCTCTGGTTTTCTGATTTAATTCTGGCCACCTGCAAGGCCCTCCTCCATTTCTACTCGTCAAAATAGCATTTCCCTTTAACTTCTTGTCAGCTTTTTCAGCAAGACTTCCTTTAATTCCACAACCATATTGTCTACTTTGCAAATGTCTTGTGGAACATATCACTATGTTTATATTATAATATTTTCTTTCTTTCATATCTTCCTTATAGACTAGATATTCTTAAGAATGTAAAGATGACACATAGAAATTCAGTTCAGGGCCTGACATTATTTATGTTACAGGAATTAATTTAGTATAAATTATCTTCTAAAATTTTTTTGGATTTTTTGTTGTTGTTGTTATAGTTTGGTGAGAGGCAAACCAGTAGAGATGTTATTTTTTCAGTTTAGAGGGTTCTTTCTTCAAATTCCTGAAATTTTATCTCAGTTTTCCCTTAGTTGTTCATGTGTAAGGCTGGGAAGGGCTGTGATATATATAATGAAGCAACTAAAAATATAAAAAGGGGAGCTTTATTAGTGGGATAAGGATAAATTCTGTTATTGAGTTATGCTATGAGCAAGACAAAGGTCCTTGTTCCCAACAAGGACTAAATGTAATACACAATAATAAGTATATAACAAACATAATAAATAAGAATATACTTACCAGGGCTATGGTAAGTGCTGTGAAAACATAAATCAAGGTGAAAAATTGATTGTGGCAAGTGAGAGAAGGTGGGTCTCATCAAAAAGGAGATGGCTGAGAAAGAAGAGTTGTTTAGTGGCAATTAACTCCCAGGAGCTTTTTTCTTACTTGCAGATGGATTACACATTCTGAAGGGAGAAATATTGCATTTCTATTGATAAAAGAAACATGAATTCTTAGTTTTGGTTCAATTAAGTGTACAGACAAGTTATTTGAAACTGGTTGACATTTCTTGTCACTCAAATGAAGGTAGAATTTGAATAATTGGATTTGGCTATATACGTTTTTGAAGACTGTCAAGTGCATGTTTTAGGGCTGAATTATCTCTCCTCCTGTCTCCCAATTCATAGATTGAAGTCTTAACCCCCTGTACCTGAGCATGTGACTATATTTGATTATAGAGCTTTAAAAAAGACAATTAAGGTAAAAATAGGTGACACCCAGATTAAGGTGAGGTGCTCAGGTGAGGACAAAGTAAGAAAGTGGTCATCCGCAAATCAAACCTGCCACCACTATGGTCTTGTACTTCTAGCCTCCACACATGTGAAAAAATAACTTTCTGTTGTCTGTGGAAATTTGTTATGGCAGCCCTACTGAAGCAGTACCTCTGATTATATAACAGTTGAATAAGTTAGTCTGTGTTTTGCTCTAACAGCTGCTTTGTGGAACAATATTGCCTTAGAAGTTGAAAATATCACTTGTGGTTTGGTAGGCAACCTCTAAAATGATTCCCAATGGTGCATGACTTTTTATATTCATTCTTTGCATAGTTTTTATGTAAAAAAAACAAACAAAAAACTTGCTTTCTTGTGTGACCAATAGGATACCGCAGAAATGACTCTGTATCAGTCCTAGGCCAGGTCTTATCAGATATGATAGCTTCTGCCTTGCTGTCCCTTGGATCACTGGCTTTGAGGGAAATTAGCCATCAAATTACACTGAAGCAGTCTTCTTAAATTTATTGAGACTTGTTTTGTGGTCTAACATGTGACCTACCCTGGAGAATGTTCCATGTGCTCTGGAAAAGAGTATATATTTTGTTGCTTTTGGAAATGTTCTGTATATATCTATTAAGTACATGTAGCCTAATTATTTAAGGCCAATGTTGTTTTTAAAAAATCCTCACCCACTTGAGGATTTTTTTTATTGATTTGAGAGAGAGAAACATTGGTCATTTGCCTTCTGTGTGCATCTTCACCAGGGATTGAACCCACAGCCTAGCTATTGCCCTGACCAGGAATTGAACCTACAACCTCTTGGTGTACAGGATGATGTTCCAACCAACTGAGCCATCTGGCCAAGACAAGGTCAATGTTTTCTTATTGATTTTCTGTATCAATGATCTATGCATAGATATAAGTAAGATATTAAGGTCCCCTACTATTTTCATATTGCTGCTATTTCTCTCTTTATGTGTGTTCATATTTAAAATTTATATGCTTCTGTGTTTGGTGAATGTTTATATATGTTACATTCTCTTGATGATTGGCTTTGTTATTGGCTATTCTTTGCCTTAAACTAGTAACTTAACTCACATAGAATGCCTAAGTGTACACTTTTACTAATTCTTCCCCTCACATTTTATGTGACTGATGTTACAACTTATATAATTTTATATTGTGTCACTAATAGACTATTGTAGCATGGTTATGTTTTTTAACTTTTAAACTATATTACAGAGTCCAACATTGACTATTATTTCCCATTACCAGTTAATGTTACACTGCCTTCTTATATTTTTAATTTTAATTGGCATGTTTTTATTTCCATGCAAAGAACTCCCTTTAGCATCTCTTTAGGCAGTGGTAATTAATTCATTTAGCTTTTGTTTAAGAAAGTCTATCTCTCCTTCATTTTTAAAAATATCTCCTTCATTTCTGAAAGACAGCTTTGCCAAATATAGTATTTATGATTGAAATGTTTTTTATTTTTTTCTTCTTATAATATGCCATTTCATTCTCTTCTGGCCTGAAAAGTTTCTATTGAGACTACCACCAGTATTTTTTATGGAGGTTCCCTTATTTATAATAACTTTTGTCTCTTGTTAGCAAGGCAATTGTTAAAGCTGAGTTCTGGTGTGTATGGGGTGAGAGGGTGTACCATTGGCTGTGAATAGCTGCATTGTTCTATTGACTTGGATCCCTAGCTAAGTGAGGCTGCTGGAAGGACAGTGGTTGCCTGGATTAACTACCCTGTGAGGCACCAGGATGGGACATAGGGCCTGCATTACTCCTCTAGGGGCTTGAGTCAGGTAAGAGTGTGCACTGACTATCCTGGCCAGCATTTTGCTTTCCACACAGAGAAAGCCATGGCCGTGCTCTCCTTTCAGGCTCCTTTGTAATCAGGTCTGTTGGATGGGCTTCTCTGCATAAGGTTTGTGCTCTGGTATGGTGGCTAGAAGGCTGTCTTCTGCCTGAAGTGGGGTTACTAATTAGTTTTTCTGCTGAAGCAAAGAAGCAGCAGCTCCAAGGCCACTAATGCTCTTTGTGGTTTTATTCAAACTGACCTATTCCCCCAAGTTCTCTTGACAAATGGAGCCCCTGGCTTTGCTTTGGGGGAGATCAGCTCTATTTGCTTGCCTCTCAGCTTGAGTTGCTGGGTTATGCAGTTTCCAGATGTTCTGTCAGATGGAGCTGGGACCTTGCTCTGCAGTGGGTGGGCTGTGGCTCAGGCTCCTGCCTGTGCAGCAACAGACCAGCCTCCAGGGCCAGAAACACTCCTTGTTTGGGGACCCAAATCAGGCATACCTGCACCCTGACTATGTTCTGCTGATGAGCATAGCCATGGATTTGGCCTACCAATTAGGCTCTGCACATGGGAACTTGGTCAGCCAAGAGCTGAATGCTGGATGTTGGAACCCCTGACCCCTTCTTGGTCACAGTCAGATTCCCAGGGCTGGAGTTTCATAGATTCCCCTGTAATCCCTGTGGAGTGAAGCCAGAGTAAAGGCTCTGCCACAAAGTGACCACAGTGCTGGACGTCATCCTGGGCTCTTTTTTGCCCAGTAGAGAAATTGTTGGCTCGGGGGAGACCTCTCTGTGGTGTTGGGCTGGCCGGCAATGGGGCAGTGCACATACAGCCATTTCTCTTCACCTTTTAATCTTGTGTCTTGGTCTTAGCCTCACTACTGAGTTCTGGGGTTCTCTCAGTGGTGCCTCCATAAGCTATAGGGGATATGTTCTAGGTATCCTAGTGGATGCCCCAAATCATGGACAGTACTATGTTTTTTCCTCTACATACATACCTTCTCACTTAAAGGAAACACTTTTATAGCTTTCATTTGGCACATTCAAATTGCCAGCCTCATTACTTTTGTGTTTAGGGGGCCATTATGAAATAAAATAAAGGTTTCTGGGACACAAGCCCTGCAATATCACAACAGTTCTGACAACTGAGATGGTGCTAAGTGACTAAGGGGCAGGTGGTTTACACAGCATGGATATGCTTGGTGATGAACAACCTATTCAGGATGGAGTGAATTTCACCATGCTACTCAACAATGGTCCATGGTTTTAAATTTATGAGTTGTTCATTTTTGGAATTTGTCATTAAATATTTTTGTGCCATGGTTGACCATGGGTAACTGAAACCATGGAAAGGTGAAGACAACTGTAGTCCCTAGTTGTTCTTGTAAGTGGGAGTGAAGTCAGGAACAGCTTACATTGCCATCTTAGTGACGTCACTTTCCCTCTCCGGGTTATTAAATCAAACATTAGTGTGGGTGCTGCTGTGAAGGGCTTTCACAGATATAATTAGAGTTCCTAGTCAGATGACTAAGTAAGAAAATCAAAATTTAAATTTTCCTAGATGGGCCTGATTTAGTTGGAAAAATCTTTAAATAGATCTTGAACTGTCCCTGAGTAAAGAGAAACCTTATAGACATGAAAGTTTCAGCTGTGCCCTTGGGATTCCAGCTGCTTATTTGTGATCTTGTCTTTCTCTTGCCTGTCTTCTGGATTCCAGACTTAACCAGGCTCCTACCCAGGAGGAAGCAAGTTCCTTTCAAAGACTATACCTATATGAAGGAATTCAATCTATATTAATATAGATGTATTATAAATATAGAATATGTAGATCTATTAGCTATAGTATAATCTCTTTTACTGGTTTTGCTTCTTTGGTTGAACCCTGAATGACATACTCAGATTGAGATGTTTTTTTTTTCTTCCTGTTAATTCCATACAAACTTTCATTTGATTAAGTAATTCAATCATACCTTGGCAATCAAATTCTAAACCATGAATTAGTTATGTATACATTTATCCAAAAGTTTTATAAAATTAACTCTAATGGATTATACACTTCTCTCGTGATGAATGCTTTGAGAGGGAAATATACTATGAATGCATTATCTACTTAAAAAGAATGTTTCAAACCAAAGAGTGGCGTTTGTCTCCTGGGAAAATACTTTAAGTAAATAATTTATTCTTCTCCCATAAGCAAGCTCAGATCCCTCCAAACAACAAAAAATATCAACCAGTCTGTTATCATATGAATTGCCCTCATTCCTCTTCTAAGATATCTCAGAAGAGTAGTCTATATGCATAGTCTCTATTTCCCCCCACTTTCTCTTCACTCCTCAGCCATTAAGGTTTTGTTTCCATCCTTAAAACTCTACAAAGTGGTGTTTAATGACTTCTTTGTCACTAAATTTAACAGCCATACTTAATGACTCACTTTACTTAACCTCATAGCATTTTTCAATAGTATTTGAGCTCTCCTTCCTTCTGAGAAACCTCTTTCCATTGGCCTCCATGACATTACAACCTTCTGGTTTTCCTATTATTTCCAGATTATTCTTTTTCTGATCCTTTTACTGGCTATCCTTCAGCTATTAAGGTTCAGTCCCAGTTTTTCTTAATGTTTTTTCTATATTTTCTCCATAGGAATACTTCCCCATGTGCATGGAGGCAGTAACCAACCAGATGCCAGTGACTTTCAAATATATATAAGCATTTCAGATATGACCCTTGGCTCCTACTGCTTCTTCAATAGCTCTACTCAGGTTTCTCAAAAGCATCTTTAAGACAATGGGTCCAAAAGATAACTAAAGATTTTTCCCTTAAACCTTCCTTTCTCCAGTATTCTTCTGTTTCATAATGAACATCATTATCTATTTGAACAAGTTAAAAATCTGAGAATAATCTTCATGTATCCTTTTGCTTCACTTCTTCTTTTCCAGACCCTCTGTCATGTTTCACTGTGTCCTGCTAATTTTGCCATCTAGAATCTGACTTCTCTGTATTTTCCACTCCAATCCAATTTCAAGCCACTGTCATCTCAAAACTAGACTGTGAAAGCTCCCTACTGAGTTTCCATTCAGCCACTCTTGCTCAACACACTCCAATACATTTTTTTACCCTGCATTCAAAAAAAATATGTTCAAGTCCACCTTTTTACTTCCATACTTAGAAACTTAGTGACTTCTTAGTCACCTGTATCCTCTTTGTCATTTCTTGCCACTTTATCTACATTTATCTACCCCAACTATACTCATCTTATTTTATTTCCCACTTTGAGGAGTGCACATGCTATCTCCCAGCCAGCACCCTCACTTAAGTAACATTTACTCATTATTGGGATTTTAACTCAAATACAGTCCTATTATAACATCTCAAGCATCCACATTGTTCCTTAATAATACTTATATTTGTGCTCTGTGAGAAATGGAGATGTGCCTGTTTTTCATTATTGTATTTTCAAGTGGTAGAATAGGCATAACACATGATAGACACAGAGTACTTGAAGAACAACTACATAAATGATTAAATGAAGCACCACTATAGCATCCTAGATCATTAATCTTAAGTATTAGTGTTGAAATGTGATAAGAACCTGAGGAATATGACCTTGTGGATTTCCATAGTTATTCTTTCTTACTTGCATATACTTTGCATTTGCAGAGTTTCTAAATCGCAGGCTGATTTTTTTCTAACTACTAGGAATGGAAAATTCATCCTGTCATGTGAAAATCAAGCTGTGCTCTCCCTCTTTAGCATCATCACCAAACTTCAAGTTCTGCAATTAAAAGTACAACTTTGTAGATAATGCAGGAGAATATTAAGCATGTTTATCCATAGCTTATTGCCTCTATAGATCTTTTGGGAGTAAAAGCATTCCTTGCATTTATAAGATAAGCAACTGACACAAAAACACACAGCTAGCTTAAAGAGGAAAAAATTTTCATCTCTGTTTGACTCATAATTATACCTACAGTTTATATAACTGTCAGTCAGGATTTTTAACAACCTATTCCAAACTTGTATTTTTCCTCTTGCGTATCTGATAATTATCAGCCAATAATCGCTAACTAACTTCCCTTCTAAAAAAGAAATTTCATATTATTAATTCTTCAGGATTCTGGAGTTTTAGGACAGTTGTATCTATAAGCAAAAGATAAAGGTTAGAAGTAGTTTGCTTATGCAAAAGAGGAATGACATTTTGGACCAGTAAGATTCTAAATACAATGAAAAGAACCTTGATCCTATTCTTTTCCAGATTCTTGGAATTTCAGTCATCAGATAGGTCATACAGCATATTTTATTGGGCAAACTCCATAGACTTATTCAAAGAGCTGGAAGTGTTTTCAGAAATTCCAGGCATTGCAGTGATGTAAAAATCCAGCTTTGTCAAAGTATGGTAGCATATCCTAGGCCGGACCTTTGACATCATTTTGATATCCTCTAATGCCAAGCACAAAGAGCTTAAGGATTTTCACCTTATCTTCTTTCTCTGCCCTCTCAGTATTGGCTTCATTTAGAAAGATGCAGGGGATTGGATCAACTAGGTCTCAAAGTAGCCTGATGGCATCTTTTACTTCATGTTTGAATTTAATTTCTCAGACTTTTGGAACTATTTTATATGCTTCTGTATAGAATTCCTGCAGGGAGTATAATTGTTTTGTAGGATCAGGCCATATTCTGTTGGTGGGACTGTGTGTGTGTGTGTGAGTGAGACAGAGCAGCCCCAGGCTGAGGCTAAGCTTCATGGAGAGGCCAGCTGTGTGTCATGCTTTGTTTGGAGCTTACATTGTGGAGTCAGGAAAAAAAAAAAACACAAAAAAAAACAAACACCTGTGGAAAACTTTAAATCTGGTTTCCAGCTCTGCCAGCTCCTGAACAGAAGCATCTCTCTAGAACACTGGGTTTTATCAGCAAGAAGCACATAACTCTGCCACTGCCTTGACAAGCAACAGGCTCCACTTTGTCAAAACTGGTGTAGACAGGTAATTAAAGGCACAAGCTCATTTATGGATTGAGCTTGGAGGAGGCAAGCAGTAGAGGCAGGTATTGAAGCCTGAAGGTGACTCATGTACATTTATGTACAAATAAAACCAACTGGTGAAGGAGGTATGTGTGTTAACCCTATAAGGGTTTCTTCACTGGAATTTATTTCAGTGGAAAATGCCCTTCCAGAATGAGACCACTATCACCTCAGGGGTAACAATAGAGCAATCAGTGGATAGTGTCTCAGAAATTTCCACAGTTTGTCTAGGGACTTTTCCAAATAAATGTGTGAAGTATCCTAGGGTTAATAGCAAATGACTATATTAATCGATATTTACCCACAGCCACAATCAAATACTGGGCTCTTACTTTTCTTTCCAAGGTAAATAAGAAAGTTACATGTAATATTGTGAACACTGTCCTTCAGAGCTAAGAACACATTATCTTGATTTCTTAGCATGAGGAGTGGACGGATTATCTCAATGAGTCCTTTTCTTCCAAAAGTCCTTCAGAAGCCTGGGTGGCTTTATTTTCTTTATTTTATGAAATGATCACTGAGATTTTATATAACTGAACCATCAGATAAGCCAGTCATTAAGCAAGATCCTTAGTGTTTAATCATATACATTCACATGCAAATGTGTCTGTTAGGAAATGATCTGACTTAAATGAACTACAACCACCCTCAACGTTCCTCCAGACACAAAAGATAGGGTCAGCATCTACTGTTTTTCTTTTCCCCTCAGATACTCAGAACAAACTATGGTGTCATGGAGAGGCCAACTGGCTTGTGACCAATTTGTTCATAAGTATTACATTAATATCTATTCTCTTTACAACCCAGTGCTGGCTACTGCAGGCATTCCTGACCTTTGTCAGAGAAGTCTAGCAGATAAATCTTACCCACAAATAGATTTAAAGCAATTCAAGACCTGTTAAGTTCTAGAAGAAAAAGAGGATAAAGTGACTAATTGATTCCATGATGAGATTTTAAAATTCCCAACTAATACACATTAGAAACAAGTCTCAATGTGATCTTATATATGTATATGTATAAATGCACTACAAAGCTATTATTCTTTAGAATACTGTTCTCCGATGTTATTAAGTATGCTGTTAACAAAAGACTTTTGTGCTTAGCAACTTTTGGAAAATGCTAAATTGTGTATAAGGGTCCACTTATTCTCCCAACCTCATGTTTTTAACAGAGTGCATCTGAAGGAATATTTGAATAGAATATCTACCCCCTCCCATCTCACACACTCTTTCTCCCTCTCTAGTTTTGTCTGTGAGCCTGGCATTTATTGAACCAGTTTTTCAGGTGACTGGCTGACTATATCAAAGGACTAGTGGCAATGTTGGCTTTGTGAAGCTGCTTTGGGGTTCTAGCATGGTTTTGTAAGCTGAGCACTGGTCTTGGGGAGTTACTGGACATCCACAAATAAAGTGACACTTTGACCCATGTCTGACCCCTGTGCCTCTGCTCTTCCTGAGAAGAGCAGTAGTAATTGACACTTTAAATCTTGAATGTGTTAATCAAGTTAAACAGCTTCCTTTTGTTGCAGAATTCTTTATATTTAATGCTATGATGTATTTTGAGAATATATAAATAAGGTATGGTGTAAGGAAGGTATGGATTAATACAGTATTGGAGTTACAAGTAAGATATGCCAAACTATACTAAATTGCATGTACTAAGCATATACTAATAAGTGCCAGGAATTATTGAATTTTTGCTGGATAATCTCCCTTGATTCTTATGATGGTCCAGCAAAAACAAGCATTGCAGTATAATCATTTTGCAAATAATGCATTAGTCTGAGAAGCTATCTAACTTACCCAAAGTTACAAAGCAAATAAGTGCCTGAGAAGTAACAAAGCAAATAAGTGCCTGAGAAGTAATTCAAACACAGATTTTTCATACTCCAAGTTTCTGCTCTGAACCACTGAATTATAACATGGAATATACAGGGTGGGGCCAGAGTAGGTTTACAATTGTGAGTATGCAAAACAGCTTATTTTTGTATTTATTATTTTATTGTTTTCCATAAAAACAACTATACTATAACCCTACTTTCATTCACCCTGTATTTGGGGCAAAATTATACATAGGATACAAATGCCTTTCAATTATGTTAAATGTATAAAAAGATGAGAGTTGGGCTGAATTTTTCAGGCAAAAACCAAACTTCCACATGAAAAGTATAACAGGAGTCTACTGGGCTGTTATCCATTCCTTCTCACCATTATTGGTACAAGTCTTACCTATTTAATTCCATGGGCAAAAAGAAAATGTGTAGGAGAATATTTTCACATTTATTTCCGTGTTTCAGACTCAGAGATAGCCACTGAGAAGATATAATTGAGTAGTAATATCGATATTATAAGAGACTAGTGGCCCAGTGCACGGAATTCATGCATGGGTGTTGGGGGTAATTCCCTTAGCCCAGCCTGCACCCTTTCTAATTGGGAACCCCTTGGGAGTATCTGACTGCTGGACATCCCTTTCTCAATCTGGGACTGCTGGCTCCTAACAGCTTACCTGCCTGACTGCTCGATTGCCCCTAACTGCCCTCTGCTGCTGGCCTGATCTCACCCCCAACTTCTCTCCCTTGCCAGCCTGATCTCGTCCTCTACTGCCTCTGCTTGCCTGATCACCCCTAATTGCCCTCCCCTGCCAGTTTGATCTCATTTACAACTGCCTTAAAACTCCTCCTTAGCCCCCACCGTAGGTTCTGCCTTCACAGTTTACCAGATTAGGTTCTGATTGGTTAGTTTCTATGCCAGTTAGCATCTCTGGGCCTATCTCCAGGCCTGATCAGAAAGGCGGGGCTGATCAGCAGCCCCCATGGAGGCCCAGACAGAAAGAGAGGTGTGCTGCTGGCTAGGCCTGGAGAGAGATAGAGAGGCAAGTGCTGATCAACAGCTACCTCAGAGGCTACAAATAAGACCCTGCTTCTCCAGGCCTGATCCACAGCCCCCTCAGCAGTCAGAGCTGGGTTGCTACACCTGCAGTGGTAGCAGTCAGAGCTGGGTCACCACAGCAACCCAGCACTGACTGTAGGACTGACTTCTGGTGTTTGGTTGAGCCTTCAGTCATTATAGTCACTGCCATATATATATATATATAGATTGAGGGGGGGGGGGAACCAAAACCAATGATAATTTGTCATGTAACCATGGAAACAGCATAAAATATGAAACTGTAATTCTGAACTCTGGGATTCTAGGCCTGTTTCCATGATTGACTTTTATTTTGAAAATTATTGAATCTTTTAGTCTACTTTCCAATACTTATGAAATGAGGAGTGATTCTCAATCTTGTAAGTACCCCGGATGCAGCAATGTACTATCTTTGGCTCTTAAGAGGAAAACAAGCTGCTTTGTTCCACTTTACTGGTTCACCAGGGGCAGCAGGTATTGTACCTGGCAGAACAAAGGAAACTAGCACAGCGGGGTTACTACTTACACGGGTTACTACTTACACAGGATCTCAGAGATTCTTCAGTGCACTAGAGATCTGAACAGGGGAGAGCATGCTAAAGGCCATTAAAGGGGAAGGATTATCACACAATAGTTAATACTGAAGTGTCAGATAAAAATACTTGCTTCCCCAAGCTACTTTGCAGTCATGGCAACTATGTGACATAGTTTTGGTGCATTGGCACAAGTGAGGACTTAAGAAAGGTGTGGACTTTCTTGATTCAGGTACTGCCCCTTCCATTTTCTTCCTGTCTTAAATGTGTGAAGTGTAACAGCCATGTTGCCCTCATGGGCAGCATGTTTGTGGACAATATCCAAGGAAGTTTAGGGGCTGGCTTGGTCCTTAATGGTGTTTCTGAGCCACTGAACCAGCCCTTGACCACTTGCCCCTGGACCTTTTCTGCATGAGCAAGGAGGCATGTAGTCGTTATCTAGTATAAGTCATCATTAGTCGAATTTCCTGTTCTGTGTAACCACATGTATTTCTAACTCTTCATAGGTCTCTCTCGTTTCGGTGTGCCTTGCAAGCAGAAGCACTGACTGCTTTATTCCAGACTATCTTTCCTAGGATGGTTGTGTAGCAAATAGCATTGGAAGATAAACATAGTACATCCCCCCAGAGCAAACACTATATTCAGTATAGTAAAAACAATGCTTCCTTCTGGAACAAACTATGATAAAAGACTCAGGCTTTTTAAGCTTGAGGTTTCTTATAACAAAATCCACCATGTATGCAAGTGTTACCTGGTGTCTTAGTTTGAGCTGCTATAACAAGCCACCTGCCAGTCTAGGGTATTTTAAGCAATACACATATATTTCTCCCAGTTCTGGAGGCTGAGAGCTCCAAGACCAAGGTGCCAGCAGATCTGATGTCCGTGGAGGGATCCCTTCCAGGTTTATAGGTAGCTGCCTTCCTGTTGTATCTTGCACAGTGAACAGGGACAGGGCTCTGTTCTCTTCCACTTCTTAGAAGGACACTAATTCAACCAGAGGAGTCCACTCTTGTGACCTTATTTAAACCTAATTACTTCCCAAAGGCCTCATATCAAATACCGTCACATTGGGGATTAGGGCTTCAATATATGAATTTTGAAGAGACATATTCAGTCCATAGCACTTGGTGTCCTATTCATATTGTTCTGTAGGAACCAAGGTTAGGAAAACTGGTCAAATGCCAATACTCTTTCACTCACACCAGTAAGAGTAATCAATCACTTTGTCTCATGTCTTCTAGCTGTATCCACGAATTGTGTATTACTTGTTAGTTTGCAAGTGGGGTCTAACCTCAGACCTTGAGCAGCTCTGAACAAATTAATTTTTAATGGAGTAGTCAAAAATCACTATGTACCTGAATTTCATGGATAAGAATTATTTATAATCCTTACATATGAAAGAAAATGCCTATTAAATGGTGACCATCCTTTATTATATTAAAGAAAATAAAGTCTAACAACCTTCATATTTGTAAAAACTAACTGTGCAACACAGAGAAAAACTGTTTTAGAGCCAGTGAAAAGAAAAACAGTAGCAATGAAAGGGATCAGAGTGAATAAAATTTATGGAGGGCTGAATAGGTGCTATGTAACATAAGTAATTGATATCCCAGGACTGAACAGAAGGATATTCCAAATATGATATAACACTAGTAAAGCTTCCCTGATGGGGAGAAAGACCTGCATTTGAATGTCAAAACGATCTATGACTTAAAAGGAAAAAGAGTAGAGAGATTGCCTGAAAAAACTCCTGAGATTAAAAAGTAAAGAACAGATCATACAAGAGTCTGGGAAGAAAAAGTGTATTTTTGCATTGAAAAAACAAATCAAAATGTTGCTAGCTGTCTGTTTTACAATACTGAATTCCAGAATACCATAAGCAAAAATAATTAAAGCAGCTTAAGTGCATATGAATAGAAAATAAGTCAAGTAAATTATTGTATATCAACATGATTAAGTATGTTGTTACCGGTAAAGCAGTAATAAAATTTAACATACTAATATGAACAATTATGGAAAATGGCCATGGTTAGTTTAGAATAAAATGTTATAAAGTGTGTTTATTTCTTTCTGAAGATTTTCCTTAGGTCTATCTTATTTGTATTTTCCTATAGCTGTGCCTAAATTAGTGCTTGATCTATCATGGAGATTCTAATTTAAATAATCATATTTTTTATTCCTAGATGTTTAATTTGGATTATTCAAATTCATATGTTTAAATATTAATACTTTACTATGTTATTAAAATTAAAAATAATCTTTAATAACGTATAATTTTTTTATACTTCTTTCATTTTACTGTCTTTTGAGGCTTCAGAAAGATCCATTTGTTTTTACCAATGGCATGTAGGTAATTAGTGGCAATTTCTATTGGAATTCTATTCCTTTGATTCCCAGTTTAGTAAATATTTAGGAAGCTCAATGCATTGAGAACATACAATACTGCAATATATAAAGGCAAAAATAGGAAGATTAAGTACAAATTTCCAATTATAAAAATAGTTACCAGGATGAAAAATAACAGCATAGGGGATAGAGTCAATAATATTGTAATAACTATGCATAATGCCAGATGGGTACTAGATGTGACTTATGGTGATGACTCTGTAAAGTGTAATACTAATCTAATATTGTTTGTTAACTGTAATTTGAAAAGAAATTAAGCATATAATGAGATTTAGTGATTCCATGGTTCTAGAGTGGAGCTGAGAATTAGACATTAGAAAGTTAAGAGGCTCAAGGATCCTGGGAATTTGGTCAACCTGAGGGTTGCTGTATGCATGGCCTGCTTCCTTGGCAATGCCAGTCCTAGAAGCAAAGCCAGATATAACTTGATTCTCTTGTAAAATAGCTTCATTTTCTTTTTTCTTTTTTTAATATATTTTACTGATTTTTTACAGAGAGGAAAGGAGAGGGACAGAGAATTAGAAACATCGATGAGAGAGAATCATCGATCAGCTGCCTCTTGCACACCCCCTACTGGGGATGTGCCCACAACCCAGGTATATGCCCTTGACCGGAATCGAACCCAGGACCTTTCAGTCTGTAGGCTGACGCTCTATCCGCTGAGCCAAACAAGTTTCGGCAGCTTCATTTTCTATAGCTACTTTTATAATGGCTCCTACTACTCAGATCAACTTGACCAAGATATACAGCAGTAATGGTGAAACGTAAGTGCAAACCCAAGTGAGTGTGTGTGTGTGTGTGTGTGTGTATATATATATATATATATATATATATATATATATGCACACAAATAGACTGAATAGACTGAATGGCAGAACTACTGAACGACCAGTTGTTATGATGTGCACTGACCACCAGGGGGTGTGGGTGGAACATGGCGGGCGTCAGCTGCAGTGGGATAATGGAGCAGGTGAGCCAGGCTGCCAGACCAAGGCAGGGTGCCAGTTACTGTCATCAGGGTAAGCTCTGGTGGTACTGAAAATTCCTTGCTCCTATGCATTGCTGTCCCACCTGGCATTTGCACCTAGAGCCAGCCCTGATTGCTTGGTGCCATCAGCGGATGCGAGAGGCAGCTGCTGGCCCTGATTGCCCCTCAAGGCTTCTCCACCTCTTCCTACTACTGAGAGGTGATTGGGGCAGCAGCTGCCGCTTGCCCTTGCTGCTGGCACTGGCCCAAATCACTATACGCAGTCAGTGGGTGCAAACGAGGCTGGGGCTGTCAGCATGTAGACAGCACTGGGAGTGCTGGGGCTGGATGGGGGCATAGAGGATGGGCAGAGACCTGCCCCTCTGCCCACCGTACCTTTCTTGGCGCATGAATTCATGCACTGGGCCCCTAGTCTGAATATAAAGTCCATATTCTCTTTTACTTTTCAACCAGAAATCTAAGGCATATTTTAAAAAAATACATGTCACTAATTGAATGTGATGCTTTCCCTAGCTGAACCTGAACATACCACCATATTTATTATCACAAAATCAATGCCATAAAATTCTTAATCAGAATAAACAAATTAAAATCTGTTTCATATGTGACCTGCCCTAATGTCATTTATAGATGTAGAAACTGAGGGATGAGAGAGTATTCTTAATGTGCTCATTAATCTAATGTCAAGGCATGAATGAACCTATATTTTTGTTCAAAGTCTTGCCCTCAAGGAGTAATTCATCCAGTATATATTGAATGCTATCTGCTACAGTAGGCACTAAATATTATTACACGTATGAAATAGCCATTACTAAAAATTTCAATAACTTTTAAAGATTACATCAGTGGGATAACTTCAAGATTTTCTGATTGAGCAATGAAAACATTTAAACACAAAATAAAGTTATGAATTTAGATCTCTACTCATCGTAATAAAAACATATATCTTCGAAGTATTTCAAAGTACTTTATTTTTTCTAGCCTGCTAGGTTAAGTAGGTAAAATTTAACACTAAAACATTGTGCTTTTGTATAGTACTAGAGGCCCAGTGTACAAATTTAAGCACAGGTGGGATCTGGCCAGCCCACCCTGATGGCTTGGCCACTGCAGTGCACATCATAGCAACTGGTTGTTCCAGTAGTTCTGATCATTTGGCTTTTATATATATAAATAATATTGCATGTACTCAACACATTGAACTTCTTAAATATTTACTGGGATGTGTATACTTCTGAGGTTATGAAAAATTAAAACTAAACTGAAACTCTAACAGAATCCCACTGGAATCCCTGCCACTAATTACCTCTGTACCATTGGTTAAAAAGTTGGATCTTTCTGGAGCCTCAGATCACTTAGAAAATGAAAGAAGTAAAATGAAAGAAGTTGATCAAAAGTAAAGACAGACTAGGGACTACAAGTGAAGACTCCACAGCACACAAACCACCCTCCTGCCAAAAGACCTTAGAAGCTACTTCTTCATTCAAATTGGAGTAGCAAAGAGAGTCAACACACTTCATATTTTTTCTTGGTAAGATTTTTCACTTCAGGAAAGAAAATATGTGTTATAATTGATCCAATAAAATGATTTTGTTTGAACTTTAAAGTATATGGATGTGATGCCTAGAATCATTAAGTACAGTAATTACTGATTCTAAATGCAAATGTAGAGATAGAGTGATCAAATATTAAAGCTGGATGAATCCTAAAGATCATCCATGCCAAGATAGTGATTTTCTAAGTGGGAAACAGTATCCAGAAAGGATTAGAGATTTGTCTGGAAACAAATATTCAACCTATCAGGAACTGGCAAGCTCATCTGGGAAGTTCTGAAAATTAAAGAAACTCTCAGAGAGATGATGAGGAACTTTATCAGTATTTCCAAGACAAGAAATCATATTTCAAAAATGTCTAAATCAGTTATACATGCAGGTGCAAACACTTAGGAGATCAAGGGAAAACGCCTGCAGTTTGAAAATGAGAAAAGGAGCTATTCCCCAGGCAAAGGGAGGAATCCTAACTCTGGAGAGCTAATAAGAAGTTCACAGGTGACGGTAATAGACATTCTGATACCCATGGAACAGGAAGGCCCCTCTAGCATTTGTGGATGCTTAGCTTATATTAAAAGAATGTAATGCAGGCTTCTCTGAGGTTTTCTCTTTCCCTGCTTTCCATTGCTCTGTCTTCTTTGGCTTACAATTGCTATAACCACCTGCTAGGGCAGGCATTCCCCATCTCCACCATGTAAATAAAGTAAGAATGTGGAATAAAAACCTTTTAATACTGGAAGTAAACAACAACCTGTTAACCTTTTCTCTTAAAAATCCTTATATTTCTTTTGACTTGCATGTAACATAGGACTATTTTTTCTTTCTGTGTGTCAGAACATTTGTAGAAAAAGAAAATTTCCACCCATGTTAAAAATGAATTTAAAAGAGGACAATGGGAAGCTTAATTTGAGTCCAATTGTAATTTCCATAAACTGACTTTCTTTTTGTTCAATTTGTCAAAGAGCTTGTGATGATTTGTCTAAAGATACAGGAGTCAGGGCAAACACTTGATGAAGAAAAACTAGTATTAGAATTAATTGATATTGATGGATTTATTGCCTTTATAACAACTCTGCTCAGATAGTGCTTGCTATAACATGGAATTTAACACTTCGGATTCCATCTGAAGGACTTGATCAATGGAGAATCAGAATGATCTCAATACAAGACGTATTAGGACATGCTCCCTAAGTTAGATATCACTTTATTTTCACAGTTTGGCATTACCGTTTTAAGGACCAAACATTCCAATCTTCAGGAATGTTCTTTACAGTCCCTTTTTAAAATTTCAGTCTATGTCATAATGAGATTACTCCACAGTAGATCTGCTTTTTCACACTTTAGGTTGACAGTTCCAAATTTTTCTCATAGTTGAAACTGGTCAGTTAAGTATTTTTCTAATACAAATTAGAGAAACTCAGACTATCCTTAGCCTGAAATATGGTTTACTAGAGGCCCGTGTATGACATTTGTGCACGCAGGGGGTGAGGGGGTCCCTTAGTCTGGCCTGTGCTCTTTTGCAGTCCGGGAGCCCTCAGGGGATGTCTGACTGAGGGCTTAGACCCACTCCCTGTGCGGGCCTAAGCCAGCACTTGGACATCCTTAGTGTTGCTGCAGAGGCTCCTGCTACTGCCCTCACCAGCTGTGAGCCTGGCTTCTGGCTGAGCGGTGGTCCCCTGTGAGAGTGCACTGACCACCAGGTGGCAGCCCCTGCCCCATGGTGGTCAGTGTATATCATAGCAACTGGTCGTTTCATATTACCCTTTTTTATATAGGATAGGATTAGAGGTTTGTATTCTCTGTTGGTACTCATTGCTCATGCCATATTGCTTTCCCTCCTAAAGTTATGGGTTTGAATAATGATCATCATACCTACCGTGTTTCCCCGAAAATAAGACCTAGCGCATGGAAAGATAAGACATTCCTTGAAAATAAGACCTAGCACAACTTTGCGAGAAAAAATTAATATAAGACACTGTCTTATTTTGGGGAAAACAGGGTACTTATTTATAGAAATGAAGATAAAGTAGGAGAGTCTGATTGTCTAAGAAAAAAAAACAATAATTAGGCTAGGATTGTTTATAGAGAAACTGTTGCCCAAATGAGAACTCAAAAGTTATTTAAGTTTTTACTTATTTTGTAAAAATCAGCAAGAGCAGAGTGCAGAACACTAACTCTATTTCCAACTATATGCTGTTTTAATAGTTTATTTCATGTAGCCCTATGTCTGTCACAAAGTCAGAACTGTGCAGTTACCATTGACTTAGCTTGTCAATAAAAGAAATACCTTAAACTGAAGGCTTCTTTTTAAGTAAAAGGGACAGAAAACTTTCCTTCAAAGTTCATCCCACTGAGATTTATATTAATTACTTTTTCCTTCCCTCTTTTACCCCCTCTTTTACCATTTTCTTCCTGGCTCACCTATTGTAATACAACCCACACAGTCATTGTATCAAAGCCCACAATTACTGTATCATAGATTGAATCATTCATATCATATGGATGAGGCATTTTAGGATCAAAGGGGTCAAGTAATTTGTGGAAAGTCACAAAGTCAATTTTAGCATCTCACATTACTCAATTAACTAAGCCCAGTTTGAAAACATTTACATGTTTTCTTTGTTTGATGCACTTTCTATGCCTTACAATCAGGAGTCACTCTAATTTCTTTTCAGTTCTCTCAACGTGCACACCCAAGTCCTGCATTTTACCCACAAATAAATATTCTTATATTATATATAATGTACTCCAGCTGTTTGCCAGGCACTCTGCCAAATGGTAAGGATTCAAAGTTGAGCAAAACAGAGCTGATCCGTCCAAGAGCTGCAGTCTGATATGGACAGTTAACCTCAGAAATAAGTAATTGTCAATTATGATAGATATTTTGGAGGAAAAATACAGGTGTTCTTTAGATTAGGGAGTGAGAATATGATGCATGAGTTCATATCTAAAAGATGAAAAGAATAAAAGAGGTTAGAGAGGAGAGAAGGAAAGTTAGGCAGACAACATAACATTCTTTTTACAGAGGTAGGAGAGAGAATGGGTCCTTGAGTCATTCAAGGAATGGGGAAAAGTGGGAAGGAGATGAAAAAGCAGAATGTATTGAGGCTGGGAAGAGGGGCAGGGACCAGAACACTCAAGTCCCTGATGGCCACCTCAGGGATTTTCACTTTTAGAGTATCCTAAAAGTAATGGGAAGCTTGCAAAGAGGCACAAACAAGAAAATGACTATTCCAGACACAGTAAGGAAAATGAACATGGAAGCAGAGAAAGCCCAAATCCAGAGCCATGATGGAAGCACCAGATAAGATGGGGGTGCCAGAGAGGATTAAACATTGGTAGTCAGTGTACTTGGGTATTGAAGTTGAATAGACTTGAGGGCAGTTGAACATTTCTCATAGTTTACTTGGTTTCTAGATGCAGTCATTTTTAGAGGGTTCAGGTATGAAATGTCTTTTTGTAGTCATTAAACCCTGTCTTTTTAAAAGAGGTACTCAGAGCGTGTTAGCTTGTTGAGATCCCTACTCACTTTTATTCATGTCTTGACTTTTAGATAATTATGTCATTTCTAAAACCTTCAAGTGTACATGTTTATGTTGAAATAAGCATTACTGACCTTATCTAAGAGGTATAAATGACTATAGCCATGTAGGTTGGTAATCGGTATTGTGTCTCATGAGTCGGGAACAGACCTATCCCTTTGCCTAGTAACTTATCATTTGGGAGACTATTCTAAAGAAAGTACCCAAGGCTTCCAATAATGCATTGTATCTTAACAGTTTAAAAAAAAAAAAAGGCAACTACTTACATATTCAAATACAGGGAAAAGAGCAAGTAAATTATGGTATATAGTTATCTCCTTTATATTTTTCTATAATTTTTAAATTTTTGCAATGAACATGTCTTAAGAAAAATCAAAAAAGTAAACTTTTATAAGGACCCAGCAACTCTATCCATATATTACTGCCGATTATAATATCACTTTATGTTTTAAGGCTTTTCCCTCAGTCTGCAGTTTCCCAAGGATTATATGGAGGGTGAAGATTTAAGTATAAGATAACCTTGTTGAGAATATGTTATATAAACTATAAAGCAGTAAGCACTGGTAAATGAACACTTCAGTCTGATGGCCAAAACTGTGTCAATTGCTAAGTGTGACGCATGCAGCTGGCATATCCATTAGGTGTTCATAGAGTTATGCTAGTACCTAGTTGATTTTATGGAAAGGCCAAATAAAGGATGCTTTGGGCCTGATAACTGGTCCCAGTTTTGTGAGGAACCCCTACCTGTCTGAGGCAGGTACCAGATGCAAAATATTCATTTAAGGGGAAATAAAGCTAAAGTGCATGAACTGGTTGAGGGTCAGCAAGGCTGATTGGGGCATCAGGAAAAGAGGAAGGGGCACAATATTTTGCCTAATATATCCCATCCATTTGGTGTAGTCCCCAATGAGCTCAATGGAGCAGATGAGATATAAAAAGAGAGTTAAATAAATACATGGTGTACATATATTTCCTGTAAGACAAGTGCATAAAGGAGCACTATTTTAGAGTCCAATCACTATTCACTGATTGGATCACAGAATGGAAGACTGGCCAAGTAATAAAGTAGTAAACAACATAACCAGAGAAATCTGGTAGCTATATAAGATGAAGTGCCCTTACTTGAGTCAGGACAAACTTACATACATATAATTTATACTACAGAACTCCCTGTGGAGTCAGATCAATGCTAGGCCATTTTCCATAATCACAATCTTGTTGGCTTTTTCCACTTCCTAGTCCTCTTTCTGTTAGCTCTTGCTGTTTATTCTTTGGAACACTTCCTTAATCACTTGCACAGAAACCCTCATCTCAGAGTTGGTTTTTCCAGAACCTGGACTAAGAAACGGAGACTTTAAATATCCATTTTTAGTGCACATATAAATGAGGGAGATCAAAATCAGACCTAACTAAAGCACCACTCCTTTGTGTTGTTGTTCTTGCAACTAGCTCATGACTAAGACTTGAACAACTGTGTTGAAGTTTTTACTTTGCCATAAATTTACTAACCCACTCTGATTCTGGGTGTTTATTTTAAATCTATAAACTGAGAGATATGGGAAATGCTCAGACTGTTGCATATATGTATGGTGATGACCAAATAAATTAAGAGAAATCTTTTTAGAAGCTATAAAATGCTCAAACAGTGGTTCCAAAATTATAAAAATAAAATGTAGATTCCATAGACCCTACACTCAACTCTACAGATTCTTTTTCATGGGTACAGAGGAGTTGGTGAACCTGCATTTTTTACAAATTCCCAAGGTTATTTAGCTGAAGATTGTCCAAGTTAAGCAGTTTGAGAAACATTCAACAGAGTAATAATAATCATCTACATAGAACAGTCTTTACTTTCTTCTGACTTCTATGTATAAAATCTAATATGGTTATTGAGTTTTTAATATTACTAATGCATTGATTTTCCCTATTACATTTTCTTTACTTTTTAACTGACACTAGCAAAATTTTTATAATTTATCCAAAGCAAGCACATGAGAAAATACTTGACAGTGACTAGGAGGACATTTTTAAAATTGGCTTTTGAATTATTTTTCATACAGACTGTGCTTACTAATTAGCCATTGATATTAAAAAGTTTAGTGCAAACATTCACTGTGGCAGTTTAAAAAATGAGTGCAGCTAAAGTACTTATTAAGTCCTGAACATAATTAGCCACATAAGAGTTACATAAGAAACATGCAAAGCTTCAAGTAGTTTTAATTCCTAGACTTGGATACTGTGCAACTACTGTAGTTCAAGTTCAGTCAGATAATGTATCATAGACCGGGAATTGTCAACTAGATATAATGATACATGACTATCATCCCAATTTATTCTTTTTGTCTTTATATATGCTAAAGAGAAGTTTCTGTTTAATTCTATGTATCAGAATACCAAAATACCATCTAAAATGTTTTGTTTAAATATGTTTGTATTGATTTTGAGATGGAGAAATAGAAACATCTATCAGTTGTCTCCTGCAAGCCTCCTCGTGAGGTTAGAACATGCAACCTGGGCATGTTCCCTGACCAGAAATAACCAGAAATCATGGTTTATGGGTTGCCCACTCAACCACTGAGCAACACCAGTTGGGCATATTTAAAATGTTTTAAATGCCTAATTACAAACGTATAAATAAATGCATTTCTTTAAATTTACACATTACAAATTATGCCAGTTAAGACATTTTTAGACTGACAAATTACAAAGATTTACTTAGATTATGTTAAGAGGAATAGAGACAGTCTATATTTTAATTTGGACAAATGATTTCATGCCTTTTGCATGCTGATACCTTCCAAATTTACAGAACTCTAGACTCACATAACCAACTGCTTAAACATGTGTGATAGATATCTCAAAACCAACATGTCCACAACTGAAACCTTGACCTATTCACTTTACATCTCTTCCATCCCAGTCTTCTACATCATTTTTCCAGTTGCTCATGATTTATAAATGATACAAAACTAACTCCTCTACAACCTTCAAGATTTTTTTTTATCAACTATGACATTTCTTATTCTTTATGTGGACAAAAAAATTATTTACTATATTTTTATGATTATTGCTGAGAAACTCCACTTATTAATAATAAGAATATATTGTTTCTTACTCAACTCTATTCCACTCAAAGTGGGGAGAAAATACTTTAAATTTTCACAATCTAGGGTACCGGTTCTCTGGATATACTTGGTAATAATTACTGCAGGCAGCTATCATCTGTTTTAAATGCCATTGCTCCCCAAAACTGTTTTTGAAAGACAAACACTATTGATTTAACTGTTTGTCATTGGTTTATCATGGCTTTTGTCAAGTCTCAATCACATTTTAAGGTCGAACTAGTATTCATTTACCCTATATTTCTTTCACATTCCAGAGACTAGTAGTCTTGATATATTTTACAAACTAAAATATTTTCCTGTTTCTTGGTAAGTAGGATTCAAACTGATCAAAAAAGTAATTTCATTCACTGATAGCAAATCATCTTTCTCCCTTATTTCTTTTCTTTTTTTAAAAAAATATATTTTATTGATTTTTCACAGAAAGGAAGGGAGAGATATAGAGAGATAGAAACGTCGATGAGAGAGAAACATCGACCAGCTGCCTCTTGCACACTCCCTACTGGGGATGTGCCCGCAACCCAGATACATGCCCTTGACCGGAATCGAATCTGGGACCTTCCAGTCCGCAGACCGATGCTCTACCACTGAGCCAAACCGGTTTTGGCTCTCCCTTATTTCTTTATATTCTGAGATGTCTCTATTATAAGAGTTTCGCCAAATGCTCAAGTAAACACCCCCAAGCTAGAAATGAAGTGAGGATCACTGAACTTTCTCACATCGAGAAGGAAGAGTGTGGGAGAAATATCTGAAATTACAGGGACAGAGAATAATATTCAATAGCAACTACTAACCACTGATACAGTGGCTGTTTTTGCTAAAATTCACGAGATTGAGAAAACTGATTAATTGTATCCTAAAGAGAACATTGCTCATTTTAATATACAGGGAAACAACAGGCTCAGGAATTGGTCAGTGCCTGTTCAGCAAGTACCGTAGGTGCAGTACAAACCTCATTTTCACTTTCTTTTCACTTATTAGGAGCTGTGCGAAGTAGACAGTCACCGTGATGACACTAGTCTTAAACTGCATCTTGAATTGCCTTGCAATTCTGTTCATGAAAATTAGAGTAAATCCCATATGTAGTAAAATTAAATTATACTTTTAGGTTAGTCACTTGGTCCATATCCTCACAATTGAAAAAAAAAAACAAACGCCTAAGCATATTCAAGCTGATCTCGTTTAAAAACTTAGTGCTTCTTGGGAATATAATAACATGTAACACATTCCTAATAGCTGAAGGATACCTCAAATTCTTTACTTTTGTTCCTTGACTATGCATGATATTAATGTTTTGAAAATATTTTATTATAAAATAAATGTATACTTTTTTTTTCCAAGGAAAGCATTAAAATAATTTGCTTACTAAAAGAGTTATAGTTTTAAAAATATAATTTAGTTGCACATATTTTACTCTTCATAGAAATGCATACCAGAGTGAAAATAGGGAGACAGAAAACCAAGCAAGAGAGGACTCTAGAACAGGACTAAGACATTACTAAAATGATTGGTTGAAGATAAATACTGGTGCCAAGAGGCACTGCTGTAGAACTTAATGTAGGGGATGGGGAAAAATGATTCTTGGTTTAGGAATTGGAAAAACTAAAGCAACAAAACAACTTTGATTTTATATATTTACAAGATCTTTCAGATCAGTTTATCCCACCAATGAGACCCATAAAGTTCTTCAGCAGATCGCAGATCACGGACCATTCATTAAAGGATGGTGAGGTTATAGTGTAGTGTAGTAGGAATCAGAGCCTAGATTCATCTGTATGACCTTGAGGCGGCCACTAACCCCTCACATCTCCACAATATCTTTTCTGATGGTCAAGAGACATAATGCTTTAAAAAATGCCATTTGGCCCTTGCTGATTTGGCTCAGTGGATAGTGTCTTCCTGTGGACTGAAGGGTTCCAAGTTCAATCCTGGTTGGGCACACATGCCTGAGTTACGGGTTCAATAGCCGCTCCTCCCACCTGCCTCCAGAGTCCCCCAGTCCCTTCAGTTCCCCAGCCACCCAGGGCCTGCCAAAGCTTGTGCTGCTGGCAGTAGAAGCAGCAGAGGTGTGATGGAGGTGTCACCTTCCCCTGATTGCAGGGTCACCTCCTGCCCCTGAGGGGCTCCAGGACTGTGAGAGGGGGCAGGCCGGGCTGAGGGACCCTCCCTCCAGTGCATGAATTTTCATGTACCGAGCCTCTAGTATATATATAAAAGTATGTGTGTGTGTGTGTGTGTGTGTATATATATATATATATATATATATATATATATATATATATATATATAAACTAAACCAAAAACAAACAAAAATAAAGAAAAATAAATTCAACCCAGGTCATTCTTTTCAGACATAACATTACTGGAAAACTGAGCATCATCTAAGGAATGTGGTAGCAAGGATAAGCTCTCTTTTTCAAACTTGTTTGTTCTTCTCAATGGTACATTGGTCAAGGAATGCCTGAGGCTTTGTAGTTAATGTCTCTGGAGCAGATCAATTTTCTGATCTTTTCCCCTCTGGAGCCTGTCCAAGGAGAAAGTCAAAGGCCTCAGCTGAACAGCATTTCCCACACCATCCTGCTCCTTCATTTGAATCAGGAGCACTATTTCAACCAGAATCAGGAGAGTAAAACAGCACGAGGCCCCTTGACTGATGCTTCCAGTTGATTTTTCTCTGCTTTGCTTATCTCCCATAGCACCATGCCTCTCTTCTGTTACTTTTCACTGTCACTGTAATATGCATGTGTGTATATGGCGAACTTCATAGAACTCATAATGGTATATACTTTTAAGAAGTGTGGTATTGCTTGGGAGAGAAGAGAGCTGACACAAAAGCTCGAAAAATGAGAACAATTTCTAGGACATGGTTATGGATTGACTGGTATCCTCCCAAAATGTATACCTTGAAGTCCTTATTTCTTCAGAAATGTGATCTTACTTGTAAATAGGGTCACTGCGGATGGTATGAGATAAGATGAAGTCATACTGGAGTAGGGTGAGTTCTAATCCAAAATGACTGTGTCCCTATAAAAAGGGGAAACTTGGTCACAGGTTTAGTGTCAGGGTAGACTGACAGAGAGGAAGAGACCTCAGAAGGAACCAATCCTACAGACACCATGATTTTTGACTTCTAATCTCCAGACCTGTGAGACGATACATTTATGTGGTTTAAACTACCCAGTTTGTGGCACTTTCTTACAACAGCCTGAGCAGACTAATCCAGACAGGAAAACCCAAGCCAGTCTATAGAGTGAGGGAAAAGTAACTAGAAAATAGGAAGAGAGTATCTTAGATTTCATTTAATTTTCCACCTCTTTTTCATCCAGTGCCTGAACACACAGGGGATGGCTGCTGAATTATATTGACTGACTGCAAATATTTTGAATATAACAAAACAGCTAAAGCTATATCATACCTATTTTTGCTTAAGATGTGTAACTGCTGTGCTATAATAATACAAAGGTAAAAATGGCAGTGATTTAAGAATAACACAGGAAGATGAACAGATATGAAAAAAGAGAATTTATGTCTATCAGTATGTTTTATAGAAAGTGAAAACTGTTAATATTGCCCAGCTATTCCTATTGCACATTGCTTCCCCATAGTGCTCAGTTATGTCATCTGTTCTTTGTTGTTGTTTTTTACATAGGAAGTAAACATTATATTAAACATTATATTAATAAATACCTGTCCTCTCAGCATCAGCATTTTAAAAGGCTGTTAACTCTAGCAGGCCAGAGCCAGTGATAGCTGCTAATTATCCTTCTGTGAACAACAATAAAGCAGGAATAATAAAGGTCATATTTTTTCTCATGAGGACACTCACATCACTGATTATAGACCCATCTTAGCATTTCTGACTGTCACCAGTGATGAAAAGTGGCGGCAACAGTTATGTATGGTAATTCCAAGCTAAGACATCTATTGAATGATGCATTTGTTTCCCATTAAGGCACCTAGCTCAGCACTATAAGAAGTAAGAGTTTGTTATTCCCTCATACATCAAAGTCTGTTTGCCAGTGTGCTATTTATTGACCTGTCCAACTCCTTTTCCATGATTGATCACTTTTGCCACCCAAAGGTTTTCCCTGTTGCCCTGTCATAGCAAAGTTCTCAACAATGCTTTGAACATTAAAAGCCTCCTTTACTCTTTCCCTAGGAAAATTTTAATTTCACAGGGACAAGGGGCTTTCAATACTGTGGCAGATGCTGCTTTTGCTACCCTACATACATTCTCTCCTCTGTTACCAAAGGAAACCCCCACTTTGCTTAGGGTGGTAAGACACCTACCACCACATTTCATTTTCCAAGCTTTATAGATTATCAGTAGCTTTGTGATCTAATTCTGACCCATATCAGAAGTGCTGCATTTGCTAGAGCTTATAGAAAAGTGTTGTTTTTCTGGTTTATAAAAGGACAAATCATTCAGTATTTACTTTTTATCTCACTGATTGTAACTGAGCTTTTTTTCTGGTAATGTGAACATGATATATGATAGAGGAACAACAATGTTATGAACATGAAAATGGAAGGACTCAGTAAAGTTGAGTATGTCTAAGTCCCTATGGCATTTCTCGGGGCCAAACTACCAGCTCTGGACTGGTTACCTCTGAACTTCTTAAGTGAGAAACATTGTTCCCTAATATATTTAAGTCTCTGAAATTTATTTAGGTTTTCTGCTATCGGTTCACAATGCAATAGTAAAGGAGCTCACAGGTGTAGAGTGTAGGTGCCACCATTCCAGAATAGCTGGGCTTTGTAATGATATATTGTATCAGGGTAATGGCTTTTTCTCCCAATAAATTTTAAGGTTAAAAAATTCTATTTTAAGAGTTTAACTTGGGGACTTTGGATTACTAAAAACTGTATACTAGTGGAGAACTAGGTCTGTTTTCCTCTTTCCTTCTGTGATTAACCATGTCACAAAAATTTTGACATCTTAAGATAGATGGCATAGAGAGCTTAAGATCTACCTAACTTCAACTATACTAACATGGTGTGTTGGACTTCTTTCCCTCCAGGGTCCAAGTCACTCTTGGTATATAATTGAGTCCTCAGAGAGATCCATCTTGGCGAATTCCAGAGTGTGAAAGGAAACAAAGAGGGAGGAAAGAATGACCAGTTTGGTCAATTCAAATTCATATCATAAACACATATGTATTAATTTACTTATGATTTTTTCAATATAGACAACTCCTCTCTATATTATATGGCTTTGTTTCCTCACTTAGGAGCTCATATATGGTCAGTAGCACAAATCCAGAAAAATAAAGCCATGAACATTTGCTGATTTTATATACATATATATATAATAATTATATATACTAATTATTTTATATATAATTATATAATTATATACATCCATAATTATATACATCCATCCTATATAATAAAAGGCTAATATGCAATTTAACCAAAAGGCAGAATCACTAGTCACTATGACACACACTGACCACCAAGGAGCAGATGCTCAACATAGGAGCTGCCCCCTAGTGGTCAGTGGGCTCCCACAAGGGGAGTGCTGCTCAGCCAGAAGCCAGAATCATGGCTGGCAAGCACAGTGGAGGAGGGGGGTGCCTCTCTTGCCTCTGCAGCAGGGCTAAGTACTCCTCAGGGGATATCCAAGGGGAGGGGGCATAAGCTGGCAGGCGGACATCCCCCAATGGGTGCCAAACTGTGATATATATCTTGACTTCGCCACTCATAAATATTCCACCAAAGGATATTTTCTGATTCTAACATCTTAAAAGTTACTAGAAAAGTTACTAGAACAGATTTTTCTAATAATGTATTGACATACAAAGATACTCTTATGCATTTTATTACATCCCTGAAAATAAAATGAATTATAGTGCCCATCACTGAAGAATGTGGATCATTAAATGTCTGTATAATTTAGAGATGGTGATCTTCATCTAAATTTTTAAAAAGATTTATGGAAAGTAGTCTTTATTCAACTTGGGAAGAATGCCCTAGCCACACAGTTTCTGGAAAATAATTGATATATTAATAATTAGCAAATGCAACCAATTTAGCAAATTCAGCCACTCTGAATGACAAACATCTGGTACCTAAAGCTGTGGAGTGAATAATCACTTACTGTATATCCCACATCTTACCTCTTATCGATAATTATGGACATATAAGGATTCAATACAAACAGAAATAATTCAAAACATGATAGAGTACAAAACCCTATGATATACAATAAAATAATTTATTGATTATTATGTCTTCCTAGGAGTTTTTCTTCCATGTAAGTGGCTACTGAATATAGGACAGACTCTAGACAAAGTTATGAAGTAAGTAGAATTTGCATTTGATTTCTCCATTTCTTCCCCATTTAGATGCTGCTCTCTTTTGCTGCTTCCCTTGCATATTAAAAGCCTGATGTCTATTCTTACCCATTTTGAAACATATACCCTCAAATTCCTTATACCAGTCAAGATAAAATTGTAGATAATATCTAAAAATCTTCCTCTCCTGGGGATACTTGAATTTTCATAATGACTAATATCTAGAATGAAATGGAAGAAAGATACTCCAGCCAAAGACCCTGAAGTTGCTCTATTCCAGCACAAGTTTAAATAATTTAAATTTGAAAGGGAGGGAGCACTTCTTAGCATAATACTTATTCAGCTCTGAGAATAATAAGAGATTTTACTCACTGCCCACAACAAATATTTATCATCTTATCATTTATTATTGTGCAACTAATTGCCTCAAATTTAGAAGTTAAAAACAATTTATTGTTTTTCATGGTTGTGTGATTCTGTCCAAAATAGGTCCCTAAAATGTCTGGTGATTGATGCTGATTGTCCAGGAGGAGCCTAGGTGGGTTTGTTGACTGAAGAACCTATACATGCCCCGCTGTGTGCCTTGGACTTCTCACAGGAAGATGGCTTGGTTTCTCAAGCAGAGTCCCCAAGAATGAGTATTTTAGGGGACCCAGGAATAAGTTGTAAAGCTTCTGGTGACTTAGCTTCAGAAGTCACAGAATGTCACTTTTGACACATTCTATTGGTCAAATATCCCAGAAGCAATACAAGTTATTATACTCTATATTTTGACCTTGCAGTGGCAAAGTAACATTGAAAGGAGCATATGGGATGAGATATATTTATGCATTATCTTTGGATATGCAATTTTCATATCCACTATGACAAGACTGCTCTTTGTATCACCATTTTCACTCCCTAATTATTTTAAAGAGTGGATTGCCGAATTATAACTGGGCTCGTAGCTATTTTATAGAAGCTATATTTTCCAGATTTTTTTTTCAAAATTTTATCTTACATATTAGGTATAGAGAAGAGTTGCAACAATGATACAGAGAAGCCCCTCACCCTGTGTCCCTTAACATTAACATCATAGTCTTAGTACAATTATGAAAAACAGAAAACTAAAATTGGTACAATAATATTAACTCAGCTACAGACCCAGTTCTAAATCACCAGTTTTCCTACCAATGTTCTAGGATCCTATCAAAGATCCCATATTACATTTAGTTATTTCTCCTTTGAAAAATTTAAAAAAAATGTTTTTATTAATTTCAGAGAGGAAGGGAGAGATAGAAACATCAATGATGAGGATAATTGATCAGCTGACGCCCGCATGCCCCACACTAGGGATTGAGCCCACAACCCAGTCATGTACCCTGATTGGGAATCAAACTGTGACCTTCTGGTTCATAGGTAGATGCTCAACATTATTTCTCCTTAACAGTTATTTAGTCTTTTATTATCTTTCTTGGTCTAAATACTATTAAAGAATACTGATCAGTTATATAATAATTGATTCAGCTTTTTAATTTTGTTTTAAAGCTAACAACAGTCATGAGATCAAGTTCTAGTCCAGGAATGTGAGTGGAAGCGGTATTTACACCTTCCAGCCCCTTCTTATACATGGATCTGCTAGCCTGCCATGAAGTTCTCTTACCTTGTTTCCACTAGATGGAAATGATGAAGTTCCAAGTGACCAGGGAAGCCTCATTTTGGTAACAGCAAAATCTCCCTATCAGGTCTGAACTTGTGCCTTGGAGTTGTTCCAAGAGAGAAAAATAAAATATCTATTTTAATTGAGCCATTGCATTTATGGTCTCTTCATTATAGGCGTTTGAGCCAATTGTAGACATTGCACCTCCATATCCCTAGAATGATTATACGTTACCATGTGGCTACTGTGTAATTTCTGACTGAATCCTCTTGGGTAAGAGATAGTGATATAGAATAAATTACTGAGCTATTATCAAGTTAATTATATCTATGATTACTCATACAAAAACTGTGAACTTGCTATATCATTATTGATCTTTCCTATTTTCACCAATAACTTCATTAGCTTTCCCACAGGATATAGGTGAATGTAGTTTGAGTAAGCAAGGAGAGAAAGGATGGGGGAAAGGGAATTATTATTTTAATAACTCTTCAACTTGAAAGCAAGTAACAATTTTATAAACTTACAGCTGTGATTTTGTTTAAATCCTAAACAATTATCATTGCTGTTTCTGTTTACAAAAATTTTTAAACAAATTCCATTTAGTATATACTTTTTCCATAATTTCAATTTTTTCAATATAGTTAAAAGTGACAAAAGTAGATTTACAAATGTTTATCTTTATATCATTTATTAACTATTGTATTGTGTGTGTTATTTCCATATAAACTGTTTTGTGTATTCACATCACAATTATAAACCTACTTTTGCTCATCCCTCTATATTTTTTTATTTTTTTTTACGGAGAGGAAGGAAGTTAGAAACGTCGATGAGAGAGAAGCATCGATCAGCTGCCTCCTGCACACCCCCCACTGGGGGTACATGCCCTTGACTGGAATCGAACCTGGGACCCTTCAATCCACAGGCTGACGCTCTGTCCACTAAGCAAAAACAGTTTCAGCCCATCCCTGATATTTTTGACTTGTTAAAATTTCACCTGTACTTTAATTTTCCCCCATACACCTTTTAATCTACTCTCTCAGAAGGAAAAGAGGTTTCCTGCCTCCATTGTTAATTGAGAAAGAGAATAATCTGTGTATTTTGTAACTGCAAGTATAGGCTGTGTAGTTCTTTAGCAAATAAATTAGTGATGATATCTTTCTTTAGTTTAGTGATACCAGCCTAAAATTTAATTTAGGTCATTCATAATATAAATATTTTATTTCAACATTAGAAATGTTTAAAATGGGAATTTCAAGAGAACTGCTTTATTTCTTTGGCTACTGAATATCCTACACAACAAATTAACAACAACAAAAAGATAATTGCATGTATTCCATTCTATACTCTGGGTATACCTACTCCTAATTTTCCACCCACAAATATAATTATCCAATAAATTATATATATGTATATATAATGCTTTTGGTCAAAACCTGTAACTTAGCTAAATCCAGGGAGGGTTGAAAAAATTGAGACTACATTTTTTTTGTGATCGATCTATTCATCTTCTGTAACTTCCCCCCTTCCAACACTACCAAGGTTTGGCATACTTTCATTTTTTGCTTCACTGAAGATGTTAAACTGCCTTATTGTGGTGTAATTGATATACAAAAAACTGCACATATTTAATGTGTACAATTTGATGAATTTGGACATAAACACTCATGATACCATCACTATAATCACGGTAATAGACACATCCAACATCTCCCAAAGATTCCTTGGATCCTTTTCTTTTTTAAATCCTCACCCAAGGATGTGTTTCCATTGATCTTTTTTTTTTTTTTTTTTTTTAGAGAGAAGGGAAGTGGGGAGAGAGAGATCAATGTGAAAGAGAAACGTTGATTGGTTGCCTCCTGTTTACACCCTGACCTAGAATCAAACTTGCAGCCTTTTGGTGTATGGGACAATGCTCCAACTGAGTCATCCGGCCAGGGCCCTTTTTCTTTTTTTAATAGTAAGAACACTTAACATTAGTTTTACCTTTATAACAAGATTTAAAGTACATAATATGGTGAAGGTTGTTCTTTACCTTTGTCATGAAGGATGCATAGAAATTGTCTTTCCCCTGGAAATAAATTATATGGGGTACACACTTTTCCTTGAGGAATTAATAGATGTTAGCCCATTGTTTTCTAGCATTCATAAGTGCTATAGAGAAAGATCTCCCTAGCATTTTAAATCACTGAACTACTCAAATACTTCAAACTTTCAGATAATTCAGGTCAAGACACAAGCTGTTTCTACAAATAGAATTGGAAGTATGCCTGGATTAAATTGACTGTTTCCTTTGTAAGACTAGAATTTGTAGAGTGTTAGATAGCTGAATAAAGGGAAGACTGGGGGTATTCTCTACGTTTTTCCTAATACCCATTTTATCTTGGATAAAATTCATGTCATTTAATTTTATAAACACTGTCAGAGATTTATCTTCAGATTCTTAATATACATTCTGCTAACCTGAATTTTCCTGTGTTTAGAAAGGTAATATGTAACTTAGTACTTCAAAGAGAAATAAGGCTCTCCCCAAACACATTAGAAAACAAGCCAAAATACTGCTTCACTTCTAGTATCCTGTCTGCTCTTCCCAAGTCCCTATTGAAGAGAAGAATACCACAGGAATTGCTCTAAGAAATGTTTCTTCTTCCATCTGTCACAGTGAAGTTTTTCTCTTAAAATTTGGAGATTTATAGCATCATAGGAAGTAAGAGGTAATAGTCATTTCTTGTTTCCAATTCCAATAGTTGCTAATGTATAGCTGCTTCATCTCATGGTTATTCTTTCCTCTCACAGTCTATTAACTTGCTGTTCTAGGCCCAGCACTCTGTAATAATTACAGAGACCACCATGTGAGCAGAGATTTAAGTATTCTCTTCTAACCTTAAAGTGTAAGTCAAAATCTATCATTGGAATTTCTTCTTTCATTTCAATTTTAGTTTTATCTGATATTCTTGGAGGAGAAAAGACTGAGATTTGTCTTGTGTTTTTAATTTTTATCGTGCTTTTCTATGTTCATTGACTAGTTTTAAGGGGGAAAGTGTGTTTGTTTTCCCTTCCATACTTCTCTAGCTGTCATATTGAAAACAATTTGCTTTCCTTTGTTTCTTTAAGAAAGTTGAGTCAGAATTAGAAAGTTCCACATTGGCAAACTGCACACAAAGTCTATCATTGTATCCCTATAAAACTCTCTAGAGGAACTAAAAGCACAGTATTAGTTAAGGCTGATCTGGTTCTTGCATTCGTTCAGGACTTTAGAAATATGATATATTTCATCAGCCTTGATGATGGAAACATCACTGTAACTATAATCGCAAGGAATATCTGCTTTGAGCAATCACCAATCTAGTTTCAAAGTTTGCAGAAGGTTTGCCAACTAATTTGCTTTTATTCTATATGAAGCTAACTTATCCTGTTGTGAAATAGAATACTTAAGGTATTGGAGGTAGAATGGTTATTATTATTATTTTTTTTTTTAGCAAAAATCAAATATAATTTGGAAAACACTTCACCTAAATTTGTCCTACTTTTATGAGTTTATAAAGCTAATCTCTTTTCCTTGCCTGGGAGCTGCTTGCAGTATTGTTATTATCAAACTCATCTCATGTCAGTTCCTAGGTTAAAGGGATTATAAAATTATAATTTCTTGAATTTAAAAATTCATTCTATAACTGCAAACCAAAATGGAAATGATTTCAATTATATAAGGAAAACGTGCAGAAACTGTGCACCACAGCAAAAATGCTTATTAAGAAATGACACAAGTTCACCCGTCCAGGGGAAATGGACACATGCTTTGGTAGCCACCACGTCCTATACCTGACACCAGTGTCTGGAGCTCCAACTACAGACCCGAAAATAATCATTTTATCGACTGTAATGCAAGAGACAACATGATTACTTCCTTTGAACTATTATCCAAAATAGAAAATGTAAATGCTCCAGGCCTGTCAACTCCTAAGGGAGCAGCAGAAAACTCAGCTCAGCACTATTGGAAAGCAAGCAGTGTTCTCTGTCATTGCGACAACTAAGATGTGTCATTTTAAACAGAAAACTTTTGAACCTGTGGCATTATCTGAAAGCTAGGGGTTAACACACTTTTCCTAATATGAATAACATATTGGCTTGAGTATTTTTTGTCAGTCCATACTACCAATATCGTTATTGAGCACTAAAAGATCCAGGGACACACAGTGAATAAAACTGATAATGGGAGAAATCATGGAAGAAACAAGCAAGTAACTAGGTAACTAAGTATCACAAATTTCAGAAATAATTTCTGATAGAAATGATGAAAACTATAGAACAATACAAGGTAATGGAATGCATATGTATGCTAGCCTGCATGTGTGATATGCTTCTTGCAAAAGTGTCATTCAAACAAAGAACTGAAAGATAAAAAGGAGCCAGCCCTTAAAATTACCAAGAAGTTCTCTTCTAGGCAGAGTTCCAGCGAACAACAACAAAAACCCAATTCACTGTTGTTCAAGGTGAAATTAAATGTAGCCTAGTCCCACAATAGAACTACTTATATAAATAACATACAGTAAAATTGCATAAGGTTCTGGAAGCCAAACTAGCATCTGTCTCCCTGGTATTGTTACAACATTAAAGGCAAAAGGGGACGAAACAGAGTTTGGGGGCAATTTCCTTTGTAAATTTCACCTGGTACAGTTTTTAATGTGCTGATAGAAAAGTTGGGTTACCTTCTTTAGCAACCGTTCTTTCATTACTTAAGCTTTTCCTCTACCCCTGATATCTTTTCAAACCTGTCATTCCCAGTCTTTAAAAATGAAAACTCTGGAGAACTCAACACTATTAACCTAGTGTAGGGGTGTCGAACTCAATCAGAGATGGGGCCAAAATCTAAAATCCAGCCTAAATCGCGGGCCGAATGGTTTACTGAACAGTCATAAACTGACAATGTCATAAACTGACAGCGGAGTGCAGTGATGACAGCGCGGTGCGGGCCACATTGCAAGGCCTGGCGGGCTGGATTTGGCCCGCGGGCCTTGTGTTTGACACTTGTGACCTAGTGGGTCACTGTGTAAAACAAACCAGGGTTCTCTTTCACTTACAACGAAGCATTTATGCTAGTTTGGAAGAGGGCTTTGACACTAGCTATCATGGTGTAAATGACAGATCTACCACTTACGAACTCAGTCTTCCTCTACTGACATTTGCCACTCATCAGCTTTTGATGCAAGACCACAGGAATGGACTTATGCATCCATAATTACATGTTACAGAGCAGTTAATGCATTCACTGTTATTCCCCAAGGTCATAGAGGCCCAAATGTCTATCCTCTACATTTACTGAAACTAAGACTTATACATTCTTGAAATCAAAATGATATGAGAACAACAGGAATGAAATAGTAGTTCAAAAATAATACAGCTTCCTAATTAAACTCTCTGCTGACGATGCACTCTTTGTAACATGCATATTGGTGTTGGGCCAACATAAAACTCTTGGTGGCATAAGTGGCTGTTTCTAAACTTGATTTCTGAATACAATGTTGAAAAAGTGTCTGTAAACATTCGGACCTATATTGTTTTAAAACAATCTGAAAATCACTTTGGAAACAAGGGAAAAGTACAAATAAATGAGTTTTAAGACTACTGCATATATCACATGATAACTTGAAGGAAAATTGATGATTGATTTTTAAAATATAAGTCCCAAAGAAATATCACAGAGTAATTTCAGAAAGGTACAAAAGTGTTTAAAAGTGTGGTGAACTAGAATTTATTCTTTTTTATCCAAATCAGATAAAAATTAAAAAAAAAAAAAAAAAAAACACAAAACACTAACTTTCCCCTTCACTCTATTTCCTTCCTAATAACTTCCAACTTTTTCAGTAAATTTCATGGAACCAGTTCCTAAAAGACTTTCCTAAAAAATGTAAACATCTCCTGCCAGAGGGGGGAAAATAAACATCTCCTGCCAGAGGGGGGAAAAGAATGAGATGCATATAAGGGACAATTGGGCGGGAAATAACAAATTCTTCTGGAAGAGAAAAAGAAATAAACCTAAGAATGAAACCTAATGTTGGAGAGTGGGAACCACTGTGAATATTCTGATGGAATCACACACTAGCTAGCAAGTCTATTTGTATAGAGTTAAGGAAGGAATAATGCTCAGAGGTCATGTAGAGCTGAAGGTGAGACTCGGGACTGAGTCTATAAACTACTTGGCAATGTATCAGATACACTTGGCCATACAGCGAGGGGCTGTCTGCATCATCTTGGGGTGGGGGGAAGGTTGCATCTTGGTGGAGAAGTAAAGTTTTGATTTCGATGCCACTCATAGTATTTAAACACAAACTTCAGAGGAATTTTTTGCAAAGCTCAAAGGAGAGAGAGGGTGCTATATTAAATATTTGCCATTTAATATCTTCTTGCTTAACATTAAAGAGCGCTTTATAAACCAAGGATATACGTCAGCACTCTGGTTTTCCAAAATGATTACACTGGTCAGAGGATCTTGGTCCACTGACGTCACTGTGATAACGGAAGACACCAGTGATGTGGTGTGACTTGTGTGCTGAAGTGGGAGTTTGCCCACCTTCTGCTGATCACTAATGTGCATTTTTGTCCTTGAACACAGCACAGAGCAGAGCAAATAAGCATTTCCTTGATGGTAAAGTATACCTCAATTCTCTAAGTAATTTTTAGTATCAGGATAGATAACCATTTTCTGGTAAGAAACTGGCAGTGTAGTGTCTGTCATCTGGTGGGATTCAGCTGGTACTACTGACTCTAGTGTCAGAATTGGATAGAAAGATTGCCTGAGGCTAAGCTTGGAACATTAACCTGGCTTGTAAAAATCACAATTTAGGGTTAACTGTTTCCTCGGCCAAGTATTTTTTTTTTTTCCTGAACTGCTAATACAGATAAAACATTTGATGTAATTGTATTTGCTTTGTTTTCCCTTCATTCAGAAAGGTAGAATACAGGTGAGCCAAAGAGTCTATCAGGCCATTGCCCAATCAATAAACAGAGCAAAATAAGAACTGGACTTGGAGAGAGAAAAAAATCAATCTATATCAGGGAAAGAGGTAGAGGACAGATTTTTTTCTTCCAATCTCTGAAATCTTTGTTATGTCAGCACAGCCTGGGGAAATGCATTCTATAATAAAAAGCCCAAGGAACTTGGAAATGTCAGTCTCTCTTGTTAAAGACAATTAATTCTGAGGAATATTCAACATATCTGACCTGTAAACTACTCAGAAAGTAAATAACCAACTTTTATAAGTGCAGCTTTTATAAGTTCATGTTCTTTAGGTGGACTTTCCCAGGAGAAAGTTACGTAAAAAGTATGTGGATATCAACTCTTCTCCAGATTCATGATTTAGACTGTGGCATATTGGCTTTTGTTATTAGCAATTTATGTGTTAGGATTGCAGTTTAAGCTCATATTTGTTGCAAAGGAAAAGGATGAGAACAATTAATATGCTTAAGTTCAAATAGTATTTTAGGAATAGACTTTGCCATTGGAGGAAAAATAGGCTTGCTAAAAAAGAAAAAAAAAAACAACACAAAAAAACAGAGAACCTCTTCTCACCTCCCTCCCCCCAAAAAAGGAATTTCCTTTAAAGGAGAAATATCTGAAGATAGAGAAAAGAAACAAAATAATATGGGTAGATTGGGTCTTTGATGAAGATCCTACTCAAATTCCCAATTAAAATAGAGATTTGAATGTAAAAAACAATTTCTTATACCTATGAGCACTGATAACCTATGAAAAAAGATTTTTAGGAATCTAGATATAAATACAAAATATTAACTCTGAAGGGGAAGGTTTTTTCTAAATATATACTCATTTTTATTTTTGAATAGACGATGTGCTTCAAGACTGAACAGCCTACACTTAGATTATGCCACTTGCTCCGAACCTCCTCACAAACAGAAGAATGAATAGAAACTCTACCCCTCCCGCCCCCCTGACCAAGTGCCTACTGAAACCAGATAAATAACCTGACATGTGAAGCAGCAAGTGCATGGCGATGAGCAGTGGAGGGACCTTGAATACCTGGATAATATGTTCAGTGAAAATTGTTTTAACACTCTTGTGAATAGTACATTGGCATGTTGATTTGAAAAAAACTGCCAGTTTTTTAAACCTTTTTATCGTTTTATGGGTGGAAGTGGAGCCAGCATTAGCGTTTAGGGCAAAGTCAGGCAATAATCTTTTATTGTACCTATGCCTAAGATTTAGGTTTTCAATCAGACCAACACTCAAATACTCCATTGCTTTTTATAAGCAGGATTTTAGGGGCCACCTTTATAAATGGCATCACTTTATACATCTTCTCTCCTTTAGATAAAAATTGCAAACTCATGGCTCTTGGGCTGAATTTAACTGATAGAAAAATAATTAACTTAAAAAATGAAACTCTTTATTTTGAACTAATTATAGATTAATAAATACAATAAGATAGAGAGATCCTAGGTGCCCTTTACCCAGTTTCCCACAATAGTAATATCTTACAAAACAATAGTCAAATACCACAACCAAGATATTGACTTTGCTAAAATTCCACTGAATTTATCTGCTGATACATATTGTGCAATTTTAACCCATATTCTGTTGTGAATCCAAATAGTAGCTAATACTTATAAATCAGAAAGTTTTACATAATAAAATAAATTGGATATAGATTGAAATATTTTAAATAGATTGAAATATTTTAAAATTGAATCTTCATTGTACATACACTGTTAATTGGAGTCAATTATATAATTTTTATTACACCACATACATTCTCTCATCACCCCTAATGACTCCATGTTTCTTCTTAATAGCTCACCCAATTCATGTATTATGTTCCTATGACTGCCACTATCATATAATCCTAATATCTGTTTTAGCATGTCTCTATCCTAGTGTCCTAAACCTACTTAGTTATCCACCTAAGGGCACTGCATCCCCTGCCTGTGCTCAAAACTGGGAAGACTGAAAGTATCACTAGACCCCTAACAGGTGAGTAACTGAGGCCCTTAGAGAAGCAGGCCAGGCCAAGTATTTTTCAAATGGAATAATGTCACCAAATAAGAGCAAATGAAATTATAAAATGTCAAATGAACAGTTTTTTATTCCCAGACTTGACTTTTTCCCCTGAGGTCCAAATATATATATCTGACAACCTACTTGACATTTCTACTTGGAAATTTAATATTGAAACTTAACACACTGGAAATAGAACATTTGTTACCTTCCTTATAAAACTGATTTTCTTAAAGTCCTCATTTCAGTAACAAGTTCCACCATTTACCCATTCTTTTAGGCCAAAGACCTTGACATCTTCCTTAATTCAGCTCTTTACCTCAAACCATCCCAATTCTTCATATCGGGGTGGGGAAAGTCCAGCCCCCACAGAGCTAGGCCTGTGAAATCATCTGGCCTGGCCCTGCCATGGCATTAGGGACGAGTTAATTACATGTTTGACCAAATAGAGCAGGCTAATTTTTAAAATTGATAATTTTGTATGGATTTTGAATGATATCACAAATATCTAAATGGCCCTTGGCAGAAAAAAGTTCCCCACCCATCCCTGCTTTATATGAAATTTATCTGTACATCTTGGTAGCTGTGTCTCCAAAGGATACCCCTAATGTACTAACCCTCGGCGCTAACCCACCAATGATCTCTCATTCAGACAACTGCAATAGCTAGTACATGTGTTTCCATTTTTTGTCTTCTAGAATCTATTCTATACATTAGCACTTCTAAAAGCATAAATCCCAACCTGCAAGGCACTTTGCAATTTAGCCCCTAATTACTTCTTCAGCACCTTTTTTTTTTAACAAAAGCACCAACATATTTTCTATTGCAGAACTTTCAACTTGCTGTTCTCTCTCCCTTCCTTACTCATTCACAAAGCTCACCACCCATCCCTTAGTTCTTAGTTTAAATATCACCTGAGTTAAGTATCACCTCATCAGACTTTTGTTTATTATCTTAAAGCAACAACTTCCCCCCAACCAATGACACTTCTATGAACTATTACACTTTAGTATATATCGTTATATTATCATATATATGTGTGTGTGTTTTATATATATTTGTTATCTGTTTCTTCAGCTACAGTATAAGTTTCATAGAGTCAGAGACTTTCTATGTTTACTCACTGCTGTATCCCAAGCCTAGAACACTGTCAAGGTCATATACATGCTTTTTAATAACTTGTGAATGTGTAAATTGATTATTTTGGAAATTGAAGGGTAGATTATAAGTGGTATTTGAATTTGGCAAAACAAAAAAACAAAAAACTATGTAACCCTAACATAACATCTTTCAAGATTTAATTACTTTTTAAATCAGCATTGTAAATAACTAATTATCCTAAATAATAAAACGGTAATATGCAAATTGACCCAATGGTGGAACTACCAGTTGCTATGACATGCACTGACCACCAGGGTACAGACTCTTAAGCAGGAGCTGCCCTCTGGTGGTCAATGCATCCCCTAGGGGGAGCGCTGCTCAGCCACAAGTCAGGCTGATGGCTAGCAAGCACAGTGACAGTAGTGGGAGCCTCTCCCATCTCTGTGGCAGTGCTAAGGGGAGGGGGCCTAAGCCATTAGTTGGACATCCCCCAAGGGCTCCTGAACTGCTAAAGGGTGCAGGCCAGGCTGAGGGCCCACCCCCTCCACCCAAGTGCACGAAATTCATGCCCTGGGCCTCTAGTCTTGAATAACTCACTAGAATTTCTACTTTCAGCAATGACAGAGTGACAGAATAAAGATTTGCTTTAGTACCTTAAATAACTGAACCAGGAGGTATAAAACCCTAATATACAAATAGACCCAATGGTGAAACAACCAAAGAACCAATTGCTATGATGTGTGCTGACCATTAAGAGGCACGTGCAGAACAGGGTGGGTGTTGGTAGCAGGTGGTAGAGTGTGGAACATGATAGGCATTGGCTGTGATGGGATGGTAGAGTAGGTGAGCGGGGGCATCAGACCAAGGTGGGAAGCCAGTTGCTGTCATCAGGGTGAGCCTCTGGTGGCTACTGAAAATTCTTTTCTCCCCACGCATCATGGTCCCACCCAGCGCTCACAACCTACTGAATCACAGTTTCAGTGGCTGACATTTTGGCATCTGTTATGTCCAAAAACTCTCTAGGTATTTGTAGTATGTAACTGAGTGGAAACTATCATAATAGCTAATTCCTTTATTTTATACTTAAAACAAGTTTAGAGGGCAACAAAATTAGTAAGTCATCTCAAAACCAGTACAAGAACCCCAATTTCTACACCTCCAACCAAATATACTTATCAAACATTTATAGATTAGGGTGAAAGAATTTCAAATCATTTTTCACAATAGGTTTTTCTACAGAAGCAGCATAAAGATTCTAAAAACTGGAGCCATAAGAGTGTTTACTATATATATCAACCTCCCAGGTACTCAGTCTGGCTGAGGCCAGTCAGCTTGGATGCTGCACTATACACATTTCCCACTTTTACAAGCCTCTGTATGATGCCACCAGCAACAACAGAAAGTAGCCACATGTCCTTAAACTTAAGAAATGTCTTTCATACTGTAGAGACCATCACTATAGATAAGTACAGTATAAGGAAGATAGTTACTTTTTACAAGTAACATTTCTGATTCTCAATTTATTAACACAATTTTTCTTTCATGTTTTGGTGACTAAGGCAAAACTTCCCAGCTAATGTCTTTCCTAGGCGTTAGTCCCCAGTTAGGTCTTTAAAGAGAAGAAAATGACCAGTGACAGCTAAATGGAAACTCTGAATTTGAATACAACTCCTGTGCTCTTTCCAAAATATCAATGCTATTTTCCCACCTTAATTTTATAATATTAATTTTGGAAATTGTTTTTTTTTAACTTAAGTTTTTTGCTTTTATTTACTTATTTTGTTGTTAATCCTCACCCGAGGATATTTTCCCATTGACTTTTAGGGAGAATGGGAGAGAGGGAAACACAGAATAAAACATCGATGTGAGAGAAACACATAGGTTGGTTGCCTCCTGCATGAAGGAGCCGACAACCAGGGTATGTGCCCTTGACTGGAATCAAACTTGGGACCCCTTGGTCCACAGGCCAACACTCTATCCACTGAGCCAAACTGACTAGGGAAAGTTTTAAAAACTCTAATTGTGTTGCTATAGACACTTGTGTGTGACATTTTGGGGTCATTTACCTCTCTTGAACTCACCCCAAATGATGCACATGCTATTTCTTGCCTCTGTAATCCTCTTCTCCTTTGCTAATAAGTCCTGCTCTGAGAGGTCCTGTCTGACCATCCTAACTCATGTAGCCCACTACTTGCTTTCCAGACTCTTGTTTGTCAATTCCATAGTCTAATCAATATTTGGCATTATTATTTTGCACATTTGTTGACTTACTGCTTCTTTCCTTTATTAGACTCCATGAATCTGCCTTGTTCACCACTATAAACCCAGAGCCTTGTCTAGTGTTGCCATTCCTCAAAACTCGAATGACTGTGGATGTCTATGAATGCAGATGTCAAAGCTACTTAACCCTCCAGCCAGCTCTTCTGGGCAGTGCCGTCAGTGGGTAGTCTGGGCTGAGATAGCATTCCTGCTTTTGGAGAAAGAGCTAACACTTTGCGAACACACAGTAAAAGTTTTGATGCTTTTGGTGTGGTTACTAAGTTGTGTGAGACCAGTCATATTGATCCCTTAGGCACATTGACTCACCAGAGCTTGAAATGTAATATTCTGACTTGTGTCAAGTAAGGTGTTTTTTGTTTCTTTTTTTTAAACTTTATCCCCAAAAGCTGTTAAATTCAAAATTTTGCTGAGCTGTGTTAATCTCCCATCTGTGCAGAATGGAATTCACAATGAATTTCTGGTTGTTAGAATACAAACAACCACCTAACATTATTAAGAGAGTGTGCATTTGACACATTTTCAGAAAGCATGCTTCTTTCTGGCCTGAAGTTTAATAGCATATGACATATAGCAAAGAGCTCTGTATATGAAAGAAGTTTGCTAGTATTATGAATTTTTATGATTTGGCCTTCACCTTAATTTTTTTTTTGAGCTTTTCCTCTAGAATATCATGCAACAGAGATAGAAATGTGAGAAACTCAAGTTAAAAATCATTTCCCATTTCTCAATGTTTAACACAGCTCATACTCTCCATATCATCTAGTGGGGTAGGGACTTCCAATATTGAAATATTGAGGTTACATCTGATGAATACCCAGTGCCTGCCACAGAGTAAGAGAGCCACGGAAGTGAATAATTGATGTGGATGATGATAAAGATGAATAATGAATGTGCTTAAATATGCTGACTGACTAAATGCTTAATTAATACAAGCTCAAGTTTTAGAAGCTATAGATAAAGATACAAATGTATGCTGTCCGAATGACTGAAAGAGGGAGGTCCATATTGCCAAAAGAAAATTACTCTCTAGTAGTTAAGACCCTAAGGACTTGATATTCAAAGAGCTAGGAAAGGACAAGAAGCTCCCACAATCTATGCGCAAAAACTGAGGACTAAATGAGAGTTAAGTTGTTCTTAGTAATTAAGCAAGATGAAGGCAAAAGCAAGTAAAGAAAAGAATGATGACAAAACGAAAGTCATAATTGAAAGTTGAACTTGAGCCACAACCTGGCTGGAGTATTATGATCAGATGGAAATCCAGGACTGAGGGAGTTTTAAATATACTATTTGATTTGCATTTGTGATAAAGTAGGTGTTGAAAAGGGAGATAAGGAGCATCTCAAGTTTTTTTTAAGGTCAAAACCACAAGTACACAATCTTAAACTTTGTATAATGGTAGGAGAGGAAGAGCACTTTGCATTTTATCATAATACATGCTCCAAGGATTGTGCACATCTGACATAGCAGAACTGAACTTGTCCTATTCCAGGAATCCTAACAGGGCTGAAAATCTAGATGATAAAATGTGAGGCCAAAGCAACAGGTTGATTTTTCAAAGGAATGATAAGCATTGATGTCACCAGCCTTTCCAAAAAAATATGAAATTGGAATTAGTTTGGGTAAGGAGAGGACAACTGTTACTAACCAAAGTTCAGGCTGAACTTCTGTTTATCTACATTATCTAGATTGTCCATATTAAGCATGAGTACCTAATACAGTGAACAAACATGACTTGTAGAATATAATCATACAGTGATTTTCATTTCCCATTGCTGCTTTAAATATGCTCAGCAGCACATATTCATTCCAATGGGCAAGTCTCTGACTTTTCTACTCATTCTAATGTCACAAAACACTTCTTCTATTTAGTAACTGGAATTCTGAATTTATTCAAAGTTGTATATTTCCTGTTTCCTAGCTAAGAACTACTATAGGCTGGGGGTCCTATAATGGAGAAGAGAGGTATTATACTTGGCAACTTATTTCTTTCTCTGCCTAGTGGTTCCACATTCCCAACCCCAGCTGGATCACTGAGGTTTCTGACCTATCTGGGGATGGAGTGCAGGGTGGAAAGAGGGGAAGAAAAGTCATACTGAGTGATAACTCGCAGTTAAGTAACACTGAATCTTTGGGCTTGGAAGATGCTTACCCTAGGTCCTTTTTATACATTCTTTATGAGTCCTTTGAGAGAATTTCCTTTACTGGGGATTTCTTGTTTCTGGTTTCCATTCTTAGCCTCTAGAAATGAGGCAACTCATTAACCCTTTTCTGCTGAATTCTGTTCACTCATTATGGAGGACCGGAGTAAAAGAATACAAGGTCTTCTCCCCAACATTATACTGCTCAAGTCTTCCTCCATTCTCTAGCAACATGAACCACTTAAACCCTTGATTTGTGTAAAGAATTTAACATTCATTTAACTTTTAATTTTAAAAAAATATGTCTTGTCCAGGCACCTTATTTTAGAATGTCTTACCAATAGTTCCTTCATGTAAAGACACAATAATCAGTCAACATTTCCAATTTAACATCACGCAGATTATTGTAGTAAGATTCTCTTTTAGATGACAAAAGAGACAAGCAATTTGCAATGAGATAAAAGGATATAGATATATCAAAAAAGAGAAATAGGAAAAAGATGTTACTGATTATAATTTAAATTTGGAGAGCATTATCAGTAGAGCAATTGGGAATAAAAGGTAGATTGCAGGGGGTTGATTAGGAATAGATTGTAAGGAAATAAATGTAAATGACTTCCTCCCTATGGTGGCTAGAGGAGTCTTAATTTCACATACTGTTAAACACAACAGACCCTGCCAGCTTGTCCTGGTCTCTCTGGTTCCACTTCACCTCTTGTCTTTCTACTTCGTTCCACAACCCACTATACTGGGGTTTGCGAAAGGACACTCTGGCTTTATTCAGAAACATGCAGGCAGCTGCTGTGCACAGAGGGAATCAATATTTCACTTCTTCCTAACACTACATACCACTCCATTAAACACAACTTGAAGAAATCAACTGCACCAGAAAGCCAGCCATTCTATCTCTGAGGATTCTTTCTGAAACACTTCTGAGAGCTAGCATTTCATTAGGCAAGCATTACACATGATAGAGGCTTAGGGACTGAGTAAGAAAGAGCACAGATCTGATAACTGGTGTGCAGGTGATCTGAAAAAGTTACCCACAGATTTTTTTAAAACAGTGGACATGGAAGGAGATTAGTATACTTAGAAAGAGGCTCAGTCAAAAGGAAATGGATGAAGGTTCATGCTATTTTCTTTGGCTACAAAGATGTCATGAGCCTCTTTTTCCTTAGAAAGAGTATCTTCAGGATGAAGAGATAGCTCACAGATGCAACAGGAAGTTTTTTACCATGAAATATACATGTACATTGTAGTATTAAATGAATCAGAGCAACAGCTAAAAATCACAGTTTTCTCTAAGTTTAGCCGCACCTTCCCAATGCAGCAACATATTTCAGCCAATTACTGCTGCAAACTGCAAAAGAGTGGTTCTGGGACTCTCAGATTGCTGATGCTATTAGACATTCTTCATCTTTTTAACATCAGGTATATTCTGATGCATGAGAGAATGTCAGACTGATAATATTAATGGGATTTTAGGGATAACTACTTACATGATATCTGATATTTTAGTTACCTATCTTTTCTTCCTCCTACTCTCCAGCCTCCCTGCGAGTTCCCAAGGAGTTGCAATGTGTCTAAAAGCCTCTACTTCATCTCACCAAAACTCTTAGAAAAACATACTATTTTAAACCTAAAAAAAAATTATCCCTTAGGGACTATCTCTAAGCAATCCTTACCAGAAAAACACCCCCTCAGTTCATTAACTTGTATATTTTCCACCATCAATTGCCCTTCAATTGAAACTACTCCCTGTGGTTTAAAGTTTGGGAAACAGATGATCCCGTTCAGTGGCTTTTTTCACAGGGCCCTTGAAAGGGATCTTCTGTTTGAAGGGCCCCGTTAACCTGTTTATGAAAGGAAACTCCAATCCATAGAAAGTAGAGAAGTGAGTTCTTTATACATCCCTTTATCCTCTCTCCCAGTGGTCGGCAAACTCATTAGTCAACAGAGCCAAATATTAACAGTACAACAATAGAAATTTCATTTGAGAGCCAAATTTTTTAAACTTAAAACTTCTTCTAATGCCGCTTCTTCAAAATAGACTCACCCAGGCCGTGGTATTTTGTGGAAGAGCCACACTCAAGGGGCCAAAGAGCCACATGTGGCTCGCGAGCCACAGTTTGCCAACCACGGCTCTATCCTATTTCAAGAAAACCTTTGTCAACTCTTTTTTTCAATTCTTGAGAATTTAGGTTTCATTTCTTGCCCTACTCACTAGTTAATAAACAAGGTTTTGGAACTCCAAATAATGTTATCTGAAGCTTTTTTGTAAATACAAAGTCTTTAAAAAATAATGTTGTATTTGTGAAGTTAAATCCCTCATATGTATATGGTTATATATCCTATATATAATTTTATATATGATATGTAGATATGTGTGTCTGTAATATGCAGGATATATATATATATATCTCTACATCACATGAAGAGAATATGCCACTCAAAAATATGCCTTATGTTTGAGATTATTTTTGAGAAAAAGCAGACTCAGAAGAAGTTTTAAAAACAAAGTAAAATGAACCATTTTGTAAGGAAAACTTAGATTTACCAGGCAAATCTCCATTTTGAAAGGTATCTCCCTTTCTGTGCAACAAAGAGAAGAATGACTATTTTTTCATAAGAATTACTCTAAATGACAAGAAACTCTCATCAATATCAGACTTAACTCTGTATAACAACCTTACTGTACTTTTCCTGATTACTTCTGGTAACTGGCCTCCCCAGCCCCCAATATCTTTCTCCTATCTTTATCAAAAAGAGTATTTAAGGTGGTGGAATGGGCTGGCCATTCTTTTTCCTCCTTTAGTAATATTGTGGGAAAGCCCTTAACTATATTAATTCCCCTAGGGTATCATTTAATTCACAGTAGGAAGTCTTAATATAAATGAATTATTAAAATCTATAAAAGCTGTTTTTATTATACAATACTATTTTTAAAATTCAACTTCTAGTGTGGTATCTAGTCTAACTTAGTTCTTTTAATATGATGACATATTGTTTTTTAAATGTAAATGGACAGTTTAACATATTATTATAAAATAAAGATTAGTAACCATCACCTGGGTAAAGAAATAGACATAAATAGCACTCCAGAATTACTTGTCTACTCACCCACTACCTTAATCCCTTCTATATCCCATAGAAAACCATTAACCTGAATTTTATAGTATTCATTCCTTGATTTTCTCTATAGTTTTACACCTAAGCACACATTCCTAAGCACACATATTTGTTTTTTAAATATGACAGTATAATGGAAATACAATTCACACACAATGCAGTTTGCTCATTTAAAGTATACAACCCAGTGGTATCATTTAATAGATAGATATTCTTAATTTCAATGTAGTGATGACATATTGCTAATGAGAGTGTCATAAAAAATAAGTTAGTTTTCAAAATAAGTGGACTATAAGCGTTTTCTTTCTAATCTTAAGGTCATGTAAAAAAAAAAATCTGTGCTTCCTAATTATTGGATTTTTAAAATTCTGCCATTAATTCCCTATTCTTGGTCTGTGGGTGTAAATAAAATGAAAAGATAATGAGTTAAGGCTGCTCACATAATATTAAGGTTGCTCCGAGAGTAAAATAGTTTTTCCATTTATTGAATGACTACCATGTTCAGCCTCTTTTATTATTTTCATTTTTGGCATTAGTCATGCAAGGTCAATTATATTATTCTCTTATTCCTGTAGAAAAAAACTTGGTTTCAAAAATAACATAGTGGTCTCCCTAAAAATGAAAAAATGAAAAAAAAAGAAACTATAATATGAAAATATTACTGTATGAACCAGGCACTTATCACATTAGCATCCTCATAAATCCTCTTTGTGTAAGATAAATCCCATTCCAAAGTGTCATAGATTTTGTCAGTCACTCACTCAAAAAATATAATGCAAATCTCTTGAAAACCAAAATCATAAGTCTTACAGAAAATTGTAAGATGTCATTACATTTATAAATGTGATGTTGGGAAATTATTCAAGTAAAGAAGCCCCTGACAAATGAAAATATATAAATTTTAACAGATTCTGATATGCTTACCTATACTAATAAAAGGTTAATATGCTAATTAGACCAGATAGACCATATGTCTTCTGGACGTCATTCTGGACGTCCTTCCTGACAAAGCTGGGGCATGGCTGGCCTGCACACCGCCCATGGCTCCTCGCCTGGGCCAGCCCCTCCCTCAGTGGGGACCTCCCCATCCTGATCTAAGACCCCCTTCAGGGCAGTCCAGCCAGCCCCCACTTGTGCACCAGGCCTCTATCCTATATAATAAAAAGGTAATATGCAAATTGAACCTAACAACAGAATGACTAGGATGACCACTGCACCAGTCACTATGAGGCACACTGACCACCTCTTGATCCCTTTCCCTGGCCGGCAGGCTCTGATCACCTGATGGTGAACAGAAAACCTTGGAGGCATCAGGGGGCAGGGACAGCTGTGGGCAGCTGGGAAAGATGGTCCTGATCACAGGCTGGGCCTAGGGACTGTGTCCTTGTACAAATTTTGTGCGCCAGGCCTCTAGCAATGAATAAAGAAAAAAGAACAGTAACTAAAAACTTCTAAAGAATTTTTTTAAAATCAAAATGTTGATATAGGACCTTGGGGAAGTATTTTTGTTTATATACTATCAAGGTGAAAAAAATGTGAATAATTTTTATTTTTTGATCACTATTTTTAAAAAAATATATTTTATTGATTTTTTACAGAGAGGAAGGGAGAGAGATAGAGAGCTAGAAACATCGATGAGAGAGAATCATCGACCAGCTGCCTCTTGCACACCCCCTACCAGGGATGTGCCTGCAACCAACGTACATGCCCTTGACCGGAATCGAACCTGTGACCTTTCAGTCCGGACCGACGCTCTACCACTGAGCCAAACCGGTTTTGGCTGATCACTATTTTTAATAAAACTTACATAAAAATATTAGAACATCACTGTTCTTTGTTAAAATTACAAAATGGGTTAATTAATATACAAATATGGTTATATGTAGGGTAAAATAAAATGTTAATGATGTGTTTAATTTTTATGTTCACTCTATAATCACAACTTTTGTGTTTTTCATAGTTTACTATTTACCTAAACAAGTATAGTTACTACTTATTAACTCCTTGTACTTGTCAGACATTAAACAAAATATTTCATAGATTATCTCTAGTCTTCCTTATAATGCATCATAAGCAGCAGTATGTTCACTCAGGAGAGTGTGAAAGAGATTTAGTAACTTCACAAGGTCACAAAAATATGCTTGGCTTTTAATTCAAATACAGAATTTCCTTTTAATCCAGTTTTTAATTCTTTCCCATTTTGGCAGGCTAAGTCACATTCAATGTTTTATTAAATTGTAGTGAATTCTCTTTTTTCCAAGTTTCTTCATCCACTCTGTATCACCCCAGCTAGTATAAATATGCAGGAGGTATTAAAAATATATGTTGATCAAATAAGACATATAAGAATAATGATGCATCATAGATTATCTGTGGAAAAAAAATAGTGCTATTCTTCAGAAGTCAGTCTATAATATTTTTGAATGGACAAAAAGACAATTTCATCAATTATATGCAAAATCTTTCATAAGCTCATACCTCTAAATCAACTCTATTAATAGTTTATAGGATAGGCCTATGGAAAAAAATTGATATAGGTTATTTCATTGGGGCAAAAAAATCATATTGAAGCACAATAGAAAAGCAATAAATAAACTTACACTCCTGGATAACTCAAAATGACTAGTTAAGTGTCTTACCCTTCCCTCATAAACAAATAGAAATTGTAAAACAGAAACAAGACAAAGTCTGTGCTCTCTCTGACTCTCTTTTTGAATGTACTTTGTGGACTGTAAAGGGGATACTCAAGCAGAGGCTGATCTTCATATTTTAGAAGAGAATATTGAAGTTCAGAGTAAATTGCACAAGGAATATTCACAAAGATAGAATTCTTTTATGGCATATAATATAGCCTAAGTAAATTTAAAGGATAGAAATCATATAGACTCTATGACTATAATATAGTTAAATTAAAATCAATAAAATAAAACTGATAACATATTTAAAAATTAGAATAGCACATTTTAAAATATTAAGGTATACTAGAAAATATATTGAATTGATTAAAAAAAAATTACCAAATGCAATATGAAATGCAGTCAAAGCAGTACATAAAGGGATGAATGCCTGTACAAACTTTTAGAAAAGTCTAAAACTAAAATAAATGTTCATGATTTTATCATAAGAAATTATTAAGAAAGAAAAATATAACTAGAATTATTTAAAAATAACAGAATACTAAAGAAAATCAATGTCACCAAAAGCTGGTTTCTTTAAAAAGGTTTCAAAAATTGATGTCCTTGTATCTGTGAGTCTGTTACTCTTTTGTTTGTTTCTGCTCTTTAGATTCCACATATAAGTGATTTCCTAAGCCAGTGGTTGGCAAACTGTGGCTCTGTTGACTAATAAGTTTGTCTTGCTCTGATTTATTTCACTAAACATAATGCCCACTAGGTCTATCCATGTTGTCGCAAAAGGTAATATTTCATTCTTTTTTATGCCCCAATAATATTCCTTTGTGTTTGTGTACCACACTATTTTATCCACTTGCTGGCTAAAAAAAGGTGAAGGGATTAGGAAGTACAAATTGGTAGGTATAGAATAGTCACAGGGATGTAAATTACAGCATAGAGGACATAGCCAATAATATTGTAATGACTATGTTTGGGGCAGGTGGGTACTGGAAATACCAGGGGGACCACTCTGTAAAGCACATGAGTGTCTAACCACTATGCATACATCTGAAAATAATTCAGAATAAAGTCGAATGTAAACTTTAATTGAAAAAAAAATGATGTCTATAATTCGACTGATAAAAAATAAACAAGTGCAAGATACTAATGATTAATATCAGTAATAAAAAGAAGTTATCATTAGTGTTCTTGCATATTTAGAAATTTTGCACCTATGTTCATGAGTGATATTGATCTAAGATGTTCCTTTATTATAACATTATTTTCTGGGTTTGGTTTTAGTATAATCCTGGCTTCAGAGAATGAGTTAGAAAATGTCCCCTCTAGTTCTATTTTCTGGAAGAGATTATAGGGAATTGATATCATTTTTCATTTATATGTTTGGTGAAACCCACCAGAGCAACATGCTGGCCTGGTGCTTCATTTTTGGAAGGTTATTAATTATTGATTCAATTTATTTTATAGATATAGGTCTATTACAATTATATTTTTGTTAAGTTTGATAGTTTGTGTCTTTTAAGAAATTTGTTTTAAAATTTGTAAACATGGAATTGTTCATAATCTCCCTCTTGTCCATGGGGTCAGTAGATATGGTCCTTCTTTCATTCTGATATTAGCACTTTTGGCTTTCTCTATTTTGCTTGGGTGACTAGAAAAGCTGGCTTACGTTTTATCAATTATATTGATTTTATTAATTTTCTCTATTGTTTTCCTGTCTAAAATTTTATTGATTTCTACTTTAATTTTATTGCTTTTCTTTTCTTTCTTTAGCTTTATGTTGCTCTTTTTTCTTTTCATTTCTACTAATGTATAATTTTATTTATCCATGCCAACTTGCATAATTTTGAGGGGGGGAAAACTTGTGCCATATGTAATAGAGAGAAAAACAGTTTTATTTGATACACAAACTAAGTGAGTCACCTGATTTGTAGAAGCATTCAGCTGAGTAACATACATCAAAAAATCAACAAGTCAGTAAGGAAGAAATGGTGGTAAGAAATAGTTGGCATAGAGCAAGGAAACAGCTAAAATTAATAAGAAAAAGGAACACTTTGAACACAGTGTATATAGAGATTATAGTCAGTTTTTTTTCAAACTAATTCATTTAAGCCTCATAACATAAACAAGTTAGATTATATTTATACTAGAGGCCCGATGCACAAAATTCTTGCAAGAGTAGGCCTTCTTGCTACCGGCACCAGCTTCCCTCTGGCACCTGGGACTTGGGCTTGCCTTGTAGCCCTGGCTTTGTCCAGAAGGTTGCCTGGTCTAATTAGCATATTACCCTTTTATAGATTAACATAAGACATAAAACTGATTATTAATTAGCTTACTAACAGTATCCCCATTTACATACCAGAGAACTAAATAGAGAGATTAAATATCCTACCCATAATTGCCTATTTAATATTAAGACATATTTGACTTTTGTTTTGAAACAAAATGCATTTTATTATGTTTATGTATTCTTCTTCTATCCATAGTTTTAAAAGCTACCAGCATATTACATTATTCAATAAGTTAGAAATTCTGATATATGGTTTTGGTGCCAAGTAGTTGAGAAATGTTCTTCCATTTTGTTTCTCAAGGCAATATCATGACTTCAGCTATTATCTGTTTGCTGAGAGATCCACATGTGTTACTCCAGCTAAAGTTTATCCTGTCAGCATCAAGCGTACATATCCCACTGCTCACTCAACATATCTCAACAAATTCACCTGGAAGTTGCACAGGCATCTCAGAGTCACTATTGAGCAAATGATCTCCCTACCCCCAAACCCATAACTTCTGTAGTGATCCCTCAATTCAGATAATGGCATCCCACTGGTCTACTTAAACATTACTATTAGCAAGTTAAAGATTTTCGCCTACAGTATCTGATGTGTAATTTTATACACAAATCAACAAAAAACACTTGGACTCTTTGTCAGTAGTTCATTTTCTTATTTCTTTAACTTGGTACAAAGATGTGATAGATTCTTAAGCATGTAACAACTCTAGCCAAACAGTACTTATGAGACCTACAAAAAAAATACGCAAAACCCAAATCAAAAAGAACCCCAAATTTAAAAACCTTGATGACTAAAATAGGCCAATTAGAAAAAGAATAAAAATAAGGGACTGAAAAATGGAAAGGCTACTTGAAGAAAAGATTAATGGCAAGAGATGAATCTATTTAAATATATATTTAAGACTAGATAAACATAGGATTTATAAATAGTTAATATAAGTGTTATACATGTAGAAAAAAATGTATAATTATCCTATATAATGAAAAGCTAATATGCAAATTGACCAAATGGCACTGACCACCAGGGGGCAGATGCTCAATGCAGGAGCTTCCCCCTGGTAGTCAGTGCGCTCCCACCGGGGGAGCACTGCTCAGCCATAAGCCAGGCTCACGGCTGGTGAACACAGCAGTGGTGGCAGGAGCCTCTCCCGCCTCCGTGGCAGTGCTAAGGATGTCTGACTACCAGAGGGCACATGCTAGGCTGAGAGACACTCCCTGCCAAGTGCAGGAATTTTGTGCACTGGGCCTCTAGTAAAATTATAAGAAAACATCCCCAAGTTTATTAACTTAAAATTAGAAGTTTGTATTTGGGTATTTTGGAGGATGAGGTTAAGGAGAAGAATTTTAAAGACATAGGATCAATTATTTCTTTATGTTGTACTAGAGACCCGGTGCAGGAAATTCGTGCACTATGTGTGTGTGTGTGTGTGTGTGTGTGTGTCCTCAGCTTAGTCTGCACCCTCTCCAATCTGGGACTACTCGAAGAATGTCCTACTGCCAGTTTAGGCCCAATCCTCCTGTGCAGTTGGACATCTCTCTCATAATCCAGGACTGTGGCTCCCAACCACTCATCTGACTGATTGACACCTAACTGCTCCCCTGCCAGCCCAATTGCCCCTAACTGCCCTCCCCTGCTGGCCTGGTCACCCTAACTACTCTTCCCTGCCAGCCTGGTCACCCCTGTCATCCCCTGCTGGCCTGGTCACCCTAACTACCCTCCCCCGCTGGCCTGGTCACCCCTAACTGCCCTCCCTTGCCAGTCTGGTTGCCCCCAACTGCCCTCCCCTACAAACATGATCCCCCCCAACTGCCTTCCCTTACAAGCCTGGTTGCTCCCAACTGCCCTCTCCTGCAGGCCTGTTCCCTGCCAACTGCCCTCCCCTGCTGACCCAGTCACCCCTAACTGCCCTCCCCTATTGGCCTGATCACCCACAACTGCCCTCCCCTACAGGCCTGGTACCCCCCAACTACCTTCTCATGCAGGCCTGGTCCCTCCCAACTGCCCTTCCCTGCTGGCCACCTTGTGGCAGCCATCTTGTGTCCACATGGGGGTGGCCATCTTTGACCACATTGGGGCGACTATCATGGGTTGGAGTGATGGTCAATTTCCATATTACTCTTTTATTAGATAGGATAGCAGCAAATTAATAGAGATATTTTTCTAAGACAAGTAAAGAAATATTGTTTTAATTGTGAATTTTATAAAGGTAGCTACTTAAAGAATGAAGGATATACCACATATTGTCAAATAATCTGAAGCATTTGACTAGATAAAAAAGAAGAAGAAGAAAAAGAAGAAGAAGAAGAAGAAGAAGAAGAAGAAGAAGACGACGACGACGACTATAGGAGCTAATGACAGAAAACAAAACAAAAAAGCATTCAAAAACTAAAAATATTATAATAGAAGATGATTTTTCAAATGGTATCAGCTATAGGAATCTAATTATATGGGTTGCAAAAGATACATTTCAAACAAAGTGACTTAGGATATGCATATTAATAAGGTTATATTTAAGCAAAAAATCATAAGGAAAAAGGGACATACTTCATTATGATAAAGGGCATAATTTACCATCAATTATATGAGAATCTGTTTTTACCAAGTTATATTAGCATACATTCACAAACCAAGTTGCAGTAATTCAAGAAGAAATGGAAATAAGTCACATAATTGCCTCAAAATTGGAGAATGTTTTTAAAGTATAGTTTATCTACATAATAAAATATGCCCATATATTTATTATAATATTTACAAAGCATTTCAAATGACATGGGAAAATGTTTTTAATGTATTAGAAACAGAACCAAAAATTAAATAAGTGAATAAAATATGATTGTAGCAAAGACAAGTAAGATTTCCAATTTCTAACTCACAGAATTTGTTTGTCCTAGTAAATTTTGGCTGGATTTTTTCTTTTTTTTTTTATGGTGCAGTAGTTACTCTCTCTGATTATGACCATAGAAGCAGGAATATTGTTCAACATATTTACAAAACAACAAGACATTAACATGCAAAACAAACTGATGCTTCAACTAATCAAAATGGAAATCAGCCTTGGACAGGTGCAATTATACTGGTACATAGAAATAAGAATATACATTTTTGAGGAACTTTATTTCTTGAACTAGAGGCCCGGTGCACAAAAATTCTTGCACTGGGGCTTGGGGGTGGGAGGGAGAGACATTCCTCAGCCCAGCCTGCACCTTCTCGTACTAGGTCAGGAGCCCTCAGGAGATGTCACATAAGCCACAGTCTGACCTCTCTCCACAGGAAGCGACTGGCTTGCCCATTCAGGGGAACAGCACCATAAAGCAGCTGGCCCTGCCCCGCTGTTTGCCCCTCTACCAACACTGGTTGCCACTGACCTCCTCCCCTATTGCCTTATCCTCCCTCTGCCCACTGACACTGCCTGCTTGCAAGCCCTCCCCCTGCTAACCAGTCATTCCACTGTTTGGTTGATTTGCACATTTCCCTTTCATTATATAACGTAATCTCATCAAAATAAACTAATTAAACACACTATTCATTAACTTTAGTATAATGAACTATTTCATTAAATTAGATAAAGCTTACATGAAATAGTGAAGGAGAAAGAAGAGAGGAAAACTTAGGTTCCTGAGATAAACGAAAAATGACATGGATATATGATCAGAGTTTAAATTTTTGTATCCATATGTTATTTTTTGTTACTTCCTCAACTAACCAATTAAAATTTAAAGAAATATCAAAAGTATGTGTTTACTTTTGAAAACATTGATAATATGAAATTTGACCTCAAAATCAACTGAGGCAACTTCTGACTCATGATAACATGTTGCCTTTTTTAAGAAGAAATGTTATTTTATAATATGTAAAGAAGGGAGACATGCATTCAGACAGTTTTAAATCATTTTTAGTTCTTTAAAATGAAATAGTAAAACAAATTGGATGTAGAGAGGCAAGAACACCATTTTATTTTTTTTATATGAATTATCATCTGGTTGTTAGGTAGACAATTTTTGTGGCACTGGGCCCTGAGATGAGTGAAAAGATTCAAGATTCAAGCATTATTTATTGGAACTTTATATTGAACTCTAGCTTAATTCATAATGTATGCCTTTATAAAAAAAAAAAAAAAAAGCTGAGAGAAAAGGAAATCAATAAAAGCTCAGCATAATCTCATGTTTTCCTTGGCAAATTTCTCTTCAAGTTAATAAAGTGTGAAATAGTGATTTACAATGAGATAAGTTTACCAAAAGCTTCCTTTAAATTTATGTAGACTATGTCCCTGAGAAATTCGGTCATGCAATTTGTCAAGGAAAGATTCTAATACAAAAATAGATGCACTGTGTTACAAAATGATGAGTGCATAGTCATTGTTTTATTTTTTATTATTGAAAGACAAATGACTTTTAACTATATGTCATCATGGCTATAGAGTTAATGAAATTAAACAGATTTATCCAAATAATCACATATAGTAGAAAATTTTGAAGGAATGTATTGACAAAATGTCCACCTATTGCTGCCAGCAAAGGACACAGCTATTAGATTACTGATTTCTTTCTACAGCCCTTCTCAACTTCAAGGAGTTATTCAAGCACTTATGTTTGGATTTTTTATAGATTCTAGGGCTTCTTTTTCCTGGCTCATGTATGACAGAAAGAGATTTTTATACACCCACATATCAAGGAGTAGAAAGCCAAAACAGAAAGCTAGACAATTTATTTTAAATTGGCTGACTAATCCAAATGAGGCTATATAAATTAATCCTGGTAAAATTAAATTAAGGGAATGTTTATACTTAATAAGGTCTGCTTTATCTGGAAAAGCCTGAAATATTTTTAACTGGCAAGTTCAGCTGTACCTAATAAAGACATGAGACTTTTTTTTTTTTTCTATAAGAACTATATTTTTTCACATAATTTTAGTGTATTTGCAAGTCCCCTATATCAGTGGTCGGCAAACTCTTTAGTCAACAGAGCCAAATATCAATAGTATAATGATTGAAATTTCTTTTGAGAGTCACATTTTTTAAATTTAAACTTCTAATGTCACTTCTTCAAAATAGACTCGCCCAGGCCGTGGTATTTTGTGGAAGAGCCACACTCAAGGGGCCAAAGAGCCACATGTGGCTTGCGAACTGCAGTTTGCCGACCACTGCCCTATATGATAACAATTTAAGGATGTCAAGATTTAATACTACTATTTCTGTTCCATGTTCATGTAATTTCTTCACATGGATAACTTCTGCCTATTCCCTAGACCCGAGGTGGGCAAACTGTGGCTCATGAGCCACATGCGGCTCTTTGGCCTCTTGAGTGTGGCTCTTCCACAAAATACCTTGGCCTGGGAGAGTCTATTTTGAAGATATGGTGTTAGAAGAAGTTTAAGTTTAAAAAATTTGTCTCTCAAAAGAAATTTCAATCATTGTACTGTTGATATTTGGCTCTGTTGACTAATAAATGAGTTTGCTGACCACTGCCCTACACCACCACCTCTACCCCTGGTTCTAACAATTAAACAGAGAATGAGAAAAGTAATGCTGTTTTTTGCTGAAAGTTAACATAAATAACTGGCCTACCAATTTGTAGGTGTACTTGTCAACCTCCCAGTAGAAAACAGATGGCACCTACAAATGGGTACTTCAGACGAGTTTAATGAAAGCACTATTTTTAAGGCTGTTGCAAGTATCCAGGGAAAAGTATCCAGGGAACTGCTATAGTACCCAGCAACAGCCATTACCCCCACTACATAGGACAATCCACGGGGAAGCCATAATTATCGGAATCCTGAAAAAGATTTAGATATGTGAAGACCCATTACACAGCAGTATGGCTTTCAGAAGATACACGTGGCTACTGCCAAGTCATAACCCTGGTAGGGAAGGAGCCAGAAGAATAAATTCCCCTAACTCTATCTTCCTCATCTCCTGCTGGTGCCTGTCTGACATGGCGTATGGATGCTTTGAGAGCATAAGATCTGGCATGATAAAGTATGGCTAGGTCATCATGTTCCTCCTCTCATGTTCTGTTGTTGAATAAGCATGTTCGCTGTATTAACTAATATATTTACTTAATTTACAGATTTTGATCATATTCCTCTTATGTTTTATTATATTTTGATAATGGCTCCTAAACCTTCTGCTCTCTCCCTAAATGGATTTCTTTAATCTCTTTACTGTTCTTTCCTAGATTGTCTTAATCTCTGCTATTATTTTCTTGAGGTCAAAAAGACTAGAAGTATACTATAGAATATTGGCATTCTCTTCCTTTGTTTTCACACCAAACACATACACACACACACACACACACACACACACACAAAAACAACTGTACTGAGGGAGAATCAAGTTATTTTTTAAATTAATTTACTTTCCAACTACAGTTTACATACAATATTATATTAGTTTTAGGTATACAACATAGTGATTAGGCATTTTTGTACCTTATGAAGTGATCACCCTGGTAAGTATAGTACTCATCTGACACCATGCATAGTGATTACAACATATTGACTATATTTCCTACACTAAATTTTACATCCCCATGACGATTTTTATAATTGCCAATTTCTACTTCTTAATCCCTTCACATTTTTTTACCCACCCCCTCAGGCTCCGTCCCATCTGAGGGCCACCAATTTGTTCTCTGTACCAGGAATTTGCTTTTGTTTTGTTTGTTTGTTATTTAAATTCCTCAAGTTTCTTTATTATTCCTATATGAGTGAAATAGCATTTTCCTAGTTCACTCTTTACAAAGTGTGCCATCTTTAAGAACCTACATGTTTATTAATTAACTTAAGACACACACAGTACTGTGCCATGTGCTGAACCAGGATGGCCTCTGGGAAATTAATGCTTTCTAGAGTGCTGGATACAAAATAGATCTTCAATAAATGCATACAAAAACTGTTAAAGATCAATAAGAGTAGTAAATTAAACGCCAGAGACCAGAGTTAAGTACTTCTAGGTGTATTTCGGCAAACCGAAGTTATTAATTGAATGTACACCAGAACAACTTGCTCTGGGAATTCCACATGCAGAAGGTGGAGAGAATGGTGATCTAGGATGGATGCCCCAAGTCAACCAATTGAATTTTCATACTATAAGTAGCTGGCAGAGAACTACTGCCAAGTTTCATACCAAACAGAAGGGATGGCTCACCCCACCCACCCCATGAGTTAGGGAAGCTGTAGGAAAGGGGCTGGCTCAGAGATCAGCACAGAAAAGATCAGCTACACAACACTGTCAGTCAGAATTCTATTGACTAAGAACTAAGCCTCTCCAGAACTGCTTCCTCTCTTTACAGAACAAAGGATACCTGGTTTTAATTTGATCAATTTGGTTTGTCTGTTTATAAGACTATTTTGTAAACAGACAAACCAAATTGATCAAATTCAGCCAATACAGTATGAATGCTTGCTGAGTAAGATTTACCAAATTGCTTTTAATTGGGTAGATATGAAATATATATCTTCTTTTGAGGCAGTAAGTCAAACAGATTTTATGTATCTAATTTTGAGTTAATCACATTCTTTGTCCCTTTGTGCCTCAAAAAGTATTTATAGGATTTTTTGCTTTAGTTTCTTTATCCATGAATTAAGTTTAAAGTATATATTTTAATCAAGTCAGATACAGAATACATATGACAAAGAAAATTATCAAAAAATGTTTATAAAATATAAAAGTGCCATGTATTGTTGATGTACAACATCCAAGTCTTTTGAAACTGAGTACTGAGATTTTTCTATAAAATGCAAATGGATTTACAAATCAGAAAATGTAAAGTCCAAGAACCCATTAAAAATGGGTAAAAGACATAAAGAGACATCATCAACACACACACAGATATAAGAAAAATCAATAAACATAGGAAAAAGATACTAAACATTTTTAGGATCAAGGAAACACAGATTTAAAGCTCAATGAGATACCATTTCTTTCCCACTAAAATGATTAAAATAAAACAGGTTGATATCACCAAATGTTAAGAGAATAGCACTGAAACTGTCATACACTTTTGGTGAGAGTGTAAAATGATGTAATCACTTTGAAGAAATGCAGTTTCTTATAAAGTTAAACATGTTTGCCTCAGATATTTCATCCTTAAGAAATTACCAAAAATGAATGAAAAAAATATAGCTATAAAAGTACTTTTATAAAAATGTTCTACCAACTTATTCATCTTAAACAAACAAGGGGAACAGTTCAAATGTGCAACAACAAGTGAATATATAAAAAAAAAAATTGGTGTATTCATGCAATGGAAAGTTACCCAGAAAAAAAAGTGAATGAACTATGGATGCATTCAATAATACAGCTAATCTTATAAATATTAAATAAATATTTAATCTTATAAATATTAAATCTTATAAATATTAAACTGAGAAGCAGAAGCTGGACATAAGAGAACACTTTTAAATTCCATTGATATAAAGTTCTAGAACAGGTAAAATTGGCCTGAGGTGATAGGAGACATAAAGGGGCTGCTTCTGAGAGAAGAGGATTGCATGGAAGGTGGTCTGAGTAATCTTTCTGGGATGATGGAAATGTTCTGTACCTTCTTCAGGTGATGGTTACATGAGTGTAGTTGACTGTCAAAACTGAACAGACTGCACACTAAAATAATGTGCATTTCATTGTATATTGGGTACACTCTCATTTAAAAAAGTCTAAATGAACTGCCTTCAGAAATTTAGTGTTCTAAATCATTGACCTAGAGATAGATGTACAACAAACTGAACTAGATGCATGATTTTGAATCTTTAGAGTATACTGATTCTCTTATTGAGATTATTTATGTTTTTGAATATTCATCTGGTTTTATTTTTTTATTGAATTTATTGGGATAACATTGGTTCACAAAACCATACAGGTTTCAAGTCCCACACCCAGAGATCCATTTAATAGGAATAGAATAGAATTTTTATTTACTGGCACCAACCTTAGGAAATTCGGAAAGAGATAGATTGCTGACCCTAATTTGAGAAACACTGAAGGGAGTTGGGAATACTTCCATCACAATGTCCAATACTTCTAATTCTAAATTTTTAAAAATATATATATATTTTATTGATTTTTCACAGAGAGAAAGAGAGAGGGATAGAGAGTTAGAAATATCGATGAGAGAGAATCATCGATCAGCTGCCTCTTGCACACCCCCACTGGGGATGTGCCCGCAACCAAGGTACATGCCCTTGACCAGAATCGAACTCGGGACCTTTCAGTCTGCAGGCTGATGCTCTATCCACTGAGCCAAACCAGTTTCGGCTCTAATTCTAAATTTTAAGAGAAGAAGTATGATGGAGATGTTGGTTGGTGTATTCTATAATAGAACACATTCCATTACCTATACTAATAAAAGGGTAATATGCAATTTGGTCAGGATGCCCTCACAGTATTGAGCAAACAATAGGTTTCATAAGGTGACAAGGCCAGCAGGGGGTTAGTGAGGGACAACCAAATGACTGCACAGCGGGCTGTGTGGGGCAACCAGGCCAGCAGGGGAGTTAGTGAGGGATGACCAAAGGACTGACCAGCAGACTGTGGGGTGTTACCCGGTTGGAAGGGCAGCAGTGAGAGGCAACAAAATGACTGAACAGTAGGCTGCATGGGGTGACCAGGCTGACAGGGGGAGGCAGTGAGGGGTGACCAGGCCGGCAGAGGGGGACAGTGAGGGGCAAATAGGCCAGGAGGGGGAGGGGGGCAGTTAGGGGTGATCAGGCTGGCAGGCAGAGGTGGTTAGGATGATCAGGTGAGCAGATAGGAGATTAAACCTGTGAAGACTCACTATAGCTACACATTGTCAGTTTATTTATAAATGTGTGGCTTCTACTACTCATTTAATATCACCAGGCTGTGTATTATTATGTCATGTTAATTACTTCACTTTTGGTAGTATCCCCATGTAAGCACAAAGCCAAAGGAATGATTGGGGCCAAAAAAACATGGTTAGGAATATTATCTTTCCTCTTTGTGAACCTTACTGGGACCTATTTTTTTTTTTTTTATCTAATAACCCAGAATACAGAAGAAGGGGAGGTTAACTCCCTGGGAGGTAACTTCAGCTGAGTCTAAAGAAGTCGTGATCACTGCCAGTAGGACAAAGAGGAAAGTAATTTCCATTAATGGAAAGAGCGAGCACAAAAGGAGAAGAAAAGAAGATACTAGCAGTACAATTTTAGATTTGGTATGATGGAAGGTGTGTTTTGGGGAATGCATATGAGGGACACTGAAGAATTTTAAGCAGTAAAACAATATGATAAAAATTTTGATGCGTAGTAAATCCCACTCGTGGATTTATGAAAAATAGATTGGAAGGAGTGGGGCAGAGGTGAGATAGGAGTCAGAGATTTATGGTTCAAGCGACAAATGGTAAAAAAGGGCAGTCTCATTAAAGTTGAGTAGGAGGAATGAAATTTGCAGACTTCTAAAAGTTTGAACATGAATAGCAAAGGATATGAAGGAATAAAAATGATGCCTGGAGACCGAATGAACAGTGAGGTTCTGAAACGCAATAGCAGTTTTAGTGTGCAGAAATGGGGAGAAGTATTTGAATTCCATTAATATTTTTTTTTATGTCTTTCCAATCTAGTAGCTTAAATCACATCTACTTTGCTAAGTTGTTTGCTATGGAAAATCCAGTTTTGATGTTTAAGTGCTCTTAAGGGTCAAAATGTTTTATTTTGTGAAAGCCAAGGGTATCTTAAAGAATTTGTGCATTACCCTTCATATTTCTTCATTCATCATTTGCGGAGTTTGAGATCTTGGGAAATCTTCTTTAGCAAAATTATATATGCTGCTACACACTGACTGTTTTGATACATTTTAAATTCAATCAAAACAGCAGCCCTTGCCTGAGACCATCTGGGGCCTTTGCAGGTGGAGACCACGAGCTGATGGGGCTCCCTAAGAAACCTGGTTGGACTTAATAGAAAAACATGGTTTCAAAACATGTATAAGAGAAAGCAAGTCAGAACCCAAAGAGTGGAATTGATTTGCAGTAATTTACTCACACAGAGAGGTGCATATAAATGCCCATGTAATGCCTTTGACAACATGATTTGGGCCCAGAATGTTTAGGAGAGAGAGAATCTGCATATGCTACCCGCCATTTTTGGATTTTTTTAGGGGTGCGGAATAGATAACATGCTCTTTTTGTCAGGATTGACTTCGGGCAGGGCTTGCCTTGGAGAACTGAGAACTATCCCTCTCAATTATTATTGTATTCCTATATTTTAGTGAGTTTTTGTGCTATTGAATCTAGATATGATTCTCACTTTGTTGTGACTTAGCAAAATGAGATAACTGACATGCAAGTCAGGGAAATGTAGGATGTTATTTTCTCTCTTTTTAAATCCCAAAGCTGTCTTCTAGTGCTGACTGTACTATATGAGAGGACTTTCCTGACTGCTGGGTGACAGGTGAGGTGTCAAGGGTGAGGACAGCAGGAAATGCTTTTACAGAACTCAAGGTGAGCTTCTCTTCTTGTTCACGCCATGCCTCCCTCCATTCCCACCGGTAAGTGCACATTACTTTCTTCTTCAAGGGCAGTGTTAGGTCATTTATAATTTGCCATACTTTTTTCTTCCATACAACTTTCCATTACTGGAAATCACTGAAAGATGACTTATTCCTCAACATTTTTACTGTGTGCAACACCCTAATTGCATTCTGAAGTACACTGTTCTGGGTCTCCTGTGAAAGTATCAGGCGCTGAGCGGCAGGGGGCAGTGCCATGGCGACAAAGCAGGTATTCTGCACTACCCCAGCTGCTCCAGGCCTCTGGGCAGCGTGGGAAGACGGAAAGGCAGCTCCAGGCCAGAGCAAAGTTGGTGCCGGCAGCCAAGGGAAGGAAGGCTCATTCTTGCACGAATCTTCATGCATTGGGCCTCTAGTGATATTATAATTAAGTTCCTCTCTGAACTCAGCTGTGCCATGTGACTTTCTTTGCCCAAGATAATGCAAGTGGAAGTGATGTGTATCACTTCTGAACAGAAGTGCTAGGAGCCACCTTATGCTTTGCCGTTTTCTCTTTTTCTGCTGTGAAAGCAGATGCAGTGTCCCAGAGCAGCTGCTCTGTCCGCTGGGGTCCTGACATGAGGATGGTATGGAACAGAACTCAGCAGCTCTCAACAGACAGGCGTGTGAGTGAAAATTCAGCCTCTGTTTATTTAGTATTTAGATTTAGTTTCCTTAATTCACAGCAATAATTGCACAGAATCATGTACATAGTGAGTCTCTCACCTCAAATATTATGCAATATAGTGAACAATCAATACCCCCCAAAAAACAAACAAACAAACACAAAACTGTCATATGATGTAAAGGAATGGGAAATCCTGAGAATGAGTATTATGAGAAGTTAGGTGTGTGGGGATGGGAAGGTAAAAGGGAGGGGTTAGCTTTTAGAGATGTCAAGTCCTCAAACTAAGAAATGTTATCAGCTTAAATAAAATTACTAAGGGCCATATCTGTCTTAACTGTGAGTATTCCAGAGTTGTACAGTTTTGTGTGTCCATATCTGTGTGTATATAAAAGCTTTTGATAAGGAATTGAGATGTTAAACATTTGTTAAAGTTTTCTTAGGTAACTGAGACCATTAATTATGTAAAGCAGAAATATTTAAAGATGAATAGATGAACAATTATATCCCTTGCTTATGTGATGTACATATGTGTTTACTAATGGCCTAGTGCATGAAACTTGTGCACATTAAAAGGGAATTAATTAGAGGAAATCCTATCTAATAAAAGAGTAATATGCAAATTGACCATCACTCCAACACACAAGATGGCTGCCCCTTTGTGGTCAAAGATAGCTGCCTCCATGTGGACACAAGATGGCCAGCAGGGGAGAGCAGTTGGGGGGACCAGGTATGCAGGGGAGGGAAGTTGGGGGCAATCAAGCCTGCAGGAGAGGGCAGTTAGGGGTGACCAGGCCACAGAGGAGGGAGGTTGGGGGTGACTGGGCCTGCAGGGAAAGGCAGTTGGGGGGGACCCAGGCCTGCAGAGGAGGGCAGTTAGGGGTGACAAGGCCTGCAGGGGAGAGAAATTAGGGGCAATCAGGCTGGCAGGGAAGCAGTTAGGCATCAATCAGGCTGGCAGGGGAGCAGTTAGGGGGTGATCAGGCTGAGAGGCAGAAGCAGTTAGGGGCAATCAGGAAGGCAGGCAGGCAAGCAGTTGGGAACCTGTAGTCCTGGATTTGAGAAGGATGTCTGACTGCCCATTTAGGCCCAATCCCGTAGGATCCCAGAGTGGAGAGGGTGCAGGCTGGGCTGAGGGACACCTTTCCCCCCGCCCTTCTTGTGTACCAATTTCATGCACCGGGCCTCTAGTAATGTTTATAGAAAAAGATCCACTTACACTATCCTTTGAAAAGTGATAAGATCTCCAAGCAGGAATATAGAAAGAAATGCAGAGGATGAAAATTCAGGAGAGAGAGAGAGTATAATTAAAAGAACAAGTTTTCTCAGAAACTATATCTTAATATATATCACAAAGCATTTGCACATATTGTTTATTTTTAGCCTGCAAACCAAGATGTATTATCTTCATTAAATATAGGACTATGTCACTTATCTCCCGAGTATCATAAATGCTCAGGGGTAGCAAGGATCACGAGTTCCCTAGCAAATTTACCTAGGGATGCTTGAGTCACCTTGATAACATTAACAATTGTCATCCTAGGATTGAATATCTCAAGGAACTAAAGTCACAATTACCTAAAGCAGCCTATTCTCTGTTGTACTTCTTGAAGTCATCCAAAGTTAATGTAGGCTACACTGTACCCTATAATCTTTTAATAAGTATTTATTCCCCTCTCCATTTTGCCTTTTCTTTTCAAAACTAAACATCCTAGGGCTCTGTCCTGTAATTATTCAGATGGTACAACTCTTAATCCTCTATATTCCAGGTAATTTCCTTCTAAACACACTTATTTAAAAGGCAGGTCCATGTAGCTGTCAACCAGTCCAGGCACAGCCAGTGATTTGACTTTTATTACTTTAGCAAATCAGTGTATAGGCATTGATTGAGCTTAGAATCAAATCATATTGATAAAACCAAATGTTAGTAGATAGCCCAAGGGTTATTGCCACATACCAATCGATAATTGTAGAGCTATGACAATCAATAAAGTTCAAATAAAAAGAATCTGTGCCATGTCATGGTCTTGAGCTTGGTAGACTCTGGCTTGCTGGCCGTGTTCCATTCCTCTGGTCTCATAAAGAGCTGACTGGACTTCCAAATGACAGGGCATTTTTAAAATCCTGTTATGTGACTGCACATGTATTAGGCTTGGTCAATTCCAAATGCCATATTTTAACAATTCTAAGATATTCATTTTACCTCACATTTTAATATCTCTGAAGTTGGGATAAATTTTTAAATTGCTGTATTTTTAACAGCCAGGCAACAGTCAAGTAGGCTACCTTTTAAAAACACTAAATCTCTAATGTTCTTAATTACAGGGAGAATGACTCTGTGCAAAAAACATGTTGTCATTGACTTTGAATATTGATAACCAAGTATGGTGCTAATTGGAATAATGGAAATATCAAGGGTAACTCTATGTAAAGTGCATGATTATCTAATCACTAAGCTGTGCAACTGAGACCAATCAAAATAAAATTGAAAGAAAAAAGTGACAAAGGATTCAAATTCAAAATGTGAAAATTTTTTAGAAATATCAGAGTATATATTCTGATGTGTGTACAAAAGTGGAAAATATTTAAGACCTCTTTCCTTTTTTTTCACAGTATATTGAAAAAACTCTAAATGATAGGACTAAAATGTATTATGATTTACTTGGCAACATTTATTTTTCTTAATACTAAATAAAATATTTGCAATAAACATTGTCTAGAGAGTAAATGAAGAAAGTATATAATTAATACAAAATAACATTTGGTGGATAAAAATAAAACTGTACCTGGAATACAAATTCTAAAGTCAGGAGTCAAATTTGCAAGTGCCAAGTTTAGCAACCGTATAAAGTAACATTCTTGAGATTTTGAGATGAGTTGTTTTGGAGTTAAAGGCGTGGTAAGCCTTACCCATGGCTTTGCCAGTCTGGAAGGACCTCACCCTGGGTAGGCAGATTGCTATCAACACCATGCAATGTCTTCCTGGAGACAATCTTGGAAATTCACAAAGCTGTGCTCACCTAACAACCTTAACCTGATACCTCCTTATCTGTTTTCCTGATAATGTATTTATTATCCTATTGCAGTATAAGATACATTTCTATTATTGCATAATATATCCCTGAATAATAACAGTACAGGCTCAAGCCTGGGTTATTATCCCAAACTCACAATTTTCTAACCAGGTATTTGTTTTAAATCAAGTTACTCAAATTATTTGGGTCTGATTTGCCTCATTTATAAAATAGGCATCAAATAGGACCCACCCCATTGTATTATGTTCATTGTGTTAATATTTGTAACATTTGCCTAGAATATGTTAAGCACTATATTAAACAGAATAAAATTGATATAACAGTAACTTAAGTGGAAGAGTAACTTTTTTTTTTTTTTTAATATATTTTATTGATTTTACACAGAGAGGAATTGAGAGGGACAGAGAGCTAGAAACATCGATGAGAGAGAGTCATCAATCAGCTGCCTCTTGCACACCCCCTACTGGGGATATGCCCGCAACCAAGGTACATGCCCTTGACCAGAATCGAACCCGGGTCCCTTCAGTCCCCAAGCCGACGCTCTATCCATTGAGCCAAACCGGTCCCGGCGGAAGAGTAACTTTTGACTGATAGTCTTCAAGAACATGAATATATATACATACACACAGCATTGTCTTCTACAGCATCTTACTTTATCTCACTGCCATAATTAAATAAATAAAACCTTTCATTACTAAAATTGCGGAATAGTGCAAAGTCATCATTAGCAACACTAACTTTATTGACCTCTGAAAATATACCTATTAATAGCCTTAGAGACTTATTGACCACACATAACCCTGATCTTTGAGATAAATCTGTGCTAAAAGCTTGTTTCATTATTTTCACCTCTTGTTTATAAAAGAATGTAGTTCATTGAAGGGTTCAACTTGGTTGGGTTTCAGGTCATTACGATTTACCAATTTTCAGCTTTCCTTATTGCAATGCAATAAAATTTCAATTTAACTGAAAATTAGTTCCAGTAATAGTAATCAAGTCAAAATTGCAACACATTGTTTCTTTGTGGGCATTTCCATATGCTTTATGTTTATCTAAGTCTAATTGTAGCCCACCTAACTTAACTTTCTAATAGCTACATTTAGTTTTAAAACTCTAATAATGATGAAAGTAAAATCAACTTTTAGAATTTATTTCATTTCTAAATAGTTATCACCCTCAGTAATTAACTCCACAAGTTGTATTGGCTGCACACACCTTTCTCTCACCACCTTCCCCTTTGTATCTATATTTAGCGCAACCTTATATATGCAACAGGACAACGAATCACAAAAAGACTAACATAGAGAATGATCTTCCCAGTTCCTCCTCCTAGAAATGGAAAAAGAGCCTTTGGATGAAGGAATAAGGAGATTGTAAAAATCTGCTTGCCAACCTGCAGCATGCTAAGTGGGGTAGGTGTGCTTTCTTCTTGGCAGGTAGGTACTCAGAGGTTAGTAGGGTTTAATCAGAAATGAGGCTATTCAGGCTCTTTAAGAGAACAGACTGGGTTGTGGACTGACCTAACTACATGGGTGGTTGTGTGACAGCTGTAGAAGAGGTTCATTTCTACTCCTCCATCCATCTCTGCAGTCCAGCAATATAGGCTACATGTAGTTCAACAAATATTTCATGCTTTTTCACTTCATGGCTTTAAATACACTCTTCTTTTGTTTTTCCACCTGGCTAGTTCCAATGTGCATTTCAGGTCCAAAGCAACCACTCCAAGAAACGGTCTTGACTCACTCTCTGCAGCTTTGATTTCTCCCACTTTGTACTTTCTAGGACTTTGTGTTTCAATCATTATGTTTATTACATTGTTGTGATTGGTACTTCTGTCTCCTCTTCAGATGGCATGCTCCTTAAAGGTAGAAATTACCAACTAACCCTATGTCTGTTACACAATGTGCCCACAGCACAGTCTATGCTTATAGAACTTTTGTTTCTGGTGAATGTTACAGAATAGACTTTCAAATTTAGGAAAACCCAAATAAGAGTCCACTAAACATTTCCTTTCTCTCTCTTTCTTCATTAAATTGCTTTCAACAAGCTCTTACTTTCTGAAAAGTTTTTCTTTTTAATACCTCATTCTCTTTTACCTACTAATTCAGTGCTTCTGCCATGGTGTCTGGCCTAACAGACCATCTTGTATGGCTCACTCGGAGATACATTAGGCTGTATTATTCACACAAGAGCTCCAGAGTGTTCTATTTGATGCGGTAAGCAAAACTCTCTTCAGTATTCACAGCAGTCATTTAGCAGGAACCAAAGCTTTTCATCAGCATATATTGTACTGATTTTCAAATTACAAGGGTGGCTTTTGAACACTACCAGCTGAGAAGGGATTTGGGTTTTTTGTTTTGTTTTGTTTTATTTTGTGTATGTTTAGCCTCTCCTTATCTTACTTTCCTGTGTTTTCCCCCCTGCATATTTTGTATTTACTGTCCAATTCCCTATCTTTTTCAAAATTCTATGAGCGTGCATTCATAGGCTCATCACTTAATTCCAGAAGGACACAAAGGAATTATTATAATCGACTTACTTAAAAGACCAGATAGAGGATGAGAAACCACATGTGAAAAGAATAAAAAAGGAGAGGATTTATTAATAAATGCTTTAATGCCTCTATTTGCAAATGGTCTGTACATACTGCTACCATCTGAGGATGAATCATTTCAAGGAAGGAAAGGTGCTGGGTTTTTTGGTTACTTCCTTAAACCAAAGCTGAATTTTTTAGATTGGCCAGTGGGTCCTACATCTTTCACATTTGCTTATTGAAGTATGATCATAGTATAGTTTATTCAGAATTGCAGATGTACACACTACACTTGGTGACGAATGACATGACTTATTTGTATACTGAATCTTTAATGATGTTTCTTGGAAAAGACTTCAGAGGGGAATTTTGAAAAGTTACCAGTGAGCACAGCAATGAGATGTTGCCTTCAATTCAATGTTGAGCTGGGACGGAGCGAACTAACAAGCTTCGGTTTCCATGGAGCAGGATTTTAAAGGCAATCTCAAAGGAATACTAACAAGGATTTCAATGTCAACTGCACATTTTTACAAATAAAATTTAAAAAAATTTTCCTCCCAATCACCTCCACTTCTTTCTAAAGGACACTGTGCAATTGTAGTATTTCAATAATCAAAACTTTTTTTTCCAAGAGAGTTTAATTTTTAAAGCTTCTAATGAACTCATTCTCTGTTTAAGAAATGATTGGCTTTTTTAAGAGAAGATCTCTTAGGCTGTGACAAAACAGTTACATAATTTTCATTTAGCATATATTTGCATATTAATTTGAACCATATGAAAATTACTGTTTCTAGGTAAAAAACAAACAGTTAAATACTGGCAACTTCATGTGGTTTGGGTGTGTGTGTGTGCGTGTGTTATTATTTTGGAGTGCACATTTTAACCTGATATTAAAACATCAAATATGTTAATAATCATATCAAAGAATACCCACCATCCAAAGAGTGATTTATGATATTTAAAAATATCACAAATAAAATGTATGATTAGAAGTTAAACAAATACACCATCTAAGTTTTTTGTGTGTCTTTAGCTATAATATATGTACATGTACATATTACACATATTCATATTTCTTGATTGATTATAAAATGCATACCAGATGTCCTGATAAACCTTATAAATTTAGCCTGAAGAACAACAAATCTTATTACAAATATATGATGAAAACTATTGGATTCCTAATAGACAAATAAATCGGTTATGCCTGCATACAATGGCATTTATTTCTTAGTCAAGCTTAGAGTTTTTTTTGCTGCACATTTATACAAAGATGGCTATTTATTGTGATTTTTTCCTTAGTTGCAACTGTATATCACAGTTTTAATAATGGCATTTGCCATATGAAAGTTCTTTTACTCAACCTTCAATCACTGAAAACACAAGAATCCTCAGAGGTAGATGAGAGCACAAAAAGCAAATGGCAAAGGAGGTAGGCAATCTGCTGAACACCTGGATACTGAGCAGTCTGAGGTCGATTTTAAAAGTTTGCTAATAATTAATAGCGTAGTATTAAAGTTGGTCACATTTAAATCTCAAGGAAGTTGAATATTTTAAATCAAATTTTAATTTTTCCCAGATCACCCTGAGGAACACAAGCCAAGACTCTTAGAAATAAAAACACCACTGATTTTTCTGTGTTGATAAATTATGGTGAAGTTGTCAGTACCTGCTTATTTGAAATTCTTTGGCCAGATGGAAAACTTTAAGCATATACAAAGATATTATCGAATGTTCTAAAAATCATTCAACACTTTCTTTTTAAATACATTTTTATTGATATCAAAGAGGAGGGGAGAGAGATAGAAACATCAATGACGAGAATCACTGATTGGCTGCCTCCTGCACACCCCCTATTGGGGATCTAGCCTGTAACCCCAACATGTGCCCTTGACTGGAATCGAACCTGGGACCCTTCAGTCCGCAGACCAATACTGTATACACTGCACTGAGCCAAACCAGCTAGAGCCATTCTATACTTTGAAAGTAAATCTGCCTCTAAAACATTATAAACTTATAACGACATTCATTTTAGATTCTCCTGAACCTCTGTGGTCAATGTTTTCTGAAGAGTGATGACTTTTAAGGCATCCTGCTCTCTGAGAAGCTGGAGCCATTCATCTAATGCACTCACATCTGATGTGATTGAAGTGAAAAATTGAAACCTTTCTGTCACAGGCTATGCAAAGTGATTACTAATATATTATCACTAACAAAAAATATTAGAAGTCAAAAAAAAAAGGGTACAGTAGTCATCCTTATGAACCAAAGTTGACATTTATATTTTTTGAAATTTAAAAACCCCTGTTCACTGAAAACATATGCCATTCTGTGATGCATATATTAGTCTACTCATTAATCAAATGCTTGCTCCAAAGTCCCATTATATCGCCAGATTTTATGGAGATTAGAGTCTTTTGCTTCAGATCCGAATCCCACTTAAGTGTCTCCTACAAAATTACTCAGTAAGAACCCTTTATCAGGCAAAAAGAGGTGAAAACAAGGTGAGCATCATTAATTGTGAATCCATATGTTTCTTCAGGCTCTTTTTTATTTATTATCAAGCTAAGGTTTGCTTTAAATCCCATTGCACACTCTGTAAAACGTCCGGTGCAATCCCTGTACCTTCCCCCAATCTCTAAACCCCACTGACAGCTGTCAGCCTTCTCTCTACCTGTGCGTCTGTCTCTATTTTGCTTGTTAGTTCTCTTTTATTTTTAACACTATAATTATGCTATCGCCTACTCTAGGAAAGCACATTAATCAGATGTTGGGAGTCAATAAAAACACTTTATAAGACATATTAATTTGTTTTTCTGAAGCATCTCTTCCTTTTTCCTAGAAGAAGGCTATTTTGGCAGCATATCTAGATCATCAATGCTACAAATAGGTGTAAGTTTCTAAGTTAAAATTCGCCTACCTCTCCCTTTTTCTTGTTTGTGGATGAAAGTTTAGGAGGTGTAACCTCTAGTGGTGCTTTCAGAACACCGTGAGCCCACATGCTCTATTCTAAGGTAAATAACACAGAGTAGCAACAGATATGTCATCTTTTCTGTATCCAACTCTTTCAGCAACCGAGTCCCCAAGAAAAGAATCTGTAGACCTTGGTTAATATTTTAAGTAAGAGTGGATTAAAAACTAAATCAAACAAGACCCAACTGCACATTGCCTAAAAAACAAAAAACAAACAAACAAACAAAAAAACCACTTTAAATATCGAAACAGAATAAAAGTGAAGGGATGAAGAAGTATATACTATGCTAACACGAATAAGATGTAGCATTATTAATTTTGGCAAAATCAGAGCTTCAGAACAAAGAATAAAGATAAAGGGGTCAGTTCTCCAAGGTGACACAATATTATCCTTAATATAATATGTACGTACCTAATAATAGAACATCAAAATACAAGGTGTCCCAAAAATGTATATACACTTTAACTATTGATCCTGATTACATTTTTAAAACAAAATGCTGCCTCTATAGTTATTTAGAGTGTGTATATTTTGAGGAGGGGACATGCTGTACACAAGGCAAAAGTCTGATAGAAATGCAAGGAGAAATGGACAAAACCACAATGAGATGCTACACAACTACTAGAATGGCTAAAATAACCTTTAAAAATAATAACATCATGTGAATATGCATACCAACTGGAATCCTCAACATTTATTGATGTGAGGGCAAAATGAAAATGCCACGTTAGCATTGCCACTTGGAAAATGCCACTTGGCATTGTCCTATATAAAGTGAAGCATACAGCTATCATGTCACTCAGTCATTCTATTCCTAGGTATCTACCCAAGAATTAAAAATTATGTTCACACCAAAATCTGTACCCAAAAGCTAACATTATTCAAAATTGTCAAAACTGGAATCACACATATTCTTCTATCATGGAATAAATCTTAAAATAATAAAAAAAATCCCTGCTATAGTAATACAATGGAATGCAACTTAGCAATAAAAAGGAACAAGTTAGTAACATACACAATGACATGAATGAATCTTAAACACATTTTTCTAAGTTTGATGAAGTCAGAGCCAAAAGGGTACATATTATATGATTACATAGGAAACCACATTAGGGATTAGAGGATGGTTCCCAAAATCTGGGGGATAAATAAATTATTTCACTCTCTTGGATTAAAGTGGAAGAAAACTACCCACTTGCAAAGATTAACATCTGTTTTGTTTTGTTTTTTTACATACTGAAAATAAGGAATTTTCTCATGCTTTTCTTTCCTCATTTATTCGTGCCAGGTACATTTTAGGAGAGAAATTAATTAGTCACCATCTAAGCATAGACAGAATCATGTATTTGCATACAAATTAGAAAACATCTTAAACTTTTCTTGCCAAAAGCAAGAGTTAAGAAATAGTTGTAACATTTTAAAGTTTTTAATTCATGCTTCCAGCAAACATTTGTGGGTTATTTAATGTATTCAAAACACTAATCTAAAACCTGTGGAGGTTTCAAAAAACAAGATGGCTCTCTAAAGTTAGGGTTTAATATGGGAAATGAGAAAGATAAGTAAATGTTATGTGTTATTTCAAGACTCTATAATAATAAAAGCATAATATGCTAATTAGACCAGACGTCCTTCTGGATGACCTTCTAGACAAAGCTGGGACTGAAAAGAGTAATGTGTCCCGGGTGCCAGAGGGAAGCAGTGCAGGCAGCTGGGGGAAGGAAGGCCCCCTCTTGCACAAATTTTGTGCATTGAGCCTCTGATTAAAGAAGGAAAAAACATATCTGGTATAGAGAGAAATAGAGAGAGAAAAAAATGAATGAACATTAAATATGCTGGAGTTACATAATACCTGCTCTGAAGAGCCCTTTGTTAAATTTTCAAGAATTTTCCACATCAGTTGACATGGTGGGTGGGGCTTTGAAATCTTTCCTGACTGGAATAACTAACACACAAAAGTTGGCAAATGCTACAAATAAGTTCTTTCCTTCCCTTCCCCCTTTAAAAGCCTATGGTTAAATATTTATCAACAGACCACTTCTAAGATGAAAAATACTAAAAAGTTTTCTTATCTGCTATATCACTTCTGAGGGCACTCAGCTGAGTTTCTGGAACTGAGACCTGAGACTCAAGTCTGAAGAGCCTGATAAGGTAGCACAGTAATAACATGCATCACTTACAGAGTCCAGCTATGTCCCAGGAACTCAAAATTAGAGCCCCTTTTCATCGTTAGTAGTTAGATATGATACTAGAGTGAATAAATAGGCTTAATAGCAAGCTACAGGAAATATAATTTAGTAATTTAAATATAATTTAATAACCTATCTACTATTTGGTAGGCATTTTGTTTCTAGATCAACATTAGGAATGTTTTTTATGCTTGCTTGCCATCGTTTTCCTCTATCAAATGAATATTTGGGTTGAGAAGCACTTTTAGCTCTAAGGCAATATGGTTTCATAATGGTATTATGGATGCATGGGAATGCCAATTTCAAAAATATTCCATTAATAGACATGAGAGTCCTTAAGCTTGCATTTTACCTTAGTTATATAAGTTACTGGTTGAAAGGATAAATTTTGAAGTAAGATAACCTTAGATTTGAAATCTTTGATATCCCTATAGCTAGAAATGAGCATATAAATTGCTTACCCCCAAAGATCTTTAGTTGTTTCTTCTAATAAATAACAGTAATAATAACATTTGCCCCAGTTCTATCCCAAGTTTGCTTTTAAGTATCAAATGTACTAATGTGTGCAAATTGCTCAATGCAGTACCTGGTAGACAGTAAATGGTAGTTATTTTTTGGTTTGGTGACTTAGGAAGACACATTACTCTCTTCAGATTTATAACAGAGGATAATAGTGTATCTCTTTGGCTTTATCCTCATTGCATAAGTAATTTATATAATTTGGAACTTATCAGCCCAAAAAGGGCAATAATGTCTTGGTATACAAACATAAAATGACTGTTAACATGTCATAAATATATGTAAATAATACTTCAAAAACAAAAATATTTTCATAGTGTCTTCTGAGTACTTGTTTTCCTCAGTTAAAGGAGTTTGAACTGAAATGACTTTACTTCAAGAAAATGATCGATCGCAATTATCTTAAAATATACTGCCTATGTCGGATGCTCTCGGTTCTCCTGTTTTTCCTTCATTACCATTTAACTCCTTTGGAAAATACAGCCTTATTTAAACTATCAAATATGCAGAACTAAACATGTATCTCAAGGAGAGGGCTGAGAAGGACTATTTTCTAGAACTGAGACTGGTAACTTGATGGCCGCAGCACTTGCCACGTGTTTTCAGAGATACCTTAAGAGTCTATATTCTACTGAATTACCTCTTTTATTTATCTCATTACCCTGAGAGAGGGTTTGTAAGATTTGTAGAGCAGTGCCCCCCCCCCCCATGTTTATTTATTTAGAGACCCGCTATATAAACTGAAGGACTGTTTCAGCATAAGGATGCTGTCTGGGCAAAAGTCTGATGAAAAGCATCATTTGAATGTATACTCTCATGAACAATATGCTCTAAAGACAATATAGAGTAGTGTGCTGGGAGAGAGATGTAGTTTTCTTAGATTCATACAACATGATTTCTCCTCCTCCCTAAAATCAGGAATAGATGGTCTGCGTTACCCCAAAGCTGAAACATGAGAGCCAATAGAGCCTAATGGTTAAGTGCATAGATGTTGGAATCAGATGGATCTGGATTCAAATTCAGAAGCTTTGTGATCTTGGGAAACTGTTTCAATGCTCTACACTAGGGGTGTCGAACTCAATCAGAGAAGGGGCCGAAATCTAAAATCCAGCCTAAATCGCGGGCCGAATGGTTTACTGAACAGTCATAAACTGACAATGTCATAAACTGACAGCGGAGTGCAGTGATGACAGCGCGGTGCAGGCCACATTGCAAGGCCTGGCGGGCTGGATTTGGCCCGCGGGCCTTGTGTTTGACACATGTGCTCTACACCATAGGTTCTTATCTATAAAGTGGATAAGTTCTTATCTATAAAATGCTCTACACCATAGGTTCTTATCTATAATGTGAGGATTCCATGAGCTAATAAGCATATAGCAAAATGCTTGACAGATAAATGGGCTCATATGCGCTAGCTAATACTATTTTTAAAATATTTGCTCTTACCATCTATAATAAATCAATGTTGACATATATCATTTTGGGGAAATAAACGTATCTGGGATGGCTCAATATTGAAGCCCTTACCATATAATCCTTTATCTAGCAACAGCTTAGCAGAAGTCGTGACAGCTGAGATTGTGTGGACTGTGCATCGGAGAGACACTTAGCAAACAGCGGCAGTGAAGATAGATGGGGCACAGCAAGAAACGTGGTACATGCTGGGCATATTTCACAATTTTGCTGGAGCAAGCCTTGACAACACCATTACAGTTTTCCTCACTCACTACCTCTGGCCTACTTTAAATGTATCCAGCATCTGAAGGTTTACAATCTGTAGTGTGTTTTTTTTCTTGGACTATCTGAAGAATCCATACTTTTGTTACCATCTTGAGTTCCAGCGAGAACATGATCATGCTTTCATAGACACATATATTATATAAGCCAAGAAACAGGGTAGAGAGAGGTGCACCAAGGGCCAGCTGACATCCTTCTCAGTTGCAAGATATTCCAAATGCAGAGGAGAAAATGGGTCATAATATGTTAATTGATGCACTGATACAACAGAACAAGAGGTGGATTACTTTCTAATGTAATGCCCAAATATACTTAAAGAACTGTAGCACACAAATATAAAACATTAAGTGTCAATCCAAACTAGTGGCAAATCTACTTTTAAAAAACTGGGTAGCTCTAATTATGTCACAGAAAGTTACTAAAGCTAAAAGTTCATTTCATTTAAAAAATAAATAAGTACCACGTGGAACACTGCAAGTGAGTGTTGTGATGTATAGCCAAAGCCACTTATAACAGCTCCCTACAAGCTATCTAAGAGAATAGAACATTTCCATCCATCAGTTAAATGCTAGACATAGATCTATCACCGGAATCCATGAATGAAACAAAGATAGACCTATAATTAGAATTCTTCAAGTTGTAAGATATGGTCTTAATGAACACAAGTGCTCGAAAACCTCTTTGTCCATCAGTTCTCAGACATGACTGCATGTTAAAATCATGTGAGGATCTTTTAAAAATGTAGGCCTGCCCATCTAAAAATAACCAGATCAGTGTTCTATAAATGCAAAAAAAAAAAAAAAACAAAAAACAAAAAAACAAAAAAAAAACAACCCTGCTCTTAATGGTTGGGCAAATCTATATGAAATAAATACATCTCACACGAGCTACATCTCATGCACACACTTACAAGTAGCACAAATCTCTGAATGCAGATCAGGGAATGGTACTTTCCCCCATCATTTCTTTCTTTTGTTCTTTTAGGTAAATCTAATTAAATGTAATTCTTTGGTTGCCTGCTTCTGAAGGACAGAAAGAACAAATTGTGGTTTCGAGTGTAGTCAAGATTATTTATTTTTCATGTTATTACTCTGAAGAAAAAAAAAAAACTAAAAAATTGGACTTGAGTTTTTGACCTAACAAAGACTATACTGGATTTTAAAAGTTTTCTCTCTTTTTTTTTTTCATTAGAGACATAAATCCTGAAAGACTTACATAATATCAAGAAAAAAATATCTCCCAAGAAATCTATGTCTGGGAATAAAAAGAACATTTATAGCATATTTCTACTTACTGAAAATCAGTGTAGAGTTGAACAGATGATAAACCATGATTTGCTTATCATACGCCACAAGGAGGGGGTGGGGGCACATTGATTTTCATTTGCAGCTAAAAAACATTTCAGGAGTTTTGGCTTTGTTACCATGGTAGGTGTTCTCAGCACTGTGAGTGTCACACCACTGCAGTGTGATCACTTGAAGTTGAGTCCCAATTATTTGGTGAAGTTTTGCTTATATCCTTTTAGCCTAATGACCTAGGGTCAGAAGAAAAACATATGGCTGAAGTTAGGGCATCATTTTCTCCTTCTGCTTCTGCCCAGTTGGACTACACATGACTCAGTTCTCTTCCAGGAATGTCAACACTTTATCTATTCTCCAAACCTAATTCTGACTGAATAGTCTGTCCATGGTTAAAGGCTCCAATCAATTGTTATATGTTCCATAGTCTCCCTCAACATTCTCTACAACACCTCTCAGTGGGAAGTGACTCATTCTTGCTCTGAATTCTTTCTCTTTAATTATTTTATTTGCCTCTTTCTCCCTTTTTTAGACCCCTGTATGGGATATTTTAAAAAATAAGCCATTTCTTATTTTTAGGTCTCACAAAATCTAACACAATATTGAACATGGAGAAAGATTAAAAGTTAATCTTATATAATAAAAACCTACTATGCAAACTGTCCCCGTGACCAGGAGTTCAACCAGGGGCAGGGCCGACAGCGGCAGGTAGGGAAAGGGAGGTGCTCCTGGCCAGCAGTCGCTAGGGACCCTACCCTGCATGGATTTTATGCACTGGGTCTCTAGTTCAAGAATAAAGATGAATACAAATGCTGACATGATATGTCAGCATTCTCTGTTTGGTTCATTCTACCCCATCATTGAATTAATTAAAGCAAAGGCTCATGGCATTGCTATTTTTTTTCCAATGTTCTAAACCAGACAAATGAAGGTAAGTGAAAAGTGCCAGAGAATGTTGATAAAGTTTGATCAAGTAATAGTTAGACCACATCTTCAGCATTTGTTATTCTCAGCGAAAAGGATCTTATGGGGTAAAGCACTAAAGTCTTAGCAAACCTCACTGAGTCCTGACTCCAGTTTTTACCTGCTATGTGGCCTTGGACAAGTCCCAGCATTTCTATCAAACCACCACAAACACGTTTATTTTTTTTTTTACTAGAAAAGTGCTATCCCCTGATGTGATCATTTATTTTAGCACATGCCCTTATTCTAGCCACAACAGTATTGAGGTAGGTGATATTTCTCCCTTCTAGTTTTACATAAGATGAAAAACAGATACTAAGGTTTTAGAATATAACTTGCAAACACACACACACACACACACACACACACACACAGCAAAAAACCTTTCTGGGACCACAAAGCTATTAAGTAGCAGAACTGGAATTCAAACCTGCCCTGCTTATGGCTGCCAGGTAAGTCAGTGTCCTTAACCATTATACCAATTGAGTTTTCTCAGCTCTGAAGTGGAAGTATTGACAGTCACAAAATCACTAGGTAATGGGACATAAAAGAAAAGCCACATGAAGGTGACTAAAATACTAGTTACTCACTAATTTGCCATTCGTTCATCACTCTTTATCCCTCATAGTGCTGATATTTTGGGGTAAAATTTTGAGTCCCAATTATTTGGTGAAGGTTTGCTTATATCCTTTTAGCCTAATGACATCAGGTCAGGAGAAAAACACAGGGCCAAGGAAGCAGTGGATGGGGTGACACAGATAACTGCAAACGGGGTCAACACATCTTACAAGCCCATCAACACGTCTGACAGACTAATGATTTCTGAAACCAATCTACAAAGCTACCCTGCAGCCTGCACTCGTCTAATGGCTGTTTTTCTGAAATCTGAACATGAGGTCACATATTAGAGTTATTTAGGGGCAAATATAAATAAATATATTAAGAAGCCACTAACATGACATTTTGATTATGCATTGATATTCAATCAGAAGCAAAATAAATCAAAGAATGGGGACTAAACATTGTGAAATGATTTTTTTTTTTTACTCTCTCAGATTTCAAACATCTTTTTAAATTTTTCATAGAAAATTTTCTCCTTGACCTCCACTGGTAAAATCAGTTTGGATGATGCTTATTTTTAAAATATATATTTCTGGCCATTACACTGCAGTCACATGTTAGATGCTAATGAAGGTACTGAAGTAGTGTGAAGCACTTAAAGCGTTCCTTTAAAAGACTCATATAAAGGTATAAACACTCAATGTGCAAATCTCTTTGTGCAAGGCCCATGGCTTGAAGAAGTGCTTTGTCCCATGGCTCTCTCTCTATAGATGCAATTTCAACAGACACACTTTTTCTTTTGTGTAAGAGTTGATAACTGATTCCAATTTCTGCAACAAACTGTACTCCTCACAAAGAATAAAAACATGCCTGCAGAGTTAAAACACGAGGATCTAGGCATCAGTGACAATGATTTGCAATATTAGAAATATATTAGAAACAGTGCAGTTTTCTTTTTATAATGAAAATATAATATATAGTATACGATATTAGTACATATAATATTTAACTATATATGGTATATATACTAAATGACATAGTTTATATACTATATATCGGGTCTAGTAATAATTAATGTCGTTTTTAACATTCGTTTAAAATCTTGCTTGGCGTTGACTTGTATTGACATAACCTTCAAACACGTGGTATCTACAGAACGTGTGAAGTGCAATTAACAAGTTTTGCTTGAAAAAGTTTGTGTTTGGTTTGGTTTTTGTTGCAGAACTAGGGCTAAGAAGATGGCGGATGAAGAGCATATTCGGCACTGCATGCTTTACGAGTTCCAATTAGGAAGAAAAGCAAGTGAGGCTGCAAAAAACATCTGTAGTGCTCTTGGTCAAGATGCAGTTAGCGCCAGAAAATGCCAGCGTTGGTTTGAGAAATTTCGCGAGGGAAATTTTTCATTAGATGACAAGAGTGGTCGAGGCCGTGTGTCCAATTTTGATCAAGAAGCTCTTCAAGCTCTTTTGGTGCAAAATCCTCAAATTACCCAAGAGCTTGCGACAACTTTAAATTGTTCACAAAAAACAATTTCCAATCAATTGCATGCACCTGGCAAAGTCCAAAAGTTTGGAAAATGGGTTCCTCATGAGTTGACCGACAACAACCGTAATCAAAGAGTCACAATTTGCAGTTCGCTTCTCTCTCGTCAAAAACGTTTGCCGTTTTTAGAGCAAATTGTTACCGGAGATGAACAATGGGTGCTATATGTTAATTTGAAAAGGCAGCCTCAATGGTTGGACAAAAATGAGGCTTCGCAGCCCACGCCAAAACCTGACTTGCATGCGAAAAAAGTGATTTTGTGTGTTTGGTGGAATTTTAAAGGAATTCTTCATTATGAACTTTTACCATCTAACCAAACCATTACAAGTGCAGTGTATAGTGCCCAATTGGAAAGGTTAGCCCAAGCTTTAAGAGAAAAAGAACTCGTGCTGATTAATCAGAAGGGCGTAATTCTTCACCACGATAACGCACGACCGCATACTACAAGAATCACTGCTGAAAAACTGCGCCAGTTGGAATGGGAAGTTCTCCCTCAACCTGCATATTCTCCTGATATTGCCCCTTCCGATTACCATTTGTTTCGTTCTTTGCAAAACTTTCTTCTTGGAAAAAAATTTAATAATGAAGAATGCCTCAAAAATGCATTGACCGAATTTTTTGCATCAAAATCACAAGAATTTTACAACAGAGGGATTAAAATGCTTCCTGAGCGTTGGGCACAAGTAGTAGAAAACAACGGCAACTATATTGTTGATTAAATTTTGTTGTATTGTTTAAATAAATTCGATTTTTAAAAAGTATTAGAAAACGACATTAATTATTACTAGACCTAAAATAAAGTATAATATATATATATATATATATATATATATTTACAGAAGTGTTCCTAAGGACAAAATGATGTATTATAAATATTTGTTTTTTGTTTTTGTTTTTATTTAAATATATTTTATTGGTTTTTTTTACAGAGAGGAAGAGAGAGGGATAGTTAGAAACATTGATGAGAGAGAAACATTGATCAGCTGCTTCCTGCACACCCCCTAATGGAGATGTGCCCACAACCAAGGTACATGCCCTTGACCGGAATCGAACCTGAGACCTTTCAGTCCGCAGACAGACGCTCTATCTACTGAGCCACACCTGTCTCGGTTTATAAATATTTGTATTCCTAGTTAAAGTTATTTCCATTCAGAACAACCACCCTTTGCCTGTGCTGGTCCATGTCATCCATCTGCTTTCACCACATTCAGAAATTATTTTGATTACTAGCTTAAAGAGTGTGGCTTCTGCAGTCTAGATGGGTTCAAACCCAAATATGGACTAAACTATGCTCCTTGCCTCATCAAAAAATTGCATGTGTTAATCCTTAATCCTCAAAGAGACTATTTGGAGTTAGAGCTTTTAGGAAATCATTAAAATTAAAAGAAGTCATAAGGGTAGGGACTTAATCTAATAGGATTGGTGGTTTTATAAGAGGAAAAAGAAAGAGAGTTAACATCTCTCTCTGTGTGCACCCACAGAGGAAAGACCATGTGAGCACACAGTGAGAAGATGGCCTTCTGAGAGCCAGGAAGAGAGCTCTCACCAGAATCCAACCGTGCTGGCACCCTGACCTTGAACTCCCCATAACTATGAGAGAATAAATATTTATTGACCTAGCCTATGGGATTTTCTTATGTCAGCCCAAGTATATTCATATACCCACCATGTAATAATGGTATTCTTAGGAAAAATACTCAACATCTCTGTGCTATATTTTTATCACTTCAAAATAAAGAATAGTAGCATTAACTTACACAGCAAATAGTGGTGAAGATAAAATGGAGCAATACATATAAAACAGAGGATTTTTTTTTTTTCTCAGTCTACACACAACTCATTACAATACCTTTGGGACCAATATGTCTAGCAAACAACTCTTCTCTGACCTCTAATTTCATATTTCTAATTTCCTAAGTATATTTACCTCTCAAGGAATCCTGAGCATGTCCATCTTAACTTGCCCTAAACCACATTTTTCTGGATACTACCAAAAGAAAAAAAAGAAATCCTGCAATTCTTCCTTTACTTATCTTCTCCTTCTCAATCAATGGTGTCAGCAATCCATGACAAAAATTGGACTCAATCTTCAACTTTCATCTCCACCTCCAGTTGTGTGTAAAGACTGTTCAACCTAAACAGGCTTCCACCCAGAGCTCTCCATCCTGCTGATTCTGCTTTAGATTAGACCCTCATGGTCTTTCTCCTGTCACAATGCACAGAGCCTCTTCACTGCTTCTCCCTTTACGGCCACATGGTTTCACTTTGATATCGCCAGTATATTTTTGTACATTCAGTTATTCCAGACCCTTAGATCTGGGATTAAAACCAACAAATAGCATCAATAATGGACATTCACAACAAAGTTGCATACAACACTCTTTTTAACATGCTGAGCTTTAAGATTACCAAACAACTTGTTTCCAGAATCTGTAAGGGGGTTGGTGGAGGTGGGAAGGGGAGAAAATGACAAAATATAAGGGTAAAGAGGCTGAAACAAGTCTAGCCCTTGGAGGATAAAAGGTGGAAAGATACCTTCTCTCATTATCTGCTTCCAAGTCAGTGTCCTGAGTTCAGTGCTAAGCAGAAAACTATTCTTGGAATGGTGCTCAGAGCACACAGAGAACTCTTTCTTCTCTGTCTCATCGAGAGTTTATTTAATACAGAATTAAAAGATCAAATGGATTGACCCCCATGGCCCTTATCTTCCACTCAGTTCTGGATTCAGGTCAATAGCACTTGGCAGGAATGAAAAGAGTGCCTATCTATTTATTTCTCATTCAATTGCCAAATACTGTAATGGACAAAATTAAATTGTCCTATTTCATGTGCTAGAGCTTTCCCAAGTGGCAGAGGAGACCTGCTTTTCTAGTTTCTTGAAGAGATATAATTTATACCCTATTTCCTTGTTTAATTACTTACACAGACATTTCTATTGGTGGTATTTTTTTTCAATTTTAGTATAGTAAACATTGTAGTTACAAATTGGTCAAATAAAATAGAATTCAAATTTGAGAGGCATTCTTTTCAGATATATACTCTGATTGATACATGAGCAAAATGTGTGCATAAACAAGTCAATTTTGCTTTTCTTTCACTATCCAAAGAAATATCCAGTGGAGACTGAAATATTATGCCAAGTTTTAAGACAAACAGAATGAGTGAAATAACATAGATATTGAATTTAAATGCAAATGTGAAATGAGAAAAGCAGTAAGAAGCTAGATTTGACACTTAGGGACACAAGTTTAAGAACTAGGTATATGGACATTTATTAATTCATCCATTCATGCATTCATTTGTGCATTTATTTGATATTATATGTTCACTGTGCTAGAAGTAGAGATGTGGAAATAACCAAAAAGAAAAACCTGACCTCAGGAATTTAAAGGGTAATAAGATATACATCTAGAATATTATCTGTGATAGAAGATAATTAGTACTAAATAGAAATAGATCCTGTTTGTGGAAACTCAAAAATGAGTTATGGCTCTTTTTAGCACATCAAATATAGTTATGTCAAATCCTTCTTTGATAATTTTGGTTTAGTAAAATTTCTTGTGAAACAGAAAATCACATGTAATGTTCTGTTTATCAGCATGGCTGACTACAGCATCTGGACTTTTACTCCCTGACATAGTGCATGGATTCAATGCAATACTACGTCTCTTTGTCTCCCCATTCAATTCATCTACTCATTGTGCTTTTACATTCACTCTGGGGAAAATTTGCACAGATTTATAAAGGTGTTAAGAGGCAGTCCATTAGTTTTAGGGTTCTTTGGAGAACTGTCAGTCTGAATGTAGTTTCCCTCCTGGCTTGAAAACTACATTGTTACCTAAATCTTCACTCACATCATATAGGCCAGCTAATTTAAGTAAGAGCCATCCATCTTAGCTTCAGAATTAAGTTACACACACTTTGTGTTGTTATCTGTTGCAGTCTTCTTTTTTATTTCCAATTTTGTGTTGACTGGTCATGTTCCAACAATATGGAAAACATATTCAGTAAAACTTTTCAGCATGTTTTATTCTTACAAAGTAAAATTCCAGTTTTGGAAGACAGTGATGTTGCCAATACTTAAATATTTACTTTATATCTCATAGCTTGAGATTTGCAAGCCAATGGCATTTTGTAGAACCTATCATGTCAAGCGTTAGCAGCTAATGTCCAGGACATATGATGGATGGTAAAAAGAAAAGCAATTGCTTATTTGTGGGATGCCAGAAAGAATCTAACAGTACATAAAAGAGACACGAACTTCAATTGCCCAAATGTTTCCTAGTAAATCAATGAGTAATAAGTCTATGATTTACTGGAGCCCACATCATTCAGCAGGATGGACCCATGCATAGAGAAATGAAATAAAAGAAGGTACTGGGGCAAATTTAGATTAATTGATTTATAATTAGAATTTTCATCTCAACCTCTATTGCCTGATTATACATCATATTCTATTCAATAGAATACAATGCAATTCTCTCTTTATTGCTGCCTCACTTTATCATACCCATAAACCTAATCTTAACAAAAAATTTAAAGTTACATTTTATCAGGGAAATGAACAGCTGACACCATTTATTGACCATCTATTGTGCACAAGTGCTAAGTTCTCTGCACGTGTGACTTTTTAAATAGACTTCACTAATATGTTTTAGATTCACAATGATATTGAACAGAGGGTACAGACATTTCCCACATGTCCCCTGCCCCCACACCTGCACAGCTTCTCCCAGTATCGTCACTCCCCACCAGAGAGCTACATTTGTTTTAATTGATGAATATACATCAAGACATAATTCCCTGACGTTCATAGTTTATATTGGGGTTTTCTAGGAGGGTTTTTCTTTTTGATTGATTAATACTCTATAGTGTTCTCCTTTAGTTTACGAATGCAGTGAATTAATAGAATTGATTTTCTAGAGTGAAACAAACTTTGCTTTCCTAGAATAAAGGCAAGTTCGATTATGCTATAACATTAGATATGCTAGATTATGTTTGTTCTTTGTTGAGGAATTTGGGTATTCACATGAGACTGATTGGAAATGTTTCTTACTCGTATTGTTGTTCTCAGCCTTTGTTTTCAGACTAATCTCCCCCCTATTGTTCAGACAAGTTTTGTATATTGGGATTATTTCTTCATTTAATGGTAGATATAACATTACATACCTGGAGTTTACTCTGTGAGGCTTTAGAAGGGGAAGGACAGGGAACATCAGATCATTCCAGGAACCTTTCTTTCCCTATCATATGATCCAGGTGATGAAAAATAATAAAGTACATAAAAAGCATGTATTTTGTGAGATGTATGTTCTACAGCACTGCAAGAAAAATATGAGGCTCAGAGAAATGTGGCCACTTTTAAATGAAAGCTTGTGTATGTGGCTTAGAATCATTCCGAGTATCATTGCTTTAGACTTTCTTACCAGATAAATATATGAAATACCTGCTTTATCAGGAATACTATTCGTCATGCCTGAAAAAGAATCCATTACATATTTATATGTTTGTAAACTCAGCTACACTGTGGCATTTGTAGAACTCTGCCTCTGAGAAGCTATCTGTCTTTTTTTCACTTGTGAGGATAAAAATCAAAGCTAAAGATTGTGAAAAACATGACTGCCAGCCTGGGTTATTACATTGATCTTCATCACGGAAGAAAGAGGTATTACTCATGAGAAGCGTGACGGAGAGAGGACAGCCTCGTCATTTTCATGATCGAGAAAGGTATTATAAAAGATCTATATTTTATTTATTTCCTCAGTCCCTGAACCCTTCAACAGAAACTTAATCAAATGTCATCATTCAGAGGTTATGTTACTATCATACATAGAATTCCCATTACCTTAAAAAGTATTTGTGGTACATTTCTTTAAACCTTATATTTAAAAATGGTCATTTTATTATTTTAAAGTTTGATACACATTTGGAGGGATTTAATACACTTGTTTCTGCTACCTTCAATCAAAATCAGTTCAGGCTGAGATTAGCAATCTAGAAATGTGTGAACATTCTGTGTACCTGGCAGAGGATACCCTACAAAACCATTTATGCTGGGATTTTTATCATCATCCTCCACTGTGTGTCACAATGGTAAAATTCATGCACACACAGTAAGTCTTGAGTTAAAACTCCACATATTTGCATTCTTAGAAACATGGTCTTATGAAATCATACTTCTCACAACAAAAATGATGGCCAAAAGATCCATTCTTTATGGATTATGCTTCTGGAATATGAAATAGAGTCTGTAAGGACTGACATCCACCCACAAAAAATCGTCTCTTTTTGGAAGAAGAATCTCTGAGATTTTTGAATAGACATCTGACTTTCATTTTAAATGGCACCAATGTCCCATGGCAATAAGCAAGCACTGGCCATGCCTTAATAAACTATTTTTGATTACGTGGCAGTCTCTGGTGCTAAAATTCTGCCCTAAATGGGGGAAGCATTATTCATATTTTACTCCAAGTTCCTAAACCTTTGGTATAAGAGGTTATAGTTTTAGCTCTGGTATACAATACAAAAACAAAACAAAAAAACAAATAAAAAAACTCCAATAAAGTGATATGCAAAGTAGGCTAGACTATAGAATTTCATATTAGTAATGTGGCCAGAAGTAAATAATAAGCTCTTTTTGAATGTTATATATAACCAGGGGATAACTTAGACAACAAGAAAAAGAGAGGCCTTATTTAACTAAGTCCCAATCAGCACCATTATGCCTTATGTGCTATTGTCCATATATTTAAATGATCTCTGACTTCCAGAACATCTTTAATTTCCATCAATAAAGCAATATGGCCTCAATTAAGAGAGATTTCCTTAATCTATGCAGTTGTTTCTGTTGTCTCAAAATTATATTAGGAGATAAGCACCCAAGATGGAGTTATCCCACTTAGCTTTTCTCTACCAATAATTTCACCACTAAAAAATCCAGACAGTATGCAAAAGCAAAAACTAGAGGACTCTGAAATGTAAACAACAGGGTGATTAGGACCTTGGCCTGGAAAGAACTTCTTATATCACACTAAAAGTATAAACTTACATAGAAAAATTATGTTTTTTTATAAATTGGTTTTTATAACAGTTAAAAACATTTAGTCTTTATAATACTTAAGAAAACAAAGCCAGACTAGAAGAAAATATTCACAATGCAGATGTATGATAGTGGATTTGTATATTCAGACTATCAAAAGAGCTTTTACCACTTAAGAGGATGACCAATAACTCAATAAAAAAAAAATGGGCAATTTGAAAAGGTTTTCAAAAAAGGAAATAGACAGGTGCCAAATAAGTACATGAAAAAATACACAACATCATTCATTGTCTGGGAAAAGCACATTAAAATTATAATGAGATACTACACTCACTAGAATAGCTATTTTTTTTAATTCTCAATATTAAATTTCTGACCAACATGTAGAGAAACTGGAACTCTCAGATATTACTGGTGGAAATATAAAATGATACAACCCCTTTGACAAACTCTGGCAGTTTTGTAAAAAATTTAAATAATATACACTTAGCATATGACTCAGCCATTCTACACCTATATATTATTCAAGGGAAATAAAAACATATCTACACAGAGACCTCTAAGTAAAGTTTTATTATTGTAAATAAAACTTATAAGTAGTTTTATTTACAAGAATAAAAATTAGAAACAACTCAAGTGTCTATGAGTCAGGTGACTGGATAAACAAACCCAAAATACAATGGAATGATAATTTATATATATAAAAGCCCAGTTACTAGAACAATGGAACGACTGAACAACCAGTTGCTATGACGTGCACTGTGGCCACCAACCAGACTGATCAACCCACCAAACTCCTGCATCCCCTTTCCCCCGACTGGCCCAGACAAATTGGCCCCCATTGGTGCAGGCTGGCTGGACCCCACCTGTGCATGAATTCGTGTACCAGGCCTCTAGTAACCAATAAAAGCCAATGATTGACTGATAATAGATAAGCATATGGATGAATCTCAAATTATTTTAATAGATAAAGAAAAGCCAAATGAAACAGTATCACTATAGTATCAGTTTTTTATATACAAATGAATTGATAGAGAAATAAAGCAAAAGAGTGATTGCCTAGGCAAAAGGAAGGATCAACTGCAAAGGGACACAGAGGTGTCTGGTGTTTTCTGTCTTAATTGTGATATGTCTTCAGTAGTTGCACAACTCACAAAACTCATTAAGTTGTATTTTAAATAGATGCCTTGCCGAGACCAGAGTGGCTCAGTGGATAGAGCGTCGGCCTGCAGACTGAAAGGTCCCAGGTTCGATTCTGGTTAAAGGCATGTACCTTGGTTGTGGGCAGTTGCCTCCTGCACACTCCAGTAGGGAGTGTGCAGGAGGCAACTGATTGTTGTTTCTCTCTCATTGATGTTTCTAACTCTCTATCCCTCTCCCTTCCTCTCTGTAAAAAATCAATAAAATATATTAAAAACAAACAAATAAATAAAATAGATGCCTTATAAATATATATTGAAATTTAAAGAAATTGCTGTAAATTTAATTCTAGGAAAGATAAAGAAGTTACAGTTTATTACAATGATATATTTCATAAAAATACCCTATTGTAAGATTATGGATATTATATAAAAAACACACAATTATAGAATATCAAGAAAGAAAAAAATGACATAATTAAAGTCAATATGTATAAACTGAGATGAAAATATTGACCATGAATAATAAACATAAATGGGATCAATGACTTTATAACAGAATTTTAACAAGATTTTCAGATTACCTAGAGCAGCACATTTCTTCTTTAGCTTATCTAAAGCTACTTGTGTTATAGGGTCTTAGTTTTTAATAAACCATTACATTATATATGCAGTGAGTGAATCTGCATTTTAGTAGAACAGAGACTCCCAAGCTGCTCTCCTTCCCTTCTGTTAAGGTTGGTGAAGTTAAAAATGTAACTATAAAAATAGTCTTACTTGCATAGTCAACATTTTCTTCCCCCTGGGTATCTCTGAATTCTATTTGCTTCTGTAACTGACAATCATATTTTATTTTGTGCTTCATTTGGCATGACACAACAAATGCATGTGGGGAAGAGCAAGCTGGGTTTCCTTCTGCACTGTTTCAGTGGGAAAACTGTCAGTTAAATTCTGGCTGCTGCATTTTTATAACTGGTTCCACTAGAAGTTGCAGGAAGAACACAGAATGCTTAAACAAATACCATGTGGACTGAGTGAATATTGACAGGTGGGGAAACGTGTGAAATAAGAAACAATGTCTACCATATTTTGCAAGACTCCATCACTCATTATCATGTCAACAGAAAATGAGGTGCATGACATGGGTACTTGCTCTCCAGCTTTGTGAGAACAGATCTTCTGCAGTTAGGGTATGTCCTTGAGAGGACTGATTGTCCTATTGATAAAGATAAGTACTGTTAAAAATAGAAATGGCTGTCATTGAAAAATAAATGATTGTCAAACCAAACTTTTGTAGAAATTTTTTTATTTCTACCTCTGATGCAGACGGTGATTTTTTGAAATAACAGTTTGGAGCCTCAAATTATTATTCTTATAAAATGTCAAACAGATTTTACAGCCTCAGAGAAGTTCTTCCAGTAGAATATTTTTAAGGCTGAGAGCTTTCCAGTGAAATTTTTATTTCTCATCTTTTTAACTGATATGAATGGGGAGAATTGATAAATGATAACAAAAACAAAGGAAGATGATTGTTAAAATTAATTAAGAACAACATTATAATGAGAGCCAATATCATAGTGTTTTCATTAAAATGGTGACAATATAAAGTTTGTAATATGTGCAATATTCATGCTATTTGTATTTCTATACTTAAAGTAGTTGTATTTGCATTATATTATAAATTATTTTCTTAATCTTTACAAAGAATTCCTAAAAACTTACATAATTCTGTGAGATAAAATGAAGAATCAATGTATTCACATTACTTGCTACACCTAATTTTAAACATCTCTAGCTCTCGTAGTTTTACTTAATTATAACTCAACTCTTACATGCAAAGCACTCAAATGATGGAAAATGCATACAACTTAGGACCAGGACCCTGCTTTCAAGGAGATAACAGTAATGTGTGTGAAATAACATTACGTACACAATAGTTGTGAGGCAAAACATTATGCTACATGAAGTTTATGCATATTTCATAGAATTATGAATCATTTTCTTATTTTCAAAGTGGGCTTATATGATCTTAATAGTCATATAAAGGGTTATATGATTTAAGTGATTCTTATCCAATGTATAGAGTTTCAATGAGTGATGTTAGAAATGGAATATATTCCTGGCCTGAAAGAAGTAATGGCAAAAGCCAAGAGCTGGACATCCTATATAATAAAAGCCTAATATGCTAAGTGTCCAGTCATCAGTTCAACCAATCAAAGCATAATATGTTAATGCTATGCTAAGGCCGCTCAACCACTTGCTATGATGTGCACTGACCAGCAGGGGGCAGATGCTCTGACTGGTAATTTAGCTTCCTGCTGGGGTCTGGCTGATCGGGACTGAGCAAGATGGGCCAAACATGCCCTGGAACCCTCCCACGGTTCCTCCCCAGCTGGCCAATCTCCCACGTCCCTCCCCGGCCCTGATAGTGCACCAGTGGGGTCCCTCAGCCTGGCCTGCGCCCTCTCACAATACAGTCCAAGGGACCCTCCCTTCAGCCCCCTAGTGCACAAATTTAATGCATCAGGCCTCTAGTATAAAATAAAAGTACTTTGCAAAATAGTGACATTTTCAATCAGTTGGTTGGGAGTGAAGGGTTTATGTAGGAAAATAGCAAGAAAAGAAATTGGGTTAAGACCACAGGGGGAATCTGATATGTGATAGTCTTTCCAATTTTAAAAGCTAGGTCTTATAAGAAACAATATAAAATTCTTTGTAAAAAAAAAAAAAAAAAAAAAAAAGGTAAAATCCAAAAGCAAATCACATTGCATTTCTGTATAAAAATATTTTGTTAAATTTGTTTTAAATGCTGCCTAAGCAAAAATAAAGAACCTATACATTCCATTCCATTTAGGATATTTAATCTTGGATTAGTCTTGAAAGCCACTGGAATCCTGAAATGTTATTCAAAAAAATGATTTGTAACCAGTTAAAAAAATAATAGTAGCAACAAAATGAGGAGATAACTATGCTGGAAATTTTTGCAGAGATAGCGAAAGTGTTGTGTAGTGTCATGATGTTGTAATGTTTCTTCTGATTGAAAACTGACTTTGGGTGGTGAGCATACAATGCAATATATAGATCATGTGTCATGGCAATGTAGACTTAAAATCTATATGATCCTATTGGCCAATGTCACCCAATGAATTTAATTAAAATAAAAAAGAAAACTGAATGCAAGATGCCTATTTCTGGCTATAATAGGTTAATTTATATCTGACCAATGCTTCTACCACAAACAATAATGAAAAATAAGAGATATTACAAAAAAAAAAACGAAGGAATTGGAAAGCCAAAGAGAGGAGAAATGTGAGATTCCAAATTAACATTTGATGCCACTTTAACCCTAGACTGATTCTAAAATGGCTCCTGAGGAATTTAGAAATTGAACAGAATATTTAATAATCACAAATGACTGGACAAACAAAAATTGAAGATCTGGATTTGCAAAGAAGAAAAAGCTCTTAAAACATCAGTCTTTCTGTTGGGATGTCCAAAGAGCTACATCATAGGATAAAAAGTATATTGATTATACTAAAATTCACATAAAAATAAAATCTGGGTTTGAAATACTTGAATTGTATTGCAGTGATTTATTCTTGCCTAAATACCCTCCAGTGTGTGTGTGTGTGTGTGTGTGTATTCATATATATATTCATATATATATATGAAGATTATATATATGAAGATTTTATATATATATGTGAAGATATATATATATATGAGGATTCATATATATATATATATATATATATATATATATATATATATATATAATGAGGATTCATATATATATATGAATCCTCTCTAAGGATTATAACATTTTTCAGAGCCTCAAAGTTTCGCTAAACTTTTTTATATAAAAGATCTGGCTTTTACTTTATAAAAAACCAGAAATGTAAAAAGATCAAAAGAGATCAAATATTAATAGGGAAAATTGATAGTAGGAAAAAGATTCATAGAAGATTCAGGTATTGAAGGTATTAGATTCAGATTTTAAATTAAATAGAAATAAATATTTAAGACTAGATGTCAATGTATGTGTTTTACAGCAGCTGAAGAGAAGGCTAGTGATGTGGAAGTTAGGTCAGAACAAACCATCTACAAAGCTGCTTCAAGGTCCATCTCTTTGGGTGAACCATAAAATTTAGAACAAATTTCCCTGAATGGTATATTTTCATTCAGCTAGATTAAAATATCACAAAGCTTTCCTTTTCCACTTAAAAGTGATTTTTCTAAAATATTGTATTTTTGCTTTCAAACGTTCTTTGAATGAAGAAAAATCCATAGTGTGATGCATTGAAGAGAAATCAGGAGAGGTGGCTTATGGTCCAGGCTTTGTCACTATTTGCAGTATCAGATACCTTATCCTACCTGGCTCTCCACTTTTCTGTGGTAGAAAGCCAGACAATCCATAGGAGCCTTGCCAGCACTAACAACCTATGGATAAAGATTAGTGTGAATGTGGATAAAAGTCACTCTAAATCTAGGGGCATGGGATGCACACCACTCAGCCTCCACGGGGATTCCCTAGTTTAGTGGTCAGCAAACTCATTAGTCAACAGAGCCAAATATCAACAGTATATCCATTGAAATTTCTTTTGAGAGCCAAATTTTTTAAACTTAAACTACATAGATAGGTACATTGTTATTAACTTAACTAGCATACTCCTTGCTAAAAACTCAAGGGGCCAAAGAACCGCAGTTTGCCGACCACTGCCCTAGTTTTTTACTGCATTACCTACTGTAGCATGTGACAAGAGGGCATGACTTTCTCAGGATAAAATGCAACTATCAGGAACTATGAAAGCTCTGTTTGGTTAAGTCAGAAGATCGGGTTCAGGTCCTAATTCTGCTGTTTACATGGTGTGAGACTTTGGACAACTTATGTACATTGACCTATGTTTCAGAGTCGGGGCCGGGGGGGAAGGGAGGGGAGGGGACGGACAACCAAAACTTGATGCCTTATCTGAATACTGTTATTATTCAATGATAAAAATGTAAATATAACAGTTCTTTTCTCACTGTGTAACTCTACCTAAACTCATTACAGAGCCTTTAGTCTTGGGTTTTAGCCTATAGAAACAGAGGAGACCTAGTAGACACTGTGGTGTTTTTCCACCCTGGGGCCTGAATACCCAGCTCATGATGCTTTTCTATTGTCTTTTCTTGGAATGTCATTGAATCCCTCAAATGGCCAAGATGTACTTCCCTTTTTTGAAGGCCAAGACTTAGCCCTTTATCTCAGAGGTACTTGAATATTTTTGTTTTCTGCAGTTCTTATTTTTTTTTAAAAAAGCCTAATCTCCTTACTGCTCTAATCCATAATCAGCACTTTTCAAAATCCTTTTGAAATATGTTTAACCTGTAAGCGTCCTTTCCTCCACTGAAGAATTTTAAAATTTCTTTTGGCAGGCTATATTTTTCTCAGGCCTTAAGTAGAGACTAAAAGCCATAATTTTCAAGTGATATTTTGAACCATACAATGCATAAGCACTCCTGTTGCTCCTGCACACAAAAGAAAACATTCTGTTAAATAACTGGAATTGCTCTTTCTATGCTAATTTGAGCACAGACTTATTGGAATGAATTTATCAGCCCCGGAACACCCACTGTGAGTTACCACAGGCTCTCCTGTAACTGAGCAGCATCCCAATGAGTACTAAACACATTTCAAAATGCAAGAGAAATCTATTTCAAGGGTTTTTCTTATTTAAGTGTTCTGTAGTTGGTCACTAAATTCATTAATGTCTTAATATGAAAAATACTATGTGAAATTGTTCAAAAGATAGATGCAAATCTTATAGTTTCACTTTGCGAAAGTAATGTACCATTTATCTCTGACTATTTTAAGATCTTTCCCTTTGGTTTTGGTCTTCAGGAACTTTAACACGAAGTCTCAATGTGGCTTTGCTTGTTTGCTCTTGAATTGGGTTTCATGGCCTTTTTGACTATGTAGCTTGGTATATTGTAAATGTTTATGCCATTTCTTCTCGACTATTATTTTTTTCTGCCACTTTCTTCTGGGATTCCAATTAAATCTATGTGTTCTCATTGTTTTGTCTTGTGATCTTTGCTGATTAGTTTGTCCTTTTGTTTCTTTATGCTCCTCTGTAGATAGTTTGTTCTGACCTAACGTCCACATCACTAGCCTTCTCTTCAGCTGGGATAAAACACATTTGACCTTGAAGGAAGCAATGTTTTAATAAGTGGAGGCTCTCTCTTAGTACTATCTTATTCAAGACTCAAAACTGTACAAGGTACACTATTTCAAATATGAGAGAACTATCAAATAAGATCACACAGCACATTAACGGCACTATTTCTTGTGGTTTTCAACCATGGTTTTCAAGTGTACGCTGGCACTTCCTATACCATGTTATTTTTTTTACATATTTGCCAGATAAACAGAAAATGTGGACCTATCATGGACTTGCCTGGCCTTTAATGTCACCAGATTTACTTTGTAAGTTGAACTAACAATGGATTTATATATTTGTGTATCAGCATTCTAAAAACTTAGTATAAGAGGATTTAAAATAGTTGTTGTCCTCAGGCACAGAATGAATTTATCCCTTTACTCATGTGCTTTTCCTCACTTGCTTGAGGTATTTCATTATTTCACTAAGGTACCTACCATGCATTCTATGTAACCATGTATTTTCAAGGTTCAAAAAATCTAGTGCTTCACTAAGGATGCCCAAAGGAGATAGTCTCAAGGTAAGATGGCTTTGTTAAAGCACATATTAAAGCCTTGCTAACTATATGATAGCAAAACACGCACATGGGTTTTCAGATAAAAGAGCACATTCCTTTAGAAAAAAAGAAAAAAGCTTTCTACAATGTGGAGTTTTAGACACCAATCCGAGGCATAACTGCAGTCATATTTTAGGTTTCTGTTAAAGCCAAATGATTTACAATAGCTCACTATAAGCAGAGAATTAATTGTAAGCTGATATAACCTTCAGCCTAATTTGGATGGGTGGGCCACATCATTCCATGATCTGACTTACCAACTGTCACTGCTGGATAAAGGGAAAGTTTGAGGAATCACATCCTATTTCTCATTTGGTAAGCCTCCTGCCTATGAATGAGCCTTTGATAGAAAAGACTCAAAGGTTATTGATTCCAAATAATAATCCACAAATGAAGAAGAAATTAATTTTAAAGGTCTAGTCTAGAAGCCTTCTGGCCAAATATTTGCTAGATGGTATGTTCCTGCATTTTGAGTTGGTGTACTAAAATGCAATACCAATATTTTCCTTTCTCCTTAGAAGTATATGACAACTTTAACAGTCCTCTAGTTTATGTACAATTTGCCTATGAAAACATTTCCTGAGTCAGATGACTTGGAAACACGTTTGAAGTCACATGGAGCTTCTGAGACACATTAGTTCATACTGTCCTACTCCTATCATGGTTAGTGCTTTCGGCTTTCACAATGTAAAGCTCCATTTTCTTCCCACAACACCCTTCCAGTACATTCTAAGCTTTGTCATGCACCTTCTTTCTGTTTCCAATGCCAGTTACTGTCAGAGAGTACCATTCCACCTTCTGAGGCTCCACACAATGATATGTATGCATAAGAAACCAAATGATTTTAAACAACAACAACAAAAAAGTGCTATTCCTTATAAATAACCCAGAATTTTACACAATCATTCTAAAGAGACCCAAAACTTTCTTTTCATCAGTTTGCAACATTCACATTCACATTCCTATGAGTTGCCTCAGGCCTTTACACCTATTTTACCCAAATAATTTCAATTTACTCTGACATGTTAAATTCATCAGAAGCTCCTTGTTTTACCTTAGCACATTCAAAGTGATGATTAACTCTGCTATACTCACATAGATGGATTTTTACTCAGGGAAATTTGTTTTCCAGGACAAGAGTGGCGAGCTCAAAGCCTCGGAGAGGAGGTGAGCCAGCTTACCTGCTCACAAGGCGAGTGGAGACAGGCTTAGGTTCTCCAAGAGACAGCGGCAGGCCTGGACCCCGACTGTGAGCCCACGGCCCCTAACTGGATCCAGGAGAAAATGTGGCTCTCCCAGGAGGTGGACAAGCTGAGGGTGATGCACCTGGAGATGAGAAATGAGAAAGCAAAATTCATGGTCAAGTTTCACTGAAACATCTTGGGGCAGGATCTTCAGCATCCTGAGAAGGAGTTAAAGAAACGGAATGACATTGCTCAGCATATGTAGGAGATTCTGCTGTCCATCTCAGAAGTGGCAAGGAGTGAAGGCTACAGGGACTGCTGGAATTTCTGAGCTAAGAAACAAAGCTTAGAGAAGTTTCACCCCCTTTTTATCTGCTCTACTCCCTTACCCTGACACCAAAACCAATTAGTATAGAGCCAGCTGGGTTTAATGCTATTTAAATAAAGTATATTTAATGTGGTTCTTTAAGCTAAAAAAATAAAATAAAATAAAAAGCTAATACCTCCTCTGAAACACACCTTGGCATCTTAGTTTGGCATCTTAGTTTAGTTACAACTAAAAGTGCACTTTCCCTTCCTAACAAATGAGAACCCTGTGTGCCTCAGATATTCCTGACTAGGTTACTCCTTATTTCTCTAGGTGACTGATTAAACATGACTCAGCTTTTTCCAAACTGATCTTTTTAAAATTAAAAACAAACAAACAACCCAACGGAGTGTTTTGTCAAAATCCCCAAGTTATGCTAAACCATTTCAAGTATAGCTCTGTTTACAATGAAATAGATTTAATCAAACCGTACTAATCAATTTTACTGAGGAACTTCAATTTATTCAAATATAAATACAAAATTGTTTTTATTTTTCCAGTAATTGCTACCAAGGATGCTTTGAAAACTTACTTTTAAATTTGCATAGTAAGCTTCATTAACATTAACTTAGAATCCTTTCATCAGTTTTCTTCAGGCATTTTCACTTACTAAGACAGTTTAGTATTGATAATATTTTCATTTCATATGTGATGCAAAGCCCATATCATGCCACCAATACCAGTTATTGGCATTGTTAACCTTGCCCATGAAACATGGGATGACATGTAGGTAAATATGGTGGGTTTGCCTCTCTGGTGTTATTGCAGAAAAGGAGAAACAGCCCTTGTGGTGAGGTTATGTCACATCTCCATTGGCTATCAATCACTATTAAGCTCACTGTCTGCAGGGGTACTAAATCCCAAGCAGCTCTCAAATGCATTTTTCATCCCATGTGACATTTAACTTCATTGTCAACTGGAGGTATGATACTATAATCCTCAGATGCAAATCATTCTTGTCCATATTATGGCAGTTTCCATTAGCCTCCAAGTTCATCTATTTCTAGCGCCTAAGAAAACAAATAGCAGGATCAATCCTCCAAAATTTCTTAGCAACACAGAAATTGCAGAGGTAATTTGTATCTCCTCACTAATGACTATATGATCATTCACTAGAACTCTTTCTCAAGAACAAGAAATTTTGGAGAAGGTCCCATGCCCTGTCTCAAGAAACCTCCATTGGGATTATGAAATACCTGTAACCCTCCATTACAGACTCCTGCAAAACTCACTCACATTTTCTTTCTGGTGGTTTACTATTGTTACCTAACAAACCATCCCCAAATTCATCCCAAAACAATACTCATTTATTACCACTCATACAAAACTTTGGTCTGAACATACTGCTGTTTCCACTATAATTTCTCCTCTATTTGGTAACTTTCAGTAATAAGAAGTAATCTCACATAATAGTTCAACAAATTAAAATGAGGGTTTTCCTAATTAGAAGGTTTTCCTCCATTGAAGTGATTTCTAATAAAAGAGAGAAAAATTACTAGTGAAACAGCTAAGAGAAAATTTAAGGTGGTGTTTTTCAAAAGAAACTAAATTTCATGGGCCATGAAAGGATCCTGTTATCAAATACTTTTGAAATAAAGTTGATATTTCCCCTGTGAAGATTAACAAATTACAAGAGTGCACTTAAGTAATGAGAAGCCTTCTAGCGAAGAGTATTTTACTGTTTGTCTAAATAGGGTTTTACTTGCCAGAAGCCAGTTCCAACATGTCATAATTGCAAGAGTTTCATCGAAAGGTTGATGGAACTTGGGGACTCAACAAAGATTGAGTCACATATGTTGTCACTGTTCGGAATAGCTAAAGTCATTTCCCCAAACCTGAAAAGGATGCATTAAATTGATTGTTTGCTGCCAGATAGCTCAGGGCATCTTAATCTACATGTTATGGATTCTGTATGAAACTCTACCCTTTGAAGTGTATTATCTCCACCATGTCTTAGGACAATTTGTGTTAATAAAAAGCAAGGTGTCCTGAGACAAGGAGAACTTGGTTTCTTCAGCCAAGCTCCTCTGTCTCCCCCAATATGCATTTCAAAGTTATGTTTTATCTCTGGACTCTTATTTAATCAATGCATAGCCCTTTCTCCAGATTCCAAAGCCCTTCTAGATGCCAGATCAAGACCATGGGTATTAAATGACTCCCAACATCTGGCATTATTTAGTTTGTCTAAATAAAAAAAAATAGATAGATTTTAAAAAGACTAAATTGAACTCAGCATCCAATAACCTGTTACCATTGGATATAGTTCTACCTGCTATAGCAAATACAAGGTAAGTCTAACACTTCTTTCAATGGGAAATTTCTCATTTATTTGAATCAGATACCATGGCTCTCAAATCTTTGTTTCTTTAGATTAAATGCATCAAGCTCATACAGACTCAAAATTAAAGTGACCTTCTGGAAAATGTAATAATCTGAATTTCATCTACTGGCTACATTGTCATTCACAATTCTATCACTTAAGTTTTTATATCAGGAATGAATGTAATGTTTGAATGTATTCATCCTTTTTTTGGTTTGCATTCTATACTCTAATAAATTCTGGGTCTGTCTTAGGTCATATATGTAGACAACAGAAATTTATATAATAGGATTTTCTCATTGGATCTGAGTCAAAAATAATCTCAATACAATCCTATGAATTTCAGACATATATTATTGGGTAATACAATAGGAAATTAGATGTTCTGTCTGGTTACTTATAGAGTGCATGACATAGAGTCTGTGGTAGTGGGAAGTGGTTTGCCTGTGGCCCTGACATCATGGGAATTTTTCTGACTTAATGACAGATATTTCTGAACTTCATCTTGATTGGGAAAATGCAATCATCTGTAGGAAAAGACTATTTAAAAATCAAAACAGGCAAATATAGTTTATCAGTAGGTAAACAAAAAGCATGGTTTTAGATTTGGTGCTAAACTGTCCTTGATTCAAGGAAATAAAAAACAAGACAGGTCATGTTGCCTTAACTCTTCTTCCACATGTTTTGAGGACTTGACTCCTTGAGCTCTAACAAATACCAAAAGAAATAAAAACAAGAATCTTTTGAATTGTCATAGCAAATGCTCATCAATTTTACCTTAACCACCCTCTTGAAATGTTTTTTATTCCATTGAAAAGGAGAAATTTTTTTTCTTTTTAATTCAATAAATCTATTGATAGCATGATTAGTAATTTAAAAATGAGTATGATGGATTTCAGAATTTTTCAGGAAAAGCATTTTTCTTGATTTACATTGGAAGTTCAAAATTAACAATGACCTTTATACATAGAGCACTTCTGTCCTGTAGCTCAAAGCAAGTACAAAGGAAAATTCACTGATTTTAGTATGGGGATAAAACGAACAGCATTGACATATTCCTATATTAACATATGCTTGTGGCTTTTACTCAGAATGTATCTAACATGGTTGCACTGAATTTTTGTGCTACAGGAAGAAACATTAAAACCATTCTTAAAGCCAGGATCAGTCCAGGGCTCTGACACTCTCAGCACCTGAAAACCACTGCTTTTCATATCTACTCCAGTTCTCAGCTGCACTCCAGCCACACACATTTCAAAGCCCTGCAAGTCCCTCAGTGCAGCTGAAAAATGCATACAGTATACTAATGAAATGACCTTACTTAACTAGGACATCTTAGTTGTATGCCACCATGATAACTAAAGGAAATTAAATTTTAAGAACACATTTGAAAATGACCTGAAGGTTCATTGTTGTATCTCAGCTAAGGAAATTACAAGGGGACCACAGTTTACACAATGTACTCTCTTAGCCCCTTATTTTTCTTGCAGGCTAAGGTTTGTATTTTTCCCCCCACAAGATTACAAAATTAATAAAAACTAAAGGTAACCCAATAAATGAAAAGCTATAATTCTGATAAGTATGAGTTCAAAGTGAACAGAACAGAAGGCTATGTTTTTCTTAAAAATGTAAGGGGAGAAACAGGGGAGGCAAAGTAAACATCTTTTTTGATATGGTGATAAAAAACAATAAAACATTTAAGAAAAAAATTAAGGAGGTTAAATATTTCTACTATGAAACCTACAAGGCATTGATGAAAGAAATCCAAGAAGATACAAGTAAATGGAAAGAAAGAATTAATTGTTAACATCTAAATAATGCCAAAAGCCATCTATAAAGTCAATATAATTCCTTTTAAGATTTCTATGGCATATTTTAGAGATAGAAAAGAGAAAACACTCCTAAATTTTTAAATATATATATATATATATATATATATATATATATATATATATATTATTGATTTTTTACAGAGAGGAAGAGAGAGGGATAGAGAGTTAGAAACATGGATGAGAGAGAAACATGGATGAGAGAGAAACATCGATCAGCTGCCTCTTGCACACCCCCTACTGGGGACATGCCCACAACCAAGATACATGCCCTTGACCGGAATTGAACCTGGGACCTTTCAGTCCTCAAGGCGACGCTCTATCCACTGAGCCAAACCGGTTTCGGCAACACTCCGAAAATTTATATGGAATTACAAAAGATCCCCAATAGCTAAAGAAAGAAGAACAAGTAAGGAGGCATACACTTCCTGATTTCAGCTATAGTTATCAAGAACAATAGGGTACTATCATTAAGAACAAACAGACAAATGAAACAGAATCAAGAGCCTAGAAATAAAGCTAAGCATAAATGGTGAACTAACATTTGACAAGAGAGCCAAGGATACTCAATGGAGAGAACATAGTCTTTTCAATGAATAGTGTTGGGATAATTGGATATTCACAAGTTAAATAATGAAATGTGATCCCCATCTTACATCACTTACAAAAATTAACTCAAAATAGATTAAAGACTTAAATGTAAGATCTGAAACCATAAATCTCCTAGAAGAAAACATAGTGGTTAGGCATTGACTTGTACCCCAAAGGATTGTAGGTTTGATTGCTGGTCAAGGACACATACCTGGGTTGTAGGTTCCAGCCCCAGCCCCACTCTGGGTGTGCAGGAGGCAACCAATCAATGTGTCTCTCTCACAAGGACAAAGATGTTTCTCTCTCTCTCTCTCTCTCTCTCTCTCTCTCTCTCTCTCTCTCTCTCTCTCTCTCGTCCTCTCTCTCCCATCTTTCCACTCCCTCTGAAAAGCAATGGGGGGAAAATATCCTTGGGTGAGGATTAACAAAAATTAATAAAATAAATAGTTGTTTTTTAAGCCACTGAATTTGTAATCATTTATTATATAACAATAGGAAATTAATACAATACTCAAGGTTGTCTGATATGATCAGTGGGTCAGCCCTGGAGATGAGGATTAAGGGTTATAAATAGTCTGGAACATGAATAATTTTACTTGTTTTCATTGCTTTATTTTCCCACTGAAGTTAAAATACTATATCCAAAAGACTACAGCCAGGAAAGAGATGGGAGAAAAGTAGGCTCTTTAAATAAATTGCTTGTGAACTAGAGGTCTTGAAGAGATAAAAGATGCATGGTGGGGCTTGCATGTAGTCCAGTGTGACTCAGAGGGGAAGAAAATGAAATAACTATTTGGGATGAAAGTTCAAGTCAGTGCAACAAAATATGCATTTTATTAAAGTGGCCCTTGTTCTAGGTCAATTTCTGCACATCAGGATTCATAACTAAAAGTATCTGAGAGTGAAACCAGTTTTGAAAGCCTAATGGTCAATAAATAAGACATACCAAATATTGTTGAAAGGCTGATCATTTTTAAAGCCTACTGAAAAAAGTATTATAACCCGCCCTTCCCCCCTCCCCCAAGACTTCCTAGAACCAATTGCTGGTTAACTCTAATGACTAAAAGGACTGCCAGAAACAGTCAGGTTTAGTAGGAAAGCCACATCCAATTTTAAAAATCAGTCTTCAGAGAATCTATATTTCTTCCATTCACATGGCTTTCAAAAGCCTTGCTCATTTGACTCTCCTGCCTTGCAACCTCTGCTTACATCTGGGAAGGCTGAAGTGCAGCAGCAGAGCTTGATGGCTGGTGGGTTAGTTGTCTTAGGAGGCTCATTGCTGGTGGTGTTCCTAAAGAGTGGTAGAAAGGCCTGTGTAATGGTCCATCATCATTAGGAGAAGCCCCCTGGCTATTTCCCAGAAGACCTCATTACTTGATAACTCACTGCATTCCAGAGCTGGCGCCTTGCCCTCCAGGCTCAGGAAGCCATGTTCATGGTGCCCTGAAAGTGAGCCATTATTCCAGAACAAATTCACATTCAGTAAGCCTACAGAGACAGATGTGTATCTATAAAAGCAGAAGCTCAGCTGCCATATGATCAACAACTCAGCTTGGCCTGGTGATTCATCTTCATGAGTATTTCTGATCGTGAAGGTAATATTAATCATAAAATTGCTATATACTAGTAAACACGGAATAAGAACCAAAAGAATCAAGTCTGGCCGAAACCAGTTTGGCTCAGCGGTAGAGCATTGGTCCGTGGACTGAAAGGTCCCGGGTTTGATTCCGGTCAAGGGCATGTACATTGGTTGCGGGCACATCCCTGTAGGAGGTATGCAAGAGGCAGCGGTCGATGTTTCTCTTTCATCGACGTTTCTAGCTATCTCTCTCTTCCTCTCTGTAAAAAAATCAATAAAATATATTTGAAAAAAAGAAAAGAATCAAGTCTGAGAGACTGATAAATAGCATTACACTAAAAGTATAGTGCTTAAGGTCATAGACTCTGGAACCATACTGATAGCTTCAATCCCTGACTCTTCCACTAATTAGTTGCATTAGTTGTACAGCTCTGTTGGCTGCAATTCAGCCTTCCCAGATATAAGCAAAATTTGCAAGGCAAGAGAGTCAACTGATTAAGGTGTAGGAGAGCTGCATGTCTTTGTTTCATATGTAAAATGTATATAATATTAAAAAATAATTTCCTCAGAGTATGGTGTTAGGTAAAGAGGATAGTACATAAGCCAAATCTCTCCACTCTTTTGTCTCATATTAATGTATTTAAATCACTTATAATTATGCCTGTTATACTGTAAGCCCTTTATACATAGGCTATCAGACTAGACCGGGTATATCAGTTTTCATTATTCCTAGAAAATGTTTCAATGGGCATTATCAACACCCCTCTACTCTGATACACATATTCTTTTTTAAAATATATATATATTTTTTATTGAGTTTTTCACAGAGAGGAAGAGAGGGAGAGTTAGAAACATAGATGAGAGAGAAACATTGATCAGCTGCCTCCTGCACACACCCCACTAGGGATGTGCCCACAACCAAGGTACATGCCCTTGACCGGAATTGAACCCGGGACCTTTCAGTCCACAGGCCAACGCTCTATCCACTAAGCCAAACCGGTTTTTGGCACACATATTCTTTGTTTAAATGTGGTAATAGGGTGGAGGAGGCACCTCACATCATCCAATAATAAAAGTAATAACACTAGCTAATGTGCATTAGGTACCCACCAGGTGACCTGGCATTATTCTAAACTCTCCACAAGTATTATATCATTTCATTTTCAAACAGCTATTGCCATCTCCATTTTAAAGTGAAGTGACTAAGGCACAAAGAGGTTGGGTAATTTGTATAAATTTCTACAGTCTGGAAGAGGCAGAATCAGGATTCAATTTAATCTCCCTGCTACTCAAAATGTGGTCTGGGGAGCAGCAACTTTCACACCCTCAGGGAGCTGGTTAGGAAAGCAGAACCCCAGACCCCTTCCAGATCTACTAGATCATGATCCGCCTTTGGACAATATGCCCACAGGGTCTGTAGTCACATGAAGGTTTGAGAAATGCAGATATAAATCCTTATGGCATCCTGCCCTCCCATTGACTAATGCAATGAAACTTCATAATGAAATCGTAGTGTAAGATCCCAATATGCCCATATTATATATATAAGAAAAATGAAGCAGAATTAAAGTGCTCAGTGTCTCATGATTAAGAACTGACAGGGTAGCAATTCAAACTCAGGCTGTCTGGAGTCCAGAGCTGACTGGAGTCTTGCTGTCTCTGAGCCACTCTCCTGACATGACTTTTAAGTTGCTGGTTTATAGCAGAGAACTGACTGCAAAGTGATGTTTGCTCTTTGCCTGTTTGGCTTTGGGAGCATGGCTGCACATTAGAATACTCGGGGTCGCTCTGACATTTATTCTCTGGGGTAAGCCTGTTTGTCTTTTGTATGTGTGTGTTTTTTTTTGTGTTTTTTTTTTAACACTCCCCAGCTTAATTCTAGTGCACAGTGGTGAGAGACATTATAAGTATTCCCACACTTGTATGAATTACCAGGATACTTGTTAAAAGTTCAAATTTCCATGCTCTTTTGCTAGAGATTCTGATTTTCACGAGTCAATAAAGAAGGAGGGATCTGCATTTTTAAGAAGGGCTAAAGTGATTCTTACGATCTCACTATATTTGGGAAATTACTAAAGTAAATACCTCCCAGCCCTCTCCAGTTTTCTCTGGTTTCATTGGAAGCCTATAGTTACATGAGCTAGGGAATAAAAAGGCAATCTGTCTGAGGTCTCAACCATGTCCGAGAGGCAGACATCATTTTTATCAAAACTTTTAAATTATGCAGTATACAAATTTGAAAATCAAAATGAAACAGCTATTTGAAAACAACCTCTGTTAGCCTTCTGAATAACAATATTTTCTATGCAAATATTTTTATATTGTTTAGATGATTGCATATATTCTGTATTCTTCCTTCTTGTTGTTTTTTTAATCTAACTCTGCACCAACCTTCATAACCATTACATTTAATGACTGCTGAATGATGGCTTAAATCACTAATTTAAGGACAGGGTCTGTTTTTTAGGCAACTGTATATACCCACTGTTTAGTACAGTAACTATCATATGTATAGTTATAGATGCTAAGGAATAGTTGATAATAATGCAGAATTTCCTTTATTGTTCTCCAGTATTGGAGAGCATTTAATATATGTTTGCTAATATCATTGTTATTCTCTCAGTAATTATAGGATTATGGTAACATTTTTCTACTAACCATATTTCTAAGTTAAATTAATGAAAATTCAATTAACATTGCATTTTAACTTAATTTATACTAATATAAAGCCACATTTAGTGATATTTAATGTTTTTATTTTTTGAGTATATAACATTAGCATAGTTTCTAATTATTTATATAAGATCATTTCTCAAATGTTCATAAATATTTTTGAGTCAAATTACTTCCCCATTTATCTTAATTTTCAATGTTATCAGAAATTTATTGAGATCCATTCCCATAATGTATTTGACAGTATTGACTATTATCTTTTTAGATTAAATTACATGTTTGGATATTATCTTTTTAAAGATTTTTGGCTAATTTAATAGACCAAATTTTTTTAAACATTTTTTTTACCAATCAATTCTAAGTCCTTTACAAGCAGCACCCCAAATTTAAAATCTCCATGCAGATATGGTGTATATCACATCTACTCACATTCTTTTGGCTGAAACAAGTCATGTAACAAAGGCCAAAGTCAGTGGGATAGGGATGTATGACATTATTGGAGAACTGTAATACAACAGAACACATTTGATAAGATTATAGCTCAGCCGAAACCGGTTTGGCTCAATGGATAGAGCATTGACTTGCGGACTGAAAGGTCCTGGGTTCGATTCCAGTAAAGGGCATGTACCTTGGTTGTGGGCATATCCCCAGTAAGGATGTGCAAGAGGCAGCTGATCGATGATTCTCTCTCATCGATGTTTCTAACTCTCTATCCCTCTCTCTTCCTCTCTGTAAAAAATCAATAAAACATATATTTTTAAAAAATAGTATAGATCAGAGAGTCAGGACCATACATACAGTAGGTAAAGCTATCAGGGGGTATGATATCATACAGGGAGAGTATGTAGAGTAGGGGTGTCGAACTCAATCAGAGAAGGGGCCAAAATCTAAAATCCAGCCTAAATCGTGGGCCGAATGGTTTACTGAACAGTCATAAACTAACAATGTCATAAACTGACAGCGGAGTGCAGTGATGACAGCGCGGTGCGGGCCACATTGCAAGGCCTGGCGGACTGGATTTGGCCCGCGGGCCTTGTGTTTGACATATGTGATGTAGAGGGAAGGAAAGAAATGAACTGGGAACTTTCTTTATATCCATTTAAAAAATGAACTGGGAACCTTCTTTATATCCATTAAAGTTCTTGGAAACATGGAGGTGTCCCATACTGAAGGACCTTAAAATAGAGTCCTCTTACATTTTGTTTACTATCTGTTTCCTCCATGAGAACAAAAGCCTAGGACAGTGTGACTTTCTTTTAAAAGGCATTCAGTAAATATCTCCATAATTTAAAAAACAAACAAACAAACAAAAAACTTGATGAATATTTGTCAACATTCAGCACCAGTAATTGCTACAAAGTGTGGTCCCCATTCTTCGGTTATTTCTGGCTGCCTCTTCCATTTGGTTCAGTAGATTAATAAGACTGTTGTCCTCAGGTTTCATAGGAAGGAAGCATTATGTACAGCAATCCAGTAGGGCTGGGATGCTGGGAAAAGTGTTTTGAGACTTAAAACCATGGCTGCACTGCAAACATATTTTAATTTGATTTTTATCTTAATTTGGGGTGCTTGCCTGATTGGAGATTATTGGGATAGAAGTGGGAGTTACACTTTGCTCAGTGCCACCAATTGCCTTTGTAGGTAAGTTTACTTCTTTCTGCATAAATGCCTGTAGACTATATTTATGTTCTTGACATTCAAGCCTTGCCAGGATACAGTGATATTTGGTCATTCTGATTTATTTCATTTTGGAAAATTACCATATATTATGCATGATTATTGTTTCTATTGCTTAGTTCTAGGCTCCCTTCGGAAACACAATCCATAAAAAAACAAAAGTCTCTATTTGTTCTCTTCCGTATCTGTGATCTCTATCGTCATTTCGATATAAATGGCCTTTCCCTCTGGAATAGTATGGAGGTTTTCTTTCATATGAAAACAATTTGGATTTTTTTCAGAGGCATGCCTATTCTTTGTTTCCCTCAAAGTGAATTTTAATCTGTGGCAATTCTGATGTGTATTCTCATTGTGCATTTTATCCTGATGAAGTCTATCCCTCTCAGCCCACATACTCTCTTTTTCCTGTTCATTCTTAATATCATGCCTTCTCGTGTGCAGTAATAATCGCCAAATTATCCGGAGGCAGTAGGTGATTATTTTCAGAAAAAAATGGTCATTCTTTGGGACTTCAAAATGCTGCTTCCTTCCTCTTAATATGAAGCAATTTTTAAATAATCTACCCTTCTTCCTCGTTTATTCTCAATACTATATTTAAATTACCTTTGGTCCTGCTAACAGTCTACTTTGTAGCTATATAAACCGCTTTATGGGTCCTTAGGCAGATTAATATGTTCAAATCTGGATACAATTTCCTGTTTTCAGAAGGCTTCACTTATGTTAGTTCTGCTATATGTGGGTGGCATCTCTCTTCTAGCATTTCATTTAGCTTGTTCTCTGATATAATTCCCATGATGCTCCCAGGGTTCCACTTGTATTTCTACACATTAATTACGATTGGAACTGACAATCTCAAAATGCACTTCATTGCCATTAGTCTCTTTCTGCCACCCACTTGCTATCTTTCCCCTTCCCCTGAGATTAAAATGTTGGCTTGCAGGGAGAAATATTGAGAAAAACTGTAAACAGCATTCTGTCTACATCACAAAGAACTCAAGAGCCATAGATAGGGAACCCTAAACTCCATGCCCCTTACTGGGATGGAGCCTGAAACCCTGGCATGCGCCTTAACTGGGAATTGAACAGTGGCCTCCTAGTTTCATAGGTTAACTCTCAACTACTGAGCCACACTGGCCGGGTGAAAACATTTAACCTTTATGCCTAATGGGCACCTTGGGTACTTAGTAGAGTACTGTATCTATTAGTATTTGCTACTCACTTCTAATTTTAGTGCTGTGGAAGGTCAGCAGTACAGTGATGAAGCTTGGTAAGAATCACAGAACAGGATGGGAGTTAGTGTACAAAAGTATAGGGGTCAAAAGAAAACAACTTCTGTTTCAGGAGGTTGATCATCATTGGGAGGCATGGATGCCTTTGACTGGCCCTCATTCTCCAATGGCAACTCTGGCATCCATAGCTTAATGTCAGAAAAAGCTGCAAATGTCAGAAAAAGCTGGGGGTACTGAGAACCTTACAATGTCCATAGTCTGCCTGCAAAAGGAGGAACCCTGAGCTCAAGAGTTCCAGAGTAAACACTGATGAATGACTGGAATCATTTCCATGTTGACAGCCCAAGAGATCCTAATTCTCAGCTGCAAAAAGGGGAGCCTTGGTGCCTGGTGTACAGAAAATATTCCAGCATTGTGCAGTAATCCTTGCTTCTCTGACCATCTCTCCCAGCTGATTTCACATGGTTTCAAATTCTCTATATTCCAAGTCTTTATCTGCAAAGGGTTGCTGTCACTCTACCCCTGTCCCCAAAGGCAATCTTGTATCTAAATGAGAAAATACAGTGAGGACACTCTGAGAAAGGCACAAGATTAATTCAAAGCACTCAAGCCATAGGAGGTATTCAACACCTTTGCCTGAAAATAAAATACAGAAATCTTTGGAACTGAAGTGTAACTTTCTATAGCTAACAGTGGGAAGTTAGTCTACCATTTGTTGGCCAAATATTGAGATTTAGGCTAATGAAAATCTAGCTTATAAATGAGATTATATAATATAAACTTTAATATAGATGTTTCAGAAACTGAGAACTATGTGATAGACTAATTGACATTCTTAAACAAAAGCAAGGATGGGGCAGCGCATGCACTAAAGTTCACCCAGAGATTGTGGAATTAATTATACATCACTGACCTCTACAACATGGGAAAAGCCTTATCGCTCTTGGCACTCCAAGTGTGATTATCTTGATTTTTTCTGTGCACTTTAGTGTGTGAGCTTACGCAAAAGGCCATAATATTCTAAACACATTTATGACTTCTTCCAAGTCCACAAATGTTCTCACTGCCAGTTATTCCCAGCAGCTGTTGGACAAGGCTTCCTTGTTATGTTGTCTAATTGTCTTAAAATATTTTTCTCCAAGGAGGGAGAAAGCTAGCAAAAAAAAAAAAAATGCAAAAAGAACATCAATTGTTAGTTATTAAAATGGGAAGTCAGATGATAAACACAGAGACATCTAGAGGGGGCTTTAAAAAGATAATCAGAACACAAGAGACAAAATGATTTTCTCACAGACAGTTGTGTGAATGTTGATGGAATATGTTACATGGGGACAAATAAAAATTTGTAAAAACTTATCAAAGTTCCATAGTACAGGGCCTTGAAATTACCACCACCCACACACAGCTACATTTGAAAACGTTTGAAAAATTGATGGAGGTCCTGAATTCCCAGAATGAAATCTTCCTCTCCTGAACCAGCGTATTCCCTTTTATTTATTTATTTTTAAATATATATTTTATTGATTTTTTACAGAGAAGAGGGAAGAGGGGTAGAAAGTTAGAAACATCGATCAGCTGCCTCCTGCACTGGGGATGTGCCCGCAACCAAGGTACATGCTCATGACTGGAATCGAACCTGGGACTTTACAGTCTGCAGGCTGATGCTCTATCCACTGAGCCAAATCAGTCGGGGCGCATATTCCCCTTTAAAGACCAGGCTCAGCTAGCAGTGTGCAGATGTGTGTATTAAGGAAGGTTTGAGCTAAATGATAAAAGCTCTGACCTATGAGACAAAACCCTGATATTCTCATATCAGGCTTTCTCTCTTGAGGTAGAGTTAATAACATTTGTTTTCTCTTGTGAAAATGGTCAGATTCCTTGATTAGCCTGACAAAGTCAGAATAAATCTCTGTACTAAGAAGATAGGGCTAGGCAAAGGAAAGCATGCTTTCCAGTGTCTCAAAGATGACAGAGCTGCCAATAAGCAAAATATTATTGTTTTGTTGCTTTTTCACCTTTCAAATTTTAAACAAAGTGGTCAAAAATGTTTTTAAAATAGTCATCAAAGTTAATATATCTTCTATTTCATGGAAAGCCTCTTTTCCTCAGGGGAGAAGCTGTGGACAGTCAGCACACATATCCCCCATCTGCCTTGCATGTCAACAGGCATCTTTAGTGCCTAAGGACACCAAAACAGGCCCCATTTCTCTACATCCCTCAAGCAGGAGGACAACAAGACAAGCAGGTAAATAGAAGCCCAGCCCAATGAAAGACCATGGCCAGAACTCCAAGAGGCATACTAGCGCACATAATACAATTTGAAACAAAACTTTAATTTCACTTCCAATACCCCTGAACTTGAACCCATCTCTTCAGAGTCTCACCTACCTCCTTCAATATGAAAGGGATTACAAATTATTTGAGGAATTTACAAATTGTTAGTGGGAGCAGTCCTCCAAGCTGCCTCCAAAGCCATTATCATCACCACCCTGGTAGAGCACATGGGAAGGCAGCAGTGCTTCTGGCCTCCAGCTGCAGAAGCTTGGCTCACTAGGCACAAGGCCCAGATATTTTGTCATCCCTATGAAGGCCCTGCCCATGCTTCTGTGGGGATGGGAGTGTCTTTTCCACTATGGGCCCTTTGTAACAAGTGTCATCTTCAACGGCCAGTCTATACAACTACCTCATGACAGCCCTCTGTCAGTTCTCAATAGAATAGGAGGAATGAATTTGAAGATGAAACCCTTCAGTGGGTATTTTCTCCCCAAATGGAAGTATTTCCTTATAGGTCTTTGGGGAGAGAGGGGGAGAGAGAGAGAGAGACTCCGACTGACCACATACTAGTGTTTCTTATCCTGCAGATACACATTTTTATTTTGAAAAAAATTTAAATGTACACACAGGCCCCTGATCTCCTAGAGTAGTCTGCTTATGGAAAAATTACTCTGAGAACATAAAGACTCTATATACTGTTCCTAAAGCTACCAATAATACACATATCTCCTTTCTGAATAGGTATCTGAAATGCTAGAGCCAACAACACACCGTCTGAAATATCTGAGAACATTTGGCTATCGTGCTTGGGTGGCCAGTATTTACTTTCTTCCAAGATATATATATATATATATATATATATATATATATATATATATCCAAATGGGTGGCATTGAGCCCACTGAGAATGTGGGCAGAATAACAAGAAAAATACGACACTCTATTAAACTCCCATTGCAAAAAGGCAGAGCTGGAATTCTCTTTTTTGGAGGGATGTCTTAAGTTGTTCCATCAGAAATGGAAAGTGGATAACTCCCCCTCTTCCCTCCAAAGTACCGGCTGCATCTCAAATTCATCTTGAGTACGTGATTGGTGGTCTGACATCTGCACCACACAGCGTTCCCTGGGATACGAAGCAGCCACCCCATCAGTCTGGCACTCTAGGGGAGTTCAGAGTGCTAACTTGGGGAAATGTTTTCACCTGAATTACCGTAATAAGGACATCTTTGTAGGAAGAGTGTTCAATTCCCAAAAGGTATTTGGTTTGAGATGAGGTAAAGATAAGAAGATTTCAGAAACACCACTGAAGGAATCAAGTCCGCTTTTCCAGGCTTCCCACCGCCCCCGCACCATATCACCTATCTATCATCCTCATCCAGTTATTAACTACAGACTCAGCCAGCAGTAGGAATTCCAGCACCAAAGTTGTGCCTTTTCCTATAATTTACCTTCACTAACAATCCTCCCATCTCAGTTGACTATGGAATGTGTTTAAGACATTCTTTTTTTTTTAAATATATTTTGTTGATTTTTTACAAAGAGGAAGACAGAGGGATAGAGAGCCAGAAACATCAATGAGAGAGAATCATCAATCAGCTGCCTCTTGCATACCCCCCACTGGGGATGTGCCCGCAGCCAAGGTACATGTCCTTGACCGGAATCGAACCCGGAACCTTTCAGTCTGCAGAACGACGCTCTATCCACTGAGCCAAACCGGTTTCGACAAGATATTCTTAATAACATAACATAGCAGACTAGAATAATTAACAGTGTAGTGGTGACCCCAACACACACACACACACACACACACACACACACACACACACACACACACACCATTCTATACCAAGAGGTCCTTTGAATAAAAATTATCAGAAAAATTCTACTTGGGAAATTAAAGTGGAGCCATGGATGAATTTGGGAAAACAGGTCAACGCAGGATGTCTGGGTGCTCATGTATTGGTTATACACCCTCTTAACACTATGGAAGGAAGACACATTCTTATTCTTAGGGAATATTCAGAGATCACTGCTATCATTAAATAGTCAACAAGCGGCGCTCAATGATAAAGTGATTATAAGCATTATAATGCTTAGTCATCATAACTACAGATAAAAAAAAGAAGTAAACCCATTGGTATTTAATCTCTGCTCCCAGTTATCTAGAGAGCACTAAGAAAGCCAATAAAGTTGAGGTAAAAATATTTTATTTTCCAATACCTCTGAACTCCATTCTGCAAACTTACATAAAATTTACATGAAAATCATGACTAAGTTTAGAGGAAGAGATGTAAAGTGCAAAAGCTGGCCTGTTTCTATCTCCTTCCTGGTCCTAGAATGTGTGGGCAAAAAGATAAGTTAGCAACAGGTTACAGGACCTCTTTGAGTACCAAGCAATGATGACTAAACTGCCATCATATCCCCATACTATTCCCAATGTGCATTGTCATCCTTATAAATATGGAAGCTTAGATTATGAAATTATAATTAGGTATCATTAAAATAATCACAGAAAAACACACGAAGCATCCACACCTATGGAATGAAGTGCTGATGGAAATGATGAAGGCACTGGAAGCACTCCAGTGCTTCTATTCAAATGCCAGAAACAATGTAAGAATAGTCCTGCTTGTGCACCTTGACATTCCTGCTAGACTATAATCAATCAATGTTAACCCAGTGTCTTTATATGCTCACCTCTGTGTCAAGCACTGTGTGGGACAAAATAAACATAATAGAGGTCCTGTGCCTCAGAGAGTTTATAATTGTATTGGAGGATCATGACTTATATCCTGAAACAGCAAAGAACAATGCAAAACACAATAGAGTTAAAATGTGATTGTGTGTATTAATAGCCACAGTGTGGGTGTTTCAGAAAGATGGGAATATGCAAAGCCTGAAGGAGTCAAAAAAGGACAATTATATAAATCAGAATCTTGGGTCTACACAAAGAGATGAAGAATTCACAAAAGGAATGAAGGTAAAATGAAATACATTTTGTTATTTCTAATTAACCTAAAAGATAACTGTTTAAAGTAATAGTAACAAAGTATTGGGTGATTTGTAACATGTGGATAAGTGAAATGAATGACACCAATGTTGTAAGAAAGAGGAAGGAATTGAGAATACTGTTTTTAATTTTCCTGTATCACAGGAGAAGCAGTATGCTATTTAAAAGTGCACTTAGACTAATTTAAAATCTGTATTGTAAACTCTGGGATAACCACCATTTAAAAAAAAATTATAATTGATATAAAACAGGAGAGAAATTTCAATTATATAAAATGCTCAATTAAACAAGAGAAGGGGAGAAAAGAAAAAACAATACAGAAAAAATTGCTAAACAGGAGACGAATACATTGGAATCTTCACTCTCATATGAGTGGGCAGAGTTTTGATAGTTTATCTGGGTGACCCCCAAGTGCCCCAATGTTTATAGACATTGACATTCCCACAATGAAGTTCTTATTTCTATTTATTTATTGTCTTTAAAGATCCCCCCCCCCCTTTTTTTTTTCTTGGCAGTAAACCCTTAACTGATGGCAATACAGTGGAAAAGGAATAATGGCAGTTTGCTTTCCGTGTGTGTTAATGTGCTGTGGTGTTGGCTTTGACTCTTGGAGATCCTATGAACAAGTGATGCCCACAATGTCCTGTCCTTAACAGCCCTGCTCAGCTCCTGAGCTGCCTATGGCTTTTCTCATGGAGTCAACCTATCTCATATTTGGTCTTCCTCTTTTCCTGGTGCCTTCTATTTTTTCCGGCATTGTTATCTTTTCCAAAGAACCCTGCCTTACCATCCACAATTCCTGCTGCCTCCCATCTTCTAGAATTATATTGGAATCTTCCCTCTGCTGGGGTCTAAACTCTCCCTGCCCTTCTCAATGTCTACAACTAAACTTTTGTTGTTCATCTCCCTGAAACTGTTCTTGGAAGAACAAGTGGAATGCGGCTCCCTAAGTCTATTAAAGCTCCCGTGGCTAAGAAGCTTGTCTGGTCTGTCCACGGATATATGCCCAGAATCTAGAACAGTGCAACAGATACTTTCCTATCTTCTCTTACTCCACACCCCATGCCCTTACCCCCATCTTATTCAATATAACCTGGGAGAAAAACACTAGCCTCTATTTTTAAATTCACCTGCAGCAATTATTATGTCAGACTCTTTACATACATTTTATCTATTCCTTATAGAAAATCTCAGTGTCTTTGTGATCTAAGATGTAAAACTAAGGATATTTGTGAGGAGAGGGGATAGGGATTACTTGCCCAAAGGCCATGATGGCTGAGAAGTGGTGAAGCCTCCATTCCAAACCAGTTTTCTCTCTGCCTAGTACTTGGAGTAATAAGTATATATTTATAACAATGCTTTCTAGAATAATAGGAATCCGTGGCATTAGCCATTTCTGTTTGGTTTTATGTATCTTCTATAATTGAAACTTTGTAGCCTTAAGTGAAGGCCTGGGTTGGCAAAGGACGTGGAAAGCTTTGCTTCCTCCATTGCCAGGGGCAACCCTAGCCTCCAGCTCTTTCTAGCTCTATGGCTGTCGTCATTTCTGTTTGGATTTGTTTACCTTCTATAATTGAAACTTTGTAACCTTGAGTGAAGGCCAGGGAAGCCCAAGCCTCCCTCCTGCTTTTTGTGGCTGTAGTCATCTTGGTTGGGTTTATTTGCATAGTCGCTGATTGACTGGTGGGCATAGCTGATGGGCACGGCTTGAGGGTGTAGTGGATGTATGGTCAATTGCATATTACTCTTTTATTAGGTAGGATGTCAGTTGCCAGAAATGACCCTGAAAACCTCACACTAGAAAACAGTGCACATACTTCTTGTTGTGAGCTAAGACTGAATTTTAATTCAGACCCATATTTTTCATTTGGCTTCAATAGTGAAATCAAAATGAGGTGTTTTTGCAAACTGTAAACTAAGCTTCATGGTTACTATTTTTTAAAAATAATTTCTTTGTCAAAGAGGTAACAAACTGTCCTTCTAGAATAAAAGTGATATTTCTAAAGAGCTTCTTTCTCTTGAGCATTGGAAACAATAGCACATTAGCTGCCCAATTAATACAGTATCCCAAAAAATGTATGCACACTTTAATAGCTGATAACTCACTTAATTTCTACTCCTTTTCAGGTTTAATAAACACTAACTTTATAGTAATTTAAAGTGTATTTACATTTTTTGGACACCCTGTATATTTGGTAGGACTGAAACACTGGAGGAAAAGGTTTAAAAAATTATCTCATAAACCAGACTCAAAATCTTTCACTGGGCACCAGGAATTATTTAAATGCATTCTACATGATTATCTTATCTGATCATCCCTACACAACAAATTGGGGAGCTATTATCTTCCCAGTTTTATTGGTAAGGAAACTACTCAAGAAAGGATGATTTCAGAGTAAGTGGTAAAGGCAACACTCAAACCCAAGATTTGGTCCCAAGTCATATATTCTTCACCATTCATATTTTTTTCAGTTTGAAGTGTCCATAAATATTATCCAGATAAATAAGGGGAAAGATAAATACAGCAGCAACCCAAGCATTTCTTAAAACTATTTCCTAACCATGGTTTGGAGAAAAAGGTAAATAGAATTATGAAGGATTTCACTTTCTCCTTCTTCATTTGAATATGTGAAAACAAGCCAAAAACATGAGTAAGTGAAAATTATGTAATCCACTCAGAATTAGATGGAAAAATGCAATAAAATATAGTTTTTGTAATTAAGTTTTTCTTTACTAAAAAATACCTGGGAATAATAGGTTCTTTATCAAAGCCAAGTGCGCTGAAGTAGAGAAAGCAGTTAAAGGTATGCTGAACTCCACAGTTTAAAAAAAACAAAAAACAACAATCAAAAGAAAGCTGAAAAGAATTGTTTTTCTCTTAGGCATAATATCTCAAAAATTTTTTACTATAAGAGAAACATCTAAATATTTGAGGTTTCTTTAAGCAAAAAGTCTTTGCTAGTTCAGTACTTGCACATGAATATAAGAGAACACTGTGTTTCTCTTCAAGGTCTGTTTTATATGGTATAAAAATGGAACAGTTCTGATATTGCTCACCTATATTCTTTTTGCCAACTTTAATTTACACATATATTTTATAAAAGAGAAAGAAAAACTCATCCAATTTCTGATTAAATTTTCAAGAGTGCTACATCTGAAATGGAGTACAACTAGATAGCTTCAAACTAGATTTTTTGTTGGGACTGACTATAATAACTATTTTAATCTTGTATTACTGATTAGGTTGGAACCTAAGGTACTGAAGGAAATAAATCGCTTGATAATATCATGCAGGGTAATTACTTTCAGAGTAATTTCCATCAGTGAAATCATCAAATTGTAAATAAAAAATTTTTTAGAAGTACCTGGATACAGTATTATTAGATTTTTGTTTCCTGGACAAATGCTCATGTTTCCACTTGCAGTTAAATATGGCTGAGGAGAACTGTAGGGAAGCTTAGTTAAGCAGAACTAGAAATTCTAGATTTTGTGGTGGTTTGTGAAGCCCAGAAACATTTGCTATCGAGTTTCTGGGTCAGAACCTGCATAAATAGTTTCTGGTAGCAGGGCCTGTACTACATTCTTCATTAACTGGACATAAGACCACATATTCCATTGCCCCAGTAGCTAACTCAATCAAACCAATATAACTTCCCAAAATAAATCTCATGGGTACTTGAACAAATCCTCATATCCAAAATTAGGCACTGGGTGATTTAAGCTACTAGTAATTAGAGCATATATCTTGATTAGGTTGATTAGTTCAGGAAGGAGTATAGTTCAGGAAGGGGTAGTTGCCCCAATTCAAGTGAACTAGAGATGAGCCCAGAACTTCTGATTGACTGTTACAGGGCAAGTAGACCTGTCATCTTGTTTAAATATGAACACAAGAGAATGTGATATCTGAATTTGCTATGTACATCCCTGTGACCTGAAAGAGGGTCCATTCAAAAACAAAGTCAACATAAGGAAGACAGTTGAATCAAGAGATTGATAGAATCAGGTTCTGGGGATAGGATGTGAGCCCCTTGCCTTACCTAAGTCATCTTTCCTCCTGATTTTTCTAAATATTTAAATCAATAAATAACATTTTTCTCAGGCCAATTTGAACTAGATTTTCTGTTACTTGCCACCAAAATATTTCTTATATGTACAAAACTTTAAGAAGAAAAGAAATGTAAGTAGACATAGGAGAAAGCTATGGAATTGGTAACTGAAAGATAGGTTCTTCTGATAAATTATCAGGGTAGACCGTTTGCTGAAAGTAGGATAAATACAATGGGAAGAATGTTTGAATTTTAAATATCCACTGATAGATATAAGTAGGCAGTTGTTGAAAACCCAGCTGAGCCATAGAGTTCCCTAGCCCTTTCCACCATGTGAGGACACAGTGACTTGGGAAACAGATTTTCACCACATACCAGATCTATCAGTCCCCTGATCTGGGATTTCCCAACCTCGATAACTGTGAGCAACAATTTTCTGTTGTTTATAAGCTAACTATTGGGTCGGCAAATAAGTAATTGGGATTTTTTAAAGAAAATCAAAGACAATTTTTTCATGGAACTAAATAACTTTATTCTGTAATGTATTGCCCATTTTGATCAATGACCTTTTGCCATCTTTCAGGCAGCATCATAATCCCACGTTCAAAAAACTTCTGGTTTTTATTAGCAAAAAACTGAATCAGGTACGATTTGATATCATCATCATTATTGAAATTTTTACCATTCAAGGAGTTTTGTAAAGATCGAAACAAAAAGTAATCAGATGGTGCAAGGTCAGGACTATATGGTGGATGTGGCAAAACATCCCAACCAAGCTCCATTAATTTTTGCCGAGTGACCAAAGATGTGTGTGGCCTTGCATTGTCATGATGGAATACAACACCTTTTCGATTTGTCAATTCGGGCCGCTTTTCTTCAACTGCATTGTTTAATTTCGTTAGTTGTTCAATGTAGACATCAGAATTGATCGTTCGGTTGGGTGGTAAGAGTTCAAAGTAGACAATTCCTTTGTAATCCCACCAAACTGATAACAAAACCTTCTTTTGATGAATATCAGCTTTTGATGTTGTTTGAGTTGGTTCACCTGGCCTGCTCCACGATCTTTTCCACTTGATATTGTTGTAAACAACCCATTTTTCATCGCCAGTTATCAGTCGTTTTAAAAATGGATCATTTTCATTACGTTTCTTTAGCAAATCGCAGCTGCTAATGCGTTGCGTTAACTGTGATTCTTTCAGTTCGTGAGGAACCCATGTATCGAGTTTTTGAACATAGCCAAGTTGTTTTAAGTGATTTTCAATGCATGTATGTGATACATGAAGCTTCTCTGCAATCTCACGTGTTGTACTGTGACAGTCCGAATTGATTATTGCTTTGATTAGGGCGTCATCAACTTCAACTGGACGACCAGAGCGTTTTTCATCTTTGAGTGAAAAATCACCAGAACGAAATTTGGCAAACCAATTTTGACACTGCCGTTCTTTTAAGGTTTCGTCACCATAAACAGCACATAACTTTTTATGAGCTTGCGATGCGTTTTCCCTTTGCGGAAATAAAAAAGCAAAATATGACGAAAATGTTCCTTTTGATTTTCCATTTTTCAAGGAACGCCAAACGAAAACTACAAAACAGATCAAAAAACTTTTTTTCCTGATTAACAGCTGAATAGCCAACTATCAAATAACAAAATGTGTTTTACATTTGTACTACGTCTGCAAACCTAAAAATTCAACTGAAGCCATATATGTGTGAAACCCGCAATTACTTAGTTGCCGACCCAATACTTTATGATATTTTGTTACAGCACCTGAATAGACTGAGACACTGAATGATGTATCCAAAGGGAAAAGTAAGATTCCTGCCAACATAGGCTTAAGATTTAGAGATTGGTAATTTTTAAGGATTAAAAGTTTTTGTATGTAATTGGAGATAGATGACTAAAGTGAGAAAGACTAGATAACCAGTCCAGACAAGGATCCTCATCTGGTTAGGCTCAAGGACTGTGTGGATAGCCTATGTGGGCAGTAAAGTCATCAAACATGATGGTGGTACCCAGGTAGACAAGCATGGAAGAATCCTAAAGCCCTCTCTAAATGGGGGTAAATTCTAGGAGATCAGAAGACAAAACCAATTAAGGGGTAAGAAGGATGGCCCAAAGGGGTTGTTTTATATATAATAATTTATAATAATAAAAGCTAATTAGACTGGACAGCCAAACAACCTTCTGGACATCATTCTGGATGTCCTTCCACAGGAGACGGGGGCGGGGGGTGGGGGGATGTGCAGTTAGGAGTGATCAGGCAGGCAGGCCAGTGGTTAGGGGTGATCAGGCAGGCAGGCAGGCCAGTGGTTAGGGGTGATCAGGCAGGCAGGCAGAGGCAGTTAGGGGTGATGAGGTAGGCCAGAGGTTAACAGCCAACAGTCCTGGGTGCAGGATTGGGCCAAAATTGGCAATCGGACATCCCCCAAGAAGTTCCCGGATTACGAGAGGGTGCAGGCCAGGCTGAGGGACCCCCCTCCCCCATACACAAATTTTGTGCACCTGGCTTCTAGTGGATTAGAAGACTCAATAGGATATGCCACTTTTACAATCTGTCCATTGTAGAAGAAAGCGAGAATGAACATCTTTCCTTGAAATGCCTCAATTCAGGTCAGTTTTAAGAAGAATACAGCTTTTAGGAATGGTGGATAGAAGCGTTCAGAGTTACGACATTGTTTTATTTTAACGTCAAACAGAAATACCTAAAATCCCTTCCATTGTAGCACATGAGTAGATCAGGCTTAGAAAGAAAGTTAACTTACAAAGATAGATCTTAGGGAGAGAAAAGAAACATGATATTTCTAAGAGATTGTGTTAAGACACATGATTTATAATGATTGAAGACTGAGAAAGTGGTTTCATTAAAAAAAAAAAAATTTAAAAATCCAGACAAACGCACAAAGCAGCCTATGGCAACCATTTTCCATTGCTATGCCAAGTAAAGAGGAAGGAGAGTTAAAACTGCGCAGCTGTCCCGAATAAGCCCCTACTTTCAAAGACATGAAGAGTGGTGAGTAGCCAAAACCAATACCCACATGGAAAGAACATCACAAAGCAGTAAATAGTATGGCCAAATGAGCATTGTGAACATCTCATTTCTATTACTTGTTCAATATTATGCTTAGAATTACATTTTCTTTCTTGACAACACTCAAGATCAGGGGAAATGCTTCCTTTACCCCCGGAATAAATCATGTATCATATGGTTGGTAGTGGATCAGTAGTTCGTTAGATGATTTGTATCAGAGGAGAGAGAAATCATCATAACCAGGAAGAAGCCTCAGGCTGGAATCCAAGGGCTTCTGTAATTTGGCTTTATCATAACGAGCGCCATGGTCCCCTACCTGCTATATAATAAACCCAAAGTACTGTAAAGCCAGTAAGCACGTTTATGTCAAAAGAGCAGTGGGCAGATACTTGCAATCCAGGATTCTATGTTTCCAGCCTTATCTCTCTGCATGTTCCCTTTTTGCTGAATTACTTGTAATTTTTCATGCAGCCCCCATATGTCATGTCATTAGGCTCTCTCTGCATCATTTGTCTGAAATGTTTTCTTGCCTCCCCACAACCAAATGTCAAGGTCAAGTATCTTTCCTACCCACTGTAACTTTTCCTGACGTGCTCTCAAATCTATTCACAGAATTGGCTGCTTCTTCGCTGGGTTCTACATTGGCTCCATCAGTACACAATTTCTCATTATTTCATTTATTTACAAGCCTGTAGCCCACTGGTGAACCCTAAGCTTCTTTAAGCAATAGTCTTATCTATCTTCATCTCTGTAGTGATTAGTGAAAAAATAAAACACTTAATATGTGCTGATGAATGAATAAGCAAATGAAATTCCATGCCTCAAACGTTATCTTCAAGGAACACAGGGAAAATGAATTTCCCGCTGTGGGAAACAGAATAATGCCCCTTACCTGCAAAGATATTCCCAGAACCTGTTAGTATGTTAGGTTTCTAGGCAAACGAAGTGACAGTTTGCATTCAGGATGCCGATAAACTGATCTTAAAATAATGACTTTATCCTTAATTATCTGGATGGGTTCAATGTAAGCGCACTGGGAGACAGAAAAGTGCAGTTGGAGAAAGATCTGTGATGACAAAAAAGTGGGGGCAGGGAAAAGCTAGGTTGTTGGCTTTGAAGCTTGCAGAGGGAGGCCATTTGCCAAGCAATGTGGGCAGCCTCTAAGGCTGAACTTGACAAAGAAACGGCTTCTCACCTAGAATCTTCAACAAGGAATACTGCTTTTAGACCAGTGAAAAAATGCATCAGACTTCTAACCCACAGCAGTATAAGATAACAAACATGTGGTTTTAACCCACCAAGTTTGTGGTCATTTATAACAGCGGCAATAGGAAACTAACACTCCTTAAAGCTCTTTTGTGTTTAATTTTCTTATAGGTTCACTAACTTCTCACTGCTTCCGTGGCACCACTTAGTAAGTATATTATGGACCAAGCAATGGAACAAGCACTTTAAAGCATTTCATTTAATATCCACAAACAGCCTCCTCAAAGGACATTAAACGTTTTTTTTTAGATGAGCAAAGAGAGGCTCAAAGAAACTGACTTTCCCAAGGGAGGTCACACAGTTTAACTCCAGTGTAAGATCCTCAGATACGAAGCTCACTCACCTTTGTGTAAATTAGGGATTCCCGAATCCTGTATTCTCCTGGAGTCAGGCATACTCCCCTCACACAGAGCCCGAGGAGTCCAGCCTTCCCTGCGATGTTCTGTGGGCTCCTCTGGGAGTGACATTCTCCTGTTATCCTCCCGCACCTGATTCCTCAAGAAGCACAATTTTGATCACTGCTTAACTCCTAAGAAGAAACCCTTATTTGACCTTTCTCTTCTTCTCAAACTGGCAACAATTCCTCAGGAAGGGGGAACATTTTAGTCCATATTTTTGGCTTCTCATTTTGTTCTTTCTGCATGCTCCCCCTGCTAGGAAGAAAAGTAACCTTCCTGATGGGCGAAATTGAATAAATCTGATCCCCTCTGGGCCATGCTTTTTTGGAGAGCGTGAAGGGGCGGGCGCAGGAATATTGGATTGGAAAAGCAATCCAAGCCTCCCTTTCTCTCAGTGGGACCAATGGTGGATCACCTTTGCTCTTCCAATTTCCACAAAAAACACTCAGCTGTTTCCAGAGTGTGGTTACCACACCAGCAGCATCAACCTCACCTGAGAACTTATTAATCATGCAAATTCTTTATGCCTGCCCCAGACCTACTGAACTTAAAACCTCTGGGATGGGGCCAGCAATCTGTGTTTAATCTCTGTAATGATTAGTGAAATACATAAAACACTTCATATGTGCTATTGAATGAATAAACAAATGAAATCCCATGCCTCAAACATATGGTCATATAACAAGCCCCTCAGGTGATTCTGCTGCACACTCAAGTTTGCAAGCCACTGAGTCATTAGACCGTGCAGCCCCTGGCAGTCCCAGCTGGAGCCCTGTTTTGACTTTAGTAAAGAAGTCAAGAGAAGAAAGTCAGAGGCACATGCATTAAATCAAGCAGCAGTTTTCAATACTGTTGACCTTATAGGCCTGCTTGAGGATGTTTCCCGGCCATTTATACAGCCAATATTTTTAGTCCTATGTGGTATCATTATGCTTATATTCCAATGGGTGCGTCCAAACACCCTTTTAAAGCAAGTAGTGTGCTAGGGTCCCAAGAGTTTGAAATAGTTCTTATTGTTAATAACCTATGAACACAAGGAGTATGGAAGGAAGGGCACAAAGGACAATGATCAGAAGGTAAGTTGAAATCAATAACCCAGGTGACAATGTAACAGAAAAACCCAATAAGGGTATGATTGGCATCAGCCTACATATACCATTGTCCTGTTGGTTCTAATTGGAGACAATGAGAGTCTGATCTGCCTGATGCACCACCAGCCACATATTTTTTCTGTTCACAGAAGGATAATAAGGAAGTAGAAAGAAATGGGATGGAAAATATGAGGCACAGATTGGTTACAGCAGAGCACCAGGCACAGGGGTTTCTAAAAGGGCCCTGTGGCTGTTGCAGGGTATGGGTGGGAAGTGCTTGAGGACCCTGACCTGCTTAGAAGGTTAGGAAAGTTTAAGGGTATTATTGCTGCTTGGTGGGACTCCAAGGATTTTTAATTTCTTTTTTCTACCTTTCAAAGTAAAACAAAGCAAAAATTCAGCAATGTCCATATTTTTTTAATAATAAAAAAATTAGTCATAAGATAAAAGGAAAAAATATGCTTGGTCCATATTAAGACTTAAAATTTTGATTCTGTCCTAGTTACAGGCTGGGGTCCAGGCTTAGCTGAGCCCTGGAGCTGCCTCAGAGCACTGAGTGTGCTGTGTGCCAAATGGGTTCTCCAGGGGATGAGAGATGTGACCACAGAGGTGAGGTGGCACCAGTGTCTTATACCAGGTGGCACACGGGTGGAGACACGTCTCAGAGAGCAAATGCATAGAGTCAGTGGGTTACAGACCCTGAATCAATTTCTTTTCCAGGTAAAACAAAATCTGCCAAGGGCACCAGGTGGGGGAAGCTGGGCACAAAGAAAATTATGGTACTTTGGAATCTAAGCCACAGGTAAAGGATTTAGAGATTGTGGACAACCAAAGGTTCCAGTTCTAGCTCAGCCCTATTACTGCTGTGTGCCCATCAGGAAGTGGCTCTCTCACTCTGTGCTGCTATAGCTTTACTTATACAATGAGTCCCACTTGCCCTGAGGACTTTCTGCTTCCTAGTCAGCACCCTGGCCTCACCACCCTTCCCTCCCCCAGCTTTCCAGGGACTTTACAGGACCCTCTGGACCTCTTTCATGGAACCTGGATAAGTCACTGCTCTCCCGTCTTCTTTCTAATCTTTGCTGTCAGAGTCCCACAGGAGAGAGAGAGATCAAGCAGGAAGGATTTTTTGGGAGGACTTTGGCAAAGGGATTGTTGACAGGTGTGAGAGCAGGGTCAGACTGCCAACCAGGAAGATGGCACCTGAGAAACCGAAACCATCCTGTGTTTCAAGGGTTTGGGACAATGTGTTTACATCTGAGTGGGCAGGAGAACCAGGAGGTGTGGCCATGTGATAGGCCGGAAGTGGGCACTTTATCAGGGGATGGAGCCAGGTGATTGCCAGAAGTGGGCACCTGATCAGGGGCAGGGCCACCTGAAAGGCTGGCAGTTGGCAGCTGATCAGGGTTATAAAGCAGTCTATCCAAAAATATGATTTACAACTAAAAAAAAAGTCAAATTATTTAAAATGATGACACATTAAAACAGCAGTCTCAGGCGGAAATGAAAAGCTACATCCTTCTCTTCTCTTTTAGAACTAGATTGAATCATTGATCAGAATGATAAAACTAACCAGCATTTAAACAGAGCCTTTAATTGGACTCTAAGGTATTGTGATTTATAATAAGAAGTAACACGTCTTTTCCCATAGAGCAAGGGGTTTGTAGATTCAAGGGACTTTGTTCTTGTGCTTATTCTATATCACATTTGGGTTACTTGGAAACTCAATATTATCTACCCCAATGACCTTGAGCCTATTTTCAGAGACTACATAGGAATATTCCCACATCTGTTCTCCTGAATAGGGACCAAGCTACCAGATCTAAACCAAGGGATGGCCCAGTGATGACATAACTGTTTGTAGAGGTATCACTTTTGTAACTTTCTAGTTATTAATATTAATAATAGCAAAAGAACTAAGAAAGGGCTAGGCATTATACATATGGTCATTTGGGCAGCTTCAGTAGGAAGTTGCAACTTTACATTTTCCAGGGAACCACCAGCCCATCCTCTGAAAATCACTGGGAGAAGGGATCCAACAAAGGGGAAGAAGGCTATATACATTGTGAAGTCAGGGTGACACAGGAAAGGTCCTTACTATCAGTCAAGCCTGAAGATTGGCTAGAAGGGGTGGAGCCACTATAAATGCAAGAAATCTTAAAAAGTTAAAATCCACAGAAAGAGGAATTCTCTCTCTCTCTCTCTCTCTCTCTCTCTCTCTCTCTCTCTCTCGATCCTCTTGCTTCCCTCCTGCTTCCCTGCACTCACCCATGTTCCTCCATAACCACGTGGCCCTAGAAGCTGCATGGGCCACAGCCATGGGGACCCCATACCCAATGGACTGCAGTTGGGAATACAAAAGCTGGCCAATGCTGGACTGGAGTGTGCAAATACGGAGTGGAAACTGGACCCAGGCTTTAATCCTAGCTCTACTGAAGATGATATGGGACTTTTTTCCTTGGTGGGAAAGAGGGAGATGGGACCTTGGAAACTCAGGGATTTAATTCTACACAAATAAATACTACTCATTCTCCTGTGTGAGTCTCAGAAAATTCATTTTCTCATGACTTTGCAAGAAGCCTACTTCCACCTGTCACAGGTGAGAGCACCCCACTGATAAGAGATGGAGAGAGCTTGGACATGTGAACTAACATATTTATATATATATTCAAATGAAGTCCCTCTTGATACCAATCATTGACAAGGGTCCTGGGGTCAGGACTGGCTCTTGCTGAACGAGTTTGGTTCTTTGCTTTCTTGTTTATTTGAAAATTTTAGCCTATTTGTCTAACTAATGAGTCAACTTGGCTATTAGCTAAATGTATTTTGGGTCTCTCTTTCCTCAGAACCTTGTTGACCCGTTTGCCTATTGCTGAGAAAAATATTAAAATAGCCAGATACATATAGTTTTTATTATAGAAGGTGATTTGCACTTGCACTGTGATACCTGAATATAATGATTTATTTTTCTTGGAAGATCAATAATTTAACTTAAGAGATGTCTTATTATTGACTATTAACAGTTTTTCTTTAACTAGATGTGCTTTTTCAATCTCCATGTTCTGTGTGCCATTAATTCAATGAATTTATTTTCTGTTATTTTAAATTCTTTTAATTATTACTTAGTTGTTATGTTCTATAGTTTAATAACACAATTTTTCTTATATCTGTGTTCTCTCTCCACCATAGATACTATGTCTGACCTATTGCTTTGATTGCTGTTTATTTTTTGTGTTCACAGTGATTATATTAAGACTTTTTTATTGAAATAATTTAATTTTAATTCAGTTTTTTGTTATTTCATATTTCTAATTTGTATTTTTAGTTCTGTAAAAATGGATTTGAGGTCTCAGGTTATTTTTCTGAATTATATAAATTCTCTTTACATTGTACTGTATTTTGCTGTTCTATTTCCTGGACTTCAAGCTCTTGACTTCTTGAATTGGTCTTTTTATTAACTTCTAAAATGCAAGATATTAATAAGGAATATTTTTTGTACTTTAGATTACTCTTATCAACTTGTGCTTTATCTCCATTTTCTTTTTCCTTCTCAGACAAAGGGGAGACTTGTATTTGCACAGTAATCCAGCGGTATCTCTTCAGTTTGCTTATGTGAAAGCAAATGGACCTGTAAGAAGCCTGCATGAATCCTTCCTAACTCATGCCCCCCTTATCGGAAATGTGCATATTTTCCCCTGAGACAACTTGCATAATTAACAGTGTGTTTCTTTAGGTTATTATAACCCATTCAGTTTATTAGAGCTTGAGGCCATGAGATAAACAAAAAAAGAGTTCATCTAGGCATGTTTGGGATTTTTTGGAGAAGCTCACATTTTTCTTCCAAGATTTCATTAAATGTTCTTTATTATAATTCAGAACATGTAGGCTTGTTTGTGTGTGTACTGGGCACAAAACCAGGATTACCTACTCCAAGATGGCAAACCCTCAGGATTCAGATAACTTCTCTGTCTTGATTGAGAGTTAGAGCCTTCCTTCCTTCAAAGACACTTTTCATTTTTCCATTCCATTCATCTAACTCCAATGATTCATTTTTTATCAGAGACACAGGTCTACCCAACAAACTCTGATTCAGTGTATCTATGATAGAAAACAGAATCTGTAATTTTCATCAGATATGGAAATTGTTCAGTCATTCTTTCTTCAAATATTTTTATGTCCCTTTCTGGTATTCCAGTTACACATATTTTAACCCACTTGATATTGTCCCACATATCACGATGCTCTGCTTATTTTTTCCCCCCAGTCTTTTTCTTTCAATGTGGAGACTTTGTATTGATATAGCTTTAAATTCATTGCTCTCTCTACTCTCCCCACTCTCTGCCCCCCCCCCCCCACCCACCCACCGAGTCTCTAATCTGCTGCCAATCCCATCCGGTGTGCTTTTCATCTCTATAAGTTTAACAGCATGTTTTCAATCTCTATAAGTTTAATTTTCATCATCTTCATCTTCTATGCCCGTCTTTATTATGTGCATACTTTCTGCTACCTTCCTAAAATATGGAGTATATTTAAATAGCTGTTTTAATGTCCATGCATACTAATTCTACCATGTGTTGCATTGTGGGGTTTCTTTCTCTTGATTGATATTTCCCTTTCTTTATGAATTATATATATTTTCTTGTTTCCTTGCTTGTTAGGTAATTTTTGCTTGAATTTCAGAGACTGTAAAGCTTACGTTGTCGGGGATTGGACTTTGTTGCAATCTTTTAAATATTTTTATAATTTTTTTTCTGGGATACAGTTAAGTCCTTTTGAAAGAATTTCAATCTTTCAAATCTTGTGTTTAAGTTTTGTTAGACTGATGCCCAGTAGTCTTTAGCCTAGGTCTAATTTGGTTTCACTTCTGAGGCAATACTCTTCTAACAACTTCAGTTTGCAATATATATGTCAAGAAGTCTTTCATTTTTGTTTGTGAACTATTCCTGGCCCTGCATGATCCTTAGACATTGCTCTGGTTCTTTATATTGGTTCTTCCTCCAGTGTTTGGGAGTTTCCTCACATGCATGGATTTATCACCAGAATGCTGACTCAAAAATGTGCTCTGCCTATCTCCAAAGTGTGCTCGCTCTCTCTCACGCTCGCTCGCTCTCTCTCTCTCTCTCTCTCTCTCTCTCTCTCTCTCTCTTTCTAACTCCGTTTGAGTCCCCTCTCCCCTTGCTACAGGCTGCATACGTATTCTCTCTTGGCACTAAGCTGGGCAACCATAAGGCTAACTTAACTTGTTTTGCTTCTTTCAGGGATCACTTTTCTATGCTAATTATTGTCCAATGTCTGAAAACAGTTGTTTTATATATTTGGGGTAGTTTTTTATTGTTTACGTGTTTTTTTTTTAGTTTGTGAAAACAGGAAGGTAAATATTGTCCTGTTAATTCACCATGTCTAGAAGCAGAAGTCCTCTCATGAGTATTTTAAATAAAATGTTGTAAAGGGCACTTGATTTAGACCCAACTGTTATGTAGAAATGGTGTCTAAAACTAAAAGTGTCAAAATAAAGAGAACAGTAGCTAGGATCACCTTTAGGTCCTGGTGAAAGGAATAAAAAAGTGCTTATGTAGGATATTTCCAGAGGATTAGCTGGCTCCTGTAAGGGCCTTCTATCTCCCCAATACTTGCTTTCTCCTCTCCACTCTATTTTTATTCCGAATTCTCTCCAGGTAGCCCTTACATATCTAACACACGTAAGAGGGTCTGCCCATGCCTGGTGATGGAAACGAGAGAGAAAAAAAAAGTCCTTATTCTCACTGCAGATGGTAAGAAGGGGCTATATGTGATTTACTCCTGACTTTAGAATTGCATGGAGAAGCTTTAGGATCCTTTTTGTTGTTGTTAATCCTCGTCTGAGGATATTTTTTCCATTGATATTTAGAGGAAGTGGGAGGGAGAAGGAGAGACACAGAAAGAGAAATATTGATGTGAGAGAGACACATTGATTGGTTGCCTCCTGCACGTACTCCAACTGGGGCTGGGAATCGAGCCTGCAATGGAGGTATATATCCTTGGCCAAAAATGAACCTGGGACCCTTCAGTCCGTGGGCCAATGCTCTAACCACTGAGAAAACCAAGGGGGTGCTTTCTTTGTACAAACTAGGGCAGGGGTCCTTTCTTTGTAGATCATCCAACACATAATAGCTTAACTTGGGAATTTTAGTCTTTCCCTTTTTAGCACTAAACTCTTAGATCACACCACATCCCAGGAAACAGCCATTGCAATTCTGTCATCAGTGTAGACGCCCTGGGAGTCATTTAAGGGATTAGAGCCACATCAGAATCTCATTTAAGCATAATTTACTTTCATAAGCCGTACCACCTTGATTAACTAAATTAGTAGTTCCTTAAAGCACCTTCGTGGTTTTAAGTAAGTCACTTTACTTTTAATGTTTTGCAATAAGGTTTATTTTACTGGCACCTTCTCCTACAGTTCTGATTTGCTGATGTTTTCCAAAATCCAACAGAGTGAATGGTTCATGAGAAAACAGAACTATTTAGAAAATAAATTAGAACACAGCTTGTCTTTCTATGCTCCATATGCTCAACAATGTCTTATTAAATTAAATTCTAGTAAAGTGTCTCAGAACTTTAAAATGCCACATTGGACTCCTGAAATGAAAAATCATGTTGCTTTGCATTCATTTATTGACACTTTAGTGTAAAAATATGAAGCTCTAAATTCTAATTGAAGAAATACTGACCATAGTCTGCACCACACTTGATATTTGCACTAAAAGGCTAGGTTGATGGTATCATAAAATTGAGCTTCTGAAGCAAGTTTATGTGTGGATGATAACTGACTCAGAGTGAGTCAATTCCAGTTCCAATTCTGACTAATCCAGAGAGCAACGATTTAGAGAAATCACATTGCATTACCTCAAAGTACATTTATAAGATATGGCTCATTAATGATTTCAACCATAGTTTGTTTTAGGTAAGTGGCCTGATGATTAGCAATGCAAATATTAGTCTCTCGATGCCAAATCTGGCTAATATTTATACTACTTTAAAGACACATACACATCACAAGTCTCTTCTGAAATACTTAAGAAACGAAACACTTGGGATTGGGGAGAGGAAACAATCCGGTCACTATCAGATGAAATTGAAAGCCACACATTTTAGAATCATTAGATTTGTTTGGCTACTGTAGGGAGTTAAAGCCTTGAATACAGAGATTCTTGTGCAATTAAAGATATGAGAAAAGTCCTATTCTAAGAGCCAGTCCGATAACAAGGTTGCCATGATTCATGATTTTTTAAAAGAAGTACCAAAAGGGATATATGTCTCTCCCTTTTGTCTTTAAGATATCTCACATGCTATCTTGAGCAATTGCAGCCTTCTGGCCATTTTGTTCAAATGTGGCTAAGCCTAAGGATTAATGCCCAAAGACCAAATCATTCATCAGACTACATATTGGCAGGCATCTAGCAGAAACAAAGAGCATTGTGGGTGAATTGTGAAAAAGGCAAGGAGATTGAAGCTTTAGGTCATGGTCAAATTTTTGCCACTAACAATCTAAGACCAAGTTTTTTCTGGACCAGAACTAAGTGAGAAGCAAAGGGGCAAGGAGAATCGTGTGGGGTTTTTTTTGTTTTTGTTTTTGTTTTTTAAGACAAAATATATATTCCATTATTTTTAAAAATTATTTTTAACTTTAAAAATTTAAAGTCCTTTAATATGACATTTTTTCTTATTTGTTAAGAGTTTATACTATCCTTTGGTATATAAAGTGATAATTTTACTTGTGTGATTTTTAAGTGTTCTTACTGTGTAGAATCAAGTATAGCAACCATTGCACTTCCGTTCTTAAAATTTTATTATTGGTCCATGAAATCTGTAAGTCCACCAGTAATTGGCTAATATTAAAACTTGTGAATGAATGAATGAATGAATGAATGAAACAATCAGTGAAATCAGTGAATGAATCAAAACAAAGTGGTAATAGGGTGTTGATGAGAGTCAAGAATGGTAATCAGTTGTAGGCAGACAGAGAAAAACTGTAAGTGTCAGAATCCCCTTCAGAATGGGATATAGTGAGGAGGACTAAATGACAATTTTTACTTCTGCATGTTTTACCAAAGACTCTAGTTTCATTTTCTTTAAATGAATTAGACTTATCTAATTCCAAGCCTCTGTTCAACCTGCAACAAGATATCTGGAAATTAAGTATGGGGCTGAGGAATCCAGGTGTCTCAAACAGAGGAAGTTTTCAGGGTCTTCCAGACCATTTACTTTTATAGACTTTGAAAACATCTCCTGTAGCCATACTGGCTAGGTGTGGTTTTCAAATTTCAGAATCTTGAAGACCATAGTTTGGAACTCAATATTCAAGCAGCCTGACTTCTGCTTGTTGCTCTGACCTTGCTTTTGAGCTTCAAGAATTTGGCTCTTTTTTTAAATTTTTTATTTCTAGCAGCCAAACCTTGGCTGTCCTTGGCTGCCTTATTTTTCCTGTTGTATATCAGTAAGTCTTTCCTTTTTGTTTGTTTGTTTTTGATGGTTTTCCACTCTTTTTGAGACTAAAATAGCAATAGTTCTGCTCCTGAAAACCAGTAACTGGTCCCCAATAAGCATTGCTGCTCTTCTCTTATGTCAACTCCAGACCTGCTTGAATTTTTGTCTGCTGTCTATTCTTTGGAATTATCACTTATTCTGCTCCACAAAGTTGCTCTAACCCCCAAAACCCTTCTCTACACCATATGACCAGATCTTGAATATGTGTCACTGTATCCTCATTCCCCACTTCCTCCTTATTCCTTTCTTAAGGCCACATGCCTCAAATAAAAAACCTCTGAGTAATTTCCCTTACTTAATGTGCACGGTTCATTAGTTTGTTGTTCTTTAATTTCATTTACATCTGTCAATATTAAGCTTCATTTCAATTTCCTAGCACACAATTCTCATGAAAAAGTTAAATCTCCCCAGATAACTGTATTACTCCTGATTATTTGTTTTGTCTTTAGTTGAATTGTAATCAAATTCAATAGTCTTATGATGGAGAAAATTGCCAGTAAATACAGAGAATATTCCATATATTTTCAGATCTATAGAAAATTCAAAACATAATCCACTATAATTACTGGATATATTAAAACCTTAGTCCTTCCTTTGTACTAACCACATTTGCAGTGCTCAGTAGACTCATGGGGCTACAGGCTTCTGTACTGGACCGTGTCCATATGGAACATTTTTATCATCACAGGAACTTCTGTTGGGCAGTGCTGCCTAACAAAACCTCTCATTTTGTTACTATGCAAACCAAGGACCCTGAGGTTAATTGTCTTATCAAGGACACAGAGCCAGCTAAGGTTCAATTAAAAACTAGTTATCACATTTCCTGGCTCCCTTTTTTTGCTCAACTTACAGTTTTTCAACTTACAGTTGTAAATATTATGTTTGTGTTGGTTCCTCTGCCCCAAATTGTCAAAAGCTTTTTGATTCTAAAGTGTCTGTTTTATGGTATGAATTTGAAGAACCGAGAAGCTTCAAGGAAAAGCCATTATGGCTATAAAAACAGTTATCAGCAGAGCCTGGATATAACAAGTGTTTTCTGACTTTGGTCTTCAAAAGATTTGTTGCGTGGAATATTGAGAGATTGATCTTAAAATTTTTTGTGTGTAGCTAGTCACAGAAAGCGGACAAAACTCATGCCCAAAACCACAGTCAAAGAAAAGATACCTGCTCACCGTCGGTCCTGGTTTAGAGTCTGGATTTCTGCCCATGTTTGTGGAAGGACAAATGCACTTTCAGCCACAGCCAACACGTGGATCTCTGACATGGAATTCCACTCTCCAAGAACTTCCCAAAGGCTAGCAATAACTGGAGGAACTGATCCAAGAGAAATACTTACAACCACACCCACTGGGAGATCTGTCTGTCTTCCTGCTTCCCCACACTTCCTGCCCTGCTAAGGACTGTGAGGACCCTGGAGAGAACACCCAGTCTCTTTTCTGGCGGCACTATGGGTGTTCAGAGGAAGGCTTGACCCCAGGGAGACACTCAGGCTTCTATTCCAAATCCCAAGTGAATGCTGCCATAAGGACTGCTTGGTTACCAACACTCAGGGTGATGCTCTTCAAATGTTTTCCGTTTTCATGCTTGGAATCTTCATTGGATTGAGATGCTGCTATTCACACTCCCTGGAATAAAGTGTGATCACCCCAAAATAGTCTCTTTTTTTCTCTCTCTCTCCACACAGCACACAGGGCAATGCTGAGTGAACAGCACACACAGCCTCTGACAACTGGAGCTCAGATTCTAAACAGACCATGAATATAGAGGTGCATGTATCTTTTTGAATTAATGTTTTGGATTTTTTCCCCCAGATATATACCTAGAGATGGAATTGCTGGGTCATATGGTAGTTCTATTTTTAATTTTTGTGGAACCTTCATTCTGATTTCCATAGTTGTTGTACAAGTTTACAATTCTATCAACAGTGCACAAGGATTCCTTTTCTCCACCAACACTTGTGAAACTGGTTACTTTTTTATTTGAGGAGAAAAGATGGGTTAATAGAAAATGCAACATGGCTAAAATTCCAATAAACTATTGATCATAGACTATTGTTACCATATTTTCTAATGAGCTAAGAATATAATTTCAGTAGAAAAGTTTATTTTTCTCCAATATTGAGATAAATAAGTAGACAATGCATTGCACTTGTGCCAAACTATAGATGTTTTTAATAAGGAATATGAAGGAAGGAAGGAAGGAAGGAAGGAAGGAAGGAAGGAAGGAAGGAAGGAAGGAAGGAAGGAAGGAAGGAAAGAAGGAGGTAATTTCTAATGAAATGGAGTGATCATAGATTCTATAAATCTAGGGGGAAAGACAAGCTTCTTGGCACTTTGGTTTTGCCAAAATGGGAGTAGTGGTAATTTTGGTATAATGGTTAACAGAATAAACATTATAACTTGATTTCAAAACTAGACTCTGAACTCATATGGGCTAGGTGAAAATCCTAGCTCCATCATACTACATGACCTTGAGCAAAATAATCCCCCCATCTGTCTTTTGTCTGCCAAAATAGGCTAAAAATAAGAAGACAGTAAATTTCTGAAAGCTAATGTGCTTTGAAGAATGTTTGGTGCATAATAGGCACTATAAAAATATTAACTCATTCTTAACCTCATTCAATAAATAATCATATTCACTTATCATGTCAGTTACCTTCTCCCAATATCCTTCTCTTACAGTTTAGTAGGTCAGAGTTCAACTTGTGTATTATGGGGCTGAAATCAAGGTATTAGCTGAGCTATATTCATTTGTGGAGTCTCCAGGGGAGGAATTGTTTCCTTACCATTTCTAATCTTTAGAGGCCACCCACATTCTTCAGCTCATGACCCCTTTCTTCATCTTCATAGCCATTAACTGCAGGCGGAATCCTTTTCATACTGCTATCTCTTTTGTTTTCTGCAGCCACGAAAGCTTCTGCTATTAAGGACTTATGTGGTTACATGGGACCAGCAAAAATAATCCAAGATTATCTCCCTTCTTCAATGCCTTTAACTATAACCACGTCTACAAAGTCCCTTTTACCACATAAAGTAACACATTCACACATGCTCTGAGGACTAAGACATGGACATCTTTAGGGACCATTATTTTACCCACTACACCTTCCAATCCTATACTAATATAGGCATACATGCACACTATACATACAATAATCTTACCATTACATTGTCTTTCATTCCCACTCAATATACCAACCTCATAATGTCATAGTTTTAGCTAGAATAGAGATAGTGTATTTTGCCTTAACCTATGTGTAAGTGTCTTGGTCCATATACAACACTATGTCAAACTTTGTGGCACATGATACACACACACACCCATAAATCCTTTAGGGTGTGTGGCAATGTAAGGCAGTGGAAAGCATCTTAGCTGGAGTCAGAATACCAATTTGTTACATCCTCTGCCAATAGATTTTTGTATGCCACTTGACCAGTCAGTCAGTCTCCCTGAACCTCAGTCTCCTCATTAATAAAACTGGAGTTGGAATAGATCATTCTTAATTCTAAAATTGCATTAATTGCATGCCAAAACCAATGTGTAAACTGAACTCATTCTTCAAAGCAAACAGTGTCAAGCTCTCAAAATAAACATTATAACTGAAACTGAACTTGAGCAAATTATGAGAAAGTAATAGGAATGAAAATAGACTTTATTTTTCTGTCTTGCTACCTTGAACCTACTCCCAATAGCTAGCAACATTTTTCAAAAAAGGATGAAGGTACCCATTACTTTCTCTCATTATAATGCCACTGTCCATGTTATAGATTTGTTATATCTGTTACATCCTCACAGACTACATGGACTGAAAGTTTCTGAACATTGGGGGATTTATTCTACCTTGCTAATGATAAATTTCACCTAAGCCATGCACTATTAATAATATATATTTTGAATACCCCTGAACACTGCTATCACCTTCATTTCTTCACAGTTTTTCTTTTCCTGCATATTCTTAAAGACTCTTTCAGTATCCCATGTGTCTTAGACAAAATGGATCATTTCTCCTTAATGACAGAGGCCAATACCCCATTGTTTTGTAGCCCTTCACAGAGTTGCATATAGAGCAAAAGTTGACAATTACTCCATAAGTTAAAGAAGACATTTCACTGACTGACTTGGTCTGTGCAAAGCAAATCTATCAAATTTTCTAATCCTGTTAGATTTGGCTGCAAATGCATATGCTAAGTCTCCCAAGTCAGCCTTGGCTGACTTATAATTCAAGTTTCAAAAGGACACAGCGTTTAAAATAGATGTATGTTATCTTCACAGCCTTCTCATAGGCCACTTAACTGGTATCTTTAGAATCAGCTTCAGCCATTTGATGATTGTGACAAGCTGAATAAGTGACAGGTCTTTTATATTTGAGTTTCTCCCTTATACAGACATGAATTGCAGAATTTGCAAGTGAACAGGCTCCCTCCATTAAAAGGTATCCAGCAGGAGGTACCATCTCATCTCAACATCTTAAGACTCAGAGAATATGAAACTGCTTCACAGTGTGAGGACTGGCAGAGACATCGGAATAGCTTTGTTCTTATGTATGTGAGACTCCAGAGAGATAAATGGAGATGAGGCAAGAGCTGCCATTATAGTTTTTCCTACTGGAAGCCAGGAACTGCGCCTAGAAAAGAGCAGCGATAGCTTTGCCATTTGCCGTTGTTAAAACTGTTGAAAAAGGAAATAATAGTTCAGGGAAAACAAATATCCACAAGCCAGAAGTCAGTGTAGTGCTGTCCCTGAGAACTGACTGAAGAAGACTCCTGGCAAGCCCAGTGAGATGGATCAGCATGGTGTTGTGAGTTACCTCCTTCCTGCTGCTCTGACCTCCTAGATCAGAAGGCCATAGACGTACCTCACAGCGGTAATTGCCCTGCTTTCAAAAATGATTAAGAATGTATTGCACCCAGCCTTAACCGATTTGGTTCAGTGGATAGAGCATCGGCCTGAGGACTCAAGGGTCTAAGGTTCAATTCGGGCCCAGGGCATGTACCTTGTGCCAGAAGCTGATCATTGTCAACAGTCTTCATTGCTCCGAATTGCACCCAAACCACTGGTTTTTCTGAGCCAGTAAATAAAGTTTAAGAAGCAAGCAGAATATATTGCACCCAAACCATAGGATCTTCTTGATTCTGCTTCTCTCTAGGTTAAGAATTTACTTCCCACCTTTCTTCGGTGGAGAACACTTTACTCACCTTTATAGACTATACATTTCTATACCTAGACTATACATTCTTAGAAGGCAGGAATGGTAGCTTGCTCACTCGTTTATTCTTAACACTTAGCAAAATATCTGACATTGAATAGAAACAACCCCCCCCCCCAAAAAAAAAATGTAAAAAATGAGTAAATGATCGGCTTTTCCTCTTATATGGATGAAGTGACTGTTCTCTAAAACCCCATATTGCCATTGTTTACTGTTTTAGGACTATACTTACCTATCTCCCCTGTGAGATTCTTGAGGACAAGGACTATTACCTCTGTATCTCCCAAGGCTAGGGCAGTTTCTTGTACAATGTGATGTACTCATCAAATATTTTGAAATAAATGTGAATGGATGAAATATATATTGCTTGTATGGCTCTTAAATTTTTTCATATTTTAAAGGGTCATCTGAAAATAATTTGAAAATTAAAGTAAAATCTAGAAGGAATTTTAAACCTAATCTAGCCTAACACCTTCCTTGTGGGTCAGCTGATTTATCTACACAACTAGCTATTAGCTACTGTCTTTCACCTTTTAAAAATGTGCAGTTTTGTATATAATAGTCACATTCAATATTACGAAAACAATGATTAAGCATAAATATTAAGTTTCTGATCAAGCATCCTCTCTACTACAGTGGTGCCTCACATAAAGAACGCCTCGCACAGCGAACGCTGCACACAACGAACTTCCTTTCATGATTCATACAACGAACTTCGTTTCACACAACGAAGTCGCCCGAGCTTCCACGACTGCTTCGCCCGAGCTTCCACGATCGCTGCCGATGTATTGCATCCTTCCGCGCAGGCACTGCAGGCAGTCGTTAGTCACTGCGCTTAACTTAAGCACGTATCACGGCAATCATTCTTCATTACGAATTAAATCACTCACGTATCACGGCAGTCGTCCTTTTAAGTTAAACTCAATATTTTTTTTATATCATGGCTTCTAAAAAAAGCAGGAAGGTGATTTCTGTTGAAATGAAACAGGAAATAATTAGAAGGAGTGAATGTGGGGTAAAACAGTGTGACCTCGTCAAAGAGTTTGGCCTCAGCAAGACCACCATTTTCACCATTTTGACAAATAAGGATGCAATCAAATCAGCCGAAGTAGCCAAAGGAGCAAACGGGATCAACAATCTTTACTCCGATACTCTTGTCCGTTATTTCTGGCAGATGTTGGAGAAAAGAGAAAAACAAACGACTTTGGACAGGTTTTTCATGAAACCATCGGCCAAAAAGCAGAAAATGGATGAAGATGTGCAAGATTCGGTAGACTCTACTTAGTCTGTCTTAAAATTAAAAAAATGTGTGTTTTTTTAAAAAAAAATTATGTTTTTAGATGTATCTAAATAAAAATAATAACAAAAAATTTATCTTTTTTTATGTCATCTTAGCATATTTTATGCTACAGAACGAATTATTTTTTTTAACATGTATTGTTATGGGAAAACGCGTTTCACATAACGAACTTTTCACATAACAAACTTGCTCCTGGAACGAATTAAGTTCGTTGTGTGAGGCACCACTGTATTTTCTAAGTCTTTATAATTCTCTTAGTTATTTCAGTCAAGTTGGAGTAAACATTTATTGCATCTCTGTGTGATTCTGACACCAACTCCACAATAGTTACTCTATATCTCCATTTTACAGATAAGAAAGTGAGGAAAATTGCCCAAGGTTGTGCAGTCTTGAAGTTTCTCAGGCACACATAAACTATCTTCAGATCCTCTTCTCTTACTGTTATCCCCTCAGTATAGACCCTCTACTGCAGTTCACCCCTGCCAGGCCATATTCCTTATGATTACTTAGAATAGGGGTGTCGAACTCAATCAGAGAAGGGGCCAAAATCTAAAATCCAGCCTAAATCGCGGGCCGAATGGTTTACTGAACAGTCATAAACTGACAGCGGAGTGCAGTGATGACAGCGCGGTGCGGGCCACATTGCAAGGCCTGGCGGGCTGGATTTGGCCCGCGGGCCTTGTGTTTGACACATGTGACTTAGAAGATATGTCTGTCTTCTGTTTTTAAATAGCTAACCCCACCAAAATAAAAGCAAGAGATGTGTTATTCCTCTTTATTGCCCATAGTCTGGCCTAAGACCAGGTAAAACGTATTGATTGTTCTAGGTCTCATATGTTTTTACCTTTCCACAGCAAGCTATAAACTCTTTCAAATATCCTGTAAGATTTCCAATGAAGCAACAGTTCATTTATTGAGGATAAGATATGATGTAAACTAAATACCCCTCTAAGAGTCTCCAAAGCACTCATCTGCCAAGCAGAAGAGGACTCTCCAAGATGCTGATCTCACTGCCTCTTCTAGTCATGCTAGGATATAGGGATATAAACAGGAAATTTGTTTTTTTCAATAATAAATTTCCTTTTTCTTGTCTAGTTTCCTTAAAACTCTCAGAAGCTTCCCTTTAACACAACTGAACATCAACATTTCCAGAGAGAAGAAAGTAATTCATTTTGTTGAAACCACTTTACAGGTGTAAGTTTTTGTTTTATAAGCAGAAGCCCTCAGAGCCCATAGTTGAGTGCCAATAGTTTTCTTTTTTGCATTCACATTGTATTGTGTTGTGGGAAAGAAAGCCAGTTAACCTCCCTAGGAAACTCATATTAGAATGAACTCTTCAGTATGTTAAGTAGTAAAAGCTTTTCAATGACGTATGTTGCTTTTGAGTTGTTATAAAATCTCCATCTAGAAAATTGATGCAGCAAGTTTATAGCAAGAATATTTTTTTTTTAAGTGACTTTTCTCCTCCCTTCAATAAAGACAAATACAATAGTTTGAATCCACATACCAAAACTTAAATGGATTCACCTTTAAAAGTTCAGAGAAAAGGAGAATATGAACATTCCAACTCAATGAAGAGTAGAGAAAATATAAGGTAATTTTGGATACCGAGTCCTACAGAAACAATTTCCATTATTTTCTAAAACTGCAAAATGCATTACCATTTTTTTCTGAGTCTTCTACTGAATTATGGATTCAATTCTGATTTCTACTTTTGCCATAGCAGTCTGCATGTATTAATTTCCCTATAGTACCATCTCTTCAATTTATGAACTACATTTGAACATCAACAGAAATATCAAGTAAATAAGAAATAATTAACTTCCTACTACTCTCAGGAATTGATAGAAAGTAGGTTTATATTTTTCATCACTTTTCCAGACAGGCAACATGGTAGGAATGGGCTTAGAAATGAATAGATCCAGATTTAAATCTGTGCTCCCCTGATAAAAGGGAGTATGACCTTGGGCTAGTTCTTGCATTTGGTTAAAAATTTTAATTCAGTCAAGGGAAACAAACTATATTAAACATTGAATTTCTCAAATGTTAATGGAATTAATTATACTGTGAGGATTAAATAAATTGAATAAAGCACCTGGCTCAGAATTGATGCTCTATAATTATTGGCTCCCTTTTCTTGCACAAATTTCCTGTTTATATCCCTACTAGTAGCCCAGTGCATGAATTCATGCACCATGAAAGGAAATTAATTAGAAGGTAGCAGGCAGGGCAGGACTGGGTGAGATGGGCCAGACCACTCTGGAGCCAACCTCCCACATTCCCTCCACAGCATTTGCAGAGTGAGTGGGATCCCTTTGGCCGATGGGGTCCCTCGACCTGGATTGTGGGGATCAGGCCCAAACTGGCTCTCTGACTTTTCCCAAAGAGTCCCGGGGTACAAGAGGGCATTCTGCAAAGTTGCTGTCATAAAGGATGTGGAATGCAAACACAAGTGTACAATAAACCAGATTCCAGGTCAACAGTGCCCCAGCAACAACATAACCCACAGCCAAAGGTGGAATTGTGCGGCCCCACTCTGGTTTCAGCATGTGTCACCTGAGAACTCTCTCTGCCAAATCACTGCAGCTCGGCAGCTCCTGCACTGAGCATCTGCCTCCTGGTGGTCAGTGGGCATCATAGTGACCAGTCGGATGGGTGGAGGGACACTTAGCATATTAGCCTTTTATATATAGATGAACAGAAACCTATTTAAAGGCAAAATCAGTGCCTCCTAATCAACTTATTATACCACCTTCTTGAATTCCCCCCCTTTTGTGGAAAAAATATATGGCATTTTGAATATGTTTTTTAAAACTGTGTGTTATTAGGCTAGAGAGATTAATGTTTTATCTTCCTTAGGTGGGAAAGTTTTTAAAAAGAAACAAAAATAAGGAAAAATATTTTTGAAGTAAATATCAAGAAACATTGTATGAGCATCAATGTCATCTATATTTGAATTCCCAGTGGAGCATACCACCTTCCCAGGAAGGTTATTCATGGCTTTGTGGGCTTTCATTAAATAAGTCCCTTGGAAATAATGCTTTATAAATTTATCTTCAAAAGGATTTAGCAAATGACCCATTTATCTCATCCAAACATGAAAGAAGAAATCTAGTAGAGACTAAAAAAGATCTCAAATATCCTCTACATTAGTTTACCACAGATGGTCACCAAGCCTGAGCTTGAAGACAAGCTTCACATGCAGTCCTCTAACTTTTGAGGGCTAGTTTTTTGAGTTTGTGGATAAAAACAGAGGCCACATAGTAAACCTGAAAAGCTCGAGGGAAGGCTGCATGGCAAGAATGACAAGCTCAGACACCTGAAATTAAAACTTTCTAACTAAAAGCGTGCTGAGGTGGGTAGTCATGTCCTAGGTTGGTATCTTCTTTGACAAAAGTCAATCTTTACCTTATCTGAGCATACTTCTTCACTTCTTGCAGATATGATAACTTAGCTTTGGAATGTCAGGGTGATTTCATGTTGCCAGGCCCCACAGAGCATGTTAGCCGCACTGGTGATCCCCTTAATTGTTAACTGTTAACTATCTTATTCCTGCCAATGTAAAAGAAATTTGGGTCTATTCGTTTTACTTTTCACCCAATCCCAGAGTTTTCCCCTCTTTGCTTTCTCCTGCCTCCCTAATCTATCACCAATGGATTTCATGTAACCCCATTATGTCTTCTCATTTGATTCTGATTTATTAAATAAGGGGCAAAGCTGTCATTCTCTGGAACATTTTCTCAATCCATTGAGATCTTACTTCCCAGCAATTGTCATCAGTTTGGCTCAAAAAAGCTCATATAAATTATCTACAAGTTTGGATGTTTCTTATTTGACAAGTTCTAAATTCTTAGTTCTCTCTGTTGAACTAAAAATAGGCCTAATAATTATTTCTTCAAATTGTGCCAGTTCTGTCCTATGGAGCATTACAGACTACTGGGACTCCTCTTCCCATGTTATAGTAGCTATCTACTCTCTCTATTTTTTTATTTTTTTTATTTTTTTTTAGAACACAGCACTCAGGTTTTTCTCTGGAGAACCACACCTCACCTTGTTTCAGTACATTTGGGTCTGAATTATTGATTGCTACTATCTCCAGGGGTGGGGTTATGATTTATACATGACTCATAGTGCTCCCATTACAGCAGTTATTAATTCAGAAATGAGCATGAAACCTAATTTGGACCTGTATTTTTGCTTTGAGTTATTGAGCAAGAGCAGCATTCACTGTTTTTGGTAGACTTGTAACAGGATAGTAAGAAGCTAGAAAAATTCTTGAGCAAATGGAATAGGGAAACTGAGATAAGAAAATTAAACAAGCCAAATAGTTTGGGAAGCTTGCAGCCAGCCTATGAATTACCAGATCTTATCTACCCCAACCAAGGACATTTTAGAGCAAATGGTTAATATCTCTTCTCCCTAACCAGAGAATATATTGTATAACTTAAATCACCCTGAAACTGCTAAGGCATGAGGGGGTGAAGTAGGGAGGGGAAAAAGGAGAGTTTTATCTTACTCACTGAACAAAGAAGTCAACAATCTTAGGATTTTCCAGATATTCTCATAAATTCTGGGAAAGCTACAACAAAGTAAAAAAGGAACCTTGAAATCTAGTCTATACTGAAGATATCCAGTAGAGGAACCTTGAAACCTATAGACAGAAAGGTATAAAATCCCTCGTGCACACTCAGAGTAGCCAGGTACCCATTTGTGCTTTATGTCAAATGTATTTTTAATAAATTCGCTTGCCTTGCTTCCCTAATAAATTCACTTGCTACAATATTGCTGTCCAGTGTTACTCCTTTGAAATCTTTCCTATGAGTCTGACAAGAGCCGAGGAGGGACCATCCCTCTCTGACTCAGGGCTATCCAAAAACATCTTTTCTGGTGTCCTACAACAGACTTAGCCACCATCTTGCCTATAGGAAGAAAGAGCCTCTCTGGAAATGAGGCTGATGTAAAAAAGGAAGTGATGAACAAAATAGGTCCAGAGGCATGGATGCATGGAATAGACTGACTGACAGATATCAGAGGGGAGCAGATAGGGTGGGGGGACTAGAAGAGATTAAGCAAATAATGAATATGCACATATACATACCCCACAGACATGGACAATAGTGTAATAAAGATCTAGGAGACAGGTCAGGGGATGCTTGGAGTGAGGTAAAAGAGGGTACAATGGGGGACATCTGTAATACTAAAAACAATTTTTAAAAAAGGCAGTGCAGAAAAGAAATGCGACTGGATCCTGAAATATCTAGCTAGGTATGAAGGCAGAGGTACTTCCCTGCAGTTTCCACGTCTATAAACTAAAACATTCCTTTTCTTAAGTTTGCTTATGTTGGATTTATTGTCATCTACACCCCCAAAAACCTTGACTGTTTCACACAATGCAACATTCTATGTATATTTGAAAATTGATATTATTTCCTCTCCATAATCTTCATTATTTCAGAAAAGAAATCCTCAATTTTCACTCATATCAAAAAGTTTAGCAAATCTCTTTTGATTTTTGTTACTATGTTCCTTAGTTCTTACTGAACTAAATAAGAATAAAAAACTGCTGACATAAACAATATATAAAAGAAAAATATATAAATTTTTGTTATTAGAACAATTTTCAAACACCTTAGACATGCTGCTTCATATCACTCAACTTGCCAACTTCAACCTGATCAATCAGGTTTCCAAAGGACCTCTATTTGCTATCAGCAACTTAAGTTATATATTGTAACCCAACTATATGTGTTTACTAATATTCCATTATTATAATTTTCAGCAATTAAAAACACACACACACAAAAAAAAAATCCAAACACCCATCCCCAGTTAATTTAAGATTCAAAGATTTTCTACTTAAATAATTAAATATACGTATTTATTTGTACTATGTGCAATTTTGATCCTTTAGTCAGAGCACATAAAAATAGCTAAGGCATAGTCCCTTATTTTGAGTATTTTATACTTGCTAGATTAAAACACATTATGACCACCATAACCATTATCAACCATAGGGCTCCTATTTGTTTACTGAGTACTTAAAATATAATAGGCTTGGTGCTAAGTGCCTTGAAGATATGGTCTCATTTAATCCTCTAACCTCATGATGTGGGATTAATATCGTCAATTTACTGACAAGAAAGCTGAGGGAGAGACAAGTTAAGAAACATGCCCTAAGTCACAGAACTTATAGATGACAAAGACAGTAATCAAAACTAATTCTGTGTCTAAGGTTCATGTTCTTAACCTCTTCTGCAAGACTGCCTCCCATGTCTACAACACTAAATGGGATACATGCAAACAATGTCTGAGGAGAATAGGAAAACAAGTACTTATGCTTGGTGGTAGAACTTTTTAAAGGGATGACATTTTTTAGTAAGTTTATTTTTTTCAAACTAGGGAGGGAAATGAATAAACAAGAAAAATTTGCACATCAAATACATGCTTAGAACTTATGCTGAAATATATTGCAAACATTATGACAATCAGAACTCAAAGCAAAGTCTTTTCCTTTCTAGATCACTTAAGCGGATGGGTGAAACTGGCCTTGACCTGATTATAAAAATACTTATTTGCCCTGTTTCCCTTTTCTATGACCCCCGCACCTTCTCTATTTGCACACTATTACATCCTCATTCCTTAAGTTACCTACATTGTTTTGTTTTTCTCTTTTCATTCCTGAAATAAGCTTCCCCCCCACCTACCCCCAATATCAATCCTAGGGAAAGAATCCTGATAAAGTAGTAATCTACACTTTGGACTGCATTTATGTCATTGTTACTATTCCCAAGAGATTTTAGCCTTGTTTCTGGTTTTGAAATAAGTCTTTAAGAGTTTTCTCAAGCATTAGCAAGTAGATACAGTACATATTTTTTGCTGTAGAAGGAGATTTTGAGGAATGCCTCCAAAGTCAGACTGCATAAGCAATTAAACCACACACCCAACAAGTAAACCCGGTGCTGATGATAGAGGGTACCCACCTGCTTTCCTTCTTTCTGCTCTTCCGTCTTCTGAATTGGTTCCATTTTCAGAGAGGATCCGGCCTCTGTGGTCATGGATAAGATGTTGGTCAGAGGCCAACACAACCTTAGCCAAATCACTTGCCAATGCTATGGAGAGAGAGAGACAGTGAGAGAAAGAGGGGGGAGGGGAAATGTGTGTCAATGCTTTCAACAACAACAAAAAAGAAAGATATTATTTTGTTCATAACTTTGCATTATCCCACCTCTTCACAGAGAGAGAAGTATTAATGAGCAGTGAAAATGCCAAAAATGTGCTGATAATTTACCAATTGTATAAAGAGATACTGAATAAATTGCATAACAACACTTACAATTATTACTTTGAAGGGAAGCAATAATTGATAGTCATTACTGGGTGTCACAGAGTGAGAAATATATTAAAGTTGGATAAAATACACCTTTCCTTATTTTATTTTATTTATTGAATTGAAAGAGAGAGAAATTTATTGTTTCACTTATTTATGCATTTATTTGTTGATTCTTACATGTGCCCTTTCTGAAATCAAACCTGCAATCTTGGTGTATTAGGACATGCTATAACTAACTGAGCTACCTGGCCAGAACCAAAATACAAATTTAAATATGCAAATGCAGAATCCCTCAACTAAACAAGTTTGGGTTCTCTTGTCATTTTGAAAAATAAACAAACACACATTTTGGGGGGCAGTTAATTTTTATTTACATTTCTCCTTGACATCTCCTCTTCACAACCAATGTAATCAAATAGAATATTCACAGGCAAATTCAAACAGTATGAATTAAAGAGCCATTTTCAGGAGCTCATGTAATGCATATCAACACCTTATAATACCTGTCTCTGAAACTGAGCTTTCATTTGATATTGTACTAATATTATGAACATAGTATTCCTTTAAAATGTAAGACCTAAAGCCTTAATACTGGGCAGGGGGAAAGTGCCATTTCAAAACATTATGTTATCCAATGACCTAGGAAAGTTGATAGGGTTCGTAACAAGGTCTTGCTATTTGAGGATTTCCCACTTGCTGTAAAGCTGGGAGAAACCAGGAACAAAACCACACAAGCACAAGACTGGACTGAATACATGTCCTTCAAGTAAACAGAGCACAGGTTTCTGACAATTTTGATATGCAATGAGTGCATATGCTGCTTGTCATTTGTAAGCCCCTTTCTTATGTCTTAACAGGCAGCTCAGGAATAACAAGTGCTCTTTTGTTTATCTGATTCTAGGCATTCTGGGTGACATTTGAAAGCTACATAGGTTCATTTCACTCCATTCCAAGCAGAGAACATAACCTGTTTAAAAGAATCTGTTCTCTTTGATCTGTATACTAACATTATGAGGAAGTCAGTTTCACCAGAGAGTGCATTACTTGTTAATAGGGGTTAAACAGTTAAATCCTTGAAACTGACATAATCTCATTAACCAACGTCAACCTAATGAATTTCATTTAAAAATGTTTTAAAAAGTGGTCAAATCCTAAGCTTTGTCCCTGAGAATATGCTCTTCAGTCCCTCTCAAAAAGACAAATGTGTTTACAAAGTGAACTTAATCTGAAAATGATCCCTTCTTTCAGCTGCAATGATTATAACCAGTGATCAGAAAATATTTTACAAAGGAGCACATTTCTACTTTGGAAGACAAACAAACAAAAAGGCCATTAGATACTGAGCAGGGCAGAAAAAAGGAAAGAAAATCCAAATGAGAACCAGAACAGAAATAATGCTCCTAAGACACAAGATCTTGGGTTTCAAAAATTCCTTGTGAAGCCGAAACCGGTTTGGCTCAGTGGTAGAGCATCCGTCTGCGGACTAAAAGGTCACGGTTTGATTCCGGTCAAGGGCATGTACCTTGGTTGCAGGCACATCCCTGGTGGGGGGTGTGCAAGAGGCAGCTGGTCGATGTTTCTCTCTCATCGACGTTTCTTGCTCTCTATCTCTCTCCCTTCCTCTCTGTAAAAAAATCAATAAAATATATTTTTTTTAAAAATTCCTTGTGAAGAGAAATTAAAAATTCATCTGAACACTCTATTGGGTGGCGTTTACAAGTCATGTTTGGCCTGCTTCCTCTTGGAGCAACTCTCTATATAATGCTGACTTATTAAAATGGGATTTGTCTCAAATACTCTTATATTTAATCATGCAAATCCATTGCAAGATTAGCCATAAAGCTCCAATAGATAGTTCTTGTGATCACTGAAGCAGCATAGCAGAGCAAACACAGGCAAATGCTCTCTGCCATTGAACACCGAGGCATCACAATGTGCTCTTCTCAGCTGAACCCAAGCTCACCAATGCATTTGCTTACTTGACAGATGCCTCACTTCTTGTAACTATTTTGTTTTCTTTTTAAATTAAATCTTTATTGTAGAAAGTATCAAATACCTTGTTTCCCCAAAAATAAGACATCCTCCAAAAATAAGACTTACTTACAGGTTTCCTTCTGAGTGAAATATAAGGCATCCCCTGAAAATATAAGGCCCCCCCGCCTAGGTAAACATGAGAGATTTGGTCCACTGATTCTGAAAGAAATGGAGTCAAAAGAAATTCACCAGGAAATTCAGGAATTGGATTGTTATGATGATATTCCAGAAGATGATGACATGCTTGTCATTGAATAAATGAGTAAATTCTTGATACTGTAGGATTCACAGTTTGTCTAGTTTGTGTTGACAACTACCATACTACCATACCGTATACAGGTAATAAATTTCCTTTATTTTCATTTAACAATAAATGTGTACGGTATTCTTCTTCATGGAAAAATAAGACATCCCCTGAAAATAAGACCTAGCGCATCTTTGGGAACAAAAATTAATATAAGACACTGTCTTATTTTCGGGGAAACAGGGTATGTCTCCTTCTCCTCCCCTACCCATTGACCCCTTCAAGCCCACCCTCAATGACCACCCAAGGCCTTCCCCACCCTATTAAATGTGTCCATGGGTAATGCATATATGCATCCAAGTTCTTTATCTCTATTTTGTTTTCTAATCAACAATGGGTGACAAAAACAAGAAAGTGTAAATGTGCTTGAGAGACTGCAAAAGTTTCAAAAGTGTACTAACACCCTGGATATTAAACCCCAAGTTTAAAAACATCAGCTCCACTCACTTCCAAAAAAAATGGTCAAGGAAATATCTTTTTTAAAAAGAAAATATACTCCTGAGTAGATAATGATATTACTGTTGCATTTAGTTGTTTAAGATAATACTTTTCCAAAACTTTAAATAATAAATTCCATTATAAAAATATATATTCCACTAATATATATCAAGTAATACATTCCAATATGTTGGAATCATTATTTCATTAATATACTTTGATTTGTTTTATGACTGTTTTTCATTTTTGATAGCAGAGAAGATATTCTAGCCCAGTGGTCGGCAAACTGAGGCTCACGAGCCACATGTGGCTCTTTGACCCCTTGAGTGTGGCTCTTCCACAAAAAACCACGTGCAGGCGCACATGGACAGTGTGATTGAAATTTCATGGATAATATGCAGAAGTCAGTGTTTGGCTCTCAAAAGAAATTTCAATCGTTGTACTGTTGATATTTGGCTCTGTTGACTAATGAGTTTGCTGACCACTGTTCTAGCCTAATTTGAAAGTCTGTGTTATCTTCCTTCTATAGGTTATATAGACAGTTGTAAAAAAAAAAAAAAAAAAAAATGCAAAGCACAGAATCAAACCCTGGCTTGTTCTAAATGTTGGGAAAAATTACCTTCAACCACTTTATCCTCAATAAAAGAATTACTCTTTGTTTCTCAGAATCCAGAAATTCCTAAAATAAAATGAAATCTCATGTTTCAAGTGAAACCCTCTTTTTCTCAGTTTGCAGCCCCATGTACCCTCTGTGTCCACTCTTTAAAGTGGCTGCCACTGTTTTATCTCTATCCTCCCATTGTCAGCGATTCCTCCTCAGGCAGTTTTTCCAGGGACTGCAATCATGCACCAAGACCCCTCCACATCTTGCTCAAGGAGTACAATGTAATCAAATGGGATGAGTTCAACAAATGATCACAGCAATTACCAGGAAATTTACAGCTGCATTATGTACTTGTGCAGCCAATAGCCAACAGAATCCTCTGTATTTACTAACATAACTGTGGCTGATTCTCAAATAATCAGTAAATTATCATCACATAATGGTCTAGAGTCCTTCATAAAACATCTTTATATTATTCCCTGTCTGATGTCAGACATAAGTTAAACTGGTTTTCTAAAAGAACAAGAAGAATATAATGAAAGAAAATTAAATAAAAAGCCCCCAAGACTATGGGCACAGGAAACTAGTCAAAATTTTGCTTACATTCAAATGTCCTACTGCAGCTCACTAATAGTTCTCCTGCCGAATTAAACATCTTGTCTCTCCTTCCACTTCTAATGGGAAATATGCCTTAGATCTCTGCTCATCTGAGTTAGAAAACTATACATATTTTTAAAAAGTCATAAAATCTATTAAGTTCTTCTTCCTTTAATGGTTCCAGGAGGAAGGCAACAGATTTCTAACCCTTATATCAACATTGCTTAGAAACCTCCCTGCCCTAAATCACAAGACCTAAGGGGCAGGTAAAAGAGTTCCACTATGATGTGCTTCTGATGGACAACAAGCCCCACTATTGCAAATAGTGCCAAGTGCAATAGATTATTGCAAAATGGTGCCAAGTCCCAGAAAAACTTCTGTTCCTTTCTACACTGAATCTGAAATAGTCAATTGTTAACCATGTACCCATTTACTCCTGCTTGCTTAAATTCTGTCTTCTCCACAAAATGCCAGGATTTTATAGGAGAGATGCTATGTTTTTGTTGTTGCAGCATGTTTTCTTCACGCCATCTCCTGTGTCTACACAATGCCCTTATACAATAAAGCACTCAGTGGTTACAGAAAACCGGAGAAGAACCAAGCAACACTTAGAGAGATGGAGTTACATTTATTACGCGCGGGTCCAGCGGAAAATCTCTCAAATTCTGGGCCCCAACATGGAGGAACTTTCCCTATTTATATGATTTTACCTTCTTTGTCTCCCAAGTATGGGGTATTTCCGGCCCCCTTTGCAAGTTCTTAAAGAACTCCTATGTGCTGGCTTCTTGAGACCTCAACCAAAGGCCTGGCCGGGTGTCAGTACTGATAATTTCATCTGGGGAAGGTTTAATGACCTCTCTGAAGTGGGAGAAGTCTTATTTTCCTTACTATTTAAGCAAGCAAGCATTTACAGAAGCGAAATAGCATGGTTAAAATTTTAAACAGCAGTTTTTATATAAGATGGATGCTTCACAATCAGTATTGATCAATTCAATTAATGAACTAATACCTGAACAAATTGCTCCAGGCAATGCTGTCAATAAAACATTCTGTGGCTGGGACCGGTTTGGCTCAATGGATAGAGCGTCGGCTTGGGGACTGAAGGGTCCCGGGTTCGATTCCGGTCAAGGGCATGTACCTTGGTTGCGGGCATATCCCCAATAGGGGGTGTGCAAGAGGCAACTGATCAATGACTCTCTCTCATCGATGTTTCTGGCTCTCTATCTCTCTCCCTTCCTCTCTGTACAAAATCAATAAAATATATTTTAAAAATAAATAAATAAATAAATAAAAAATAATAAAACATTCTGTGATCATGGAAATGTTCACACAATGTTCATCTGAGAGGGTAACTACTGGCAACATGTGGTGACTATTAAACACTTGAAATGTGCCTAGTGTAAGTGAGGAACTGAATTTTTCATTTTATCTCACTTTAATTTAAATTTAATTAGCCACATATGACTAATGACTACCTTATTGGTTAAGGCAATTCTAGATACTAGGGATATAATCATGACTAGAGAACAATTTCTGCCTCAAGGAGCTCACTATCTAGAAAAACAACTTGAAAAATCATTGCATGTCTTCATAAAAGAGAATGCATATGAGCTGCTTATCCAGGATAAAATATAAAATGTAACCTATAGTGAGGATTTAATATAGCACCTAATACACACACTAAATGGTATGTCCAAGGGCTGAAGATAGTGTTTTCTATTTAACTTTTAATAACTTATATGTATCTATATAAAAACAGACTGGTTTTGAGGATTTAAAGACAGCATAAAAAAAGAGCACTTAGAATATAATAAGAGCTTCTATATATATAATGTATAATCATTATTTAAAAAACAAGTATTGTTCTACCACTGAAGTTCATGTTGCTCATTATTAAAATAAAAAAATTAACCATAATTTATTTTTTACTGCCTAATACTTATTTTGGGGATTGGTTTTAGTTGTCATTTTTGCTAGTACATTAGTATTCATTTCTTTAAGTCTTCTATCCCACATAAGAACACTTGCTATATCAGAGAAATGCCTTGGATCCTTCAGGAAAATAACAACTTAAGTGAAAAGGTTGTTGTTAATGTTATCAATTATATCAGATCAAAGAAAGAATGTTTTAGTTCATTATGTGGCATTTACTGACGTAGCTAGTTTGAGCAGAAAGAAAGAAGTCAGTGTACATGATCAAGAATCTACAGCATTACGTAATCTTCAAAAGCTGTGGCCTAGAGTGCAAGAAACAAACAACATAGGCATGTTCCTTTGATTTCATTTTTTATGTCTTTAGTCTATAAGAGAAAAGGTTAAATAGCTCCATCTAGAGATACTTGTGATAGATCTTTGAGATACACAGTCCAAGAAATCATCTCAGGTGCCAAGTCCCAGACAAACTTCTGTTCCTTCCTCCGAAGGGGCCCATAAACAAATCAATCCAGAACCTTAGGTTGTATTTATAGCATATCTGGGAGAAATTACTGTAAACCAGGCATTAGAAACTTTTTAAATGTTATATTACTAAAATAGGAAGTTAAATGAGTATAGCTCTAATAAAAAACAATCAATCCCAACGACAGAGAATTAAATAAACAGACAGATCATTACAGTGGCTCTCAAATAAGGTTAGTAGCACATACAGATAGAACCAGTAGAACCAAGTCAAATTTGTTATCAAAGCAAATCAAATTGCAAGACTGAAGGATCACCTTCATGTTGAACACTATACTGTGTGCTGAGGATAAAATGGTGGGCAGAAACACATTCTCTGACTTTGGGGGGCTTACACTTTAATGGAGAATGATACATTCATCAAATAATATGAAATTGAAAAAAATCACAAGGTGAGAAGAGCTATTAATAATAGTTAAATGATATAAGAAGTAAAACAAGAAGTTCCTTAAGACTTTCTTGAGGAAATGGCATTTGAGTTCAGATATAAATATTGAGTGGGAACAAGGTGAATAAGGGAAGGATGAACATTGCATATGGAGGAAGAGAGTGCAAAAGGATTGTCACAAAAGAGATATTAAAATTTCAAGAAAGAGGAAGTGGACACTGGTGCATGGGGTGGGAAATGTGAGAGAATAGAGGGAGTTGTTCTCATTTTCTGGGTGCGCTCTAGAAAGAATCATGGTCTCTATGGTGTTGTTTCCATTTTGCTCTAACATTTACAGATATATAATGTCTATATTTTATATAGCTTTGGTTTCTTTACTGGAATGAGCAAAAATGACTGAATCTTTCTCAAAAGGGGTTCTACAGACATGACACTGGGAAAAACTCTAGGAATACGTAGTAACTAAGTGATAGGTAAGGACTGCAAGGATTTAACTGCCTAGAAAGTATTATGCTTTTTGACCAACAAGACTGAAAAAAAAGCTGACCCCTTAAAAGAGAGAAATTACAGAGCACAGGGAACTTTGGAGGGTACAGGTATATTCATTATCGTGATTGTGGTGATAGTTTCACAGGGATATATATGCCCAAAATAAGTCTCAGAATGAAACTAATTTTTCAACCACAATCTTACTTTTAAGACATTTATGCCAATATATAAATGAGAAACTATATAAAGTAACATGAGAAAAATGCAAATGATGATCAACATATACACTGAGTGACCAGATTATTATGATCTCTGAACACATAATAATCTGACCACTCAGTATGTATGTGTATGTATGTGTATGTATGTGTATATATATATATATATATATATATATATATATATATATATATATGTGTGTGTGTGTGTGTGTGTGTGTGTGTGTGTGTATTAGAGGCCTGGTGCATGAATTCGTGCATGGGTGGGGTCTGGCCAGCCTGGCCAGGTGGAGGGAATATTGGCAGTTGGCCAGCCTGCCTGCTGGTAGAACTCCTGGTTGAGGGGACAATTTACATATTAGCCTTTTATTATTTAGGATATACACTGACTGGTCAGATTATTATGTGTGCAGAGATCATAATAATCTGGCCACTCAGTGTATAAAGAATATAATCTCACAAGTAATAAGGAAAAATACATATTAAAATCAGAAGCCATTTTCACTCATTATATTGGCAAAACACATATATAGGTAACCCTCATTATCAAAGCCAAGTCAATTTTTTGGGAAAAAGTGGAGAAAAATAAATATTCAGATACCCAAAGGCTATATTTCATTATTCTAGGCAGAAACTAATAATAATGTGTTCAGAGACCATACAAAACCTCCACAATTTCCCCAAATATCACTAAATCACTCAAACACTATGTATTATTTGCACAACATGTATATATAATAAGTAAAAGGCTTAAATATAAATAACCTAATTATTTATTATTTAATCATTAGCAGATAAGTTTATACGTAGTATTCTAAAATACTGGTTATAAGATACTCTTTCTTTCTCATTGCAACAAAGGTATATTATAACTAAAAAATATACCATATTGTATTTGGAGTTGTCAGTGAAGATTAGATTCATATGCTTTGGAAACAATACAGTAAGAAAATTAATATTCTCATGCCTTAAACTTATGACTAAGGAAAATAACAATTTGGGGTGAAGCCTGAATCCTCACTGCTAATGTGAGACAAATTTTTGAGCGAGTAAAGGTAACCCCTACGGTGACCCACCTACTTTGTGGGGGGAAAAGAAAGAAAATCAATATTCTTCAATAGAATTTAAGAGCCAAAGCAAAAATTTATCAGTTTGGATTTTAATGGCATTATAGTATATTGCTATTTCAGGAATTTTTCTTTTAATACAAAGAAAATAAGAAATAAATTCCTTTGTTTAATATAAAGCAAGCAATTACTTTTCATTGTCATTTCCATATGTGTTTTTCAGATTTTCTTAAACAGGAAATAAACACACAAAAACTTATAGAGTTTAAATAAACTATTTTTGGAGTCCAATTACAAACAAAAAGTAAGTCAAGTTTGCAAGGCCATAAATCATTGTAGAGTACTCAGCTATTATGTATAAGTCCAGGGAATCTATAGGAAGAACAATTACCAGCACATTTATTGGTAAAATACATATCCACCTTTCAGAAATACATTATTCTTGGTACAGGCCTAGGGTCCCTCAGCACACAGTGTTAAGTAGAAATTTCTAGAGTACATTTTTTCTCAAGGTTACCTTAACCCAAAAGATTAACTGAAGTAAACAATAATGTCAACATTTTACACAGGTTTTTTTCTCTTCTCGGGTATGATCAGTTAGGCGGGAAAATCTAATGCATCACTAGCTCATAGAACTTTCTGATGAAAATGTTCTATATTGCTTGGCCTAATATGGCAGTAACTAATTACATGTAGCTATTGAGTTCTTAAAATGTGGTTAAAAAGACTTTTACATTTTATTTAACTTAACCTGTCAGAATGGCTGTCATCAATAAATCAATAAACAATAAGTATTGGCAATGATACAGAGAAAAGACAACTCTGGTGCACTGTTTGTGGAAATACATATATGTGCAGCCATTATAAAAACAGTATGGAAGATTCTCAAAATATTAAAAATAGAACTGCCTGACGGCCCAGAAATTCTATCAGTACTTCTGAGTGTATATCCAAAGAAAACAATAACTCTAATTCAAAAAATATATGCACCCCAATGTTCACTATAGCATTATTTATGATAGCCAAGACATGGAAGCAACTCAAGAGCCCAGGTAAGTGGACAAAAAAGTTATGGTACATATATATAATGGAATATTACTCAGCCATACAAAAGAATGAAATTTTACCATTTGTGACAATATGAATAGGCTTAGAGTCTATTATGTTAAATTAGATAAATCAGACAGATAAAGACAAATACACTATGATTATACTTACATTGAACCTAAAGAGCCAAATAAACTAACAAATAAAACAGAAATAGACTCATAGATGTAGAAAATGAACTGATGGTTGCCAGATTGTGGAGGAGGGGGGGTTTCATGAAAAAGGTGAAAAGATTAAGAAGTACAAATTATCAGTTATAAACATAGTAATGGAATGTAAAGTACAGGATAGAGAATATACTCAATAATATCGTAATAACTATTTAGGCTGCCAATTGGATTCTTGAATTATCAGGGGGAATCTATAATAATAAAAGTATAATATGCTAATTAGACTGGACTTCCAGGGACCTTCCGGCTGATGCCAGGGCTGTGAGGGAAGCCCTGATCCTGGGTGCCAGAGGGAAGCTGGTGCTGGCAGAAGGGGTAAAGAAGGCCTACTCTTCCATAAATTTCATACATTAGTCCTCTAGTTACTTTATAAATTACATATAACTGCCTCACTACTATGCTGCAGATGAAGCTAATAAAATAATATTGAATGTCAACTGTAATTGAAAATTAAAATTAAAGGTAAAATAAATAAGTAGTCACATGCCACTGGCAGCTACCATACTGGTCAGCATAGGTCCAATGGTTGGAACTTATAGCCTAAGTCAGTGGTCGGCAAACTCATTAGTCAACAGAGCCAAATATCAATAGTTGAACAATTGAAATTTCTTTTGAGAGCCAAAGTTTTTAAACTTAAACTTTTTCTAATTCCACTTCTTCAAAATAGACTTGCCCAGGCCATAGTATTTTGTGGAAGAGCCACCCTCAAGGGGCCAAAGAGCCACATGCGGTTTGCGAGCCACAGTTTGCCAACCATGGGAAGTATAACAAGTCTTAAACTAATATAGACCTCTTACCATTTCTATGCAATCTGTCTATCCCACCTTCATGGACAGTAGCTATCCTCTGTCTAAGAAAGTATCTAAATGGTAAAAAAAAAAAAAAAAAAAAAAAAAAAAAGTACAAACCAGTGTGCTTGGTTCATGGTGACTTATCTACCTTCTATGTAAGTAAAACAAAGACAAAAGTTTAATAAATTTATGGCAGATATTTTACTGGCAAAAGCACGATTATAGTAGTTATTAGAGATGACATTAACTTTATATCTTGCATCCAGAATTTGAGTAACGAGAAAGCCCTTTTCTGGCCGTATTTGGTTCCCCTTCCCATAGTCTAGATAGTATATTCATTAAAGAGCACCAACAAGAAAGAAAGCTTATTAAAGTAGATTATTAATTTTCAGGCTCATTATGCCAAGAGCTATTTTTCCCGATTACGTCTCAATGAAATAGGTGGGACAAGGCTAGAAATGAGGAAGAACAAAAGCTACCGGGAAAAATGAATGTGGGAGCTGCAGCAATCTTGCGGCAGGACACAGCTGATCCAACAACCCCTTTCAGGCTAATGACAAATCGCATCAAGTGAGGTTGAAGGGCTGCATAATGATATGTAGCAGGTCACATGCAAAAAAAAAAAGACATTGTGTTTCCAATTTTTATTGAGATTCTGATTTTAAAGAACAATTCTGTATTTTTAACAAGTCCCCCAAATAATTCTGATACCAGCAGTCCTTATTCACAGTTTGAGAGACACAGTCTTTTATAAAGAATTCAGAAATTTATGGCTTTACAGGCATAGTCTGTCTAGAGACAAGTCTAGAGACATACTGAAATGTGTATTTTTACTAATATGTGTAGTAGATCTTTTTTAAATATATATTTTCATGATTTTAGAGAGGAAGGGGGAGGGAGAGAGAGACAGAAACAGCAATGATGAGAAAGAATCATTGATCCATTGCCTCCTGCAAGATTTGAGATTGAGCCTGCAACAGAAACATATGCCCTGATCAGGAATCGAACTGTGATCTCCTGGTTCATAGGTGAACTCTCAACCCCTGAGCCACTGTGGCTGGGCTGTATTAGATATTTTTAGTAGTATCTCCAGATGATGGCTATGTAAATCAAAGTTTGAAATCTTCTAGTAGATGGAGATTTAAGGAATGATAAGGAGCTTGGAGGTTCAGAAAGCCCTCATACACATGTTGGAAGACAAAGGTAAAGGTTTCATAACTTGTTCAATAGCTGAATGCCCAAATTTCTAACCATCACTGCATAGGCTAACAATAACATATACCCAACATCTATAAGTAACTATGAATAGTTTTATATTTTCAATAAAATCATGGTATATATCCTTAGTAGGAAATATGGTGGCTAATTTTATGTGTTAACATGACGAGGCCACAGGGCCTTTCAGCGATCAGTAAGCCCCCCAGTTCTTATGTCAGCTACTAATACCATTCTGATTGAAATCCCAGGTTTCTGGCTCCAAGAAGTCATGTGTTTTCCTAATGAACCTGGAAAATAAGTAATCCTACACAATTGGGGGGAATACTTCCATTCCTAGGAGTCTCCGCTGGGCCCAGAACAGGGCCCAGAATATGAATGATAGGCCCGTTTTAACTCAAGGGCTATAAATATAGCCTAGAAAAGAATCTTTCCAGCGGCACAAGTAGAAATCAGAATAGTTGTTCTGCCTTTGCTCAGTCACTAGGTAGGGGGGAAATATCTTCCCTGAAGACTCAGAAGCAGAATATTACCCTTTATTAGTTCAGGATTTAATCCCACACCCTTTTCACATGTTAGAGAACCAAAAGCAGACACTTAATATTAAACAGTAATCCTGAAAATTAAAGTCTTAGGGAAAAGGTAGTCTGAGCTCATGACACCATGTCTCAGTTTGGGTATCCCTGGCAAAGACTCTGAGATAAGTGTCTGAGTGGAGAGGGGAGTGAGTAGGGAAGGCAGGAAAAGGAAGGCAGTCATTACAGGCTGCATTATCAAGTGAGTTTCTCCTGAGGCTGAGTAGATCTTATTCCCATTGGGGAAAACTGGGGACTAACATGAAACACATCAAATTTCTCTCAGGGGAGCTGTGCCAGCTCCTGTCAGGCATTTGTTGAGGAGGGAGTAGTAAGTTGCCCATGTTTCTGGCTTGCTGGGCACATGTAAGAGTGAGCAGTCAGAGAGGATTCTCATGTAGATATAGACACTGGCTGATTAAAATGGGCCCTGCATACACAGAAATAGTAAGGCAGATAGAATATTGGCAGGGCACCAAGATCTACAATAATCCTGAAGGGACTGACAGAGTTACACATGAAACTTTGCTAGAAAAGCACATCCCAAATTCCAAATTAGGCTGCACAGATTACCAGGATTAGGATACATCAACCATGAGACCCCAATACAAAATTAGCAAACAAGTCAGTATGACTTGAGTAAACATAAAAGTAAATAGCAGGCCCTGTCTCGGTGCCTCAGTTGGTTTAAGTATTGTTTCAAACACCAAAAGGTTGGGGGTTCAATTCCCCGCCAGGGTACATACCTAAATTGCAGTTTAGGTCCTCAGTCAGGGTGCCTATGGGAGGCAACCAATTGATGTTTCTCTCTTATCTCTCTCTCTCTCTCTTTCTCTCTCTCCCTCCCTCCACCCTCATCCCCTTCCTTTCTCGAAATGCAATGAAAACATATCCTTGGGTGAGGATTAAAAATTAAAATAAATGACAGAATTTGACTCCTAAGAATATCAGGTAATAAAATGTAGAATATATATGTATATACTTAAAAATAATAAATATATAAGAAGTGGATCGGAAGCATGAGAAAACAAAAACAAAGAGAATTGAGGAAAATTAATAATGATTGGAATGAAAAATTCAGTGGATCATTTGAACAACAGATTAGATTAAACTAGAGAGATAATTAATAAACTAAAAGACAGAGGTAAAGAAGTTACCTAAAATAAAGACAACAGGATAAAGAATTTAAAAGTATGATAGAGTAGTGAAGACACATGGAGAATAAAGTTACACCATCTACTGAATTTCTAAAAGACATTCCATAAATGACAAAGAAAGATAATTCAGGGGACTGGGAAAGTCAGTATTTTAAAAGGTAATAGCTTTCAAATTTTTCAGAGTTTATTAAAGAAGTCAGTCCTCAGATTCAGCAAATCCCAAATATAATTTCTCATTATAGTATAGTAATTTTCAGAAACAGCCCTTTCTGAAGTCATCAGTAACCTTCATGTTCTAATGTTGTTAAATTTCAATGGTAAGTGTTAATTCTCTTCTTTTTTTTTTTAAATATATTTTATTGATTTTTTTACAGAGAGGAAGGGAGAGAGATAGAGAGCTAGAAACATCGATGAGAGAGAGCCATCGATCAGCTGCCTCTTGCACACCCCCTACTGGGGATGTGTGCTGGAAACCAAATCAGTTTCACTGAAAAAGAGATATTGACAGGAAGCCAGGAAGGCTGGTCAAAAACCTTAATTGCCCTAACCTTTAGTTGAGATTTTGTTAGCTGAAGCAGAATCTACCTTGTCTGTGAAATTTTATGTTATTTCCTGCCTAAGGGCTACATGTAAATTTCTGTTTATGTTGCTTAAGATGTGTTCCCCAAAGCCTCAATAAAAGGGGATGGCAGGGCCAGAGCAGGAGTAGTTCTCCCACTAGAGTTGGACTACCGCCTGGCCCCCCAAATCGCAAAATTGAATTTCTTCAAGTCTCTTTTCATTTGTGTGCGGCCCTTCTCCAGAAGCTGAACCCTGAATTGGAACTCTTTCTACGTGGGCCGTGAAAGAGAATCCTATATCTGGCGCCTTCAATGCGGGACTTCTGGAGGAGAAGGTATTTTTCGCCTACACCGGGAAAAGGTGTGGAAAATTCACCGAGAAAAGGTGTGGAAAATTCACCAGAAAAAGGTGAGGGATGATTCACCAGAAAAAAGGTGAGGGAAATTCACCGCACTCAAAGCCCACGGCCAGCTGCAGCGTCGCGAACTGTAAGTAGGGTGGGAACGTCTTTTTTTCAGCCAGGCTAATGGGGAAGAATTAGGTTATAAATATAAAGTAAATTTTATTATAGAATTTGGTTTGTAAACTTAAAGAATGTGGTTTCTTGTTCAAATTAAAATCTTAGTTTGTATTTGGAATTTAAAATCTGTAATAAGAAATGAGACTCCACTGCTGAAACCGCCTCTGGTGCGGAGAAATTCAAAGGTGGCAGGAGAGGGCAGAGCCATCTGCTCTCCTGCAATGAGATTACTTAAAGTTTTCTTTAAAAATTATAAAAGAATTCGCAGGGAAATGCTTATCTTGGCCAAATTGGGTGCTAGTTATTACTTCAGAAAGCAAAAAAGAAAGAAAAAAATTAACACCTGTCTTTATCTTTTAAGCATGAAAAATGTGTGGCCAGATCTGTTGAAACTTCTCCCAAAGTAAGCTTGATGTGGGGGAAGGGAGAGACCAGGCAATCCTATAAGGAAGACCACTCTCCCAGTAAGGAATGTGGTAACTTGCATTTGAATGGCTACAAACTTCCTCCAAACTCCTGTGGCAAAAATTTTTGTGGAAGTTTGCTTAATTAAAAAAAGGGTAAAGTTTAAATTTGCCTCATAAAAAATCTAGAGGACAGAATTGAAGCTCTTAATTGATTGTCTTGTATTTTTCTCAGAAATATAAAGCAAAATATATTTGACTTGCCAGCTTTAAAAGTTCAAAGTGCAAATTAAATTGGGAGAAATTATATAGTTGTAATTAAAATACCTAAAGTATAACTTGTTTTTGAGAAAATAAAAAGTATGTTTTCTCTAATAATTAGGAATTCAAAATAAGTTGCTTATTATTGGTTTAATTAAAAAAAGAGGATTAATTCTGTGATTTCAACCAAATATTTTCTATGCAAAAACTAGTCTAAATTTAATTGATATCTTAAGATAATAATAAAAGGTATTATAATATTTAAATCATATGATATAGATATTTGTTTGATGATTTTTTCCATGTTAAAATTTCAAGGCCTTAACAGAGATGATTCTTGGAAAGCTCCAAGGGCCCGGAGATATACAAGAAATTTATTCTCTTCTTAAATGATTTAAAACAGATTTAATATACTTGAAATTGCATGGAAAGCCTTATCAAATAAAAATTAATAAATATAAATATTTTAGAAGGTTTATAGGCATGTATTGTTACTGGCAAAGGAAAGCAGTTAACTTTCCTGGCGCATGGTGAAGAAGACGGTACAGACGCCTGACACCTGAGAATGTCTTTCTTGCCATGTTAGCAGTAATCATCTGTACGGTAATATTACCTGGGACAAATGTGGAAGTGTTTAGGACTTATGTTCCTGGCCCTTCATGGGTAAAAGCCCTTATGTGGGCTGATCCCTTGCCTAATGTAGTCACCAATAATACTAAGCACCTTGGTCATCCAGGAAGAAAATGGGTGGGGCAAGGAAGTATAATTACACAGGTGTTGCCACCCAGCTTCCTTTTTTGTATGACACAAAATCAAACCAATGATTTCTTTGTGTATAAAATTAAAGAGAGGTTTCTGGCTTGCACCAAAGTAGAGGAATATCACTACTTGCTCCTGGGAGAGGTGCAGAGAATGTAACTAAGACCTTGTCTATACAAAAAGAAATTGATAACCAGTTTGAATTTGAATTGTCATTTGCTTAGAACAAAGAATATCCTTGCATGGTATTATTCTACAATGTCATTTATAATTTTTGATATTTTACAACAGCATATTGTACAATTATTCCAAACAAAATTAAAAATCTAATTTTTGAATGTTTGGCAGCAATTTAAAAGGACATGAAAGGATTTAATCCCTTCCGCTGTGTGGAAAGCCTCACTGGGAAGGCACTTGAGCATTCTATATTGGCCTTTCTTGCCTTATTTGCAAAGAGGGACCCTCTTGTCACAATCCAATTGCCCACAGCTGTTGCCAGAGTTTTCAATTCATGCTGAGGTTAAAGCCTCATGGTGGCTGGTACCATGGATCCGTCTCTCGCATAACGGCATGAGCTGGGATCTCCCTGGAGAAGAAACCTGGGTTCCCCAAGATATGTGATCAATGCCGGGGCCCCGCCAGCAGGCGAGGGGATCCCAAGGCAGGTACTGGGCATGGAGGCCATAGGGGCATAGGCTACCAAGGAGACAGAACTGAACCTCACATCACCCTGCTTGGCCCAGGAGGATGGCTGGTTAGCCAATGACGGGTAAGATTCCTCAAGGGAGGGACAACCTAAGACAGGCACAGCCGCAGAGGGCCATCAGGAGAGGACTTGGGGGCCAACAGAGGTGAGGCACAGATCCTCACCCCCCCCAACGCTGCAGAGGCTTGAACACTCACCCTTTTGAGGGATGTCTCCTGCCCCATGGCTGCTTCATGCTTCCCATACCCAGCTCAGATTGGGACCCAGGCAATAAACAGATTTGGTCCAGCTCAGATTGAGACCCAGCTACAAACAAGAGACTTGGCACGGCTCTTATTGAGACCCAGGCAACAGAGAAGTGGCTGATGGCGACTGTCCTACATCTAAATCCAGCCTAAATCTACGAGTGCTCAGGGCTTTCTCAAGGATGCATATAATCTTTTCCATTAATATTTACAGAGTAAACTAAAATTGTTGTTTAAGTATTAAATTTGATAGTAAAATAGTCAAGTTTTCAGATTAATTTAAATTGGCTAAATGAACTGAGTTAATATTCAAGAAAATTTAATTGTACAACAGGCTGTTCCTAAAGTATTAACCAAAATTTATATTGGTAATCCATTTCATGGTAAAATTGTTTAACATACAATAAACCCTAAAGCAGTCATAATTTTTGTACAAAAATTTAAAATTTAAAAGTTATCAAAACAGCATTATAAAAATTTTTCCAAAAGCCTCCTAATAATTAAATAGAAAAAAGGGGGATAGTGGAAAATACCATGTAAGAAAAAATGTCCTGTAAGTAAATTACATCTAGAAAAAATTTTTTTCTTTTGAAAACCAATTTTCATTTGTAATGATAACAGTAAGACAGCCATGAAAAACACACATAGTATCAAAATAAGTCAAAGAAAAATTGTTTGGAAAAAAAAAAAAAATTAAAAGTATCCCAAGTAAAATTTATAGAAAAGATTCCTTTATTAATTTTGGTCGAGATATGTTTGTATATTTTCAGAAAACAATTCCAAGACCATGTGGATTCCTGCAACAGAGAAGAATTGACAGAAATACTCCAGCCATAGAGACAGGAGGAAAAACAGACCAGAGATGGAAGATGGTGATGACGCCTTGCCATACTAGCAGTCAGCAGATGTGCGTCGCTGCAGGTTGTCCAGGACCAAACCAGAGGTCGGACCTGCATTGCCACCATTTTTCCACCATTGCTGACATGGACTCAAAAAACTGTTGGACATTGAATCTGGGATTCAAAACTATTGGCCCAGAAAGAAACATACTGCAGACTGATTTCATTTGACTCAGCATAGCCATTGTTGCTTGTTTCATTTTTTTTGTTTGTTTGTTTATTTCTAGTCTGCATATGCAAAATTTTTTAAGGAAAGAAAACGGGGGAGATGCTGGAAACCAAATCAGTTTCACTGAAAAAGAGATATTGACAGGAAGCCAGGAAGGCTGGTCAAAAACCTTAATTGCCCTAACCTTTAGTTGAGATTTTGTTAGCTGAAGCAGAATCTACCTTGTCTGTGAAATTTTATGTTATTTCCTGCCTAAGGGCTACATGTAAATTTCTGTTTATGTTGCTTAAGATGTGTTCCCCAAAGCCTCAATAAAAGGGGATGGCAGGGCCAGAGCAGGAGTAGTTCTCCCACTAGAGTTGGACTACCGCCTGGCCCCCCAAATCGCAAAATTGAATTTCTTCAAGTCTCTTTTCATTTGTGTGCGGCCCTTCTCCAGAAGCTGAACCCTGAATTGGAACTCTTTCTACGTGGGCCGTGAAAGAGAATCCTATAGATGTGCCCGCAACCAATGTACATGCCCTTGACCGGAATCGAACCCGGGACCCTTCAGTCCGCAGACCGACACTCTACCACTGAGCCAAACCGGCTTTGGCAATTCTCTTCTTTTTTAACCTATATACCACATTTTCTTCAATTGGCTTTTTTTTATCCTTATATATTTTATTTACATGAAATACCATGCTCATTTTATTTTTTTCATGAGTCCCTTCTTAGTCTCCTTTGCTGATTTCTCACATTTGTTAAAACCTACTATAATGCCCTTGGCACTCCTTTTTTATTCCTCTATCTACACTTTCAGTTAGCTATCTTATCTAAACTCATGGCTTTAAATACCATGTATATGGCAGCAATTCCCAATTTCATATTTTTAGTCCAGACCATTCTTCCATAAATCTAGATTCATGTATAAAATGACCTACCCATTATCTCCAAATTGGATGTCTTTTAATAGCCAAAACTCAATATGTCCTAAGCTGATTTTTTTTAATCTTTCCCCCAAAAGTCTCCAACTATGATTTTTCATATCTCAGTAAATGACAACCCTATCTTTCTAGCTGCTCATTCCAGAAACCTTGGAATTGTTGTTAACATCATTTGTATCTCATTAAATCCCACTGACTCTATTATCAAAATATATCCAGAATCCTACACTTCTTATTAATATAGTAGCTATATGTCAAGTCTTAACCCAAAATCTCTTGTTTGGACACTGCAAGAGACTTTATGGTAAACTGCTTCATGAACCTCAATTCTTTACTCCTTTAGTCATGCCTTTTGCCACCATGTAACATTGCAGAACCTTAAAAAAAAAAAAAAAAAAAAAAGGCAGAGTTTATTTCCCTACACCTTGATGTGGGCATGGTCACATGATTTGCTGTGGTTAATGGAATTTCAGAAAAAGTAGCCAAAAGGGGTCTCACACCATACTTATAAAATAAGATCTCTCTCTTGGGCCTCTGACATCACCAAGAGAATATACCTTTGCTTGTCCCAAGAGGAGGAACTGACCCCAGCGAAGTCCAACTTAAATTGTTAGATTCCTTAGCCAAATTGAAGATGAGTAATGAATGCACAAGCTCAGTCAAGTTCCACAGAATCACTCACCCAATCCACAGATGTGTGAGACATAAATGTTCACTATTGCATGCTATGAAAATGTTGTAAATTTATTGTTATTACAGAAAAAATAGATGGATAGAGACTCTTGACAAGTCTTCCTAATTCTCCCATTGATTCCTAAAATTTTACCTGAACACACATATCAGCCAAAGGGATTTTATTTTTGCTTTTAGTTATTTTATTTTTAAGTTTTGAGTTGCTTTAATTTCCCATGACACATTGACAGTGTTTTTTAAAAAAAATACAAATATAACCATGTACTTATTTTAACATTTCATCCATATGTCATGCCATCTTTTTGGATGACTTAGACAACAGAGAACAAATCTAAGCAACAGATAAAGAAAAAATAGATAAGTAATTATGTTCCCAACCCCCAACATTTAAAAGATATCAATCAAGAAACATTTGAATGAAGTGAGGATCGAAGTTGATGCCCATGTTTTTTTCACATATAATAATCAGTGTTTTGAGTGTAACAAAACTGAAAACAAAACCATTTTATACACAGCCTGTTAATGTATACGTTTTTTCTTTTAGAAACTGTGTACTCAGTATTCATAAAATGGTCTCAGTTTTTAAAAAGATATTTAAACTTTATTAATAATCTATAATAATAAAAGGATGATATGCTAATTAGATCTGACGTCCTTCTGAACGTCCTTCCAGATGACCTTCCAGGCGAAGCTGGGGCTGCAAGGGAAGCCTAGGTCCTGGGTGCCAGAGGAAGCCGGTGCCAGCACCCAGGGGAAGTAAGGTCTACTCTTTCATGAATTTTGTGCATTAGGCCTCTAACACACACACACACACACACACACACACACACACACACACACACACACCGTATTTTCTGGCGTATAAGACGACCCCCCCTAATTTTACAGATAAAACATAGGTTTAGGCCTATATTCGCTGTATAAGACTATCCCCCACTTCCGAGGCAACACCAGTTCTTTTTTTTAATAGACCGCCACTCTGATTCTGGCCAATCTGAGCAGGCTTTTTTTTGTTTCAAAAGTCGTCTTATATGCCGGAAAATACGGTGTGTGTGTGTGTGTGTGTGTGTGTGTGTGTGCGTGTGTGACACTAATATGCAAAGTGTCTCCTTGGGAGTTCAATGAACTGGAATGAAGGAAGGCCCCGGCCACAGCTGCAGATACTAAGGACCCTACTTATGCATGAATTTCATGCACTGGTCCTCTATAAATTTAACAACCAGGTAGATTTTAAAGGAAGATTTATTCTCAACTTCGTTTGAAAATAAATTATCCTCCACCTTATCAAAATGTCTTTACTCAGCTAATGAAAACCCAAAGGTCTATATATCTTCTTGGATATTCAGACTAAATATCTAACATATACCAAAAGCATAAGGTTAATATTAATAATCACCAAATTATGAGAATGTGTTAAGATTAGCAGGAAAAACATCATATGTTATGAGGCAATACACAAGATGATGCTTGCTGATGGAAAAGCCAGTAATGGAGAGACAAATGCTGGTGTGAGAAAAGACAGTTTATTCAAGAGCAGGCTGGTTGAGAAGATGGGGGACTCTTGTCACAAAGACCATCTTAACATCTCAGTGCAGGCAGGGGTTTATATGACTAGGGGAAGGGAAGGCAGAACGAAGGAAACCTGAGGGGGCTGTGGGCTCTCCTGGAGGGTGTTATGTGCAGGTCAGCACAGTCTTCTCTGAAAACCATCTCCTAGCCCTCTGGCTCCTGGAGCTGAAATGCCTGAAAACTGGAGTCTGCTTCCGTTGAGGTTAGTTCCCAGAATCTTTTAAGCAATCGGTCTGTTTATCCATAGTTACATGCATTTACAAGTCGTCATTTACAGGTACACCGTTAAAAGAATGGCGGAGTGGTTTACAAAGAGGCAATATACAGCTTTTTTAAATTTTATCTTTTTTTGTGTGAATAAACTTGTACTGTTTTTCATATGTGTAATACACTAACATAAATATAAAAAACTCAGCCCCAGTGTTGCTCAACTGAATCAAAATAAAACCCGTGGACATTTAAATCAAGACAGGAATGATTAAGGCCATCTCTAAAACAATAAATTATTCAGTGACTTTTAAATGTTATTAAATACTTTTATCTTACCTGGCAAAACCTACTGCTTGTAATATGTAGCTATTTATTTTGTTTGTGGTTTTATCCTGTCTTTTGTTATTTGTCTCCTTTGGGCAAAATTAATCATTGAACACAGAAATTATCACGTTAGCTATCTTCCATGGTTTCTGACCGTGGTTACAAGATCCCATTTCTGCTTAATAGGGATAGATCTTTTTCACAGAGAACATCTGCCTTCCAGGATTTCATCATGAGAAGGCCTGGCCCTGCTCTAAGAATGTTACCCAGATGAAAGTCACATCAGGGACCATTCCAGTCTGAATTTTTCTGGGAAGAGACTGAAAGTAGGTGTGCAGGGTTGAGACGATCTAAATTTGTGCTTCCATAGTAGAAGCCACTGCCTTGGTAGTGTTTCATTTCTTTGACATTATACCTTTGAGTTGATTCTCAGACCACCTCTATGGGGTGCTTTGCAATCAAAAGGAAGGTTCCTAGGAACCACCACAGACCTCCTGAAGCAAGGGGGAGACTGCGAATATGCATTTGGAAAAAACAAAAGCTTTCCAGGTGATTGGTGCTCACAGAACAACCTCTCATTTAAAAAAAGTTAGCTACAACAAGGAAAACTGCTAGTTAATAAAGAGACCCTGAGGAGATGACTAAGGGAAGATCTGTTATCTGACCCAAAACAGACCCTAAAGAATTGTTATCAGTTGCAAATTAAGCACATAGAGGACCTAATGCTCTTTGCTATGGTGTGTGAAAGGAAAATAAATAGCTTGACTAGAAATCCTCCAGCTGTGGCATTTCCTTGGGCAACTGCTTGCAGGAGTACATTTATACTGTTTATGTTCCACTAAAAATGCAATCTGTTCTATATTACAGTCTTTGCTAGCTTGCTCAGGCTAACCCTTTTTAATTGAATAATTCTAGCATCTGACATAAAATTATAAACTTCCATTGCAAACCAGCAAAAAGCAGACATTGCATAGCACCTTTAAACATAAAAGCAATGAAGCAAATATTAAAGGGCATGGATTTACTCTTCCATCCTCAACTCCAAGCAGCTTAGCCTGTGTTTGTTGATTTATTTTTTCTTTATTTCTCTTTTCGGCACATCAATAAAAACTAAGAAACTCATCCAGACTCTACTGTGCATCTTTGGAATAAAATGTATTTGGCTTTTGTGTGCTAGGCTGAAGTTTCACGTCTGAAATGAGCAATGAGAGTAAATAAAGAGCTATTGAACTGTGCCCAATAGGAGGGGGCAAAGATGGGGCTGAAGGCTCTCATTGCTTGTCACTCACTCCAGGATTCATCTGCATGTTTATGACAGAGCCTTTGAGTGTGGGAAAATAATAATGTGGTTATTCAGACATAGTCCCAGTCCTTTTAAGCCAGACTTCTGAAAGTAAGTCTCAACATAAAGGCCCTACTAAAAAGAAGAAAATGGAATCCTAATTCATTATATGCCTGACACATACCTGCAAAACATATATGGCACCTATTTTCCCCAATTTCCAGAGTGTATTCAAATATATTATCTCCAAAACATAACTGAGTAATAGATTAATAAAAACATGTGGAATGAAAGTGTATTAAATGCATTAAGGTATTTATCAAATAACTCAAAATATTCAATTTTGAAATGGCCGAGTCATTTGGCAGAAGATGATCAAAAAATTGTTATCACCATGTGTGTGGCCTGTGAAAGCCACTTCATATTTCCTCGCCTATAAAATGAAACTGGTAGCCTGGATGGCAGTTTAATAATTGATAAAGTGAAATTATCAAATGTGCTATTGGGTGCCTCCACAGAATGTTTTACTTTGTTATAATTTTCAATTCCTGATTATCTATGTGATTCTTTGCATAATCTTTCCCTTTATTAGTATTCTCTATTCATAATTTCCATTACTCTTTATAAAGATGACTTGCATTAGTTCTTTGAGCACATTTATAATATCTGCTTTAAGGTCCCTGCCTAAGAGGTCTCACATCTGGACTTCCACAGGGAACGTTTCTATTGATTGTGTTATTGTTTTATTACTCATGGGTCACACTTCCCTATTCGTTTGTGTCTTACAAAATTTTTAAAAATATATATATCATTGCTTTTTTACAGAAAGGAAGGGAGAGGGATAGAGAGCTAGAAACATCAATGAAAGAGAAACATCGACCAGCTGCACACCCTCCACCGGGGATGTGCCCGCAACCAATGTACATGCCCTTGACTGGAACCGAACCTGGGACCTTTCAGTCTGCAGACCGATGCTCTATCCACTGAGCCAAACTGTTTTTGACATGTGTCTTACAATTTTTATTGGAAACTAGATATTTGAAATAATATAATGGGGAAATTCTGGAAATCTGAATGATTTCATCATTCTCCAGGGTTTATTTCTGCTGTTTGCTGTCATGATTTGTTTTGCAACTTTCCTGAATGACTTACTGTTAAGACTCTATTTTTGTCATGCACAGTCACTAATGTTCAGTCCCTTGGACCCTTAAAATCAGGTTTGACCAATTAAGGCTAGTCTCAGAAGGCCTTGAACTTGTCCAATATTCATTTGTTCCCACCCAAGAACTCTTTCTCTATTGACAGAAATATCTCAAGAAAGTCTGGAAATGCTCCCACTGCTCCCATTCTATAGATATGTAATAAGAGCCTTTCAAGGTATGTTATAAAGATGGGAAGAATGTGGGTGGGAGTTTGTTACTGGCTCTGGGAGTAATTATCCCATAGAGCTAAGCCTCTGGAAGTCAACCAGTAAGGCAGCAATGACTGTGATTTCAGTTCTCACTCTGCTTTTGTTCCCCAAAAGGAAAAATAACAAGTTTATGAAGATGGAACTCCCAGGGCTTTTTGTGATAAGGGAGAAGGGAAGTCACAACTTGATAGGGTTATAGTCCACAAAATTAATCTTCTGCAGGATAAATTTAGCTTAATTCCGACACTTCACAAGGCAGCTCCATGCTATGGAGAGACATCTACTTTGTAAGCAA